>NC_042621.1:242298369-242898369 GCF_901001135.1 Rhinatrema bivittatum | reverse complement strand
CTATAATAGAAACTCCTCCTCTGGTGGTTGTGCGAACAATGTCACAGCACACATTAGCTAAGAAGGCAGCCCCCGGCTCTACCATAGATCTGCTATCTGAAACCGTGCTGCCAGAGTCTTGAGAAAGACAAGATAGCTCGAGCTACCAGGGCACAACAATAAGCAATTTGCAAATTCATTACCACTGCCTCAAAGGCTTGCTTAAGAATAGCTTCAATCCTACTATCCTGAGCATCCTTAAAAATGCTCCTCCTTCCACCGGGATCGTGGTTCACTTACTGACCAAACATACCAAAACATCCACCTTCAGGAAACACAACTGCTGTCTGGTTTGCAGATCCAAGTGATATAAACCCGCCAAGGCACATCTCCCTTTTAAAGCTCGCCTCTGGCGCACTCCGTTCAAGGTCAATCAACTCTTTAATCACATCCAAGAGGAGAAAGAAAAACGAAGCCTTGCATAGGGTGAGCAATATGGGGTCCTTCTGCATACCCAAAGACTCACTCCCAGCCACTCTAAGGATCTTCAGAGTCTGAGAGATCAAGTTTGGCAACTCATTTCTATCAAAGAAATGGAAAATAGTCCTATGTTGCTTCAGATCTGAAGGAAATTTACTCTTCCTCAATAGGGTATCCACCACAATCATTATGTGTCATCTTAATCCACATCCATTCGAACATTGTCAGGACGAGCTGCGCCATGGCACTTGCCCATGGTGGCAGATACAGGGGAATTCTAAGCATGCAAACCTAAAGTAGCAGGTATCGCCAACTCAAACAGACACCCCTCTAGAAAGGTCTGTAGTCTGGGAAGAATTACACCCAGGAAGAGGATGGCGGCTCCATACCAGACCCCATAGGCCCAAACCTGAGATACTGAGAGCGAGTCTCCCCAGAAGGTGACTCAGCCAGTGGATCAACCGAAGGAGGGGACACCCCCGTCATTTCGCCTCCGGCCCCACGCCCCCCTCAGACTGTGGGTATGGACTAGTGTCTGCAAAAATCAACAAGAGGCAAATCCCCACAAGCAACCAGTCAGCAGTGACATAGGCTTGTTGGCTGTATCGCTCTGATGTGGCATGCAGCACAAATAGCTAAGCGCTTAGACTTCTTTGCCACCATGCCATGGTTGGTACGTGCTCAATACATATGTACAGGCTCGTGTCTAACTAGACAAACAAAATGTGTTTCCAGATACAAGTTCAGCAACACGCACCCAATAGGAGCTGTGGATCTAGACGTACAAGGAGGCATGCAGATATCATAAGAACATAAGAAAATGCCATACTGGGTCAGACCAAGGGTCCATCAAGCCCAGGATCCTGTTTCCAACAGTGGCCAATCCAGGCCATAAGAACCTGCCAAGTACCCAAAAACTAAGTCTATTCCATGTTACCATTGCTAATGGCAGTGGCTATTCTCTAAGTGAACTTTAATATCAGGTAATGGACTTCTCTTCCAAGAACTTATCCAATCCTTTTTTAAACACCGCTATACTAACTGCACTAACCACATCCTCTGGCAACACATTCCAGAGTTTAATTGTGCATTGAGTAAAAAAGAACTTTCTCCGATTAGTTTTAAATGTGCCCCATGCTAACTTCATGGAGTCCCCCCTAGTCTTTCTACTATTCGAAAGAGTAAATAACAGATTCACATCTACCCGTTCTAGACCTCTCATAATTTTAAACATCTCTATCATATTCTCCCTCAGCCGTCTCTTCTCCAAGCTGAGAAGTCCTAACCTCTTTAGTCTTTCCTCATAGGGGAGCTGTTCCATTCCCCTTATCATTTTGGTAGCCCTTCTCTGTACCTTCTCCATCGCAATTATATCTTTTTTGAGATGCGGCGACCAGAATTGTACACAGTATTCAAGGTGCGGTCTCACCATGGAGCGATATAGAGGCATTATGACATTTTCCGTTTTATTCACCATTCTGTTTGCTTTTTTGACTACCGCAGCACACTGAACTGACGATTTCAATGTGTTATCTACTATGATGCCTAGATCTCTTTCTTGGGTTATAGCACCTAATATGGAACCCAACATTGTGTAATTCTAGCATGGGTTATTTTTCCCTATATGTATCACCTTGCACTTATCCACATTAAATTTCATCTGCCATTTGGATGCCCAATTTTCCAGTCTCACAAGGTCTTCCTGCAATTTATCACAATCTACTTGTGATTTAACTACTCTGAACAATTTTGTGTCATCTGCAAATTTGATTATCTCACTCGTATTTCTTTCCAGATCATTTATAAATATATTGAAAAGTAAGGGTCCCAATACAGATCCCTGAGGCACTCCACTGTCCACTCCCTTCCACTGAGAAAATTGTCCATTTAATCCTACTCTCTGTTTTCTGTATTTTAGCCATTTTGCAATCCACGAAAGGACATCGCCACCTATCCCATGACTTTTTACTTTTCCTAGAAGCCTCTCATGAGGAACTTTGTCAAACGCCTTCTGAAAATCCAAGTATACTACATCTACCGGTTCACCTTTATCCACATGTTTATTAACTCCTTCAAAAAAGTGAAGCAGATTTGTGAGGCAAGACTTGCCCTGGGTAAAGCCATGCTGACTTTGTTCCATTGAACCATGTCTTTCTATATGTTCTGTGATTTTGATGTTTAGAACACTTTCCACTATTTTTCCTGGCACTGAAGTCAGGCTAACCGGTCTGTAGTTTCCCGGATTGCCCTTGGAGCCCTTTTTAAATATTGGGGTTACATTTGCTATCCTCTAGTCTTCAGGTACAATGGATGATTTTAATGATAGGTTACAAATTTTTACTAATAGGTCTGAAATTTCATTTTTTAGTTCCTTCAGAACTCTGGGGTGTATACCATCCGGTCCATATGATTTACTACTCTTCAGTTTATCAATTAGGCCTACCACATCTTCTATGCTCACCATGATTTGATTCAGTCCATCTGAATCAACAATGAAAACCTTCTCCATTACGGGTACCTCCCCAACATCCTCTTCAGTAAACACCGAAGCGCAGAAATCATTTAATCTTTCTGCGATGGCCTTATCTCCTCTAAGTGCCCCTTTAACCCCTCGATCATCTAACAGTCCAACTGACTCCCTCACAGGCTTTCTGCTTCGGATATATTTTAAAAAGTTTTTACTGTGAGTTTTTGCCTCTACAGCCAACTTCTTTTCAAATTCTCTTAGCCTGTCTACTTGCCAACGTTTATGCTTTATCCTATTTTCTTCTGTTGGATCCTTCTTCCAATTTTTGAATGAAGATCTTTTGGCTAAAATAGCTTCTTTCACCTCCCCTTTTAACCATGCCGGTAATCGTTTTGCCTTCTTTCCACCTTTCTTGATGTGTGGAATACATCTAAACTGTGCTTCTAGAATGGTAATTTTTTAACAATGACCATGCGTCTTGGACATTTTTTGGTTTTGTAGCTGCTCCTTTCAGTTTTTTTCTAACAATTTTTCTCATTTTATCAAAGTTTCCCTTTTGAAAGTTTAGCACGAGAGCCTTGGATTTGCACACTGTTCCAGCCATTAAATCAAATATTATGATCACTATTGCCAAGCGGCCCCACCACCATTACCTCTCTTACCAAGTCCTGTGCTCCACTGAGAATTGGATCTAAAATTGCTCCCTCTCTCGTCTGTTCCTGAACCAATTGCTCCATAAAGCTATCATATATTCCATCCAGGAACGTTATCTCTCTAGCGTGTCCCGATGATACATTTACCCAGTCAATATTGGGGTAATTGAAGTCTCCCATTATTACTGCACCACCAATTTGGTTAGCTTCCCTAATTTCTCTTAGCATTTCACTGTCAGTCTCACTATCTTGACCAGGTGGACGGTAGTATACCCCTATCACTATAGTCTTCCCCGACACACATGGGATTTCTACCCATAAAGATTTAATTTTGTATTTAGTCTCATGCAGGATGTTTATCCTGTTGGACTCTATGCCATCCCGGACATAAAGCGCCACACCTCCTCCCGGGTGCTCCTCTCTGTCATTGCGATATAATTTGTACCCTGGTATAGCACTGTCCCATTGGTTATCCTCTTTCCACCATGTCTCGGAGATGCCAATTAAGTCTATGTCATCATTCACTGCTATACATTCTAATTCTCCTGTTGTATGCATTCCCACCCTGGTCTCTGATAGGCAGGATCATCTGGAAGACTGCACGTCAAACCAACGCCAGTCGTTCTTTTGATGTCTCCGGATTAGGCCTGGAGGCTGTAGTATGCCTATCTGCAGAGACTGCTGGTGGGCAGTCCCCTCAGGCTACTGCTTCAGATGATCTGTTGCAGCAGGGACCCATTCAACATGACGATCTGGGTCGGTTTTGGTTATTGGCCTGCTGTAGTTCCCACTTTATTTCAGGCTAGGAAACTTTGTTTCTCTGGCCTATGTTACAGTTTGGAGAGTTTTTGAGCCTGATGTTCTGAGCAAGGTTCTCAAACTCTCGTTGGATATTCCCTTAATTTTGGAATCCTTATAGGATGGATTCTTATAGGATGGATTGTTGTAAAGGCTTTGACCCTTAACACCTTGAAGATTCAAGTTGCATCCTTCGCTTGTTATAGGAGGGCAAATTAATGGCAGGTCCTTGTCTTCCCATCCTGGTGTGTGTCTGTTCTTGAAGGGACTTAAGCATCTTCGTCCTCCTTTGCGGCTTCCAATGCCTTGTGGGGCTTTAATCTGATCCTGGAATTCTTGGCAGGTCCATTTCTCGGGCGCTGCATGGTCTTTCCTTGCAGCTGCTTACCTTCAAAGTTTTTTTTTTCTGGTGTCAGTCTGTTCGACATGTCAGGTTTTCGAACCCCAGGCCCTTTCTTGCCATGAGCCCTCTCTGTATACGACTCCGGGAGAGGTACAGCTTTGGACTGTGCCTTCATTTTTACCAAAAGTAATTTCAGAGTTTCATTTGAATCGGTTCATTTCCCTGCCCACCTTTGACAGGGATGGAAATGAGCATTGTCTTCTGCGACCTTGGATGTCAAGCAAAATTTGCTGTGGTACTTCTGGAAGTCTGATTGCCTATTTGTGCTTCATGGTGTTGGTAAACAGGGAACACCCGCAACACAGGCAAATATAGCCCGTTGTTAAGTCATTATAGCTGTCTGTGGCTGCTGTGATAACTTTGCCAAAACAGATTAGACCGCATTCATGAGGGTTCAGGTGGTATCATGGGTGGACCCTTCGTTTGTTACCTGGTCATACTTGAACACCTTTTCCAAGCATTACCGCTTGGATGTTCAGGCTAGGCAGGGTGCCATGTTCGCACAGGTGGTGTTGACTGGACTGCTGGTAACCTCCCTTCGGGAGTAGCTTTGGTATATCCCACTGGTGGGGATTGGCCTGCCTGAATGCAGAGGAAGAGAAATTACTACTTACCTGATAATTTCCTTTCCTCTAATGGGGGCAGGCCAATCCCAGACCCACCCTCGTTTGCCGATGTTTAACTTTGGTTCGCTTTTTCGGAGGGTGGACATTGCAGAGTATGCTTGCTATTTATTAAAGACTGCTAAGTGACTTATCTAGCCCTTTAGTTTAGTGAACAAGTTACTTCCTTTAGCTGAGCTCAGTGTTCCCAAAGGGTTGGAAGCATGAGTGGTTTACTGTTAATAATCATGTTCAAGTATAATCAGTTTGTCTACAGTTTGGCTTTTCCAGAGAATACTGGTGGGGGCGGGATTATATATCCATGACATCAGCTTCTTACACTACCAGCAGATGGAATCAGAGGTGCATAACCTGCTGGTTGGTATTGGCCTGCCCTCAGAGGAAAGGAAATTATCAGGGAAGTAGTAATTTCTCCTTCTAGTACGTGTAAAAGTATGTGTAAAATTGCTTCTGCATGTATATTTATGCTTATATTCTCCAGGGTAATTTTCAAAAGGCCTATATACACGTGTAAAATGGTATTTTACATGTATATATGCTTTTGAAAATTCATTCCATAAAAAAGTGTGTCTTCCTGCATTACAAATATATGCATGTACTTTCAGGGCAGAAATACGTGATATTTCATAAACCGGCTTCCTAAGTCCACTTAAGTAGTAGGGTTGCGCTCCTAGTAAACCGGGAATCATGTCTTGGCACGGAAGGAATCCAGTTGTATCTCCATCAAATAACAGGTTAATGCCACAATCTCAAGCAGGTCCCAGCACAGATATCTCTGTAAGCTGCGCAGGGAGGAATGGGGGTTAAGATAGCTTAACTTGCCAGAGCTTGGACTAGTGTGAGACTGACGAGCACTTCAGTTTAAGGAGCAAAACTGGGC
Source organism: Rhinatrema bivittatum (assembly GCF_901001135.1). Classification (NCBI taxonomy): domain Eukaryota; kingdom Metazoa; phylum Chordata; class Amphibia; order Gymnophiona; family Rhinatrematidae; genus Rhinatrema; species Rhinatrema bivittatum. The sequence continues at coordinate 242,892,086 of NC_042621.1, read as the reverse complement.
CAAGATTTGAACCCAGTCTCGAAGCTTAGTTAGCTTCATAGAAAAGAGTCTTGTGTGCCAAATTCATGGGAATAAAGTTCACCTGAATGGTGGCAATGAATAAGGAAAAGTTCTGTGTTTAAGGAAAGTTCCACAGTCTGTAAAGTCCAAAGTCTTTATCTATCTGCTTGGAACTTCATATGTTTGCATATTCATAGGGTCCTAATGTTGATCTTGATTGGATGTTACCACTATCCAAAGGCTTGGAATTCGTGGGCTCCTGGCATGACTTTATCTTAGCTGGTAAATATATGCGTGATGGAGACCAGTTTCACTCTAGGCCACCATCATCTTAAAAGGCCACGCAGCCCATGGGCACCCCCCTCCCCTCAGCAATAGGACTTTTAAAGTCAAAATCAACAATAAAGAGTCACCCCTAACAAAATCAACTCTTGGTGTACCACAAGGATCCTCCTTATCTCCAACCCTCTTTAACATATACCTCCTCCCCCTCTGCCAACTGTTAACAGATCTCAACCTAATTCATTATCTGTACGCAGACGACGTGCAGATTCTAATCCCCATAACAGAATCAATCTCAAAAGCGCCCACCCATTGGAATAACTGCCTTTTATCCATCACTAATCTACTCAACAGTTTAAACTTGGTACTCAACGCCTCTAAGACAGAGCTTCTCCACATCTCCTCAAATGAAAACAATATCTCCCCACCATCACCACACAATTCTCTCATTACCTGTAAGCAGGCTAGAGACCTTGGGGTAATTCTAGACAATCGACTAAACCTAAAGAAAATGGTCAATACAACCTCCAAAGACTGCTTCTACAGACTACAGGTTCTAAAACGACTTAAACCACTCTTATTCTTCCATGACTTCAGGACAGTCCTCCAAGCGCTTCTGTTCGCCAAAATAGACTACTGCAGTGCCCTTTTCCTAGGCCTCCCCAAATCCACTACCAAACCACTGCAGATGATACAAAATGCGGCAGCGAGATTGCTGACTAGTACCAGCCGTGGCGAACACATCTCACCCATCCTCAGGAACCTACATTGGTTACCAGTGAATTTCAGAATTCTATACAAATCAATCACCTTAATTCACAAAACCATCCATCATCAACTTCAACTCGACCTGGAAATCCCATTCAAACTCCACTCCTCTAACAGACCAACTAGAGATATTCACAAAGGCACTCTGAAATATCCCCCCACTAAAGCCTCACGCCTCTCTACGACCAAAGACAGAGCTTTTTCGATAGCAGGCCCATCTATCTGGAATAGCATCCCATCAAATCTCAGATTGGAGCCATGCCTTTTAACTTTCAGAAAAAGACTTAAAACCTGGCTCTTTCACCAAGCCTTCGCCGATCCACCAGACAATCACTAGTTGTCCTTCACTCTAACCCGGTCTGGCATTTATACTCACGAACAATGGACTCTGACACTTCCAGGTTAAAGCACCTTTTAAGCTTTTAACCCGTACGCTCTATGGTAACACTTTATATTTATTTCCTGCCTTATCTTCTTTCCAGCTTGTCGCAAGCTTCCAAGTTCTCTTTCCCTGTTGATTGTAACTTTGACCTATTCCTACCTATTGTTATCTTTCGTTTACTTGAATTGTTACTCCAGTTATACCCTTGTTAAATGTAAACCGATCCGATATGGTTATTTACTATGAAGGTCGGTATAAAAAACTGTTAAATAAATAAATAAAATAATGTGCAAAAATCCCTCCGTGGGTCTTTGTAAATCCCCTGCCGCTTGTCGAGGTGGAACAAAAGTTACTTTTTTTTTTTTTTTTTCCATTGCGTGGCAATTCCCTGCTTCCCCTTGCCAAAACTCTCCCTAACCAAACACCCCATCAATCCATACATACCCTCCCAATACAACATATTTCTTGATTGTCTAGTGGAATCTGCACCCACTATAAAACTGCCTCCCCAGTAGTCTTTTGGGCCCTCACAAACCTGCTTTTACTTAAAAAGAAAACAAACAAACAAAAAAACCCTCCCTTTCCCACCCCCCCCAAAATAAAATCTCTGGTAGTTTAGTGGTGGCCCAGAGCATACCCTAGGCTCCGGGCTAGTTAACACCATTTTTCAAAATGGTGTTTGCCAGTCTCTGCCCCATCTCATGATGAGTAAAAGCCGGCTGGCACCATTTTGAAAAATGGTGCCAGATGGCCTGGCACTTAGGGGATACTCCAGGCTGCCAGTATACAAAGAGGTGTGTGTGTGTGTGGTTTTTTTTCCTTTTAAGTGAAGGACGGATCCAGGTGTTGGGGGAAGCAACCAGACTACCAAGGAGGCTGTTGGGTGGAGGTGAGGCCAGAGTTTACTAGACTACCAGGGAATATATTGTATGGTGGGAAGCCTACTACTTGGGGGGGTGGGGTGGTAGGGGGATGCATGGGTTGGGGGTTGTTTGGTTTAAAAGAGAGGGGTTTGGCAAGTGGGGATGGAGCATCATTGTCTTTTGCGTGTTAATTGCTTACTGTGGCTTAGCGAATGAAGCCTAAGATTTGGGAGCTTGGATAATAGGCTCCATACCCAGGTTCTTGGGGTCGCTTAGATATTTTCCTTCCTTCAGCGAAGGACAGTAAATGTAAATCTATGCAAATTGGATCAGGAGTCTGTCCTGATGGTCAAATTAAACCTGAATCTATATCCTTCAGTGGTCCCTGGTCAGAGGTAAAGTCTGGATTTCCACAGATGCCTGTGGTACCACTGTTTCCATCTGTTTAACAGAGAGGTTCCTGGACTTCTGTTTCCGCATCCTTACCCTAGACTAGAGTCTGGGGTTTTGATAAGTTTCTCTTCAAAGTTTTCGGTTTACAAGATCTTATGTAAACAGAGAAGAATTTAGGCAGTTAGGTTCCTTATTGGCTGATATGGATTCAGTGGAAGCTCTCTCTGTGAACATTCATTGGCAATCTCATCAAGTTGTAGAATTCTCCAACATTGATCTGTATGGGTTAGGTGCTGCCAAACTTTCCTAGCATTGGGATGGGCCCTTAGCCCAGATACTGGCGGTATAGCCCTGCAGCCCAGAATGTATGTGGTAATGTATATCCTCTTCCTCTGGCATCCAGAAGGGATTTTAGGGGGAAAGACCATGATGTGGAAAGACAAGGACTTGACATGGCTTAACGGAAGGGTCCTAGAATACTTTCCACTGTTTCACAGAAACTTGTTTAACTGCCTTCTACATTTTTTCCCATGTTAGTTGGATAACGGATGTGGTTCAATTTAATTTGGGTGAAACTGGGAATTTTCCCACCACGTAGAAGCTTTAGATGTATGCTTTTTATATGGGGCGGTTTTCAGTTGAAGCTCACCACTGAGTCTTCTACTGTGTTGTGGAATCTCAGCAAGGTGCTCGAGCAGTGTCTAGAAGTTCTTTTGAACTTCTGCACGCTTGTTAGTAAAATACCTGACCTGGAAGGTCAAATTTTTGTAAGTGGTCATTTGGCAGACTGAGTATGCCACCGACCCTGGTGTCTTTCCCATCTTCTTTGAAGTTTTTTCTAATAAATTGTTTCTATGCTTGTTTCTAGTAACTGACTTTCGCGAATGTCTACAAAGGTAATCTGTTTCTGTTCAGGTACAAGTAATCTGTAGCCTTCCATCTGGATGGCTAGAAAACCCCCAGATAGTTTATTCTGGTTTTTATCTTGACACCAAAAAACCTGTAATGATTATAAACAAGAGCTCTATATTCTCTTGGTTAGTGAATTATGCCCGGAGGACCTGGGTCTAGTGGGATATGTCAGAGCTGATTGTGCTGAGCTCTGACTGTATCTGATTCTAAACAGCAAAGTGGGATTTTCTCCACATATTCACAATGCACCACTGTTTTGACAGGAGTTCCTGATTTGAAACTGAATTTTAAACAATCTGTCCTATGGAATCTTTTTGAGGTGTAAAACCCAACTAATTTCCTCCAAAGGCCTGTTATTGGTCATACTGCAACAATAACAACAAAAAGGATATGTGGTTGGCCTGTTGCCATCCAAAACAATAGTGCTTTTGGCACTGTTAATTTTTCCCTTTTTTTGTTTAAGCCAGCCTGTAGCTTGGGAGTTTCCCCATGTGGGGCTGCCATCCTACTTGTCACCAGAGAAAATTACATTTAGCTATAACGATGGTTCTCCAGTACACAGCAGGATATAAGTCCTCTGGAAACGCTCCTGCCTCCTCTTGTAAAGCAAAAGTTAAAAATCCAGCAAAAATAAATTAGGCAAACAAAAAGTAAACTAAAAAAAAGTTATGGAAAAAAGTTTCTCTGCCTATAAAAAGCTTGACTGGCACCCAAGTTTCCAGTATATTGTTTTCACCCCGGTAAAGCAAAATATATCAAATAACCTTAAGGTTATATATATAAAATGTTGCCTAAGTAAATGAATGCACAAATGATTTAGTGGGATAGAATGAAATTCTTGTCATTTTTTGGACTGGAAAACATTTTTCACAGATCAGTAAGCTTCTCCAAAAACTAGTCTTCTAATTTAGGACTAGTAGAGGATTTCCATCTTTGCAGCAAAACTATATTTTATGAATGATTAAAGCTCACTAACTTACTTTTTTTTTTTTTCTGTGAATAAACAGTCTGACTTAGCCATGCTGCATGGGTGACATCATCAGGAGGTACCAAGCAGAGTTGTTTCACAAAGCTTGTAGAGCTTTCAGCTCTATCATTTATTTATTTATTTAAAACCTTTTTTATACCGGTGTTAGTGTGAACATCACATCGGTTTACAATATAACAAAACGAATAGAAATATCATACATGTACAACTCTTCCCATACAAATTCCTGAAATCTGTCTGTTTTTACCTGCATACAGCATGGACATTAAAACCTGTCTTTTATAAAATTTCCTCTTGCCTTCTCAAATCTCACATAAGTGAATCCCAAACAGAACTTTTAAGTGCAATTATGACTGAGAAGGCAACATCTGGTTTTAAGTACTGATCCTTTGGCCACATAATGTCAATTACAGACAGCCTCAATTATTGTTGTTTGTGTCTGGGCCCTGACCTTGATCAGGTGAATTGCTGCAAATTGTGGCAGGATGTCGCCAAGGGCCCAGAGGCAGCAGTCTAAAAAAAAAATAGTGCGCCTTGAGATGGGAGGGCACATCCCAATCACCCAAGGGAGTCTTCTCTACTTCAGGATCAGCAAGTTTCTCCTCTGACGAGTTGCGAAGGTAGGAGATCATCTCACTCCTCTCCGGGACAGAGAAAAGAGTTGCAAAGCCCGGAAAGCTGGCTGGCTAGCCTCCACGGGGACAATGTGCACATTGAAAGTGTAGCCGAAAGCCCCACTGAAAGTCTATGCCGCATGGATCTGTGCCAAAAGAGATGCAGCCAATGCATAACCACGCCTGATGCGTTACGCCCAGGCATAGCACAAAGAAGACTGTTACATACGCACATTGCATGACGTACCCCGAATGACACAGAAAGCGGCACGCATGGCACAAGAGCCACATTGTTATAAGCCTCATGGCTTGAAGACCAGAAAAAGGCTAAAAATCCGGTGCTGGATGATGTAGCTTCGTGAGGAAAGAAAAAGAAGGAATGTGAGAGACCAATGACAAAAGACCATACTGGCCCTATAACCTCTAGGGAAGTAGCTTCCAATGGCCACAGCAAGACTTGATGTACATTGGATCACGATGCACCGCCACAGTCGCACAAATACTGAACTCCATCTGAGTCCTCCCAGACAATTGCTCATCAAGGATATCCCGAGACGAGTGGAGCAGCTGTGGGTAAAGAACTGGTCAAATCCTTCAAATCTCCCAGCGTATGATATCTTAGATGCGATGATTCCACCTCCTGGGGAATTTATTCCTTGTATGAGGCAGCTTTCCATCTTCTTGCTAAATTGTTCTGGCTTCTGACCTATGGCAACAAGGTCTCTGATTGCAGGAGCCACAACCAGTCTGCTCACTTTTTCCACTGGGCAACACAACTACTGCAGAGCACGAGCAAGTATTAGTGCCGGAGGTGGACATCCCACCACAGTCACTGGGGCACAGATCACAAGTGGTAGGTCAAATTATGGATATTGTATGGAACTTCTCTGTTTCCACAAGTACTGTCACCTATTGTCCCCCTGGCATACCTATCCAGCCAGTCACCGTTGAAGTAGTAATTCCAGGAGTGCTGCTACTACCTCCATCTTCAGAGGATACCAGAGAAAAGCTCTCAGCATTGTTTATACCTTCAAGGAACCCATCTCCAACACTAGGATTGGTTACTCCTGTCCTTCCTTTTCCAGGGGAGTCATCCATTAGTTCTACCTGAACTTAGTCCGACCCACCAGATCATTCCTTTCCACCAGATGACTTGACATATTCCTGTTTTGAGGAAAATATAGGTAATTCTCTCTCAGATAAAGATCCTGATCCTTGGACGGAAATTATTGGAATCTTAAAAGATATGAGACATACCAGCTGAACCATCTTCACTGCTGTCATATTTGGTACTTGACAGAGTACTCATATAGGGGGAGCTATTGCACGCAAGATCGATTTTTAAATTTCGCCTGAAGACGACACTGGGATATGAAGTCCATACGTGAGGGGGCGATACCGGATTTGATGTTTACGAACGGGGACAGTATTTCTGATATTGTAGTAGATGATTATCTGGGAGCCAGTGACCACCGGATGGTATTAGGTCTCAAGAGATGAAGGTTTATTCTAAGGCAAGGGTCCTAGACTTCAGGAAAACTAACTTTCTCAAAATAAGGAGTGTTTAGCTGAATGGGAAAATCTAGGGGAAGTAGAAGGGCAGTGGGCAAAATTAAAAGGAGATATAAGGGCACCTAATATTTTTGTTAGGAATGTAAATAAAGGAAAGAGAAAAAAAGGACTGTTTTTTTAATGGTTTTCTAAAGAAGTAGCTGAAAAGTTAAAGAGAGGAAAGGTTAAAATTTGTAAACAAGAGATTGCAGAAAAAGGAAGACAGGTGACATCTGGAAAAATTAAGAGAAGCTGGGAAAGTAGTCAGGAATGCAAAAATTCAAATAGAAGAAAAAATAGCAAATAAGGTAAAACGGGGGTCTGGCTTTTTATTTTTAATATGTTAGTGATAGAAGGAAGTACAAAAGTAGTATTGTGAGACTCAAAGGTGACGGGGAAGGAATATGTAGAAGCTGATGAGGAAAAAATCAAAATTATTTAACAAATACTTCTGTTCGGTGTTCACTGTGGAAGGGCATGGAACAGGACCATGTTAAACAAACACAAATAAGATTGGAAATGAGGTAAACCTCAGTCGATTTTCAGAACAGTGGGCCAAATTAAAAAAACTACGCGAGGGCATAGATTTGTGCACCCAACCCGGTGCGCACAAATCTACACCTGATTTTATAACATGCAGGAGCAGCCACGCGCATGTTATAAAATCCAGGGTCTGCGCGCGCAAGGGGGTGCACAATTGTGCAACTTGCACGTGCCGAGCCACGCAGCCTTCCTCCGTTCCCTCCGAGGCCGCTCCGAAATTGGAGTGGCCTCGGAGGGAACTTTCCTTCCGCCCCCCAGCCCTATCTAAACCCCCCCTTACCTTTAATTTTTAAGTTGTGCCTGCCTCCAGGCAGGCATAGGTTGTGTGCGCCGGCGACAGCCGGCCCGCGATCCCGGGCACAGCGGTAAATGGCCGCTGTGCCTGGAGACTCCGGCCCCACTCCCTTTTTCAAGCCCCGGGACATGCGCGCGTCCCGGGGCTTGTGCATGTCGCTGAGCCTATGCAAAATAGGCTCGGCACGCGCAGGAGGCTTTTAAAAGGGTTATGCACCTAACCCTTTTAAAATCCACCCCAGTATGTTTGTGAAGAGCTAACTAAACTTTAAAATAAATAAGGAATGTGGCCTGGATGAGAGATATCAGAGGGTGCTAGGGGAACTTAGAGATGTCCTGGCAACTCTACTGGCTGACCTTTTCAGTGCTTCTTTAGAGTCTTACAAAGTAGCTCTGGAGGACTGGAAAAGGGTGGATGTAGTTCCTATTCATAAAAAAAAAATGGAAGCAAGGAGGAGGCTGGGTTCTACAGGCCAGTTAGTCTGACCTCTGTGGGAGCAAACTAATGGAATTGCTGCTAAAACAGAGGATAGTGCTATTTTTGGAATCCAGTGGATTACAAGATATGAGGCAGCATGGTTTTTACCAATTTCTTTGATTGGGTGACCAGAGATTTGGATCAAGGAAGAGCACTAAGCGTAGTATACTTGGATTTCAGCAAGCCTTTGAAACTGTTCTGCACAGAAGACTTATAAACAAATTGTGTGCCCTTGGTATGGATCCTAGAGTGACTGGGTTAGAAACTGGCTAAGTAGGTGATTAAGGGCAGTGGTCAATGGAGTTTTCTCTGAGGAGGGGGTTGTTACAACAGTGTGCTTCAGGGACCGGTTCTTTTCAAAATTTTTGTGAGCGACATAACAGAAGGTTTGTCAGGAAAGGTTTGTCTTTTTGCCAATGATATCAAAATCTGTAACAAGGTGGACAGCCAGGAAGAGGTGGAAAACCTGAGGAGGGATCTAATGAAGTTTGAGGAATGGTCTAAGGTCTGGCAGCAAAGATTTATTGCTAAAAAAATGGAAAGTAATGCATTTAGGATGCAAAAACCCAAGGGAAAGGTATAGTATTGGACGGGAGCGGGATCTGATGGTAATTGTACCTGATGATCGTAAGATGGCCAAACAGGTGGATGAAGTCATGGTAAAAGCCAGAAAGATGCTTGGCTGCATAGAGAGGAATAGTAAACAGAAAAAGGGAGATGGTATTATCCCTGGTGAGTCCTCACTTGGAATATTGTGTACAATTCTGGAGACCGTACGTTCCAAAGAAATTAAATAGGATGGAGTGAGTCTAGAGAGTGGCTACTAGAATGTCAGTGGTCTTCATTGTAAAGAATATAGGAATAGACAAAGATAGAGGAAAGGTGAAATAGGGGAGATATGATAGAGACATTCAAATATCTCAAAGGTTTTTGTGCACAGGAGGTGAACCTTTTTCAAAGGAAAGAAGGCTCTAAAACGAGCTGAGGTTGAAAGGGGGTAGATTCATAGTAACATAGTAAGGACAGCAGAAAAAGACCAAAATGGTCCATCTAGTCTGCCTAGCAAGCTTACCAAGGTAGTAACTGCCACTCTGTGCAGGTTACCCCCATGTTTCTCTTAAGGGTAGTAACTTAACTACCACTCCATCCGGGTTAGCTTTATTATTTATTCCCATCCTCTAGCCTTTTAGGGATCCACAGTGTTTATCCCATGCCCCTTTGAAATCCTTCACAGTTTTAGTCTTCACCACTTCCTCCGGAAGGGCATTCCAGGCATCTACCACCCTCTCAATAAAGAAATATTTCCTGACATTGGTTCTAAGTCTTCCTCCCTGGAGTTTCAAATCGTGACCCCTAGTTCTACTAAATTGTTTCCAATGGAAAATGTTTGTGGATGAAAGGTTTTAGTGATCCATGGTCAAGTATCTGAAGGTCTGTATCATATCACCCCTGCTCCTCCTCTCCTTCTCCAGGGTATACATATTCAGGTTCTTCAACCTCTCCTCATAAGTCATTCGATGGAGACCACCCACCATTTTAGTCGCCCTTCTCTGAACCGCCTCCATCCTGTCTCTGTCTCCTTTGAGATACGGTCTCCAGAACTGAACACAGTACTCCAGGTGAGGCCTCACCAAGGACCTATAAGGGGATTATCACTTCCCTTTTCTACTAGATATTCCGCTCTCTAAGCCAAAGCCAGAAGAATGCTGGTCTGCAATTGCAGTATCACACCGAGTAATCTTAGGAAATATTTATTTACAAAGAGGGTGGAGGATATGTGGAACAGCCTCCCACTGGATGTGGTGGAGATAAATAAACAGTATCTGAATTCAAGAAAGCATGGGAAAAATACAGGGGATCTCTAAGGAAGTGATGAGAATTATAATGCTAAATTAATTGGACAGTGAGCAGATTAGATGGGCCTTACATTTTTTTTTCTTCTTCCATGTTTAAGCTACAATGCAATTATGTGGTGGTAGAATATACAATGTGGAAAGCAAAAAAAAAAAAATAAGACTACACTCCAATAAGACCATAAACTCCTGGATGACTTTGGTAAGGTGTTTCAGGGTGTATTTCTCGCATCCAGAGTGCAACAGCACCCATTTTATATGGTGCAATATTTGTACAAATGGGTACAAGTTCTCAACCCTACATTAGGTTGAAGGAGGGACAGCAGATTATACCGCAACCACTCCTCAAACTGGAAGAAGGCCTTCGACAGACATCTTCTGAGATCAGTTTACAAGGGTTGTGATACGACTGCAAGAATCTCAGCAACCTCAGTAGTGGCAAGGCAAATGGCATAGCTGAGAGCGAGTGGCATCAGGAAGGATGTCCACCTTGTTTGGGATACAACCTCTTTGGTGAGTAGCTGAGAGAGATAGTCTCAAAGGAGTAAAATGTCACAGTCCAATCCCTGTCCATGGGAGGGACCAGCAGACCATAGCAAAGCACATCTACCTTCAGTACAAGTGACTGCTTTTTTCCTGAAAAGATTCTATTAGCAGTATAAATAATACTGTCAAATTCCGTACCAACAGCTTCACCAGCCGTCTCCATCGACCCATGGGAGAGGCAAAAGGACTGGCAGCAGCAAAAATCACAGCCCCAGCCAATGGCCAAACTACAGCAGGATCCATTATTTTCTCAAGGAATGATCCAATATCGCAATGGACCAGTAGGTGTCAGCGATAATTCAGCACAGTTATCGCCTGAATTTTGTCATTTGCCCTCAGATGCCTCACTTGGCTACCTTATCAATAAATCAGTCGCAATGAACCATTTTATCCCATGAAGTAGAAAACTTGCTGATGCAGAATGCCATCAGAGAACTAACCCCACCCCAATACAATGAGGGGTATTACTCCAAATATTTCCTTATCCCCAAGAAATCTGGGCACTTTCATCCCATCCTGGATCTCAGGTCCTCAACAAACATCTCCATCTAAAAAAATTCAAGATAACATCTCTGGGAATATTACCATTCATCCAACCTCATGACTGAAGGTGTTCAATCGATCTCAAGGATGTCTACACACTAATCCTGTTGGCACTACCTCTGCTTCAGGGCAGGGGAGAAGCACTATCAATACACAGTTATCCCATTTTGGACTCTCATCTGGCTCCACAAATTCCTAGCTATGGAGGTGGCACATTTACGAAGATCGGGAATATGGATATTCTCGTACAGATGACTGGCTAATCACAGCACCTTCCAAGGAACTTTACAGTTGTATGCAGAAACTAACATCACATGTCTAGAACAACTCAGTTTTCTGATAAACTACAAGAAATCAAACCTACAACTAGTATAATTGCTGCAGTTCATAGGAGCCTGTATAGACTCTGTTCAGGCCAAAACATTTCTCCCTGACAGAGCTGAAACCCTCCGCAGCTTGGCAACTTGCCTGCATCACCAAACCTCCACAGCTTGACACATACTAGTGCTCCAGACACACAGCGACAGCAATACACATAGTTCCCTTCACCCGCCTCCAGTGGGGGTTATAAACACAATGAGATCAATTCCTTCAACCCCTTTCATCCAAAATTCAGAATACCGACCAAAAGAAATTGGGTACTGGTTGGTGGCTCCAACCAGGAGTGCTAGAAACAGGTGCTCTGCTGGAACCAGTTCTGCATCAGATCATTCTAACCACGGATGCCACCCCTCAGGAGTGGGGAGTACATCTTCATCACTTCAAATCACAGAATCTGTGGTCTTACTAGGAAAGAACGTATCATATCAACCTTCTGGAATTGAGAGTGATGCACTACGTGCTAAAGAGCCTTTCAGTATTTAATTAGAGGGACTCACAAAATGATTGATACAGACAACCAGGAAGCCATGTTTTATATAAACAAACAAGGACGAACAGGGTTTTGGACACTGTCAAGAAGCCCTTCAAATTTGGGACTGGGCGGACCGCAACGGTGCAATGCTGCAGGCCGCATGTCTCCTGGAAATTGCAAATACAGAGGCAGAAAGGTTCAGCAGAATCTTCTGCTCACACAAGTTTTCCTTATCACCGAAGTTCGCAGACAGTCTCTTCCTCCAGTGGGACGGCCAAGGATAGATCTCTATGAAACAGAGGACAGAGATAAATGGAATGCTTCTGCTCCATTTGTTCCAGTCTGCACAGGGAGGCTCTGGACTCCTGGATGATTTTGTGGCTCTGGCATGGCCAAGACAACCATGGTATGCATATCGTGTACAATTTTCAGTCAGCCCTCTGCAAAGATTAGGGTGCAGCCCAACCCTCCTAAACCAAGAAGCCTGCTCCCTCCTGCATCCACTCCAACCTTCCCTCAGTCTCATGGCATGCGGGTTGAATGCTCAACCATAGCACATTTGATTCTACCAAATGATGTTGAAGATATTGTCGGCCTTCTATATGGAAGAATTATGCTCTAAAGTGGAGTTGCTATGCGAAATGGTTCAGGGAATATTCTATTAGCCTCTTCACTTGCAAACCACATCAGCTGCTGTTATACTTACATCACCTGACCAAATTGGGTCTGGCAGTCTCCTCTATCAGGGTACATATCTGTGCCATAGCTGCATATCACCAGCAGGAGACTGGATCCCCCATCTCGAACATCTACTAATCTCCAGATTTATGAAGGGCTTAGGTACCCTGGGACAGTGACATCCTTGTAGCTCTAATGGAATCTCCATTTGAACCTTTGATACAGCTGAGCTCAAATACCCTTGTGGAAAGTGGTGTTTTTAGTGGTTATTTGTGCAAGTAGAGTGAGTGAACTACAAGCCTTATTTCACCACCTTCCCTCCCTAATTACACTTTTATTATGACAAAGTGGTCCTTCGCACACACTCAAATTTCCTACCAAAAGTAGTAACTGCTTTTCACATTAACCAAGCTATTACACTCCCAGCATTCTTCCCAAAACCGCACAAGCAAGAACGAGAAAATCTTAACACCATGGATTGCAAGAGAGCCTTGGCCTAGTACTAACGCAGAACATAGGCGCTCCTCACAACTATTTGTGTCCTATGATCCAAATAGACTTAAGAGCACCAGTGGCAAAGAGAACTCCTATCGAACTGGATTACCTCCTGCATAGAGCACTGTTGTGCTTCCAAATCACTATATCTCATCTGATTAAAGCACATCAGGTGCATGTTACAGCAACCTCCATAGCACAGTTGCATAATGTGGCTGTCAAGGACCTCTGTAAAGCAGGGTACCTGGTCATTAGTTCATACCTTTGTAAGTTAGTATATTAAAAGCCAGCATATATTTCCTTTTTGTCCTAATTTTTACATATTCCTTTTTTATGCAGACATTAGAAGATCTATCTAAAAAAAAAAAAAAATGTTACTGCTAATGTTTTTCCCATTTCCTCCTTTGATTTCTGCTGACTTCTGGCAGCAGTCCTGGTTTCCTCTGTCCAGCTGACCTTTCATTTTTGTTGTCTAATATCTTACATTTCCTGCTACTTTTCTGCTCTGTGCGATAAGGAAGGAGATAAAGACCAGTTGTTTTAAAGTGGATGGTAGGTTAGATAGCAATCACAAGCTGAACTGTTAATTAGCCAAAGGCTGTGAACTGTCAGAAATATGGGTCAGTAGTTATCAACTCTTCGAAGATGGACATTTGAAACTGCAGATAGTGCAAACCCCCCCCCCCCCACCCCAACTTGTTGGTCTACAAAGTGTTGAATGTGTGACTTCAGTAAGTGAATTGTCAAATCCTGGACATTGGAAGCATCAGCTTTCAGTTAGCAAATAAACTTGAATTGGAAACATTTCAATATCTTGTATATTAATAAGAACATAAGCTCAAAAAATAAATCCACACAGGAAAAACAAAGCTGTAAATAATCTTCCTGAGTTTAATGCTAGTTGACACATGGTTTTTTAAAATTATTTATTTATTTAATTTTTCAAAACAAATTTACAGAACTGCTCAGAAAATGACAATATAAATGACAGTGTTAATCAATTCTTACAAAATCAAAGAAATAATACAGTTTAAACGGAAAATAAACAAAAACTACCCTATTTTTATGTATGTAAGCAAGACCATCATACTAATAGGCAGTGTGCATTGCTGCAAGCTTAACTGCAACCATTGTTGCTTGTATCATGTATATATTCATAGTCTGCCTTACCAACATTACCATAAAACATTTTTTTGTACTTGTTTTTTCTTTTAAATATGCTCATAAAACTTTGTACTTACCTCAACACTTATGGAAAGGAAAATCCATCATATTTGGGAAAGACGCTGTGCCCACTGTTCAAACATCCTGTACTCGTGGATGAGCGGTCATTTATGTAAGCAAGATGGTCTTGCTTACAAAAATAAAAATTGTTGTCAACTTCCAGTATACAACATTAATTACATTTGGTAAGAACATAAGTTGCCATACTGGGTCAGACTTGAGGGTTCATCAAGCTCAGCATCCTATTTCCAACAGTGGCCAATCCAAATCGGAAGTTCCCAAACACTAAGTAGATCCCATGCTACCAATACCAATAAGAGCAGTGGCTTGTTTAATTTCATCTGCCATTTGGACATAGATGAAATTTAATGTGGACAAGTGCAAGGTGATGCATATAGGGGAAAAATAACCCATGCCATCACACTACTGCCTGATCAAAATGGCAAATGAAGATGGTGCAGTGGGGAGAGCAATGTTGCATCAATTCGCACGCAAGTAGATTGCTATCCACTGAGGAGTCCAGGTTGCAAAAAAAAAAAATAAAAAAAAAATATATATATATATATAGAAAGGAAAAGTGTTGGGTGGCATATTCCTCAGCTTGGGTCTTCCCATGCAGCATGGCAAATTCAGAATGCTTATCAACAGAAAAAAGCAAGTTTGCTTACTGTAAACGGTGTTTTTCATAGATAGCAGGTTCTCGCCTTTTCTCCCTGGAAAGCATCTCTTCCATATACTGTTATAACTCTTGCTTTGATATAGACTGAGTCTTGAAATAATCAGCTTTGTGTGCTGCAGTCTCCTGGAATGCTGAATTGCATGGAAAGAGCTGCTCATGCCCAGTAGAGCTGAAAGCTCTCTAAGCTTTGAGAGACAGCTCTGCCTAGTGCTGCCTGATGACAACACCCATGCAGCATGGCTAATACATCCTTCTGTCTATGGAAAACACCACTTACGGTAAGCAAACTTGCTTATTTCACAGACATCTGCATACCATTTATGTCACTAAATATCATTAAGATGGTAATTTTCAAAAGGCACTTCTGGTAAAGTGAAGTTATGTAATGGTGGTTTTCCAGTGTCCTCACAAGGGTTACATCATCCAGTGAAGCTCAGCACGGAACTGATTTCAAAGCTTCTAGAAGCCTTGAGCATGCCCTACTGGGCATGTACAGCTCTAGCCACCTTCCTAGAAAGACCCTTCATATGATGAAGCTAAAACCTGGAGAAACCAACTTTTTCTTATTCATTTTTTTGTTTTATGTTTTGCCTTCGTTCTCCCTTCAGCTCCTCTCCACCTAATCTATTTCCTCTCCCCTTTCCTCCCTTTCTCTAGCTTCCTTAGCTCGTTCTCTGGTCCATGGCCATGACTACAGTAGTGTCTCTTCCCAGGCTGGCCCTTTGCTGGAAGTGTCTCGCTAATTTGATCCTGCAATGGAAATGTCTTGAGGAGGAGTAGTATCTCTCTGTGGCCCGGGATCATGGCAGTGTTTCCCTGGCATGGCCTAAGGTAGTAAGAGTGATTTGCATCTATTCTTGGTATAAGCCCATGGTGGCAACTTCTGTTGGGCTTGGGATAGTTAGATGCTAGCCTCAAATTAGGCAACTTGGCACCTTTTGGATTTTTCCAGCCCTGAACTTTACCACTGTTATATATGTGAATAGTGTACATTGTTTTATGTTTTGAAGATAAGCATGTATAGTACAATATCCAAGAATCTGGTGTGGAAGAATATTTTTGTTGCTTCCCTTCTTTTTCATCTTTCTTTTTGGTCTGTTTCACTATAAAAGAGTACATAACATGAGAAGAAAAAGCTTAAAATATCCATGTCATGCTAGCAAAGTAAAGTTTAAATGATTTGTAACTATCTCCAAAATTTGTTCTTGCTGTATTGATGATGAGTTTGGGTTTCATTGTGTTTGAATACTTGTTTTCAGCATTTACAATAAATCCTATTAGCGTAACAGACATAATAGCAATGCTGCCTCTCTGATAAATATCGTAGCAGTGCCTGTGAAAGGTATCACAACCTACTAAAACTTCCAAGTTGTTCAGGTTTCTGTTTAGTGTTTTTTTTGTTTTTTTTTTGTGGTAGGGACCTGTAGCCATGTAATTTGTCTTACAAAGCAGTGTATACATTCATAGAAGTTATATAAATAACATCAAGAACTATAACAAGCAGTCATGTTTTTAATTCTAGGAGCTTGCAAATCATGGTGATAAACTTCTAAGATTTTGGCAAGTTATTCCTCTGTTCCACCAGTTCGCTGTTTGGGGACACACTATTTTTTCACCTTCCTGCTAATGATGTAGCCACATTTTTTCAGTAGCTGCTGCTAGTCAAAGATAATCTTCCCTGGAGTCGAAAAAAAAAATTATACCTGCAATCTCAAAGGAGATCATTTGCAGCATTTATTCCATTGTGCTCCACTGAACAGCAGTGAACAACTGATATGAAATATTTTGTAAGAACATGCAAGCAAAGAAAAAAAGTGCTATATGAAAAAAAAAACGAGCACACCAGCTTTGCATGCAGGTCACTTTTAAGCAACTTGCTCTTGTTAATGAGACCTTTTTGTGATTATGAGGGTAGGGAGTAATGGAATACCAGCAATGTCTGTGTTGGTGATTTCCTACTGCCTTGTATGTTTTATTCTTAATGATTCTGCTCATAGTTGGTGTTTCCTTTTGTAATTTTCTGAGATTGCTACTGTCTTTGTAATTTAACAATTTTGATTAGAGAACCTAAACTATTTTTTAATCTTCAGAATGTTGGACAAGATAGTCCAAGCACAGAACAAAAGCTCCCATTTCCTGTTATGGGCAAAAAAAACCATTCAGGTCAATATTCAGTAAGTTGGCAAGCAGAGAAGTTATCTGGATAAAGTTACTTGGATAACTTCATCTAAATATTCTGCAACACTTATATGGGTAGAAATGCTGCTGAATATTCTCAGTTAAAGTTACCTGGGTACCTTTTTGCTGCTCACTGGCTTACTGAATATTTGCAAAACATGTAGCATGGTCAAGTCCCGTCGTCCCCCCCCCCCCCCCCCCCCAAATATTAAAAATTTGTCTGGGGATGAAGAGGCACTGATCCCTCCTCCACCCCAACCTATACCTTGAAATATGTTTACCAAAAATCCCCATCCTAAAAAATGTCCCAAAAAGAGAGCGGTCATTAACCTGCTCCTGCTCTGCTGAACATCAAGTGCCGATAGCACTGTATACTGGTTATGTAGGAGTTAGGGTCTGATAAGCTTTTAAAAAGAGAAGTGCCACAACCTGTTCTTTAAAAGTGACTTGCTGTAAAATGCAGCTGGCGGCTTTCTTATGGCATGGTTTGTCTCATCTAGGTTTTATAATTTCACCATGAAAGAAAAGTGACACATTTCCTCCCATAGACTATAATGGGAGCTGTAAGACTGCAGCAAGGGACATTCTAGAGATGCTCCAGCCTTGGGCAGGAATAAATATGTTCAGTGCAGTGTGTTGGTGATTAATTCCTTGTGGATGGAGCAGAGTTTAATGGAGCACCTGTAGTGGCTCTGCCTCCTCTGCGCCTAGAAATTCTTGTTTTGAGCTGTGCCAAATAATTTTTTACCATTCTGCATGTCTCCCAAATAGACCCTTTTATGGCAGTTTTTTTTTGACAAAACCTGAATTTCCCAAGATAGTTACCCTCTAGAGCCCCCAAAATCCCATGTGGTGGATTGACACTAATGTGTTTTAAAGGGGAAATAGGTGGGTAAACCAAAAGCCTAATGAGGTATAGCTGCTTTGATATCTAACAGCCTTGCAAGGGTTAAAAGTAAAATTCAGCAGACATCAATAGTTTATTGAAGAAATACTCCTTTTTGCTTCATAATTTGCAGAAGGCTGCAAATGTCAGTCATGATGTACTGCCTCTTGAAATTAGTCAATAGAGCAAACAGCAAGAATTGCTGTGGGCAGAAAATAAGCACTGTAATCATGACATAACTGGGGTCAGTGATTTATGGATTTCAATATAGTAGTAGCTGCATATGATTGAAAATTTACTAGGTCACTAGTGCACCAAAAATTTTATTCGCAGCCTGCAGGCATCTTTTGAAATGTGCAACAAAATAAAAACCTTTGAACCTGTTTTGACACTATGCAAGCTCAGTGGATGACATGCCAGCCCAGAGAGTCTCATTTAAATGCAAATGTACGACAAACTTTTGCATCCAGCTCCTTTTAAAACATATAGGATGCCTACAAATGTGCCTCTGAGAACATTCTAAATAAGATTGACATACACAATAGGAAAAAAAAAAACATTGCAAGTAAACTTAAAATAGATTTTCTTTTTATTTTTTAAAGCTGGAAGCTGAAGCGGTTCCTGAAGTATCTGAAAAGTATGAAATTAGTTCTGTGCCAACGTTTTTATTCTTCAAGGTAAGAAAATAATGAAACGTTCCTGTTAAGGTGTGTTTTGGGTCTTAAAGGTTTGGTCCTTGCGAATAGATGGTTTTGTTATGCAGATTTGAGTTATGTCAGGTTACTTAATGATGTAGGTCACCACTATAAAAGTGTGACACTAAAAGTGTAGCAGAAGATTAAGCACAAGAGATTATTAAAAAAAATACCATGGGGTTGATATTGTAGAGCTTCCTTATTTCTAAAACTGAAAATGTAAACTATTTTGAGAAACAATTAGATTGGATATATGCAAAAATAAAGGTTTTGTATTTTATACATTATAAAACTAACAACTGCAGTATTTCTCACCTTGTATAAAAAGGGATTTTTAAGGGACTTCTAGTACAGTAATAATAGTATGCTGTTGTGGCTGACAGAAATAAGCTGAGACAACTGAATTAAGCAACGATGATATTGCTGTTGTGGCCTTCGTACCAAAATCTATCTGTATCTGCCAGATCTGTTTGCTGTGCCCTCACCTCTGTAAGCCCAGACTGCTGAGCTCATAGAAAACATTGCTTTGTTATTATGATGCTTTCAAATTTACAATGAATGCCTCCTTGCATTTCTTTTTTTTTTTTTCAGAATTCTCAAAGATTGACAGATTAGATGGGGCTCATGCTCCCGAATTAACCAAAAAAGTTCAGCGCCACATATCTAGCTCTTCTGTTCCAGCTGGTGCTAATGAGAAGCCTCTGGAGGACCTCCAAGTGCGCCTGAAGAATTTGATTAGTGTTGCCCCTTGCATGCTGTTTATGAAAGGAACTCCTCAGGAACCCCGTTGTGGTAAGAACTTTGAAAGGTGTTTCCGTTCTATAATTTATAGTTTTATGTTTTCTTTTGCTGTATTAGGAATGACATTGTGACAGTAAAATAGAGATGCTAGCAAGTAAGGACCAATTAGCCTATCTAGTCTTTCCAGTTTTTCTGGTACACAGTGCTAAGGATATAGCCCAGCTGCCAGCTGTAGAAGTTTGTCCACTTCCAGGGTATTGCTCTTATCCCAAGCTTGCGTATTCTTGTTTTTCTCATTGGTTCTCTACCATCCTGGGTAGATGAGCATGCAAGTTTCCCTATGTAATCCAACACTGTCTTTTCACCCATCCCTATATGATGCCATTTTTGTAATAAAGTACTAAAACTATTGACTGTTGCCCAAACATCCAGCTGTCTAGGTCCTTAAGGCTTTGCAGGATGTTACCCAACCAACACAAACCTGCCAGCATTGACCTGGTTGGTCTCGGGAACTGAAGCCTGCTGATCCCAACCCAGCACCCCACAGCCTGTGGTGGTGTTAGGTCATGCTTCCTTTTTCTGCCCCTGTTTCTTCTTTAGTTTTTCTGGATAGTACTCGGCCACCACCAGTCTGCTGGAATTGACAGAGTTGTAGCCTGCTGGTTCCAAACTGGCTACTTCAAAGCCTGCAGTGACACAAGGTCATGATTGCTTTATCTGCACCTTGTTTTGTTATCACTTGCCTCTCTTCATAAGGGAGTGAAGGATGAGTTGTTTGCCATCTCCAAACACTGTCCTACCACTGTCCTCTATAACTGTCCCAAGCATGCTGGTTCCTCCCACCCACTTCTGCTGGTATGTTTTTTCTAGTCCTTTAACGCCCTCTCAGGAAAGAAATATTTTCTCATGTTTCCTGTGAACATTCTCTACAACATCGTCATACCATGATCCTTTGTTCTTGAAATTTCTATAGAAACTTTCACCTTTCTGTAATTTGGAACCTTTCAAATATTTTAATGTTTCTATCACATCTCCACTTCCGCTTCTTTCCTCCAGCAAGTACACTTTGAGCATATAAAGCCCTCTATGTAGGGTTTGTGTTGCAGACCATGTATAATTTTATTACCTCTTTTCTGAACCGCAAATCTTCTTCATGTCCTTACAAAGGTATAGCCTCAAGAACTGAACACAATACTCAATATGAGGTTGTACTAGTGACCTGTACAAGGGCACTATTGCCTCCTTTTTCCTGTTCATGCTACCTCTACTTATTCAACCATACGTTTCTCTGTTCTTTTATTACATTAACTGGCCACCTTTGGAATATCTTGTTCAACAGATTCCTGTTCTTGTCCTGAATGATGGACAGCTAATATATTTTTGTGTCCCAAATATGATTTTACACATTTTTAATACTGAAGCTTATTTCCCAAACCTTTGATCATTCTGCAAGTATTTTTTCTCTTTTAATAAAACAAAAAAAGGATAATAGCCCAAGAATTTCTAATACTTCTGTTGACAGGCAGGCATGAATCAGCCATAATGCATGGGTGTCGTCATCTCATGACTTTGACATGGGCCCAGCTCTCAGAGCTCAGTTAAAGCCTTACTGAGCAATCACAGGAGTTTCCATGCATGCAGCCTTCCTCTGAACCCTTCAGTCTTTCTTCATTCAAGCTATTTCACTGACGTGTTTCCCGGTCTTTCTCCAAATTTTTTTGCCTTGTTTTTATCTCAAACTCGCAGTTTGTGAATTTCTTCTTTCTTTGTTTTTTGGCTTAGCTGATTCAGCAACCCCTCAAACTTTTCAGTTCTACAAAAAAAATAAAATAAATTATAAAACAAACTGGAGAAATCAGACCATAAAGCCTATGGTAAGTTAGCTTAAGGCCTGTGAGTATGGGCGTCACGTCTCAGCAGTAACACCCATTCCATTTTCTTTTGCTGCCTGGGCCTGGATCGTGATGTTCCCAGCTGTCTTAGTCTGGGTCTAATGTCCCCAAGGGTGCAGCAGTACTATGCCTGGAAGATGGAGGCCCTGTGGAAGACACCATCTGGTAAAACCCTGAAGCCTTGTGTGAGAAGGAGCAGTGAAGCCACTCTTCCTCCCAGAGTGAGGCGTCTTCAGACTCTGCACCACAAGAAGCCAAAGTGGGATTGCAGAATGGGAAATTGTTGCCTTGGCATGGGCATCCTTGACCTTTTAGGTATGGAAGATATCAATGACACCTGAGCCACTTGTTCTATTCAGATCTGGCACCAGCCCAAGCGCTGTTGTGTTGGCATGGAACATGCCCTCTAGGATGCTTGTCCTTCTTTCATGGAAGATAGAGCATTGGTGCAGAGTGGTTCTACCATCAACCAAACCTGGCACCGGTCAGTGGTTCATAATGGTGCAGAAAGTTTATAGTGACAGAACCTGCTGTTTCTGCAGTTGCATCTCATGTGCCTCTAAGTTCCTATATGGTGCCGTCTGTGACCCTTAGGAAAGATAAGTCTATCTGGGTGTCTGAAGAGAGTGCTTCTTCTCCAATTCCAGCACCAAGGATGCCTCAGCCAGTTGGAGCCCAGTTATTGAAGAGCTTCTTTGCCTCCTTAAGCCCTGAAGATCAGGGAGAGAAATAGGAGCCGCCTCTTTCCAGGATGGAGGAACCTTTTCACCGTAGTGTAGCCCACAGAGTTGATGAGAGGCTCATTTCTAATGTCAAGGACTTCTAGCAGTAGGGTAAGTCCCTGTCCTGCAGCTGTCGATTTACCTCCTCCAGGGGGAGTTCCTTCAAGGATCAGAAGGTCAGGAAGTGGAATCTGCTCATTTGGAGTTGCTTCTAGTTTTCCTCTTAGATTAACAAGTCTCCTCCTCTGTCTCCCTAATTGCCTTCTGGCTCTTCTTTAAGCATTTCTCAGTAGGCAAGTGAGAAGGAATCTGTGGGGATTCCATCAGATCCTCTGAACTTGCCTCCACATATGTCTCCTCTGGAAGATGTCAAGTACTCTCAATTTCTGGAGATGCTAGTGAAGACACTATCAGTGTGAGAAAGGAGAAGAACTGATGTCTTCAAGTTTTTGCAATGTCTCCAACCTTGGGTGAATTCTACATCCATCTTAGTACATAGCTTTTTCAAGGATCTGTAAATGAGGATATGGCAGACTCTTATATCATGTCTTCAGCTTCTCCAGGCTTAGGGTAGTCCAGCTACCACATCATTCTGTGGTGGAGTTGGTGCTGAAGTGGGCAAAGCACACCAGGGATTGCTCTAATACACCTCCTGGAAAGGATCTAAAGGCATTGGATGCATTTGGGAAGGTTTTCTAGGGATCTATATTTAGTGCTTGGATTGCGGCTCACTATTTGTCCATGGTGCAGCATTTGCACAACTGTGCAAAAGCTGAAGCCTTTGATAGAATCGTCAGATCCTGGGCATGTGGAATTCTACCAGGCTGTGGAGAATACCGAGGTATGTGAGAAGCATCTCATCTGCTCTGCATATTAAGTTTTTGACACTGCAGCTAGAAATTCAGCTTTCTATAGGAGCAAGAAGCCTCTCGTGGTTGCAAGCAAGTAGTCTCAGGGAAAATGTGCACCATTATCTGGTGGATGTGCCCTGCATTGGAGAAAACCTGGGGATAAAGTGCAGGAGATGGTGGCTCTCTGATTAAAGAGCATCAATTTACTGTGCAGTCATATGCAGCAGTGGGGGACCAGCTCATTTCAGCCAGATGCCAGTACTTCACCCACAAACATCCTTTTTTTTCCCCAGAGACTCCCCTTTTGACCTTTCCATTGTCATCGAGCGTCTCCTGCTCTGCCATAGCAGTTGCTCGCTAGAGGTCGGCAAGGGAGAAGTGTCAGGCGAAGAGCCAGCAGCAGGTACAACCTAAGCCTGGGACTAGTTCTTGAAGTCGCTGAGGCCCACCTCCCTGCCGCTGCATCCAAGAGATTTTTGGTCTACTTCTTAGCATTAGGTATTGCTATTTGAGGAACTCTCCTCCTTCTTACAGGCTAAAGTGGTAAAGCCTGTTCCACTATGGGAAAGAGAGCAGGGATTTTATTCCAAGTATTTCCTGATACAAAAGGAATCAGAGGACCTTGAACAAATACCTGTTGAAGAAAAAGTTCAAGCTGCTAAGAACTCTCCATACTTAGGTCAGACAAGGGTCCGTCAAGCCCAGCATCCTGTTTCCAACAGTGGCCAATCCAGGTTACAAATATCTAAACATTAAGTAGATCCCATGTTACTAATGCTAGTAATAGCAGTGGCTATTCCCTAAATCAGCTTGATTAATAGCAGTTAATGGACTTCTCTTCCAAGAACGTATCCAAACCTTTTTTGAACCCAGCTACACTAACTGCACCAACCACATCCTCTGGCAACAAATTCCAGAGCTTAATTGTGCGTTGAGTGAAAAAGAATTTTCTTCGATTTAGTTTTAAATGTACTATTTGTTAACTTCCTGGAATACCCCCTAGTCCTTCTATTATTCGAAAGTGTAAATAACTGATTCACATCTATTCGTTCAAGATCTCTCATGATCTTAAAGACCTCTGTCATATCCCCCCTCAACTGTCTCTTCTCCAAGCTGAACAGCCCTAACCCCTTTAACCTTTCCTCATAGGGGAGCTGTTCCATCCCTTTATCATTTTGGACACCCTTTTCTGTACCTTCTCCAGTGCAACTATATCTTTTTTTGAAATGCAGTGACCAGAATTGTACAGACCAGAGTTGCTTTTCCCTACCTCTTTAATTCCCTTTCTCCAAGAAGGAAACTGGCTACATTCCCTTGTGTTAAAGAATGCTTACATCCACATAGGGATTTTTCTAGGACACAGGAAATAATTCAGGTTTGTAATGGGGAAACACAACCTCCAATACTGCATAATGCCATTTATAATGCCATATAATCACAATATGTCTAGTTGCAAATTGGATGTACATATGTTTCCATATTAGTTGATCAAGAGCCCATTTCAAGAAGGTGCAATAGAATCCATGTGCAAAACCATAAGGGGTAGATTTTCAAAGGGGTACACGCGTACCCCCCGAAAACCTACCCCAAACCCCCCCCCCGCGCGCGCCGAGCCTATTTTGCATAGGCTCGGCGGCGCGTGCAAGCCCCGGGACGCGCGTAAGTCCCGGGGCTTGCAAAAAGGGGCGGTCGGGGGCGTGGTTAGGGATCAAGGGCGTGTCCGGGGGCGTGTGGGCGGTCCAGGGGCGTGGCTGAGTGCCCCGACACAGCGGCCTGTGTCTCGGGGCCTGCTGCACCGGCGTGCGTAAGTTACTACTGCCCGGAGGCAGTAGTAACTTCTCCGATAAAGGTAGGGGGGTCTAGAAAGGGCCGGGGGGGTGGGTTAGGGAAGGGAAGGTGCGGGGGGGTAGAAAGAAAGTTCCCTCCGAGGCCGCTCCGATTTCGGAGCGGCCTCGGAGGGAATGGGCAGCGCGCGCAGGGCTTGGCGCGCGCAGGTTGCACAAATGTGCACCCCCTTGTGTGCGCTGACCCCGGATTTTATAAGATATGCACGGCTACGCTCGTATCTTATAAAATCCAGCGTACTTTTGTTCGCGCGCGCGTATGTTTTTAAAATCTACCTCTAAGCTTATTGAAGTTGCTAGGATTAGTCATAAATTACAGTCCCACCCGAGTCCCTCATCTCTTATTGGAATTCATAGCTTTGGTAGATATGACTCTGGCAAAAGCCTTCCTTCCATCAGAATAGATCACCAACTTGGTGTCTGTAGTGGAAAAAATAATGAAAAAGTGTAAAACAAAAATCAGCTTTGGATTTTTTAAAAATGTATTCTTTTTTTATATTCCACCTTTCTTGACTGGTCAGTCACTGCAAAGTCGATTACTATAGGTATTTCCCTCTTCCCAGAGGACTTGCAAACTAACAGGTAGACTTTAAAAGTGTTGCTCGCACAAAAACGTCCCTATACATGCATATGTGGGCCGCATGCGAGCAACGTGAATTTTAAGAAGCCACAAATTGCACACCAAGAACAAGGGGATGGAAAAGGGGCAGAGCATGGGCATTCCTGGGCAGGGCTAAGGGTTATGTGCGTAACTCTGAACTTTAGAGAATCTGCCCATGGTGCACGTCTGTGTTATCCACATAATTTTTACTGCTAATCCTGATGAGGAGCAAGTCTGGAAATCTCAAGTTTTAGGGATTTTCAAGACTGCTGAACTACCATATATACTTGGAGTGGGGGGGGGTGGTGGTGGTGGTGGTGGTGGAGAGAGAACTGTGGGAGAGACAATATGACTCTCTTTACCTCTGTAAGAGGGGCATTTTTCAGCTCAGGATGGGTTTGAATCATAAGAACCATATCCAAACCTTTTTTAAACCCAATTACATTAACTGCCATAACCACATCTTCTGGCAATGAATTTCAGAGCTTAATTATTCGTTGAGTCTAAAATAATTTTCTCCGATTTGTTTTAAATGAGCTACTTGCTAACTTCATGGAGTGTCCCTTAGTCATTCTATTGTCTGAGAGATTAAATAACAAATTTACATTTACCTGTTCAAGTCTTTTTCATTCCCTCCCTCATAGCAGGGTTCAAGGGTCTGTAGCGCACCAATGTAACACTGCATCTCCCCCCAAACCTACCCTGAGTTGAAAGTACCCATCTTACAGTAGTAGATATATATATAGTGTCATATTGTCTCTCCTGCACTGAGTGCTCTCTCTCTCTCCCCCTCCCAATAAGGACATTTGTGTGAGCGTACGCACGTAATAGCCGCTAAAGCTCTGGTAGCAATACTCGGGGGACGTTTCCTCGAGCCACCTTTCAAGATCACGTGCGCATATACACAGAGAGGAGGTATTTTAAACGATACACTCATTTGTGCACCCACGATATAAAATTGCAGCATCTCTCTACTCCTGTGCCGATACGTGCGTTTATTGGCACACGCGCGCTCTTTTTAAAGTTAGCCAGATTTACTAAACTTCCCCATAGACACAGAATGGGAGAAAAGCTCCAGTAAATCAGGCTACACGTGTTCAGTGGAGCATTTTAAAAAGTGAGTAAAGTTCAGAGCTGGGCTCCATTGTCTGATGTTACCCATGTGTGAGGATTAAGTATCTTTCTGTCCTCTAAGAACACCTGTTGCAGGTAAGCAACTTCACTATAGTGCTGCTGCAAGATAATGAAACATTTCTTAAGAAAGGTAAGGACATGAAATATGATAAGGCTTAAGAAAATGCACATTGAATTATGGTGGCCCAGCTGAAAATGTTAGGTTCTCAATATAGCATATTTGGCAGGACTGTTGATGCAGAACACAACAATGATATCTGTTAAGTGAAGATAATATTCTGTAAATACAGCTTGGCCTTTGATTGCTGCTTCTGAGTGCAGCAATGTTATACAAGAGGCATTTATTAAGGTCTTAACCTATTTATAGATTTTTTTTTGGGGGGATCTATGGGACATACAGTATACATACTGCTTTCAGTTATTGGCTTCTGAGCTATATATTATAAGCAGGTAGAGGTGCCATGTATCATTGATATCATCAATATCAGGAATTGTGCTGTCACTGATTTATGGCTGATGAACAATCAGCAGCAATCCATACCTGTGAGGTCATTTATAATGTTAACTCTGGTCTTTCATGTTTCACTAACAAGGCATGGACTGAATTCAAGTGTGAATATGAGCCTCCAGAGAGTAGCTTTGTTCTGTTGGGGATCATGGTAGAAAATTCTGCAAAGATGCATTTACTGCTTGGGTTAGCCCAATTTCTTTTTCCAAATGTGTAGAAATGCATGTATGTATGTATAGATCCATCTATATGTTTTTTCTTCTTTCTAAATATATAAATATGTACATATATATATACACACATATATAAATATGTACATATATATATACACACACATAACACTATACAATTTTTATCAACAAATTATTTTATTTTAGAAAAAGTAGTTTTACTGATTTTGAGCTGCAGCGTCACCAAAAGAGGCTCAAGACCTGCGTGCTGTTTTTGCTGACCCTTAACTTGCATATGGAAGGTTTAATTCAATTCATTCTTGATAAGCAATAATTTGATTCAGTTTTAGAAACATATGATGGCTTAATTCCAACCTAGTAAAAATGTAATCAGGTTTGTTTGTTTTTTTTTATTTGAGAAATGGCAATTTATTATTTATCATGTTGACAAACTATACATATATCTTTGAAATGCTTGTTTTAACTTACAATTATGTTTCACAGTTTGAATGCAATGCAATCCACATTCACTATACTTCTGTTCATATGGACCCGGTGTGCTAGATTATTAGATGATCTCATATTCAGAGCAAGAAATTGTAAAACTGTCAACAGAGTTGCGGGGGAGAGGAAAATAATTTTGAACAGGTGTGCTGATCAAATTTACTTTTTAAAGTATATTTCTATTTAAAAACATGAGTAGGTTTTGACAGATTCTTGAATTGTGAACACTATGGCAGCTTGTAGATTTGAAAGCACCAACTGGCTATTTTTAACTGTGGATCTTAATGTTCTAAAAATCTTATTCACTTGCTGCTCTGCTTCTGGGAATGGATGATGATGATGATGATATTGTATGGGTGAGGAATGTTCAAAGGCTTGGCGGTTAAGATTCCTTGCCAAAAATGCAGAGTTATGCATTTGGGATGCAGAAATTAAAAGGAGCTGTACACAATGGAAGGGGAGGAGAAGGAGGATCGAGAGACTGATGTGCATTGACCAGGAGAGAGTCCTTAGGGTGATAGTGCCTTTTGATCTCAAGTAGCAGAACAGTGTGACAAGGTAGAAGCTAGATTCAGAAAAATGCTAGGCTGCATAGATGTGTAATCAGCAGGAGAAAAGGAGGTGATATCCATGTAAAGGTCATTGGTGAGGCTTCACTTTAGAATAGTGTATTTAGTTTTAGAAGCTTTACCTAAGAAATTTTTAATACAAGTGTTATTGTATAGTTCTTTTGTTGCATGTAAATGTATGTTGTGCTATCCACGTTGATCTGCATTACTGGAAATGGCAGTACATACATTTTTAAAATAAAGAAATGGATATAAATATTTATTTTTATTCATTTATTTATTTGGTTTTATATACCGATATTCACCCAAGAGTGTCACATCGGTTTACATAATATCTAGTGAGAATAGGCTGGAAAGCTGTCCAAGGGCGGGCACACAAAATGGTGTGGGGTCTACTCAAATAACCATACAAGATGAGACTTGAGGACCTAAATTAGGGCCGGCTTACATGGTGTGCGGTCATGCAGGATGCTGTGCTCAAGGAGGTGCTTCTGCCTTCTCCGTCCTCTGCCCCTTCCATATGATGTCTGCCAGCAGGAGATTCAGGAACACTGTGCAGAAGGAAGTATTTTCTGTCTGTCTGGTGGTAGTAGATGAAGGATCAATCTGCAAGGAATCAGGGCTGGTGGAAGCATTAGGCAGACCAGGCGACTGCCTAGAGCGCCGCAGTTCTAGGGGCGGCAAGATGTTGGCAAGTTCCTGCATGTGCAAGCCCAGAGGAGGAAGTGGTATCGTGTGGCCCTGCACGGGCAGGAAGCAGGAGATGCTATTGCCGCTGTCAGAAGGAGCAGAAGCAAGCTGCGCTGCCGGCCCGCATGGCTGGAAAGATCAGGTCAGGCCCATACTGCTGAAGAAAGAAGGGACAAAAACATAGAAACATAGAAATGATGGCAGAAGAAGACCAATCGGTCCATCCAGTCTGCCCAGCAAGCTTCACACTTCTTTTTTTCTCATACTTATCTGTTTCTCTTGGCTCTTAGTAACCTTAGGTTCTATTTCCTTTTCACCCCCACTGTTAATGTAGAGAGCAGTGATGGAGCTGCTTCCAAGTGAAATATTAAGTTTGATTAGTTGGGTAAGCGGCAGCATAGCTCTCTGCCGTTGAAGCAGAGCAATGCTGGATATGTGTGAAGTATTAGTTTTTCTTCTCCCCTGCCGTTGAAGCAGGGAGCTATGCTGGATATGCATTGAAAGTGAAGTATGCCTTGAAAGTCACATTAACTATCATCAAATATTGAAAAGCCTAATAATTGGTAATTGAATAAGCCTAATAATTGGTAATACCTATAGCCCATAAACCCATCCCTGTTTTGTTTTGTGTTTTTGTTTGTTTTTTTCTTTTTTTAATTGGGAGATGGCAGCCCTCCATCCTTCCACTCCGTGAAGGTGGAACACCAACCACTGGCCACTGGCATCCCGCTCCGTGAATGCCTCTGTGGCTACTGCCGCTCCGTGCAGTGTTTTGCTGCCTGCTCTTTATACGCGTCCTCTAGACCTGATGGATCCACAGTGTTTATCCCACGCCCCTTTGAAGTCCTTCACAGTTTTGGACTTCACCACTTCCTCCGGAAGGGCATTCCAGGCATCCACCACCCTTTCCGTGAAGAAATACTTCCTGACATTGGTTCTTAGTCTTCCTCCCTGGAGCCTCAGCTCATGACCTCTGGTTCTGCTGGAGCAGTGGAGCAGTGTCTGCCCCCCTTCATCCTGAAGAAAGAGGAGAATAGATATTGCGTTTTTTTATCTATAAAACTTTAACCAGTAGTGTGGAACGTTACCTTGCAGACTTTAGTCCTTGGGTGTGATGTGGGGTTGTCTTGAACAAAATTTTATTTTCATTCTCTGTAAGGCTAAGCCTCATCTGTCAGCATTGTATCTAGTTGCAAGTGGTAGTTTTAATGGCTATTGTGTCTTCTTTTCTTATTACTGTTTTTATTACAGAATACTTTTTTGGGGGGAGGGCGATTTAAAGAGATTTAATGAGTGGGTTAAGTCAATAGGTGGGTTTCTGTTTTATCTATCATAAGTTTTGCAAACTGATATTAATAGAGTTTTCAGAGTGTTTAGTTGTGGTCATCTGTGCTCTTATTCCATGAGTCCAGTTTTTGAGTATTTTGCCTACCAGAGTTGGTAAAATATGAAAGATTTGTTGGTAGCTATGGAGCAGCAGCAACAGAACTGAATGAATCTGAACTTCCCCAAGATTTAAAAACTACATACAAAAGTTAGTTGTTCGAGTGTGGCAGAAAGACTCAAAATATTAAAAAAAAAAAATATATATATATATAGATTTAAGACATCAGAAAACGGGGAAAAAATGCCAAGGCATAGCTAAAAACTAAAAACATAATATTAGAATGTTTTTTTTTTTTTTTGTTCTTCATCTGCTCTTATACCAGTCCTGCCAGTGGTCCTTTAATTGTTCTCACTATTGAATGTATGTTTCAGCTTTGTTCCAGGACATCAGCTGAAGCCTTTTGTTATGAAAGTGAAGCTGTGCTGCTGTTCTGTCCCAGAGCATAACATTTCCACTTTGCCACTTTAACCCTTAAAAATGAAATACTACCAATCAATCTTTCTAGTCTGCATGTAATTGCCTACAGCTAAAATAAAGCTTTCTTTTCAGCCTGGTACAGTAGAAATGAGCTAATATATTGGCAACAGAATAACCATCAGCAATCAGCCTTTAGCTGTTTACTAATGAACTCCCAGATGAATGAGAAATTTGAGGATCGCTGTTTTACTCCAGGCTGTACATGAACTTAACACTTCAACTCTAGAAAATCACAATGCAGATGCTATAGAAATAAATACTACTGTATCACATCACAGTAATTTGACAGGAGTCAGGTGGCACCTTATAGTCTATAAGGTGCCAACCGACTCCTGTCATTTTTTTTCTATACCAGACTCACGGCTATCCCTCTGAAGATTTTTCATCACGGTAATTTGTATTTCACAGACAGTATACCGAATGGCAACAAAGTAAATCCATATTTTAAAAATTAATGTGATTTTGCTTGCTGAAATTGGGCAAAGGTTATTCTTGTTAAAATGTTGTGCTTTTTTTCTGATTTTGCATTTATAGATTTACTCTTAAATTTTCCTTTTACATTTTGAAAAGGATGAAAACCAGTTTTAAATCTTTAAATCCAGGGATATGAGAACGTTTGGAGCCACAGCCCCCTCCTATTCATGCAATTGGTTGGGGCCTCTCGAGATGGGTTGCTATGTATGTATATATAATATAATATATGCACACATAGTGGCTTGCAAATGTATTCAACACCCCCCCCCCCCCCAAAAAAAAAAAACAAAACAAAAACAAGTCAGATTTTTGTGGATTACAATTGACACTTAAAACAGATTGTTCCAGACAGTATGTTTATTGCAAACCAGTATGCTTTTAAAGTAAAATTTCAAAGTCACAATTATTTCTCTGCATTTTTTTGTAAAATTAAAAACTGAAAAAATACTGCTTGCTGTGGAAGTTCCAAATTTACACAGATGAAAGATATTGCCCTTACAATTGGCCTCTGCCTATGAATCATTTAAAAAAAAAAAAAAAGAAAAAAAAATATTTTCTGAAAATACCCCCTATTTCCAGTACTATTGGTCAGTCTGTGAGCCTGAAGGAAAGTTGTGAAAATGAAGACCAAAGATCATTCTAAGGAATCAAAATATAGACATATATAAGATAGGCAACAAAATAATGTTCAAAATAATATTCAAGTGCTTAGATATCCCAATGAACACTGCTGGATCAATTGTGAAGAATTGGTAGTTGCATCATACCACCCAGACACTGTCTAGATCAGTGGTTCTCAACCTATTTTCTATCAGGACACACCTGAGAGATGATGCTCACATGCGTGACACACAACACATGACCATCATGGGACTAAATATAAGCACATGCTCTGCACCCACAAGGATCCCCCACTTCCTAACAATGGGTGCAGAGCAGAACTAAGACATTTCCTGTACAACTCACCATACAGAAAAGAGATTCTGGTGTCATCTTAACAGCATTACAAACTCCCTCTACTACCAGGTGCATTGTAAAATAATACAAACCCCACTCTGTACATGTCTATTAAACCTGCCATACTGAAGCAGCACGAACTCCAAGAAATGAAATAGCCCTACCCATAAAAAGGCAGCAGTTCACCTCCAGTGCAATATAATATTGAGAAAATACAACAAATAAGGCTGATACAAACCTCATCTCAGTCACATACACACAGAACAAAGACAGACCTGCCTTCACCAAATACAGAGTAAAAGACCACAAATTACAAATGTGGAAACAAAACTGGATACTAGAAACAAAAATATATTTCCTCCTACACTAAGCAAAGTTCAAAGAGAGAAGAAATGCATATTCTCAAAACTGGCTCTTGTACTCTGATCCATCACTCCTCACTTCTCCCAACTACTCATTCATCCCTTCACATGCTCATATCCCTGTCCAACATTCCCGACCCACCATCCCGCGCTCCCTCTCTCCCCTGCTCAACACTTTCTACCCTTCCATCTCCCCTTCCCTACCCAGAATACTTCTGACCACCTCTTTCCTATGGTCCCACACCTCCATTTTTCTCTCCACTTCTATCTCTTTTCCTTGCCGAGCAGTCCCTAACCCTTCTCTCCTCCACGCCTTCCTGCCCAGTACATTTCCCCTCCTCCTGGCTCCCAGCCAGCAGAAAAGACGTCACTCCAATCCAGAGTCTCCCTCCCTCTTTATCAGCAGATGAGGGCAAGATGAATTGAGGAGAGGATGATGAGGCAGCAGCAGAGGATCTACAGCGCATGCACCTTTCTCCCTTATGCTCCTGCTTTCACATCCAGGCTCTATGAGGTGAAGAGATTATTGGCAGACTCGCTGCCAATACTGGCAGAGGAAGATGAAACTGGTGTCCTTCTGGGCCCATATAAACAGGAGTTGGTGATATCGTACTCTGATCTGGGTGAAGGAGGAGGGAACAATCTCACTGGCCAAGTAGAGAAGAAGAAAGCAAGAGCAGCTTCCTGTCATACCCAATAAAAGAGAAGTCAGCCAACTCCTGCCCAGACCGATGAGGAAAGATCAGTCTTCTGCTGGCTCTGCAACACACACTTCCTGGGACTTTGCGACATACCTGTTGAGAACCACTGGTCTAGACAAGACCATCCCTCAAAACTCAGCATTGGAGCAAGAAGGAGACTTGTGAGGGAAACCACAAAAGGGCCAACAATCACTTTGAAGGAGCTACAGAGTTCAGTGGCTGAGACTGGATTGGAGGTGCACCAGTCACCGATAGGATAAAGCATAAACATTGGCAAGTTAACCTGTCTTATCAATGTTTTACATTTAAGAGAGAATTTGAAAAGAAGTTGGCTGTAGAGGCAAAAATATATCTGAAGCAGAAAGCCTGTGAGGGAGTCAGTTGGACCGTTAGATGATCGAGGGGTTAAAGGGGCACTTAGAGAAGATAAGGCCATCGCGGAAAGATTAAATGATTTCTTTGCTTTGGTGTTTACTGAAGAGGATGTTGAGGAGGTACCCGTAATGGAGAAGGTTTTCATGGGTAATGATTCAGATGGACTGAATCAAATCACGGTGAACCTAGAAGATGTGGTAGGCCTGATTGACAAACTGAAGAGTAGTAAATCACTCGGACCAGATGGTATACACCCCAGAGTTCTGAAGGAACTAAAAAATGAAATTTCAGACCTATTAGTAAAAATTTGTAACTTATCATTAAAATCATCCATTGAACCTGAAGACTGGAGGATAGCAAATGTAACCCCAATATTTAAAAAGGGCTCCAGGGGTGATCCGGGAAACTACAGACCGGTTAGCCTGACTTCAGGGCCAGGAAAAATAGTGGAAAGTGTTCTAAACATCAAAATCACAAAATCACAGAACATATAGAAAGACATGGTTTAATGGAACAAAGTCAGCATGGCTTTACCCAGGGCAAGTCTTGCCTCACAAATCTGCTTCACTTTTTTGAAGGAGTTAATAAACATGTGGATAAAGGTGAACCGGTAGATATAGTATACTTGGATTTTCAGAAGGCGTTTGACAAAGTTCCTCATGAGAGGCTTCTAGGAAAAGTAAAAAGTCATGGAATAGGTGGCGATGTCCTTTCGTGGATTGCAAACTGGCTAAAAGACAGGAAACAGAGAGTAGGATTAAATGGACAATTTTCTCAGTGGAAGGGAGTGGACAGTGGAGTGCCTCAGGGATCTGTATTGGGACCCTTACTTTTCAATATATTTATAAATGATCTGGAAAGAAATACGACGAGTGAGATAATCAAATTTGCAGATGACACAAAATTGTTCAGAGTAGTTAAATCACAAGCAGATTGTAATAAATTGCAGGAAGACCTTGTGAGACTGGAAAATTGGGCATCCAAATGGCAGATGAAATTTAACGTGGATAAGTGCAAGGTGATGCATATAGGGAAAAATAACCCATGCTATAATTACACAATGTTGGGTTCCATATTAGGTGCTACAATCCAAGAAAGAGATCTAGGCGTCATAGTGGATAACACATTGAAATCGTCGGTTCAGTGTGCTGCGGCAGTCAAAAAAGCAAACAGAATGTTGGGAATTATTAGAAAGGGAATGGTGAATAAAACGGAAAATGTCATAATGCCTCTGTATCGCTCCATGGTGAAGACCGCACCTTGAATACTGTGTACAATTCTGGTCGCCGCATCTCAAAAAAGATATAATTGCCATGGAGAAGGTACAGAGAAGGGCTACCAAAATGATAAGGGGAATGGAACAGATCCCCTATGAGGAAAGACTAAAGAGGTTGGGACTTTTCGGCTTGGAGAGGAGACTGAGGGGGGATATGATAGAGGTGTTTGAAATCATGGGAGGTCTAGAGCGGGTGGTTGTGAATCGATTATTTACTCTTTCGGATGGTAGAGGGACTGGGGGGCACTCCATGAAGTTAGCATGGGGCACATTTAGAGCTAATCAGCGAAAGTTCTTTTTTACTCAACGCACAATTAAACTCTGGAATTTGTTACCAGAGGATGTGGTCAGTGCAGTTAGTGTGGCTGTGTTTGAGAAAGGATTGGATGAGTTATTGGAGGAGAAGTCCATTACCTGCTATTAAGTTCACTTAGGGGCAGATTTTTAAAAAATACGCGAGTGCGTACTTTTGTTCGCGCACCAGGCGTGAACAAAAGTACGCTGGATTTTATAAGTTACGCGCGTATCTTATAAAATTCGGGGTCGGCGCGCGCAAGGGGGTGCACATTTGTGCAACCTGCGCGCGCCGAGCCCAGCGCGAGCTGCATGTTCCTTCCGAGGCCGCTCCGAAATCGGAGCGGCCTTGGAGGGAACTTTTCTTCGCCCTCCACCCACCCCCCCCGGCCCTATCTAAACCCCCCCCCTTACCTTTGTCGGCAAAGTTACTTTGCGCGCGTCGCCGGCAGCCCTGCTCCGTCCTCCGGTCCCAGGGGCTGGTCCGGAGGCCTCGACCACGCCCCCGGGCCTGCCCCCGAAACGACGCGGCGTTTCGGGAACGCCCCCGGACACGCCCCCTCCCTCCCCTTTTCGAAAGCCCCGGGGACTTACCCGCGTCCCGGGGCTTTACGCGCGCCGGCGGCCTATGTAAAATAGGAGCGCCAACGCGCGCGGCCCTTTTAAAATCCGCCCCTTAGAGAATAGCCACTGACATTAGCAATGGTAACATGGAATAGACTTGGTTTTTGGGTACTTGCCAGGTTCTTATGGCCTGGATTGGCCACTGTTGGAAACGGGATGCTGGGCTTGATGGACCCTTGGTCTGACCCAGTGTGGCATTTTCTTATGTTCTTATGAATTCTACATACAACTGACCTGCATGGGAGGGTGGCTTAAAAGAAGCCATTATTGAAGAAAAACCACATCAAAACACATCTGGAGTTTGCCAGAAAGCATCATAGTACCCAACTAAAATGTGGGATAAGGTGTTATGGTCAGATGAAACAAAAATGGAACTTTTTGGCCAAAATTCAAAACGCTATGTGTGGCACAAACCTAACATTGCTCATTCCTCAGCTGGGGATGACAGCATCATGTTGTGGGGATGCTTTTCCTCAGTGTGGACTGGACATCTTGGTAAAAGTGAAGGATGGATGGATGGTGCAACATGCAGGGCGATACTGCAAGACAACCTGCTTCAGTCTGCTAAAAACCTAAAACGTGGGAGAAAGTTCACCTTGCAGCAGGACAGTAATCCCAAGCAGAAGGGCAAAGCAACACAGGAGTGGTTGAACAATAATGGCCAAGTCAAAGTCCAGATCTCAATCCAATCGAGAGCCTATGGCACTATTTTAAAATTGCAGTCCAAAAGCATCATCCAACCAACCTGAACAACCTGGAGCAAATGTGCCAGGAAGAATGGACAAAAATCACTCCCAAAAAGTGTGCAAAGCTGTTAGAAACGTATCCCAGAAGACTTACAGCTCTTAATGTAGCAAAAGGTGGTTCTACCAAGTACTAGCCTGAAGGGGTTGAATACTTATGCACACAGCATTTTTCAGTGTTTAATTTTATTTTACAAAATTGCAGAGAAATAATGAATTGTGACTTTTAAAATTTACTTTAACAGCTTACTGGTTTGCAATAAATGTGCTGTCTGGAACAATTTATAATCCACGAAAAATCTACTGACTTCTTAGGGGGTCAAATATTTTGCAAACGTGTGTATAAATATACACCCATACATGCATAAATGGTATTCACCAGGCAGCCAGATTGCCACCAGTGGCTCAGTGCCCCCCCCCCCCCCCCCATTTTGTTTCTCTTTAAGTTGCTGAAAGGAGTAAGCTCACCCAGATGGGCACAGCGAGGCAGACACCCTGTACCCAGACAGTTACCCTATGCCAAACAAATACACTCCACAGAGATAGAAACCCAACACCCAGACAGGAATAGAGATAGACAATACCACACCTAGTCATAAAAACACAGATATACCACCTCCAGACAGAAGGCAGACATACCATAGACACCGAGAGAGAAGCATAGACACAGGCAGACAGACCATATTGCACACAGAGACGCAGACCAAAGCATACGAGACAACACAGACAATACATTCCACACCATATCCAGACACAGGTCACACACCACAATGGTAAAGTATGGATAATTTTTCAAAAAACTTAAGTAGCAGCCAACGTTTTTTAGGAGCTGAAAAACTCCATCTCACCCTGCCCAACTACTTTTTTCTTTTTTACTTTTTGTATTGTTTTCACTAATTTTTTTGTATTTTTGTATTTTTTAGTTTGCTCATCTTTTTTTATTTTCTCTTGTTTTGATTTGCTTATTTTAACGTTTGTACACTTTTTGCCTTTATTCTCCCTTCCCTCCTCCCTCTCTCCCCTTCCACGTCCTTGTACTTTCTGGTCTATTTGCCTATTCCCCCTTCTTAACCTCACATCTTCTTTTCCCCTGGTGGGCAACAGCTGTGATCTCTCTCACTAGGTAGGAATCCGGTAGCAGCAGGAGCTCTTCCTGGGCTAAGGCCTGAGGGTGGCAGATCTTCCTGGGTTGTGGAACACCGCAATGGCTGTTCCCTTGTTCATTTCAGCAGCAGAATAAGCAGCGCTCTCCACCTGGGCCTGCCACAGCAAAAAACAGCTCCTCTTCCTGGCCCACTAAAACAGATGCATAGCTTAGCCATGGCAGGCTTACAGTGATGTCACTATGTTCTGGCAGCAATCTCCCTTCCTCCTGAGTTTGCAGTGCCTCCACGGCACCAAAACTTGAAGGCATAGCCATATTTTTCTTCCCTGATTGGGTAACCACTGAGCCCACCTTCAGGATTGTTCAGACCCTCCCTGGTTTGCTCACCCCTGCTTTAAATAAACTCAAACTTTGGATTTTACAGATGTTGACATGCTACATTACAGTATGCTTATGTAACTTGAGTGTTTGTTTCTTTCTCAGCAGCAGTACAAGAAATATTTCTTAGATGATTTGGCAATAGTTAAAAAAAATAAAAAAATAAAAAAAATAAAATCATGAAAATGCCCATTTTAGTTTGATATATGTTTCATTTCTTGGAGATTTTTTTTTGCCTCAGCAGTTTCTTGCAGCTTCTTTGGACTTCCAGCTCAGTTGGACTTAGCCTCTATATGGCAGTGGCCCACGAACTTTCACTTGAGATTACTTAGATTCCCCCTCCTCCCCCATTGCAGCAACACTTCTCAAATGGGGGCAGTGCACAGGATTCCTCCCAGAATCCTGCACTCATGGGACCCTAAATCTGGCCACTAGGTGTCACTGTTGGACAGTTTGAGACTCCCTCCTCCCAGTTTAGTAATTCTCACCTTTATGAATCTGAGGTAAATCAAGATTTTGCTATGCTGATCCTTATTAGGACAAACAAAACTAAAAAAAAAAAAAGGACAATGCAAATATCACCAATCAATATAGAAAATCAAAGAGAGAGAGACTGAGGTAACATTTACTTTTTAAAAAGCAATTTAATACATTTGGAAAGGAGATTAACAATGATAAATCAATGAGGTAAATACAAGGATATAAAAATATTTTAAGAGCATTACAAATATTCAAATAATTAGCAACATATCAATGAGTACTTCTCTCCTCTTGCTGGTGGGAGGGAGGTAGAAGAGGATCACACTAGGTGAATAGCTCCTGTATGGTCTGATTTGCCCCGATCTCCACAACCCACCCATGGTTAGCTCTGACTGTAATGTTTTTGGATGATGGCAGCACAGTGAACCACACAATTAATTTCCTCCTTTTCTTGGGGAGTTGTTCTCTACGCCTTTCTATGTGAACTTAGCTAACTGATAAAACTGAGCGACTGCGGGTCTGGTGGTATGTAAGAGCATAAGAAAATGCCATACTGGGTCAGACCAAGGGTCCATCAAGCCCAGCATCCTGTTTCCAACAGTGGCCAATCCAGGCCATAAGAACCTGGCAAGTACCCAAAAACTAAGTCTATTCCATGTAACCATTGCTAATGGCAGTGGCTATTCTCTAAGTGAACTTAATAGCAGGTATGTATGTGGGACAGCACTGCAGGTATGTATGTGGGACAGCACTGCAATTTTATTTATTTATTCATTCCTTCAGTTTATAAACTGCCTTTTTTTTTTTCAAAAGCTCCAGTCAGTTACATAACATGCAGCATTACAATGCCATGACCAGACAAATACAAACTCACTTACAGGCCGATACAGTAAGGACGCAGTAGAAAGAGTGCGGCAGTGCCGGGCGCACCCTCGTTTGCCGCAGGCACAGTTCGGATCACATACCGCTCGATACAGTATTTAAATGGCACGCAAATGCAAGCCGTGTCCAAAGCGCGTCCATGAAGTGCAATCCATTTTACTGTATAGAGCGCTATACAGCACCAATACAGTATCCTGGGTGCGCTGGTACCTGTCATTTCAAATGACATTTGAAATGACAGGTACCAGGAAGTGGATCCCAACTTTAAGCAAAAGAAAAGGATCAGAGAAGTATCAGCCGGCCATTAACAGCAAGGGTCATGATTTAGCAAGACAATTCCCCTAGGGGAAAAAAAATACAATCAAATCAGACCAAAAGAAAAACGTATTAGGAAGGACCTGTTGTTTCCAAGCATAATCTAAACTCTTGCCTGCCCAACCTAAAATCCAACGCACCGGGAAAGCCACTCTTCAGATCGCGACTAATCCCATCACTGGAAGGACGAAAGATTTTTTTAAGCGTCCCAGTTCCTCTCTCCGCTATGTCAATGCATTCTCCTTTCCACTGCAATGCGAACAGTATTCTGAAAAATAACTTTCAAACCCAGGGTGGTGGAGCATTGTTGTGCTTGATAAAACCTGCACTCAGCAGGATCGGGCAAACTTTCCCCCAGCCCCCGTTCACCTGCC
This sequence comes from Rhinatrema bivittatum, assembly GCF_901001135.1. Classification (NCBI taxonomy): domain Eukaryota; kingdom Metazoa; phylum Chordata; class Amphibia; order Gymnophiona; family Rhinatrematidae; genus Rhinatrema; species Rhinatrema bivittatum. Next base: position 242,851,958 of record NC_042621.1, on the reverse strand, counting down.
CTGGCTGTGTCCATGGGTGCCGGTCTCCGGAGCAGCCCCAGTCCTCTCTCCCCTCCTCCCGGGGGCAGCCGGCGGCGAGAGTGGCTTCAGCAGCCAGGGGCGGATCAGGTGCTCCCCATGCGAGACGGCTTCCAGCAGCCCTCGCCGGCGATGGTGAATGAGCGCACGCCGTGACCTCGGACGTCCAGCCGGGCACTCAGGTCACGGCGTGCGTTCATGCACCCTCGCTGGCGGGGGCTGCTGGAAGCCGCCTTGCATGAGGTGCACCCGATCTGCCAAAGGCTGCTGAAGCCGCTCTCACTGCCGGCTGCCCCCGGGAGGAGGGGAGAGAGGACTGGGGCTGCTCCGGAGACCGGCAACACTGAGGAAAGAAGGAATTCTCGTACATCCTTACCTGGACGATTGGCTGATAAGGGCAAAATCTCCAGAGGAAAGTCACCAGGCGACCACCAGAGTCAAGAATCTACTGCAGAATCTCGAGTGAGTCATCAACACAGCCAAGAGCTGCCTACAGCCCTCCCAGTCGCTAAAGTACCTGGGAGTCCGCTTCGACACCAAGCAAGACAAGGTTGTCCTCCCCCCTTTCCAAGAGAAGGAAACTGATGGGTCAACTGCGAAAACTGTTGAACTATGCTTGTCCCAAGGTATGGGACTACTCTCATGACATCAACCCTGGAAGTCGTTCCATGGGCAAGGGCCCACATGCGCCCACTACAACGTTTCCTTCTGTCACGATGGGACCCGACGTCCCAAAACTACTCCATGCACATCCAGCTACCAGCAGAGGTTCGGACACAGCTCCAATGGTGGCTACAGGAGGACCACCTGAGCAAGGGAATACGACTATCCTCACTGATCTGGATCTTGCTCACCACGGATGCGAGCCTGTGAGGGTGGGGACCCCACTGTCAGGAACTGACGGCCCAGGGAAAATGGGACAAGGAAGAGGCGGGATGGAATATAAACTGGCTGGAAGCCCAAGCAGTCCGACTGGCCTGTCTACAATTCGGCCACAGACTCTGGGGTGAGTCTGTCAGACAACACCACAACAGTTGCCTACATCAACCACCAGGGAGGAACCAGAAGCCAACAGGTGTCCCTGGAGATAGACCCCCTCACGGCGTGGGCGGAAACAAATCTGCAAGGGATCTCAGCCTCCCACATCGTGGGAAAGGACAACATTTCTGCGGACTACCTCAGCAGAGAAAGCCTAGATCCAGGGGAATGGACACTGTCTACCACAGCCTTCCTGTTGATAGTATAAACCACTGGGGAACCCCAGCCATGGATCTACTGGCAACCCAAGTTCCCAAGTTTTTAGCTGCAGACGAGAACCACAATCCCGGGGAAAAGACGCCCTCATTCAGACCTGACCACAGGAAGACCTTCTGTACGCTTTTCCCCCATGGCCACTACTGGGCAGAGTCATCCGCAAGATAGAACACCACAGGGGACTAGTACTTCTAGTGGCCCCGGACTGTCCAAGAAGACCATGATACGCAGACATGCGAAGACTTCTTGCAGGGAACCCTCTGTGCCTACCTCCACACAGGGACCTTCTCAGGCAAGGACTGATCTTCCACGAAGACCCAACTCAATTCTCTCTTATGGTCTGGCCATTGAGAGGACTCATCTGAAGAAGAGCGGATACTCTAAGGCAGTGATTGACACCTTGCTCCGAGCAGGCAAGTTCTCCACATCTGTAGCTTACATACGAATATGGAGAGTATTTGAAGCCTGGTGTGAGGACCGCAAGATCCTTCCACAAAAGTCAAAATCCCCATGATCTGGAATTTCTGTAGGCAACTTGAAGAAGGGGTTGTCTCTCAACTCCCTCAAGGTTCAGGTGGCCGTGCTGGCCCCTGCTTCAGAGCCAAAGTGGATGGCATCAATTTATCAACCCATCCTGATGTTTCCCGCTTCCTGAGAGGGGTCAAACAAATCCGACCACCATTAAAGTGGCCGGTGCCCCTATGGAATCTGTCTAGTACTAGACTTCCTAGCAGGAACTTCCTTCAGACCTACACGCAGTCTGTCACTACGGCTCCTGACCCTGAAGACTGCATTCCTAGTGGCAGTATGTTCAGCCCGTCGCATCGCCGAGCTTCAAGCGCTATCCTGTAGGGAACAGTTCCTCAGGTTCACACCGGGATCCACACAACTACGCACTATCCCCTCTTTTCTTCCGAAGGTGGTTTCTCAATTTCATCTAAACCAAGACCATCTCTCTGCCATCTCCAGACGAACACAAGGACTCTGAAGACTCGCGCCCTCTTTGCCATCTAAACGTCGGCAGACTCCTAGTCCGATACCTGGAAATATCGGAATCTGTATGAAAGACGGACCACCTATTCGTCCTTCACAGCAGGAAGAAACAGGGGGAAGCGGCTTCGCGGGGCAACCATAGCCCACTGGATCAAAGAAGTAATCAAGGCGGCCTACGTAGAGGCAGGGAAGCCTCCACCTCTACAAGTCCATTCTACAAAGGCCCAGGCAGTGTCCTGGGCGGAAACCAAGATGCTGACGCCTGCCGAGATCTGTCAGGCAGTGACGTGGTCCTCCATACATACCTTCTCCAGGTTCTACCGCCTGGATGTCCAGGCCCGGGAGGACACAACCTTTGCAAGGGCAGTACTAAGTGGGCCACGGGCAGCCTCCCACCCGGTTCGGGAGTAGCTTTTGTACATCCCATTGGTCCTGAGTCCATCTGGCTACACTAAAGAAAACAAAATTATCAGGTAATTTCTCCAATGTTCCTGAAAACTTTAAAAATCTATTTTAGCCCTCAACTCTTTTGGAATATAATTCCAAACATTAGGACAAAAAAAAAAAGTCGTCTTCCTGGTTTCCACAAAAAAACTTTTTTTGGAGGAGGAACAGCCAGGAGAAGGTTGGGCTTTATGAAGATTTCTTGTGTAATTATAATCCATCAGCTTAGGCCTCAAATAATGCAGGTCATTACAGTGTAGAAGAGCCTTAAAAACCATGCCAGGAACTTTAAACTGCACTTGGAAAAGCACTGGAAGTCAATGAAGGGTTTTTTTCAATGCAGGCAAAATATATGATCATGCCTAGAAGCTTTCCTAGAAAGCTCTGAAAACATTTATTTAGGCCTGCATGAGATGGGACTCTCATGACCAGTGCATATAGCTTGTTGCATCGCTGTCATCAAATACTATTAACAGGAAAACAGTGTCGTTTTCTCTCAGATTGTAAAGTAGGTGTCTCTCTGAATTGACCATGCAAACAAAACAGTAAAATTTACTGTTTATAGATTCTTTTCATTTGTGATTCTAGTAGCTAGCTAGATAATTTGGCAGTGGGATGTTATCCTATTCATTCAGTCATCTGACTTTAATAAAGTTATACTTCCTTAATCATGATCATCTGTGACCAATTTACTGATGCATTTCACCTACAAGGACTAATTTTATGTGAACACTAGCGGTACCCGGCCACGCGTTGCAGTGGCAGAGTCAGGTTCTTTACCCTCCCTCCCCCTTCCCTTTGCTCATTTACCTCAGTCACTCATCCTCCTCCCCCTTGGTTCCCTCCCCTGTCCCCACTCCAACTCTCTCCCCTCACACTCATCTCTCCCCTCATCCTCCCTCCCCTGACACTCACCTCCCCCCTCATTCTCCCTCCCCTCACTGTCACCTCCCCCCGCCTACTGCCTACCCTTTAGATCAGAAAACCTTTGTCTTTCTATTTCTGTGGGAACCCCCCCTAATCCCAACCCTTTAAATCAAATAATAACCCCCCACCCTCCTGCCCCCTCCCAAGACCTGGGAAATTAAAATTGTTGGTGCTACATGTGGTCTGTCCCTGGGCATCTGCGCGTTATGTAGCCAAATAGGGGAGTGCCTAACCAAATTTGCACTTCCAAATTTGTTTTGTGGTCTGGGGAGGGCTATTTTGGTGCGTTCCCGAGATCGTGCAAGTTTAGTGTATGTATTTGTGTGTGAACCTCCCCCTTCCCCCAAAAAACAACCCTATGAGAAAAGTTATCTTAAACTAACCACCCCACACTCCCCTGCCCCCCCCCCCAGAGTTGCTGAATGAATGAATCCTGCCCCTCCTCTTGTGACCCCTCCCCAAGATGTTCGCAATAAATTCATTACCACCCCCCACCCTCCAGACCCCCCGAGACCTGATAAAAATGTCTGTCGGTGGAGCAGGCATTCAGGAGCGGTTCGGGAGCAATGTATTGGCGTTGGTCCGTCGGCTGCGAGCACTGAAACGGGTTCCGACGGCCCTTTGCCCTTACCATGTCAGTGGGGTGGAGCAATGGCAGCGGTAGGTCCTCTGACATAGTAAGGGCAAAGTCCGCCGGCTGCCAGTCCTGAAAATGGTGCCGAGGGGCCCTCGCCCTTACTATCTCACATGGGCTACTGCTGCCATTGGTGTCCCAGAGTGGCATAGTAAGGGAAAGGGCCCTCGGCGCCATGTTGATTGCTGGCAGCCGACGGCTGTAGTGCAGGAGATGTGTCCCGGACCGGTCCTGGCCCCCCGCTGGAGCCTCCCAGACTTCTGTCAGGTTTTGTGTGTGTTGTGAGGGCCTGGGAAGTAAATAAATTTGGCATGTGTGTGGGGGGTGTGAGGAGGGTGGTTTTGTGTGTGTTGGGAGGCTGTGGGAAGTAAATCAATTTGGCATGTGTGTGGGGAGTGTGAGGAGGGTGTATTTTATCTGTAAAGGAAATAGTTATCTTCCAGCGAAAAAAGTACGCGAATGTGTTAAAATGGAAGTGAAACGTGGACCTGGACTGGCGAAATGATTAGTGTAGCGTGTGTTAGTGTAAGGTGTAACAGATGGCGCTTACGTCCAGCAGATGTCGCTGTTTTCTGGAAAACATTTTTAAACCTATTTTACCTGTCACAGGTGTGACATACCTGTAATGTAAGAACCTTCCTGTATGCCAAATGAAGGTTGTGTCCAAATTTGAAAGCAACCTGTTCAGTGGTTTCTGAGATTAGCGATTTTGTCCAAACTATTTAACATTTTTATTTATATAGATTATTGCTCCTAAGAATATCTATAAAATGTACAGTAATTTATTAATAGAGTAATTCTTAAACTATTTTGTGTATTTTATTGTATTGCTAATAAATAGGAACATTAATAACTGCAATTTTTAAGAATCCATTTGTATGTGTGTGTATATTTATATACATATATGTATTTTCTTCTGTTTACAGGTTTTAGCAAACAGATTGTGGAGCTTCTTAATGAGCATAAAATCGTCTTTAGCAGTTTTGATATCTTTTCTGATGAGGAAATACGACAAGGGCTGAAAACCTATTCCAGTTGGCCTACATATCCCCAGTTCTATGTGTCTGGTGAGCTGATTGGAGGACTGGATATTGTAAAGGTTAGACATGGGAATTCTCTTTCTTGTGAGTTGAATGCATGTATATGTATATATTCTATATATATATGGAGTGTGTAGCTGAATTATACCTAATTATTTTAGCAGAACATATATATTTTTTTAAACTAGAGAAGTTTATATTTTTCAGGAGCTTGCCCAGTCTGGAGAACTGGAGAAAATATGCCCCAAGGCAAAAAACTTGGATGATAGGTAAGAACTGAAGTTTTCCTTGTTTTTCTGAATGTGGAGGAGCAGCATGGTTAGAGCATCAGGCTGAGAAACAAGGAAACCATGGTTTGAATCCTTCTCCCACTGATGCTCCTTGTGACTTTAGGCAACTCACTTCATCCTCCATTGCATCAGGTACAAACTGCGGCCTCATTCAGTAAGCAGCAGTATTTTTCCCCAATGGTGAGCTGATTGGAGGGAAAATACTGCAGGATTCATAGAGCCGCAGTAAATGACCCAGTGACTTAGTGAATCGCCTTGTCATTTGGTGAATCGGTCGTATTTTCTCGCAGGGCAAAATACAGTGGCAGCCAAAGGATGCCCAATGAATGTGGGGTGGTGGCCCCAAGACTGCAGGGCTGCTTGTCCCTGAGTTGTTCCCTCCCCCTGCTCCCGGAGGCAGCTGAGGTGGAGAAAAATTAAGAAAAAAAATGGAAGATGGCCATTGCTCAGGCCCAGACACTATGGAATGCTCTAGGCCCCTACTGGACAACCAGTGACATTTTTTAAGGTTGGGATCCTGGGGATAGGTGTCAGGAATCCACAAGACCACCAGAGATGTATCTTTGTATATGGGGTTTCCTGGGGTGGAGGGGTCCTCTGGACAACCAGGGCTATATGCCTCACTAAAGGAGTGTCTGGGAGAGGGGATCTTGGTCTCCCATCCTGGGGCTGGAAGTTTTTTCAGTGAAGGGAGAGGTTGAGAGTTGGAATGAAACTTTCACTGTTGCTTAAAAGGTTGGTTTTTTTTGTTTTGTTTGTTTTCCCTACTTTTTCGTCACAGCGGCCACCTCTGGGAGTGATTGGGGGAGGGGGGTTATATGCAGACCACCGGAGTTTATCACTTCATTGGAGAGGTGGGAGGGCTGACTTGGAGACGAGCACCCCCTTTAAGACTAGGCCATGGGTGCATTTGGACATGTGATAACTAACTAGTTTCATTTCACATATTGTGGCTTGCAAACTTTTTCACAAGCAGCAGCATTTGATTTACAATAGCAGAGGCTAATAATGAGCTCATTTACATACAAATAGTGCCAGGGCTCAGATAACGTGAGATGTTTGAAATGTTTTCTGTTATCCCTGCATGAACCCATTTTTTGTGTGGTAAATAGCCTAACGCAGCTTAGTGAAAGAGGCCGTTAAATTGTAAGCTCCCTGAGCAGGGGAATACCTATTATACCTTATTGTAACTCACCTAGAACTCAGATTTGGAATAAGATGAATAATCTAAAAACCATGCATTTACTGCAGTAGTACTTAGTTTTAATTACAGTGCAGCTATGTTCACACACATTATATCTTGACACTTAAATTATTTGCATACTTTCTGTGGTCTTTATCTGAAATAAGTGCTTGTGCTTTACACCCTGTTTTGTCCATTGTTCTATCATAGCAGTTATGACAAATCATTCTATTCCAAGCATTTGTATGCTGCATTTATAGTGCTGGTTTATGCTTATTTTAGGATGAGGCATTTTTTTTCTTTGTGTCCTTTGTGTAAGAATGTTTACTAGAGCAGCAGTTTGGCATGGCTAAAAATGTTTCCTGAGATTTATAATGCTGCTAAATATATATTGAATTGTTTTTTTGTTTTTTTTTCAACAGTCTATTTCTTTTGCTTTTTTTTTTTTGTTTTAGCTCAATTGGAACTTGCCTCTGTTGGGTTACGGTACTATAAGCTTTCATTTGTAACAATTAAAGGAGTTGTCTTTCACTTTTAATCTGCCACCTCCTTCTGCCCTTTCAGCTAAGCAATTACAGTGACAGTCCACAGATGAAGGTCAAAGACAGTGACTCCCTCCAGAACTCAATATATGTGCATCCTGAGCTGGGCCGCTATGTGTCATTGGCGTGCAAGGGCTGGGACTCCCTCTACCCAATGTATGCTTTTGTGAGGCTAAAAATAAATAGATGCTGAAATAATACAGTCCCTTCTCCCCGGTCTACCTCTTCTCCTCCCAATTACCCTATATAGGGTCCAGTGAAGGACAGATCATTTTTCCTACAAGCAAATACTTTTTAGGAGTGAATTAGGAAGATACTTGGACTTGAGTATCTGATTAGGTTCTTGTGCAATATACCTCATTTTTTGAAGCCATTCTTGAACTCAGATATTCAAACTCCATGATGTCCATCACTCCTCTACAGTTCAGCTTTTAGTTCTGTCGGCATGGATTAGATGCAATGCATATTTAAAATCTCCTCCTTTTTTTATTTTTTTTATTTTATATTCTTCCTTTTGTGACTGGTCAGCCATTTCAAAGCAGATTACATGAAGGTATTGTAAATATTTATCTATCCCCAGTGGGCTTACAATCTAAGAAGATGGCTTTTTTTTTTTTTTTTTTTTTTTAAGTTATGTGCACCCATATACTTACGTATGTGCGTCCATTCATATTTGATATGGTATTTTAGAATCTGCGTGGATGCATCTTTGCAGGTTCTAAAATATGCATATTTATGCCCTCTAACATACACCCACAGCTTCATGCATACTGGAGACTTTAGCACTTGCATTCTTTTTCCTACATGCACATACTTCCAGTTTTGCCAGGTCAAGCTCATTCCAAGATGTCTCTGCTAGCAAGGCAGCCCAATTTTATCACCTGGAAAATGGCCAGGCTGGCATCCTTGGTGCTGAAAAACAAGCACCAGCAGTTCCCCATCTGGGAGGTCCGGAGAAACAACCAGCTGGCGGGGCCTGCATAATGAATATAATCAGAGCCTCCTACCCCTGCTGGGTAAGTACCTTGTGGGAAATAAGTGGGTGGGGGCAGGGATGTGAGAGGGGATTGTGGGGGTTGTGTTAGGGCAAAAACCAAACAGCATAAATTGATGCATTAAGGGATAATAAAGAGCCATGAAACATTGGTTCAAAAGTTAACTAGAAAAAATATCGAAATACCATTGAGGAAGTCACAGAACCAACAAAATTGAACTAAGATTATTGTATTTTTAATTCTCTATGTAGATTGAGAGCCTCAAAGAAAGCCTCTGAGCTGGACCATAAGGAGGGAAGTAGCTTAACCAACTGTGATCCAGGCAGGAGGAGACCAGAGGTAAGTTCTCTAAATACCCATTAGGGAGATGTTAACATGGTCTGTTTCCTGTTTCTATCACAGGCTCCACTATTGCCCTGTCGCTCAACAAGATACACTCTCTGCCAAGAGCTGCAAGAATCCCTCATACACCAACTTCTTTATAAATTCCCTGGGACATGGCCTGCCCTGTTATGAAGCACTACTTTTAATGCACTCATAGGCCAACTGTTGAAGTAAGTGGGATGTTAGAAACTTACTCCTTATTCCCTTTCTAGTGACTGTCAATGCCTCCCTTCCAACAAGAACACTGCCTTGTTGCAGTTTCATAGCTGTTGACAGCATGGAATCCAAGACACACTCAAACGCATACGTTCCAGCCCCTGAGGCTACCTCATAGCCCTTATCACTAGGTAGGCATCACACTATACAGAAGCCATGCTATTTCTGGGAGCCTAAATATGACCTTGCAACCCACAGATAAGATCACTTCCTATCGCCTTCTCCTCTCCCATAAATGGAATGCACTCTGATAATTTGCATGATGCTGCACATCATATCCCGTGCATATCAGCTGACTCCTTGACACATACTTCTGTATCTGTTTACAGACTCTAGCAGCTCAGAGGAGGAGGAGCATCCAGCCCCTTCTGCTAGAGCAGCAGCTGTTCTGGCTGCAGGAGACCAGAAGCCATCACCTCCAGTGGACCCTGCAGCGGCACAGCAGCCACCCCTCAACAGGCGGCCCCAGGCCTCAGCTTGAAGAGTCATCGCTTCCTCACCCCAGCCTGTTAGGGCTGCCTCCTCCCTATTTTGCCCCAGGACATTCAGATGCAGGTCCTGAGGCAGCCCAGCTATTGCTGGGCGAGACAGTTGTGCAGCTTGCTGGCTAGCTTCCCCTGGATTCAGGCCTGCCCCTCATGGCAGCAGAAGTGGGCTTTGTGGCTGGAGCAACAGTTCCAAGCCAAGAGTCCCAGTCTTTAGCAGCTATCTCGGAAGCAGTTCAGAAGATCAGGGAGGATATCTGTGGGCTGTGAGTTGATTTTTGGGAGGCAGGTGGATATGGTGGAGTGACTCACCCAGGCTCAAGAGGGATTCACGGCTGCTGTTGAGATGGTGAACTTCCGACTCCCTAGGCTTATCAGGACCATGCCTTTAGAGGTTCCTGGGTCCTTTTAATTTTAGTAAATGGTTTTATCCTTAGTTTTTCACACCCTACCCTCCTTTATTAAAAAAAAAAAAAAAAGTAGTTTAAAATAATTTAATAAGTTAATTTTAAATTTATATTTTGATTTTCCTTATGCCTGATAAGGACTATGTCCTCCCAGAGTCTTGCCCACTTCAGGACAGCCTACTGCACTCACACCCACATGTGCAATGCACTTAGCTAGTCATGCAGCTCTGTCCTCTAATCTCTATCCTCCACTCCATCTACCCTTACAGCTGTCTCTGTTTAACTCCAGGTTATTTGGGGCTGCATTCTATACCTAACTCCCCTGAATGTCCTTGTTATAATGAGCACAACACATTTGAGCTGCAAGTCATCTTGTAGGTCTTACCTCATCAAAGTGCCAGAGAGATGAGTGCTATGAAACAACATATACTGGTATAGCATATACATTGAAACACATTGTCTGCGTCACCACTACTAACATCACTCAGCAGGGAAACAAGGAGCTGACGTTTAATGGCCCTTTCACCAACAGCAAACCTTTCAGAAGAGAAGATGTCCTGTAGAGGTGCAGGTAGGAGCTTCTTTCTACAGAATCTGGGTGCATCAAGTTCTAATAATTCATGGCTGTCTCCCAAAAGCTGGTTATGTCTTTCAAAGAAATAGGGCACAAAATCACTTACCCTACGGTGATGAAAAACAGCCTGGAATTCAAAAGGTGTCTGATGTAACTACTGGCCCTATCCTCAGCTTCTCCCTGCTTTCATTGGATCTCCTCCCCAGTAGGTGCAAACTTACTTCCACAAGGCTACCAGCATCTTTCTGGAATTCCCTTCATCGCAATGCCCACACTTAATTTCTCTGAAAGACCCACATGCTAATGGAGGTCTGCCTGTCAGAGCACAGGTTCCTCTTGGCCCCTATCTTCTACTAGGCTTGTAGACTAAAGGAGTATTTGAAGGCTTTCACATTAAAGCTCCCAGCTGTGAGCTATCAGGGACTCCTTGATATTTGCACCACTTATAATTGAGAAGAACCCAGATAAAGCAAGCCTTCAGAGCTTGGGGGCAGTCATTTTGAAGCAGGGTCTGAACAGTCTGTTCCCTCTGCTGCTTCCAGTCCTGATATTAGTTACACTAAATGAGTCTGTAGGGTAGACGCAGCAAATAAGACCCAGCAGAAACTAACACTCGTATGTCTTCTAATACACAGGACATAAATAGTAACCAAAAAGACTGTTTACAGATGAAAGAAGTTCTTACCCTTACTAATTAAATACCAGTTATAGAGAATAAAATCTAAGGCCAATAAAATTAAGTTCAAGGTTTCATATAATTAGTTATCCACAAAGGCCCTGTTTTCCTTACATCCAATTACATAGCTTATGGACTAAGGTTACTAAATGCCTCCAGATTATAGAGACAAGCTGAGCCAGCCTTGATTTTATCCCCATTGAATACTCTGACCTGGAGTTATCTGGTAATTCTGTTTTCCCTGTACGTACCCGGATCAGTCCAGACTGTGGGTTGAGCCTCCTGTCCAGCAGATGGAGACAGACCAAAACTGAAAGGGTAGACAGAGCCTACCCTGCAACCCTTCAGTATTTGTCTGTCTCCAGCAGATGCCAGCACATCACCCTGCGGTTCCCTGGATTAATTCCTTAGCCTTTTTGCCCTGTTGGGTTTCTTTTCTTTTATTTCTGTCAGATCAAGCAAGTATTTTTATTCTCATTAAATTAAAAAAAAAAAAAAGTGACAGTTTTGTCAGACTTTGAACAGGCTCTGTCTCTCTCAGGAGACAGAGCTGTCTTCTCGCTCTTGGGGGACCTGGGGGGGGGGGGGTTAACCCCTTGTTTTATGCAGCCTAGGCTCCCTTCCCGGTGAACCTTCTGTTGGGGTGATACTGGTGGTCCAGTCACTCCCCCTATTTAGCTGCCATTTGCCTCACTATCTCCCGGGATGCTCAATTCCCCGGCTGTGACAGCAAGGAAGCTCATTCCCCTGCATTTTTAAAGTAAATAAATAAATAAATAAAGAGGCTTGGGGCACTTCAGCTTAAGGGGCTGACTGTTTTCACTCGGCAGCTTTTGTTGTTTAACTAGGGAGCGAGCAGGGTTCATTCTCCTGCACCCGTCCCTCAGCACCGGACAGCTCAGCTATTTTTAGCTCTCCTCGCGGCTTTTTTTCTCTGCAGTCATGCCACATTCTAATCAGTGCCTGGCCTGCGGGGAGCCACTCCAGCAAGGAGGAGTCCTAGTCCATCCTTACCTGGACGATTGGCTCATGCGGACCAAGTCGGAGACCCTCTGTAGGCTGGCAGTCGACCGGGGTCCTTGCTCTCCTCACCTCTCTCGGGTGGATAGTCAATTTTCCCAAGAGCAATCTGCAGCCCTCCCAGGTCTTGGAATTTCTGAGGGCGTGCTTCGATACCGGAGTCGGCAAGGTATTCCTGCAGGACGCTCGAGCATTCAAACTGATGGACCAAGTGCAAAATCTCCTCTCGCTTCCGCTTCCTACGGCGTGGGATTACCTTCAACTGCTGGGAACCATTGCTTCCACTATAGACCTGGTCCCCTGGGCTTTTGCGCATATGCGACCCTTTACAGATAGCTTTGCTATCCCGCTGGAAGCCGGTGTCGGAACAATTTAGGACTGTACTCCCGCTCTCCGACTCTACCATTGCCAACATACAATGGTGGCCATCGCTGACACACCTCCTGAGGGGATGTTCCTACAGACTCCGCAGTGGATTGTAGTCACGACAGATGCCAATCTCTCCGGGTGGGGAGCAGTCTGCCAGTCTCAAGCTCCGCAGGGATACTGGTCCCCAGTCCAATCCCGCTGGCACATCAATCACCTGGAGGCCCAGGCAGTCCGCCTGACTCGCCAGTTTTTTCTGCCTCTTATTCGCCGCAAGGCAGTGTGAGTACTCTCGGACAACTCCACCACGTTGGCTTATATCAATCAACAGGGGGGCACCCTGAGTCGCCTGTTGGCCCTGAAAGCCAGCAAGCTCTTTGCCTGGGTGGAGCGTCACTTGGAGCGCCTAGCAGCCTCCCATATAGCGGGCAAGGAGAATGTACAACCGATTTCCTGAGTTGTCAACGTCTCGATCCAGGTGAGTGGGAGTTATCAGAAAGAGCGATGGATATGATTGTCAGCAGGTAGGGTCCGCCGCACCTGGACCTGATGGGCGACCTTGAGCAATGACAAAGCTCCCAGGTTCTTCAGCCGCTGGAGGGAGCACTGTTCGGAAGGAGTGGATTCTCTAGTCCTTCCCTGGCCCCACGACGTCCTTCTATATGTGTTTCCTCCTTGGACTCTAGTGGGAAAGGGCCTACAAAGAATATAACTTCACAGGGGACCGGTTATCCTCGTGGCTCGCGAATGGCCCCGCAGACTGTGGTTCGCGGATCTGGTAAACCTGGCAACGGACGGTCCTCTTCGCCTCGGCCATCTTCCTCGCCTGCTCCGGCAGGGGTCCCGTATTTTTCGACCAGGTGGATCGTTTGTCTAGCGGCCTGGCTTTTGAACGGCGAAGACTAAGAAAGAAGGGATATAAAGAGGAAGTTATATCCACTCTGCTTCAAGCCCGTAAGCCGTCTACTTCACTGGCTTATGTCCGTGTTTGGAAAGTTTTTGAAAATGTCTGCGCGGAATCGGGTGTCTCGGCTCGTTCACCTCCGGTTTCTATGATTTTTTTCCTTCCTTCAGACGGGCTTCTCCAAGGGTCTTTCCTTCAGCTCTTTGCACGTCCAAATGTCCGCTCTTGGCTCCCTCTTAGGCACCATTGAGGGTCATGCGGTAGTGTCTCACCCGGATTTTGTCAGTTTCCTCAAGGGCGCCAAGGATTTGAAGCTGCCCGTCTGGGCCACTTGTCCTTCGTGGATAATTTAGTCCTTCGGGCTCTTTGTGAAGCACCTTTCGAACCTCTCTGTTGGGCTACCCTCAAGGATTTGACACTCAAGACCGTCTTCCTGGTTTCTATCTGCTCCGCCAGAAGGGTGTCGGAGATTCAAGCGTTGACCTGTCGGGAGCCTTTTCTGTGGCTTTCTGATTCGGGAGTTTCTCTCAAGACCGTACCTTCTTTCTTGCCGAAGGTTGTTTCTTCCTTTCATGTCAATCAGTCGGTGGAGCTTCCCGCATTCTCTCCTGAGGATATAGCGGGTCCAGTTGGGAGTGATCTTCGCTGCCTTGATGATGTAAAACGAGTTTTTTACTGCATTACCTTCAGGTTACCAATGACTTCCGGGTCTCAGATCATCTTTTTGTTCTGTGGAGTGGTCCAAATAGGGGCAACTAAGCTTCTAAGACTACGATTGCTCGGTGATTGAAGGAGGCAATTTCCTCGGCCTATATCTGCTAAGGCCGGGCGGTTCCGGAGGGCCTAAAGGCTCATTCCTTGCGTTCTCAGGCTGCTTCTTGGGTGGAGAGTCAATCGGTCTCTCCGCAGGAAATATGCAGGGCCGCTATGTGGAAATCCCTGCATACCTTTGCTCGACATTACCGCCTTGACGTACAGGCTCCAGTGTTTGGTTCCTTCGGTCGGAAGGTGCTTCGAGCAGGACTGTCTCGGTCCCACCCTTTGTAGGAAAGCTTTGCTATATCCCACGGTCTGGACTGATCCGGGTACGTACAGGGAAAGGAAAATTAGTTCTTACCTGTTAATTTTCGTTCCTGTAGTACTACGGATCAGTCCAGACACCCTCTCCTGTATTTTCTGTCGTCCACTCGAAGCTCTTTTTGCAGGTTACTGGATGTTTTTCATCGGTGATAATCCTTCAAGGCACCGAAAGCATCTGTTATTGATGACAATGGATATGCAAAAGCGTTCAGATACAGAGTCCATTCAATGTTGTTCAAATTGTTTAGTTTTTGTGAGTTCTCTCGTTACTTGCTTGAGTTCTCTGGTTACTTGCTTAATCTCTTACTGTTGTCTTTATTCTTATCTGCTTTGACAATGGTTATACTGAAGGGCTGCAGGGTAGGCTCTGTCCTGAATTAGGATACCCTTTCAGTTTTGGTCTGTCTCCATCTGCTGGACAGGAGGCTCAACCCACGGTCTGGACTGATCCGTGGAACTACAGGAACGAAAATTAACAGGTAAGAACTAATTTTCCTATAGACCAACTCTATATACTCGCATATTAGAACAATATATGCATATACTGTTTTACAGGCACTGTACACACTTGCATATCTATCTCTCTATACACACACATATATGTGCAGTGAATTTATATGTGTACAGGTTCTATGCAAAAATTTGCTATTTTATAAAAGTTCACATGTAAATTTTATGTGCATAAATACTGCCCTTTTATACATGTATTTGTCACACTTGCGCATGAATGTGGGTATATAAGACCCAGGTCTCATAGCCTGTGTTCCTAACTGCACGGTCTGGAAGGAAGCCTAACTTCCAGTCATGGGAGGTAACCTTCTTGTGAAGGGAGATAATTTAAAGTCCAGCACATCTTATATGGGAAGGAATTACGGAAAGTAGGAGCCTACTGGAAAGAGCAGACCTAGGAGAATATCTATCGACTGAATGTTGTAAGGGTCTGTGGGTAGTTCCTGCCTCGTGCCAGCAGGTGCCCTCAGTGGGACATGAATTCCTGCTGCTTAGTCCTCCAAGGTCTATGGTGGCCATGTTTGGTGCTGCCTCATAGTTAAAAGCCAACCTCATAGAGTAAGTACCTTGCCTCAGCTTAGGTCCTAGTTAGCCCTAATTGTAGCCCCCATATCTGTTCCTGTTTAAGCTCTGTTTGGCCTAAATCTGTGGCCTTATTTATCTGTCTGTTCTGTCTTGTTGTTTTATCCTGTGTATGGTCCTGTTTTATCTGTGTATGGTGTTTTATCTGTGTATGGTCCTAATCTGGGGTCTTCCAGTCTCTTTTCTGTTTTGTCTGTTTGCCCCAGTCTTTTCGGGCACTCCCAGTCTCTTCTTTGTTTTGTGGGTGCCTTTCATTTCCTTGCAGTTCAGCCCTATCTTAATGGATGTCCTTCAGTTCCTGCCCTCGGAGGAAGGTACCTCCTGCTTAAGTCTTGCCAGCCACTAGTACCTGAGGGCTTATCTCGAGGGGAAGGTACCCTGTACAGGCTCTGTCCAAACCAGTCTCTCCAGCATCTAGCCCACTCCCTGTCCTTGGAGTATGAAACGATAGCATGATGGGACAAATGCAGTCTTCAGCAAACAGGAGTGTGCAAGACGTCACACAAATGGCGAGATCTTGGACGTGAAGTCAAAGAAAAGCTGTAGATGAGGGAGAAGGCAGACACTTGGAAAAGAGGGTAGCTTCTCTGGTTATAAAAAAAAAAAAAAAGAGGATGAGTTTCTTTGTACTCCAGCAAAGAGCCACATGTTGGCAGACCAGCTTGTAGGCCCAAGACAGGACATCCAGGACCTGAAGAAGTGGTGTGGTAAGAGATACAAGACCTTGGCCTGATGCTGCAAGAGGAACTGCAGGCAATGACTGCAGTGTGGAGGGAGATGCTGCAGAAGTTGCCACCATGCTAACCACAACCTACGTGGAATGCTCCATGGCAGCCTCACGGGTCCCTGGATGCTGCCTCCTTCATAATTTGCTCCACCACCATCCTGGATTGTTCCTCTACCTGCTGCATTTCCAGTCAGGTAGAAGGCTACCCCAGTGTGTCCATCACCACCCATGATGGGACCTCTGCCTTGTATGGCTACATCACTTGCATCTATGCATCCTCCAGCAATATCTCCAGTGCCACAAAAGAAGGCTTCCCCCTCTGTGTGCACAGGTGGGGACTCTTCTGTTATAGAGATGACTTTTGTGTGACTGCTGAAGAGGAGATAAGGGATGGCTTCATCTTGTGCAACTGCTGAAGAGGCCTCCCTAAAATTAGTTTTCAGGAGCAACTCCTCCCCTCCAAAGCCCTCTTGCAGCTTTCACCCCTTGTCCCTACCCTCAGTGTCTATGTTCTCTGAAGGCGTTGTGAGTAGTGACCAGACACCGCTGCGCAGGAGCACCAGACTGACCCAATCCAAGAAACTGGAATCGCCCCCCAAAAAGAGAGGATGGCTTAGAAAGCATTACATTTTTTTTCTAAGCATAGGTATCACCATTGTCTTGTAAATGCACCTTCACCATTGAAAATGTCTTTGAATAAGATACATCTTTGAATAAGATACATCACCAGACTAACCAACTGCCTGTTGGTTAGTCTGGTGATGTATCTTTTGCAATTCCTTCTCACTCAAATCATATGTCTCTATGGAGGAGGCAGGCATTCTGCAGAAGGCTACAAAAATCTGACCTTTGTAGGATTGTAGAGAAGACATCCTCCATTCTGTCCAGGCAGCAGTAACACGTTTTTAATAGGACAAAGGTTCTCTGTATGACCGTCCTGGTCTGGTGGAGGACCTTTTAGCACACATCTGCTGCAGCCTGTTGATATGCCAGCAGACTCATGAGCCAGATTTGAGTGAATATCTCCTGTAGGGGACGAGGCAGAGAAGAGCAGAGTGAGATATCACAATGTGGCAGGCAGTGAGGCCATTTCCTGGTAGAGGCGTGTCTCCTGGGCCAAAATGGTAAGGCCATCTTAGATACCTGGGAGAGAAAAGGGCAAAGGTAAATTGCTCTCTGGTTGTAGTGAGAGCAGCATAGCTACCTAGAAGCCAACCCCTAGTGATGAGATCTTTCTGAAAGCGGTCATGAATTCCTGACTGTGAAAAGATGTAGGCATTGTGACAGGATCCTGGAAACTTGGGCATTACATCCATGATGATCCCCTTGGCATTTACAAGAAAATGGTGATACCTTTGCTTAGAAAAAAAAAGTACTGCATCCCAGTCACATGTTGAGGGAGTGGAATCTCTTGCAGCTGTGCAAGATGGGATGGTTGCCTGCTGGTGCCCTTACAGGGGCATGAGGTTCAACAAAGCTTTCTCCACTGCTGGCCCCATTTTGTTTTTTTTTAAACTCCTGCCTGCTGAATTGTGTAACATGATAGTTCATAAGTTGTTTAAAAATCTTTGAAAACATTCCTTAAAAAAAAAACAAAAAAAAACTTTTTTGATAATTTCTCTTATTTGCCTTTCATCTGCAGGCCCAGCCTACATCAACATTGTAATTTTGTCTTTTTGTTTTGTAGTTTGTTAGTGTGTTTGATCTTTTATTATGCATGTCACCTTGTTCCCCACCCCAAACTGCTGTGGAGGGTGTGGGCTATAAATCATTTAAAATAAATAAAA
Organism: Rhinatrema bivittatum; assembly: GCF_901001135.1. Lineage (NCBI taxonomy): Eukaryota > Metazoa > Chordata > Amphibia > Gymnophiona > Rhinatrematidae > Rhinatrema > Rhinatrema bivittatum. Next base: position 242,833,920 of record NC_042621.1, on the reverse strand, counting down.
ATAGATAGTGATATGTTTTCCTGAGAAATGCAGCCAAGAACTGATCTATAGATATGGAGGTAGCTGACTGAATTATTCCAGCTGTGACTCCTCAGTATGCCTGGAAGGTGTTGGTGGCAAAACAGACCAGGTCTGTAGTGACCTTGAGCTGTACTGGCAAGGCATGGCCTCTTCAGGTAGAAGGGGATGGGTCCTGCTCTAACTGCTGCATAGGTATAGTAATGTTTCCTTCTTGATTCTGAACCTGTACGTGATTTGCTCCTTAGACCGTGCCAAAAACTTCCCTGGTCCTGTATATTCTCTCTAATGGATACCTCCTCCTGCTTTGTTCTCTCTCCCTCCTTAACCATATTTATTAAACATTTTAGGGCCATGTTATCCATAGTTCTAAGCAGCTTATAGTCAAATATCTATGTTTTAAAAACAAATAAAACATGACTAACATTAAAAGTTTGGCCCAGAAACCAAAAATATTATAAACAGAATAAAATGGCAGCAAATCAACATATTATTGAAGCCTGCTAAATAAGTGGATCTTTAACTTTTGCTTAAAAGTTTTAAAGCAGACCTCTTTCCTAAGAGGTTCAGGAAGATTGTTCCACTGCAAAGGGCCAGGAGTATCCATAAGATTTTATTATACTCATTTAAAACTTTTAATTCTTCACACCCCCCCCCCCCCTTCCCCCCGCAGCCGAGTCTGCCCCGGTCAGTCTGCCCTCATCACCATACACACACACCACCTCTCAGATACATTGTACCATTCACTGAAAAGTTCCCACAAAGAGCAGAAGAAAACCTTGTATGAGACTAAGACAAACCAGACAAAAAAAAACTTTACAAACAAACACACTTCAGCGCAAGGACAACGATTTCTCAGTTATCCCCACCCCCTTTTCCGCTCCTCCTAACCAGCTGCCATTTCTACTCACCAGGAAGAGTCATCATGCCAAACACCAGGTCCTTAAAGACAAATCAAGTTTGAAATTAGCATGTTAAATAGTAGGTGCGAGAGTGTTTGTACATTCTTTATTTTCGTGCATATGTTGTTTATAAAATAGCAAAGTACACATGCACTTGCAAACCATGCCCTGATTCGCCCCAAACAAGTTCACTTGTTCATGCGTACTTTTCCACATGAATGCGGATATATGCGCCTACATGACCAGTGTCTAAAATTTGGTGTGCGCACGTACAAGCCGTTTTTCCACACATAGCACTTTTAAATATTTACTCATGATTTTGTACCTAATGCAAAGGAGGGTGAAATGACTTCAAGCTCACAAGGAATGTCAGTGTGATTTGATCCCTGGGTCACAGCCTGCAACTCTAACCTCAGACCTGGCGCCACTATGTGTGCAAATTATGCAGTTGCCCAGGGCGGCACACCCAGATGCCAGCATCAGAAGCAGGGAGAGACCTATCTAGCCATTGGTAGATCCAATCCCAATGACGGCAGAAGCAGAAAGCTCGTGCGGCCACTGGCGAACCCCATCCCACCAGCGGCAGAAGAAGCAGGAAGCCTGCATGCCAATCCCAGCGCAGAAGAGGAAGCCTGTCCTGCAGCTCTTCATGTGCTGGCCCTGTGTATTCAAAACTCAGTGTTAGCACTTCCTTTATGCTCATCTTGAGGAAGTGCTAGCACCATGAATGTTGAATAGTGGGGGAGCTGCAGAACGACTGCTCTCCCCAACAAACAAAATAAATCTTCGAAACTGAAGGTAGAAAAGTAAAAAAACAAAAAAACACTTTTTATATTTTATGGAGAATGAGTTGCAGGAAAGGTTGCAATTAAAGTTGAAAATGATGCATATATGTGTGTTTGTGAACCCTGCTTTGGGTGTGTGTGTGTGTGTGTTTGTGTGTAAGTAAACAGGACCCTGCCTGGGATGGTTGGGGTGTGTGAATGGGAGCCTGCCTGGGATGGGGGTGTGTACACGCATGCATGCATGCATGCATGGGAGCCTTCCTAGGATGGGTGAGTGTGTTTGTGAATGGGAGACTGCCTGGGATTTGGGTGGATGTGGATGTGTGAATGTGCTTGTCTGGGGGGGTTGTGGGTATGAATAGGAGCTTGCCTGGATTGTGTGTGTGTGTGAGAGATTGGGGCTGCAGGTGGAACCCAACCTGCCAGCAGGCGACATGAAATGGAGGGCCTGGGGCTGCTGGCAGATCCTAACCAAAGAGGAGCTGGAGACACCTTGGGTGGAGGGGGGGGGGGGGGGTGGTGAGTTGTGCTTGTGTGTACAGTATATATATCTATAGATAGAGATCTAGAGAAAGGAGAAAGTTTATGTACCCCACTAATCCATGACAATTTCAGAGTGACTAGGAATCAAAAGTTCCCAGGTATGGAGAGAATGCATTTTTAAAATGCTTTTTAGTTTTATTTTTTCGGCTGCTGTTTGATGTCTATTTTTAAATATTTTATTGATGTTTGAGACATTTTAAAAAATTTGAATGAGTTTTTAATCAATTTTATTTGTCGTCTGTTTTTGAAATTAGTATTTTTTTATTATTATGATTATGTATGTATTATATTTCTTGTTTTTGTTTGAGGAATGGTGATTATTTTTTTTGTTGCATTGCATAGAATGTTTGGCTTCTTGTGGTTTCCAGTTCAGGTTTTGTCAAGTTTGTATTTCTACTTTATGGTTGTTCTAGTCAGTATTTTCTGAGGCTCTGATTATGTTCTGCATGTGTGAATGAGGGATTTCACAGGGATTTCTGGTTGGAAATGCAGCAGTGCATATAAATATAAGTGATATGTTTACCTTAGAATACTGTACCTTAATATTTTTCATGTAAAATGTTATACATGCATAACTCAACTGTGTGTGTGTGGAGCAGGCCAGGGGTAGGTTGTGCAAGGCTAGAAGGTTTGCCTAGGGCATCTAATACCCTTGCACTAGCCATGGATTCCTAAGAAGGGGGTGAAGACCCAGGGGTTGGGAGGTGTCAGGTTTTAGAGTTTGTATCGCTGGAGGGAGCTGGTCTTTTTTTTTTTTTTTTTTGTGAGTCTGGGATAGAGACTAAATGAATGGAGGGGGGGGGGGGAGGGAGAGAGTATCAGACAACAATTGTTTACATAGGGCAGCAAAAAAATTAGCGCTGGTCCTGTCTAACCACTAGGCCACACCTCCAATCTGTGTAAAACCTGCTCCACAGTAGGCAGCTACAATCTTAATATCTCTGCCCAGAGCAACTAAATCTGTTTATGAGCCTGCACTGAGAAAGCTAATAGCAATTTGTTTCCAAAGAATCTTGAGTTGCTATGTCTGTTGGTTTTTCTCATAACATTACGGTTCATCAAGTATTAAATTTGCTTCTGGTCCTCTGTGCTCGTTTTGTATCTTGATGGTACCAGATTCCATCAGAATTTCATAAGACCTATTTATTAAGAATTTCTGCAATATGCCTACTGAGAAACACCTTTGCATTATTCATCCATTAAACTTAGAAGGTTCTGGACCACTGGGAACAAGAAATTGGACATCTGAACTAAAAGTTGAAGGATCTTTCACCAATGTAGGTGTCATAAGGCTCTTTTCTTATGCCTGTCCTTTTTTTTTTTTTTTTTTTTATTTTTTTGCAACTATGGGCTGGAGCCTTAATCAAGCCAATGATGTTTCCTAGGCACTACCCAGATAATTATTTTTCAAAAGAGAAGCTATTAGATACATGTGGTAGACGTACCCATATATTTTGCACCTATGTGGGCTGTTTGAAAATTGTCCATAATATGAATTGATTTTGAATAATTCCACATCCTTATTGGCTAAGATTAGGACAAATCCATGTTATAGTGACAAAAATTACAGGCTGGTCTTAATTTTACCAACTGGAGTTAATTCTTGCTGGGATCTCCTTAAGCCTCAATCCACAACTGAAATCCACCTATCTTATCCTTTTTCTCATTTTCTTCCTTTTCTCTTTGTTTTACCATCCTTCCACATCTCTTCTTTTTCTGATTCTGTTAGTTGCAGTGGTCAAGAAGAAACTTCAGTTTTTAATGTATAAAATGATTTAATCTGAGACTTTTACTGCGGACTAAAGTTTTTCAGTAGTTCAAGTTCTAAACTTCTCTTGGAGTAATAGGAGAAAATGGGTTTGAGGGTGGTTAGCTATGTCATCTGCTGTGGGCTGGATTGGACTTTTTCAGTTGTACACGGTGATAGAGTGCGAGATGAGTGAAGCAGATCTCTTGTTCCCTTGGTTTCTGCTCAGCAAGCAGCTCTTAAGCTTTCTGTGTAACAAGCAGAAAACTGCCCAGCTAGTTCTCTTCCTTCTTTCCTGCTTCTCCTTAATGAGCTGTTCTGTTCATCTTCTCAATGAGCAGCTCTCCTGTTCTTGTAGCTTCTGCTTTACCTTAGCTAGCAATTTTCCCCACAATATTCCTGCAACTCCTTCGCTAGCAGTTGTCGTGCTTAATGAGCAGCCTCTCTACTTCTGCTGGTTTCCTGCTTAATCAACCTTTTTCACCAGCTTAATAGCCTGCTTACTGTTTTCTGCTGTCAAAGCTTCTGGGCTCCTTTCCTGTTCTATGCTAACAAGGCTGCATTGCTGTTTTGTAACATTTCAAAAGAAACAAGCAAACCATAAAAAAGGGTAAAAGTTCTTTATTGGGTAGTCATTAAGGGGGTAATTTTGTAACATCACAAATAAGCCAGCAAATATGTACACAAGTTACACCAAATTTCAAAGTGGACTTATGTGCATACGTTCGCTTTGAAAATTATCCTGGCAAAGCTGGTGCAATTGTATATGTATAGTTAGTTGGTGATCGTAGGTTTGCAGAGGATATTTACACAGAGAATTTTTAAAATTAAAAAAAAAATGCATAAAGTCCCAACCCTATCCAAACTCTACCCCTTGGATTGCCTCTCCCCTGCGTGCATAAAAATATGCACATGCAGTACACTATGCATGTAATTTTACAAATGCATTGGTTGCATAGTTATCTAAAGGGCCATTAATGTCACGTTTCTGTCATTCAGAGAAATTTTCAAATTTTTTTTTTGTATGTTTTTCATGGGGCCCTTCTCTCTCCTTAGGTTTACTAGGTAGGTTTTCTTTTTCAATTTTTTTATTGCATTTTCTGTAATTTTCATCATCTACCATATGCATCAGTACTGGTGAATCAATTGGTATAATTGTCTCTTGTAAAATTGAGTTGTTTTTCACCTTGTTAATTTTTTGACTGATATAATAAAGAGGGTCAGCAGCTTCAACAAATACCCTTGGTGCAGACACATCATGTCTGTCATGAGTCCCCATGATAAATGTGTGTGCTGCCTGGGAGAAAACTGACATCAAGGAGTATGCAGAAAGAGGACTCCTACAGGATGTGGCTTTCTACTGGAACTCATGGAGAAGCTTTTTGGGAAAAGTGCATCAGGCCAATTGACTTTGGCATTGAAATCAAGGAAGCATCAATTTTCCTCAGTACTGAGTACGCAGAGGCTAGGAAAGAGGGATCATGTTATAATACACCCCCCCCCCCCCCCCCAATCTGAAGAAAGTGAAGAATTCTGCTTAATCGGAACTGGCATTGTGGAGTACTGAAGTTGAGCAGCAGATGAAAGCTAAAAAGCACTGACTGTGGACCCTGTTCATGCGGAATTCCAGGGAGCCGAAGTTTAGGGGATTTAGGGTTGCCACCTTAAAGTGTTTTCAGATAGGGGAGCTCATTTTTGCATCCATCTCAGGAATCACAACTATCTTCAAGGGCCAAGATGTCAGCCACCAATCTTATTCAGGTGTCTGTCCCAGGAAGATGTGACCACTCTTTCAGCTTCTTATGCTGAAATTGGAATCAGCAATTTTTGAGGAGGTCTTGGAGAAGAACCAGGTAGTGTTGGATTGCAGAATTGCAAGCAGCGGTGTATTGGCATAAACATCATTAGTAGGCTTGCAGACAAAGACCTAGGTGCTGCTTCAGACTCTTGTAGCAGCAGGTGGAAGAGTCCCCCAGTACCAGTTTCTTTAGAAGCATTGGCATCAAGAACTGCTGCACCAGTGTCCATTTCCAGTTCATTGGGGTGGGGGGAAGCATCCCCAAAGCGCAGAAATTCATCGGGCTCTAGATGACAACAGATACGAGATATTCTCACTGAGGCTTTATCTAGCCAGATGCATATTTGGACGGAACAGCCAACTGAGAACTCCTGGTAGTATGCCTTTTTCCCATAGGTAGGTTTTTTATGGAGTACCTCTATGCCAATTTTATAAAAACAATAACATAGGATAAACCATTTCCTTTATCTTTATTTAAAAACTTCTATATTGCTCAAATCCAAAGTTCCAGAAGAATTTACAGTAAAACATTCATAATAAATCATAATAAATACAGGAGAGTCCATATTAAAAATGCTTGACATCCTCCAGTTCATGGGCTACACAAAAGAAATTGTGGTCCATGAGATTCTGCAGGAGAGATAAGGACAGTGTGAGAGAGCCCCCTCTCTATGTAACCAGTGAATAAGCAAGCGGACACAATATACAGTGTCTGGAAGGCTCCCGTATTTGAGAAACAGCAACTGCCTCATCAGTTAGTTGTAGCCAAATGTGTTCTCAAAAAGGCCAAGAGGTCTTTTGGTAATTTCTGTTTGACTGTTATGTTTAATTTATTTGGTATTTATTATGAATGTTTTAACCTCTTTGTATGACACCTAGAGCTTTTGCAGTAAGCGACTTACAAATGCTGTAAATAGATAACCTACTCTTTAATGCCCCCTGGTAAGGATGTACATACTCTTGACCTAATCGGGAGGAAGATTTATCAGAGAGCTATTTAATGAATGATCACATAACTTCCTATTAATTCTTTATGGATCAGTATATGCGAAACATACTGAAAGAGGTGAGGGGTGTGTTGGAGCATCTCTCTCAGGAAATGCATAATGCCCTAGAGTTATTAGTGGACAAGAAATAGTGTTGAAAATGCATGGTCTGTTCAATCTATGATGTTTCTGAAATGGCATAGATAGTTTGTAGTAGGTATTAGTGCCTGTAGACTTGCATAACTGCAGGCATTAAACCTCAGACAAGATGTTGCATTTGATTCAGTTTTTCAAGGTTAATTGTTATAAAACATTACAATTGAAAACATTGATACAATTTTCATGATTTTGAAAACGTTTTGAAATTTTGTAATTTTTTTAATAACTTTTATTTTAATTGATATCTTGCTAGGTCCAAAGTTTGTTTGATTTGAATGTTATGAATTAAGGTTTTATTTAATTATTTTGCTGTTATGATTGAGCCGCTGAATTTTTCCTTTTGAAAATGGTGTGTTACATAGATATAAATACATGTCCAGGAAAGACTCAGATTTGCCATGCATTAGAGAATCATATTGGAGATAAGGTCAAGGAAGTGGTGGCTGAAATTAAGGATCTGTGTGCTACTCTTCAGACCCTCTCAACTGCCAATCCAGACTCCCCTTCCACATCTAGGAGGTATTCAAGTGGGGGTGCCAAGGAGGTCGTCCTGTCTTCTGAGGAGGACCTTATGCCTCCTTGCCCCCTCAATAGCAGGAACATCGCTCTTATCCCAGAGCGGTTTTAACTACATGCAGAAGATCATATCTGGGATCCCACAATCCATACCAGAGAACTTTCCTATCACGGAAAGGCTAATCTTTTATGTAACTTGGCCCACGATGAGATCAGACACTTGGGTTCTCAGCATAATCAAAAAAGGATATAGATTATATCTTTTAGAAACAGATTACCCTCACCCGGAGAAGTTCTTGGTTTACTTCTCAACGTTGGGAACTGCTGCAAAAGGAACTCTCCTCTCTGAGGCAGATGTAGTTGAACCTGTTTCACCAGGGGAAAGAAGGTAAGGGTTTTATTCCAAGTACTTCCTGATTCTGAAGAAAACATGGAGACTCAATCCTATCCTAGACCTAAGGGCTTTGAAACAGATACCTAGTAAAGGAAAAGTTCAAAATGGTTTCCATGCACCCCCTATTCCTTCATAGAAAAAAGGGGATTGGCTATGCTCCCTCAATCTAAAGGAAGTTTATACCCACAGAGATTTCCAGGTCACAGGAATTATCTCAAATTTCTTAGCATCTAGACAGATGAATCCAGAACCAGTGGGCTATGCACCTCTACCAGCAGATGGAGATGGAGCAAAGCTGACCTCATAGTATATATACCCCTGCAGTAACATCAGCCCGCCAGTATTCTCCATCTCCAGCAGATGATGGACGTGCATCTCCCTACTTGGGGATTGCTTTAAAGTTTAGGAGAAAAGAAGGAAATTAATTTGCCCCCCTCTCTTGTGGTGATACCTTAAGGTCCCTCCCTCAGTTGTAATTTCCATGGTCCCTCAGATGAGTGCCTTGGTCCAGTAGCTGGCTTTTTAGCTGGCATAGCTGTAACAAAAACAAAAACCCAAAAAAACAACAACAACAAAAAAAAAAAACCCCTGGTAAAAGGCAGGCAGGTGCATGAAGTTGAGCCTAGCGGTGAAGGTATATAACCCTCTCCCCCTGTAGCTGCATACCGTGCTTATACTCAGCCAGGACAGGCTGAGCTCACGTAAAGTTTTAATTCTTGAGAAGGGGAGCTGAGTAGGGATTCCTCCCTCCCTCCCCCCCCCCCCCGGTATATGTCGAGCAATCCGACTGCCGTTCCTGCCTCTGGTGCTGTTTGGGGGGGGGTTGGGGTCAGACCGCGGTGGCGCCTTTGCATGCTTTTTGTGATTAAATGTTTTGGGGTAGTTTTGGCTTGTGTACATGGTAGCCAGTTTTTCTTACATTAGGTTGCCACCCTTGCTGGGTAATCATTAAATAACAGGATTCTGGCCCAGTCATATTCCACTACTCCTTTAGCCCGACATGCTGTTAAAATCTTTGTTTTATCCGCCCAATTAAGAATAAGGGCAACTACTGGTCTCAGACGATTGTTCTCTCTAATTGGCCCCACACGATGAGCTCTCTGAGATAACTGGACTCACCGAGACGTCTAGGCCAATCGCCTCCGGCAGCCATTTTTCAACAAAAGAGACAGTTCACTCTTTCAATGTCTCCGGCATTCCTATAACTCGTAAGTTGTTTCTTCAATTTCTGTTTTCTTGGTCCTCCATTTTCTCAGTGCTGCATGCTCTTTCTGTAAGGCCAGGATTTGCTTCTCTACTCTGACTACGTGGTCTTCTTGTGCAGACACCCGCTGTTCTACTTCCATTAGTCGCTGAGCCTGTATTTCTAGTTCTTTATTCTAGTCGATCGTAGATTGTATTTTAGATAGCCGATCTTCCAATACAGTTGAAACACTTTTGGAAATAGTATCAGAAGAAATGATCCTTACTATCGCAATCACTTTTTCCATCTCAGCTCTGGGGGGGGGGAGCCTGCAGCCATTTTAGATTGAAGCTGATGGCCTTTCTCAAGTGTTCTAGCAGATTTCCCACTCATATCTTGCCGCTTCCTTATAACAAGCGTTAATCAGTTACTCCATGTGAAAAAAATCTATATTTAGTGCAACCGTGGTATTAGCAGGCTTTTACAAGTAATCAGAAGGGGGTCCATGGAGTTCAGCCAGCTTCCATCATCAGCAGCCGGCAGGAAGTTTTGAAAAGGAAAGCATCCATATTGTTTTTCTTTGAAAATTAATGGCTAAAATGTATATGTACTGAAAATGGCCACATACTTTGCACCTACTAATTTGTGTCAGTGGCCGAGCAGGGTCATAACAACACGCATACATTTAAGCATTCAATGTGCACATGTACTGTTTTACTCCTTACCTAAACACACCCGTAAGAATGCATCTTTTTAACTTGGCTGAAAGTTCTCATGCTATGAAGCCCATGCATCCTTTTAGCTGGATAGAGGAGGCTAATTTTTAGCCAGGCTAATTTGCCCAGGTTTGAAAAATGTCTTCTGCATATGTTATTGCATAGTGTTTTTATGAAATTGTTCATTAAGCTTTGCTTAAAACTCAGAAATTTGTCACCTTCTGCTAACAGCTTGTAGTTCTACAGAGCGTACATTACAAATTCTGTTTCATGTCATATGAATGTGGCATACTTGCCAGGAGGAGAAATTCAAGGTCAAGTATAGTACTTCAGAATCAACATTGTGACTATTTTAGCTGCTTGAGACCTGAAAAGGCCACTCTAAAAGTAACCTAAACTAAAGGAAAAAAAACAGTGAATCAAGAGAGGATACTCCCTAAACTAATACTAGTACTACTGAAAAACTGTATAGCATAGCCACATAATACTAGAAATCAGGAGACTGTAACTGTCTGTCTGAATCTAGCTGAATTACCTGGGAATTATCTTATCCTTTGCATCCCATCAGTCAAGTATTTTTTAAAAACAAAACAAGAAACACAAACATGAAAATAGTATCTTGGTGAGATTGATCTTATTCTCTAAATCTACATAAAGATTTAAGTGTGTGGACTCTATACGAGGCATCTACCTCTGTCGAGATGCTCCTAATGGTAGCAGTCACTAAAGAGACTGGCATCCTCTGTTTATTCCTTATACAACAAAGAAATATGAAATCTCAGATCAGGTCTTCCACAAAATTGTGCATTCTTTTACTTAAATCATCTAAGAAGTCTCTGTTTTGCTACATCGTTGGTGAGATAGTGAAAAGTAAATTGAGATGCCTTACCATGAGATTATTCTTGTACTTGAAATCTACATCAATAGAACTGGAAAGCGATCGAGAGCTGAACCATCTTCATCCTCTGTAAGTGGTGAATTGCACTGAAAAATCAATAGCAACCTTAGCAGAAGAAATAATTTATCAGAGTAACATATCAAGCACTGGCTAGACTGGTGCCTTTCTATCCTAGTATTCATTAGGAACATATAATTTTTTATGAGCGAAATGAGAGAGACTCACTAAAAGACACTTTGGAATTACAACCTGACATTTCTCTTCACATATTTATCATTCAGAAGAAGTGGACATTGCTTTGGGAATATGGTTCTTGTCATGGCCATTAATGAAAAGTAAAATATAAAAAATCTTTTCCCACCAATCACTTGTGCACTGCTTTAGTACATTTCTCATAGTGTAATAAATGGAGTAGTGAAGATAGCAACAAAGCGTGAAAAAGTAATTACCTGTGTTAATAATTGTTGGGTTCCTCTTTTTAGCATTGCAGTCTTTGTGCTTCTTTTGATCTTCTTTTTCTGACTCCCCACAGATAAATATAGTACAGAGTTCTAGTTGCTATATTGATCTCAGAGAATACTTTGTAGGTTTTGATATCTCTTAAAAGGACCGACAAAAAAGATGAGTAGAGCTTTCAGAGAACACAGTACCTTTGTTGGAAGTAATTTGATGTATAGGTCATCTGATGAAGGGGTCTGTGAAGACTTAAGAGCTCATTTAACCCCAGTTGCAGAAATCTTTCTGAAATCTGGTAATCATTTTATTGAGCTCCTTCATCCTCACAGATAGCAGTCTTAAATCTAGCCAGACAAATTTTGTGAATCTAAATGAATTTTTAGCCAAAAACCTAGTTGATTAGGTTCTTTGAATATTGACCCCCTTAGTGGATCATCTTAAAGATGCTTAGAACATTTTTGGAAGAGTTAGGAAACATGGAAAAAACTGTCTTGCTGTATCTCATGATATGGGTAAAATAAAACAGATACAGAAATACAAAAAGCAGTCTTAAATTAAAAAAAAAAAAAAGACCATGTTGGAACACACAGAAAAAGCTGCATTGTTATTTAACTGCATAGAGAAAAAGGACACATTAATTTTGATAAGTTCTTATAGATTGTTGCAGAATTTAACTCTATATAAATTAACTTCTTTTACTGTATTGAGCGAAAATAGCTTTTATTTTGCCTCTGTCTATAATATTGTGAATAATCAAAATCAATATGTACACAGGGAAAAGTGCACATTACAAGAAATGTCAAATGCGTATTGGACTTGGTCTCAAAATTGTATTTTATTTAAAGTAACTTCAGTTTATTTCTGTGTGTTAGATATTGTCAAAATTTTACTAGGATATGTATCCAGGGGGTTAAGGTTAGATACTTTGCTTATATATGTGTAAGAGAATAGAGATTATTAGTTCTTCTGTATAACAAAACACTTTGTATTTAGATTTTAGATTTTCAAAGCAAGTTATGGTTGGGTACAGTAAGTTGGTTCGTACCCCAGCGGGCTTACACTCTAAGATGCTGGTTACAATCTAAGATGCTGGTATACTGAAGTACAAATATTTTTTGCAAAATGATTTTTTGCAAGAAAATGTTGCAAAATGGCAAGCAGTGTGCAAAAGTGCTATAATCTAGGCATTATGTGCAAAACTTTGCAAAAAAAAAAATGTTGCTGTAGTAAACTTTTGCATGTAGACTGTTAAAGTTTAAATCCCCTCTGGGGAGATTTGTGAAAATGGGCATGTGAAAAAGGCTTCTCATGCCCGTTTTCACAATCAAAGGAAAAACTTCAAATAAAAGTAGTTTTGTTTTTCTTGTGGACCTAGGTGGAGAGGGAAAGCTGGATTTTGCACAAAGTAGTACACAAGCTGTGTTAGGGGCCCCTCCCCAAATAAGACCTACCGTCATAGGCTCCTAGCCCCTTGAGTCAAAAAGTGCTGCAATGGTGGGGGCTTTAGAAGCCCCCATCCCCTTGTATCTAAAAAAAAAAAAAAAAAAAAAAGTTAGCAAAAAAAGTTTGCCCCCCCTTTTCCCTGCCAAGCTTACCCAAAAGCCTGGGGTGTCTTTTGAGGGCAGCACAGGATCATGCATTGCCATGGCTAGGAATGCATGGAACATTTTGCACAAAATTTTGCCACAGAAGCAAATGAGCTCATTTGCATCCTTAGTAAAATTTTGTTAAATGACTGCTACCACATGGTAAATAGTACGGGTCAGTACATTGGTCTCTGAGTTTGTACCTGAGATAGAGGATGAAGTGACTTGCCCAAGGCTACAAGAAGCGCCCCAGTGCAAGAAGCAGGATTTGAACTCCCAACTTCCCTGGTACTCATCCTTCTGCTCTAACCATTAGGCTGCTACTGGACTCCTTTTAAACAACTTTTGGTTATAACAAATGGAATTCATGTCCCCAGAGTCAGTTTTGTGTCGTAGTTATTACAGCAACTAAGTTCTGTTACAACAAAATCCCCTTTATAGCAAATTAAGCTGTCCTCAGTTTATTCATAAGCAGGAACCATTGTATATGTACTTTAGTGAGTAAATTAATCTGATACTGTGCTTCCACTTCAGACTCAAAATGCTGACACACAAAGCAACCGTGATGCTCTTTTTGAAAGGAAATAAACAGGTAAGTTTAAAATATCTAAAACATAGATTTAACTTGGGGAACCTTTTCTTTATCTCGAATACAGCAGGGGGATGCTTAAAATCTTCTTTTTTCTAGTGCAATCAGGAAAATTACGAATCTAGTTCTTTATTGGTTCATTTGTGTATTAAATAAGGTCTTATCGTACCGGTTTACAATAAACTAGGTGTAAACCAATTAACACTGAACGTGCAAGTTACATTACAACAGGGAAAGTGGAACTGGTCTGTTAGAAAAAAGGGATAGATTAACGATTTCTAACTGGAGAGCAGTGCATGTAATCAGAGAGCAATTGCTTATGTGGTAAATATATACAATTTTACACAGTGGAGTCTATTAGGCAAGTTATATAGGAGCACAGTTAGCAGGGAAACAGTTCCTTTGTGCGGCGGAAAGGGGACGCAACCATGGGGTGTTGGTCCGTGTGGGTTATAATTATGATTATATTCTCAAAGGACAAGCAGGATCTCTGTTCTCACATGTGGATGACATCATCAGATGATGCCTGGCACTGTAGTTCGACTTTCAAAGCTGCTTGAAGCTATGGATATCCCATCAGGCATATGCTGCCTGACCCATATCACTGCGTCCCACATGGGCCCTCAGTTCTGTTTTTTTCTGCAGAGCCTGCAAGTCACTATTCTTCACCTCAGTTGCTGCGGAGAAGTTTTTCACCTAAAATCTGCAGGAGCTGCTACGTGCAAGGCTCCATGGTTGCATTTTACCCTTTAGTCTTCCTAGGTAGGCTTTTCAATGGTTTTAAGTTTGCTTTTTTTTTTTTTCCTTTGTTGGCTGCGCAGTGTGCTGGCAACAGTGTATTGAGGTGGCATCAATCGAGGTTATTGCCCAGTATCGAATTTTGATTTTGCCTCATTGATTTTTTTCACCTGATGGCTCAGAGAGGAAGGCCAGCAGCTTCAACAAGTGCTCCTTGTTTAAACACATTAGGTTTATCATGGATCTCAGTGATAGATGACTGATTTGCCTAGAGGTCAACCACAGCATCTCTGGTTGCACCCTGTGTGGAACTATGACCCCTAGGGAACATTGCTCCCAACTGGAGCTTATGGAGAAGCTGTTTGGGAGACTTAAGCCTTGATCCATTAACATCAAGGGATCCAGGAGCTGCACCTACCACTAGCAATGCATCGATATTGGGGAAGCATAGATTCCCCTTAACACCAGGAAGGACCGAGGAGATAGGCCGTTGTCTGCTTCCTTTCACCTGAAGAAAATACAGGGTTCTGCTTCCTTGGTGCTTGCATTGCGCATTTCTAATGATGGTACATCAAACATAGGCTAAGAAGCATCAATGTCATTCTCTGTATTTGCACGATGCAGGGAACAGGGACATTCTGGTGACTGCTATGAATCCCCAAAAATGTTTTTCTGTGGAGGAGAGTTCATTCTCACTACAGTGCCAGGAATCAAATCATTCTTCAAGGTTTCAGATGTCAATCACCAATTCACATGTGATGTCCCAGAAAGATGTGGCCTCCTCTCCTGCATCACAGTCTGTCCTTGAATTAGGAATTTTCAAATAGAAGGTGGACAGAAGGTTCCAGAGGCTGTTACATCAGTGATAATTTCTAGCACATGAGGGGAGGAAACATCAGCAGCGAGCAAGAGTTCATCAGGTTCTAGTCCCCAACAGACCAGTGCTATCTTCTCTGAGGCCTTGTCTTTTAACCAGATGAGATCTGGTTCCTGCTGCTAATATACTTGTTAAATTTGGATTTTAAATATTCATGGGGATACGGATATGGATCCTGAGGGCTTGTCCAACCTCTCTGTTCGACAGGAGACTGTCTCCTCATGAAGACCTCTCCTTTGAAGAGAATGCCAGATGCCTTTCAGAAAGAGTCTAGGGCCAAGATGTTTTATATCCACCAGTTCATGGACCCACTGAAGAATATTATGGCAGTATCCATCCATGAGATCCTTCAGTAGACCCAGATGAGAATGTGGGAAACTCCCTGATCTGCAGCTCCTATGATTAAGAAAGTGGGCATGATATATTATGTTCAGAAGGCTCCCAGATTCGATGATCAACAGCAGCTACCACACCAGACAGTGGTGTGAAATCCATCAACCCTCAAGAAGGCCAAAAGGACTACAACTCTCTCCTTAGTCCCTCCCCAAGGGCACCATCTTACCCTTCATACCCTTGGGAGGAAGATTTATCCAGGGGCTATGCTTAATGCCTGCATAGCCTCCTGCCATGTGCCTGCATAACACACTCATATACTAGTAAATATGAGACATTCTGAGAGATTGAAAAGGGTTTTCAGAGAAGTTCTCTCAAAAGCAGTGTGACACCCTTGAGTTACTAGTGGACAAAAGAGATGCAGTATGGGAAAAAAACATGGCCTGCTTGACCTTTGATATTTTTGAATTGACATTGAGTTTTTGCAGTGGTGGTTGATGTCCACAAACTCACCTGGTTGCAGGCCTCAGACCTGTGATGGATGTCTCTCCATCAAGATGCTCTTACTGATGTGCTGTACAGTGAGGGAGAATCTCATAGGAGGTAAGGTCAAAGAAGCAGTGATTCAAATAATACCGCAGTGATGCTTCAAATCCTCTCCAGTGCTACTCTAGATGCACTCTCCTTGGCCAGGAGGTACCCGGATGGGGCACCAAGGAGACATTTCTATCCTCAGAGATGAAGCTGCGTCCCCTACTAGCAATAGAGACCTCACTTTGTCCCAGACAGAGACCAAAAACCACAGCCTGAATCCCAGCCAAACCTGTAATGCAGTTTTGAATGGGCCAGGGAGAGCATAACTGGTATCCCAGTATGTATGCCGGAGAACCTTTCTATTGGGGGGGAGGCTGAGGTTTTACATAAACCGTTGATCCAGAGTAAACTTAGACATGTAAGTTCTCAGCATAATCAAAACAAATACAGGATACTTCTCCAAATCATCCACTGAAATGATGACCTCACACGTCACCTAGATAGGATTTTAGACAGTGCTGGGGAGAAGCCGGCTGTTGTGGTACATGTGGGCACCAACGACATAGGAAAATGTGGGAGGGAGGTTCTAGAAGCCAAATTTAGGCTCTTATGTAGAAACCTGAAATCCAGAACTTCCAGGGTAGCATTCTCTGAAATGCTCCCTATTCCATGCGAAGGTCCCCAGAGGCAGACAGAGCTCCGGAGTCTCAATGCGTGGATGAGACGATGGTGCAAAGAAGATGGATTCAGTTTTGTAAGGAACTGGGGAGTCTTTTCCGAAGGGAGGGGGCTCCACCTTAATCAGGGTGAAACCAGGCTGCTGGTGCTAACCTTTAAAAAAGAGAGAGATTAGCTTTTAAACTAGAACGAAGGAGAAAGCAGACAGTCGCTCAGCAGCGCATGGTTTGGAGGGAGGTATCTTCAAGGGATACTAATGAAGCATTAGTTAGGAGATCCCAACAGAGAGGTTCTGCTAATAACAAAAGTAGTCCAAATGCCAGTTATTAAAAACTCACCTGAGTTAAAAGATTCCAATTTATCCCTGAATGAAAAGCAGAATGTTAATACAATCAAAAAACACATTTTGAAATGTTTGTATGCTAATGCCAGAAGTCTAAGAAGTAAGATGGGAGAATTAGAGTATATAGCAGTGAATGATGACATAGACTTAATTGGCATATCAGAGACATGGTATAAAGAGGATACCCAATGGGATAGTGCTATATCGGGGTACAAATTATATCACAATGATAGAGGAACATCTTGGTAGTGGAGTGGCACTTTATGTCCGGGATGGCATAGAGTCCAACAGGATAAAGATCCTGCATGAGACTAAATGTACAATCGAATCTTTATGGGTAGAAATCCCTTGTGTGTTGGGGAAGAGAATAGTGATAGTGTACCTTGAGTACTGTGTACAGTTCTGGTCACCGCATCTAAAAAAAGATATAGTTGTACTGGAGAAGGTACAGAGAAGGGGGACCAAAATGATAAAGGGGATGGAAAAGCTCCCCTATGAGGAAAAGCTAAAGAGGTTAGGGCTGTTCAGCTTGGAGAAGAGATAGCTGAGGGGGAAATATCACAGAGGTCTTTAAAATCTTGAGAGGTCGTGAACGAGTAGATGTGAATCGGTTATTTACACTTTCGGATAATAGAAGAACTAGGGGGCACTCTATGAAGTTAGCAAGTAGCACATTTAAGACTAATCGGAGAAAATTATTTTTCACTCAACACACAATTAAGCTCTGGAATTTGTTGCCAGAGGATGTGGTTAGTACAGTTAGTGTAGCTGAGTTTAAAAAAGGTTTGGATAAGTTCTTGGAGGAGAAGTCCATTAACTGCTATTAATCAAGTTGACTTAAGGAATGCTATTACTGGCTATTACTGGCATCAGTAGCATGGGATGATCTTAGTGTTTGGGTACTTGCCAGGTTCTTGTTTGGCCTCTGTTGGAAACAGGATGCTGGGCTTGATGGACCCTTGGTCTGACCCAACATGGCAATTTCTTATGTTCTTATTCTACCATCCACCTGGCCAAAATTGTGAGATGGACAGTGAAATGCTAAGAGAAATTAGGGAAGCTAACCAAACTAATAGTGCAGTAATAATGGGAGATTTAAATTACCCCAGTATTGACTGGGTAAGTGAAACAGGGCATGCTAGAGAGAGAAAGTTCCTGGATGGAATAAAAGACAGATTTATGGAGCTATTGGTTCAGAAACAGACGAGAGAGGAAGCAATTTTAGATCTAATTCTCAATGGCGCACAGAATTTAGTGAGAGAGGTAACAATGGTGGGGCCGCTTGGCAATAGTGATCATAATATGATCAAATTTGAATTAAAGACTGGAAAGGGGGCAGTATGTAAATCCACAGCTCTAGTGCAAAACTTTCTAAAGGGAAATTTTGATAAAATGAGAAAAATAGAAAAAAAATGAAAGGTGCAACAGGTGTGGACATCATTGAAAAATTCCATCCTAGAAGCACAGACCAGATGTATTCCATGCATTAAGAAAGGTGGAAGGAAGGCAAAACGAATTACTGGCATGGTTAAAAGGTGAGGTGAAAGAGGCTATTTTAGCCAAAAGATCTTCATTCAAATATTGGAAGAAGGATCCTTCAGAAGAAAATAGGATAAAGCATAAACATTGGCAAGTTAAATCTAAGACATTGATAAGACAGGCTAAGAGAAAATTTGAAAAGAAGTTGGCCATAGAGGCAAAAACTCACAATTAAAACTTTTTAAAATATATCTGAAGCAGAAAACCTGCAAGGGAGTCGATTGGACCATTGGATGATCAAGGGGTTAAAGGGGCACTTAGAGAAGATAAGGCCATTGCAGAAAGATTAAACTGTTTCTTTGCTTCAGTGTTTACTGAAGAAGATGTTGGAGAGATACCCGTTCCGGAGAAGGTTTTCATGGATGATGATTCTGATCAACTGAACCAAACCACGGTGAACCTGGAAAATGTGGTAGGCCTGATTGACAAACTGAAGAGTAGTACATGATCTCGACCTGATGGTATACATCCCAGGGTTCTGAAAGAACTAAAGAATGACATTTCAGAACTATTAGTAAAAATTTGTAACCTGTCATTAAAATCTGATGTACTTGAAGATTGGAAGTAACCCCCCTATATTTAAAAAGGGATCCAGGGATGATCCAGGAAAACTATAGACCGGTGAGCCTGACTTCAGTGCTGAGAAAAATTGTGAAAATTTATAAAGAATAAAATCACAAAACATTTAGATAGACATGGTTTGATGAGATACAGCCAACATGGATTTACCCAAGGGAAATCTTGCCTCACAAATCTTACATTTTTTTGAAGGGGTGAATAAACATGTGGACAAAGGTGAACCGGTAAATATGGTACATTTGGATCTCCAGAAGGCATTCAACAAAGTCCCGCATGAAAGGTTTCTAAGAAAACTACAAAGTCATGGGATAGGAGGTGATGTCCTTTTGTGGATTGTAAATTGGTTAAAAGACAGGAAACAGAGTAGGGTTAAATGGTCAGTTTTCACAGTGGATAAAGGTAAACAGTGGAGTGCATCAAGGATCTGTCCTTGGACCGGTGCTTTCTCATAATTTTTAATCCCATCAAATGACAATATCATAGATCTTAAGCTCTTATTAAACTTTAATCTGCAGCCTCTCGCCACGCAATGGGCCGCAGGCTGTATTCGGCCTTTAGTGCGTGTTGATTTTAATCATCTGTCATTTGTCATTAATATCTAACCTCAAATACTTTATTAATTTTTTTAAAAGTTTCCTTATATTTTGCATTTAAAACACTTGCTGCATTTGAAATACTAGCAATCTGAGAATCAAAGGAGAATTCATCAGTAAGTAACTTACAGAACATAAGAACATGCCATACTGGGTCAGACCAAGGGTCCATCAAGCCCAGCATCCTGTTTCCAACAGTGGCCAATCCAGGCCATAAGAACCTGGCAAGTACCCAAAAACTAAGTCTATTCCATATTACCGTTGCTAGTAATAGCAGTGGCTATTTTCTAAGTCAACTCAATTAATAGCAGGTAATGGACTTCTCCTCCAAGAACTTATCCAATCGTTTTTTAAACACAGCTATACAGCTGCACTAACCACATCCTCTGGCAACAAATTCCAGAGTTTAATTGTGCGTTAAGTGAAAAAGAGCTTTCTCCGATTAGTTTTAAATGTGCCACATGCTAACTTCATGGAGTGCCCCCTAGTCTTTCTACTATCTGAAAGAGTAAATAACCAATTCACATCTACCCGTTCTAGACCTCTCATGATTTTAAACACCTCTATCATATCCCCCCCTCAGCCGTCTCTGAAAAGTTCAAGCTGAAAAGTCCTAACCTCTTTAGTCTTTCCTCAATGATCCAGTAACATTAGCTCTCTAGCGTGTCCCGATGATACATTTACCCAGTCAGTTACTTAAGGGAAGTTATACCTCCTGTACTCTTAATATATAAGATTTTGAAAAAAAGTTAAAAATTGAATATTTAAATACTGGACTTTTGGACCGATGATTAAAAGTGACCCAACAAAGTGCATAAAATACAAGTTTCAACTTGCAAGCACAGTGGGTGGTATGATGGTCCCTAATTTCATATAATTGTGATCTCTTTAAATCTACTAGAAATAACATACAGCATTGTGAATTTAAAGTACATAGAACCACGTTGTCTACTCTGATGTTATATTAATCATGGGTTTATAGATTAAGAGAGATTCTTTATATTTGGTAATTGAAGTCTCCCATTATTACCACCCTACCAATTGGGTTAGCTTCCCTAATTTCTCTTAGCCATTTCACTGTCTGTCTCACCATCTTGACCAAGTGGACGGTAGTATACTCCTATCACTATAGTCTTCCCCGACACACAAGGGATTTCTACCCATAAAGATTCGATTTGTGCATTTAGTCTCATGCAGGATGTTTATCCTGTTGGATTTTATGCCTTCCCGGACATAAAGCGCTACACTGCCTCCCGGGTGCTCCTCTCTGTCATTGCGATATAATTTTTACCCTGGTATAGCACTGTCCCATTGGTTGTCCTCCTTCCACCATGTCTCTGAGATGCCAATTAAGTCTGTCATCATTCACTGTTAAATAATCACAACAAAAAGAAGCAGCTACCTCTCCAATTAATCACCAACCAAGATACAAGGAGAGAGGAGACACAATGTACTCTATAACTCCATAAACCGTATTCTCATAATTTTTAATCCCATCAAATGACAATATCATAGATCTTAAGCTCTTATTAAACTTTAATCTGCAGTCTCTCACCACGCAATGGGCCGTAGGCTGTATTCAGCCTTTAGTGCGTGTTGATTTTAATCATCTATTGTCATTTGTCATTAATATCTAACCTCAAATACTTTATTAATTTTTTTAAAAGTTTTTAAATTGAATCTTATACTATTAGAATCGACGTTCTTACACACCATCACCAAACATCAAAAATTGAAGAGAATACTTAGCCAGCAAATCTGTTAAATCAATCAGCTATGCTGTTTTCAATTGTTCCCAACATGAATCATGTTTCAACTGAATCTCAGTCGTCTTCAGGGGAATTGTTTTAATCTCAAAAGGCCAAAATATTCTGTTAACCCTAAAAATTAAAAATCAAAAATTAAAAACAATCAAATTAGATGACCCAGCTTCAATTATAAATCTTTAAATCCCTTCTATTGGTACAAAAATACTTCATAATAGACCATCCCAAACTCTTATTCCTTGAGAGACACTAAATATGTACCCTTGAGAGACGCTAAATATGTGTCCGGGTGAGTGTTTAGAGGACTAAGAGTTTGGGATGGTCTATTCTCTGTTGGAGAAAAGAGGTGAACCATCTGAGTGTATTGTTCGTTAGTCCAATTTCTTTCAGTCTTGTTAATAAGATGTCATGGATAACCGTGTCGAAAGCAGCCGATAGATCAAGAAGGAGAAGAATATTTTTTTGACCTGTGTTGAAACCTTTTAACACTGTATCAGTCAATGAGATCAATAGTGTTTCTGTATTTAGATGTTGGCGAAAGCCAAATTGATTTGGGTACAGTATATTATTAATTTCTAAATGCTCCACCAGTTGTTTATGGATAACTTTTTCAATTATTTTTGACACAAAAAATAGATTTGATATCAGCCTGTAGCTACTCAGAAGGTCTGAGTTCAAATTAGGTTTTTTTAAGATGGGCTTAATGATGGCAGATTTTAGATCGTCTGAGAAGTATCCTTCTGCTAAGGAAAGATTAACAATTTTTTAAATTATTGGGGCTATCAGATATGCAATTGGTTTCAATGCAACCATAGTAATAGAATCCAAAGGATGGTTAGCTGGGTTTAGCTTTCTAATTATGGTTTCAAGTTCCAGCGAGGAGACCTCCTCAAAAACGGGCCATTCACTGGCTCACTGGGAAACCTGCCTCCAAAATATCAAACAGCTTCTCACAAGTCTCAACCTGATTCTAAATTCATCAAAAACAGAACTTCTACTCATCACACCAGAAAACAGTTCCCTCACACACACTCATCCTACCTTACCAAATACTACACAAGTGAGAGACCTAGGAGTTCTAATTGACAATCACCTAAACCTGAAAGCTAACATCAACAAAACCACCAGAGACTGCTTTTATAAGCTCCAAGTGCTGAAAAGAATAAGACCTCTGTTCCACACACATGACTTTAGAACAATTCTACAATCAATCATTTTTGCAAAGCTGGACTATTGTAATACCATCATGCTTGGTCTCCCCTCTTCACACACCAAGCCACTGCAAATGGTCCAAAATGCCTCCGCTCGTATACTCACGAACACCAGGAGAAGAGAACACATAACCCCTATCCTGATGGGCCTCCACTGGCTGCCCATCCACTTCAGAATAATCTACAAGGCCATTCTCACCATATTCAAAAATATCCACCAATTCCCAGTACGTACCAGGATCAGTCCAGACAGCTGGGTTATGCCTCCCCTCCAGCAGATGGAGTCAGAGAGAAAACTGAAAGCACCCCCTATATACACTGGTGTGCCACCTGCGACCCTTCAGTATAATCTCTGACTCCAGCAGATTGAGAGGCATAACCTGCGGTCCTGCTCCGGTCGGTTTTTATTTTCTCGGTCCTGGGAAAATTAAAAAAAATAAAATACAATATAAAGAGTAAGGTAGGACAGGGGACAAGATCATTGGATGCTTCCTTTCTCTCCTCTGTCTGCCTGTCGGTCTGTGTGAATGTCTGTGTGAGTGTCTTGCGCTGCGCAGCTAGGGATTAGTGTGAGGCAGGCTCGGAGGGTAGTACCCTCCTGATATTCCCGGGTTAGTGTGTCCGCAGGCTGGGGGAGAGCTTACCGGTGGGCCGGTCACCCTCCCCCCCCAATTCCAGGCTTTAGTCCTGAAGGGGGTTTAAAAAAAAAAAAAAAAAGTTTAAAGTTTAAAGTTTTTACTTACAGAGCCATTTAAGTCCTGTTGGGGACAGGCAGTGTGCTCATTTCTCCTGACCCCGGCCTGCCCGTGCCTGCTCGGACCCCGGAGGGGGTGGCTAGCTCACCCGGCGCGCGTTTGCTGTGGGGCTCTCCTCTCTGAGAGTTTTTGGCGCCATTTTTTCGTGCTGCTCCGTTCGCGGTGCTGATGCCGCGATCTTCGGTCTGCCTGACCTGTGGAGAGGCGGGGGTGCGACTCTCCCGCGGGGGTCTCTGCCCCCGATGTGTTCCCGGGGGCGAGGGACCCTCGGGGGGGCCAAGCGCTGCCCGCAGCCGATCTTCTCTCCTCTCTCCGGAGCGGCACAGCAGCGTCTCAGGCAGTCGTCCTCCGGCCCCTCCTCCACCGGGGAGGAGTGCGGCGGCCATCTTGGCCACACGGCAGGCTGCATGCTCACATCGGAGGAGGAAATCTCTCCTCCTCCCTCTCCTGAGGCACAGAGCCCGTGCTCCCAGGCCGATTCGGGGTCTCCTCGCGGCCCCCCTTCATCGGATGGTCCGAAGAAAAATCTAAAACGGTCAGTGCCATTTTCTTCCGATTTTGTGCTTTTAATGCACAAAGCCTTTTTGCAGGCAGGATCCGGCTGGGAGGCGGAGGCTCCCGCTCCCCCGAAGGTTCCCAAGACCGCCCCCGTCTCAAGGGGGAGTCCACCGGACGTGGGGTCCTCCGGGATCAAGGGTCCCCGCCCGAGGGGGGGGTGGGGCTGAGGACCTGGGAGACACAGGAGCCGCTCCGGAATCCCCGGGGGCTCCGGACTTGCTGATGGCCGACGATCCGGGGGCTGTAGCTGGGGATGATCCCCAGGTGCTCCGTTTGTTTGGAAAAGAAGAATTAAGCTCCCTTATTCTCCACGTGTTGCAGGAGCTAGAGTTGACGACTCTGCCTCAGGAGGCGGACACGTCTACAGGGGATATCGCAATGGCAGGGATTAGAGCTCCCCCGCAGACCTTTCCCTTTCACCACAAGGTCTTACAGATCGTTTCAAAGGAATGGGAGCTCCCAGAGGCTTCCCTGCGGGTGAATCGAGCCATGGAAAGGCTATATCCCTTACCCAAGGATTCCTTGGAGCTTTTGAAGACACCCGCGGTAGATTCGGCTGTCACGGCTGTGGTGAAGCATACAACTATCCCAGTGACGGGGGGTATAGCGTTGAAGGACCTCCAAGACCGCAAGCTTGAGGTTTTATTAAAGCGCATTTTTGACGTGGCGGCACTGGGGGTCCGAGCGGTGGCTTGCAGCAGCCTTGTGCAGAGGGCCAACCTCCGCTGGGTTCAGCAGCTGCTGACCATGCAGGAGCTCCCTCCGGGCGAGGCTGAGCAGGCGAATTGTGTTGAAGCGGCGGTCGCTTATACAGCGGATGCCTTGTATGACTTGTTGCGCACGTCGGCTCGCATTATGTCCTCGGCGGTTTCAGCCAGGAGGTTGCTCTGGCTCCGTCGTTGGTCGGCGGATGCCAATTCTAAGGCGAGGTTAGGTTCCTTCCCCTTTAAGGGCAAGCTGCTGTTTGGCGAGGAGCTGGACCAGCTCATTAAGGACCTGGGTGACAACAAGGTTTACAAGTTGCCTGAGGATAAGCCTCGGCAACCTCGGTCGTTTGGTAACGCTAGGGCTCGCTTTCGGGGTCAACGGCGTTTCCGTGGGGGGAGAGGGGGTTCCCTTCCCCAGCGGCAGCAGGCGACAAGATCCCAGGCCTGGTCGTCTTCTTCCTTTCGCGGCAGGAGGCCTATACGCGGGGGCTCTTCCCAAGGCTTTCCTGCCATCAAGCCCGCACAATGAAGGTGCGCGGGCCCACTCCTCCGTGCCCGTTATCGGAGGTCGGTTGTCCCGGTTCTGGGAGGAGTGGGCCGCAATTACTTCGGATCAATGGGTCCTCGACGTGGTTCGGTACGGCTACGAGTTGGATTTTGTACGTCCCCTCCGGGATCTCTTCCTGATATCGCCGTGCGGCCCCGTAGAAAAACAGGTGGCTATAGCCCAAACGGTCGCCCATCTACAGGCTCTGGGGGCGGTGGTTCCGGTTCCCCGGGACCAGCTCAGGACGGGTCTGTATTCCATATACTTCCTGGTGCCCAAGAAGGAGGGCACCTTCCGATCCATTCTGGATCTCAAAGGAGTAAACAAGGCGTTGCGTGTGCCCCGCTTCCGGATGGAGACCCTCCGGTCTGTTATTGCGGCCGTCCACAAGGGAGAATTCTTGGCTTCTTTGGACCTGACAGAGGCCTATCTGCACATCGGAATAAGAGAACGGCATCAAAGGTACTTGAGGTTCATGGTGATGGGAGACCACTACCAGTTTTGCGCCCTCCCCTTCGGGTTGGCCACCGCGCCGAGGGTGTTCACCAAAGTTCTCGTGGTGGTAGCGGCTTCCCTCCGCCGGCAAGGCGTCCTTGTACATCCCTATCTCGACGATTGGCTCATTCGAGCAAAGTCGCACGCGGCATGCAACCGGGCGGTCTCCTTAGTGGTGCGCCAGCTGCAGAGGTTGGGTTGGGTAGTCAACTTCGCGAAGAGCAGACTCGAACCGACCCAACAGCTGGAGTTCCTGGGAGCTCGGTTCGACACCTTGGTGGGCAAGGTTTTTCTTCCGCAGCAACGCATGCTCAATCTCATGACTCAGGTACGGTGCCTGTTAGAGCTCGAGATTCCCACGGTCTGGGATTATTTACAAGTCATTGGTCATATGGTGTCTACTATGGAAATGGTACAATGGGCTTTTGCGCATATGCGTCCGTTACAAAGAGCACTTCTATCTCGCTGGGATCCCCGCTCGGAGGAGTACGGGATGGAATTGCCTTTGCTAGAGCCGGCTCGCTCCAGTCTCTCTTGGTGGTTGACTCCAGCCAATCTCCTACAGGGGGTGGACCTCGAACCCCCGTCTTGGTTGGTGGTGACGACGGATGCCAGCCTGTCGGGCTGGGGTGCGGTCTGCCAGTCCCGTGCGGTCCAGGGCAACTGGTCGGCACTCCAAGCGACTTGGTCCATCAACCGATTAGAGACCAGAGCGGTCCGCCTGGCCTTGCGTTGTCTCCTTCCACTGGTACGCGGACGAGCAGTAAGAGTTCTGTCGGACAATGCGACCACAGTGGCGTACATAAATCGACAAGGAGGCACAAAAAGCCAAGCAGTAGCGACCGAGGCGGCGCTGTTGATGTCCTGGGCGGAAAGGCACATAGAGCGTCTCGCGGCCACCCACATTGCCGGCGTGGACAACGTTCAGGCGGATTACCTCAGCCGGCAGCACCTAGATCCAGGAGAATGGGAAATCTCGTTGGAGGCGATGGCTCTCATCGCGCGGCGTTGGGGGACTCCGCGCTTGGACCTCATGGCGACCCGTCAAAATGCAAAGGCGGTACGCTTCTTCAGTCGGAGAAGGGAGCACGCGTCAGAAGGGGTGGACGCGCTAGCCCTTCCGTGGCCTCGTCACATTCTTCTTTATGTGTTCCCTCCGTGGCCTCTGGTAGGGAAAGTGCTAAGGCGCATAGAGTCCCATCACGGTCCGGTGATTCTCGTGGCTCCGGAATGGCCGCGGCGCCCATGGTTCGCGGATCTGGTCAACTTGGCAGTCGACGGCCCACTGCGTCTCGGTCATCTTCCCAATCTTCTTCGGCAGGGTCCAGTATTTTTCGATCTGGCGGATCGTTTTTGTCTGGCGGCTTGGCTTTTGAGAGGAAGCGGTTGAAGAAGAGAGGTTATTCGGACGCGGTGGTGTCTACTCTCCTTCGGGCGTGTCGATCTTCCACTACGCTCGCCTACGCGAGGGTTTGGAAGGTTTTCCATGATTGGTGTGACACGGCAGGTACTTCGGCCAGACGTTCGTCAGTGGCGGATATCCTTATGTTCTTACAGGATGGTTTGAAGAAGGGGTTGGCGTATAATTCGCTTCGAGTTCAGGTGGCGGCTTTGGGCTGCTTGAGGGGTAAGGTCGAAGGCTCTTCCCTTGCGAGTCATCCAGATGTGGCTCGTTTTTTGCGAGGGGTTAGAAACTTGCGTCCCCCCGTCAGGCTTCCCTGTCCGTCTTGGAACTTGAACTTGGTACTCCGTGGATTGTGTGCGGCTCCGTTTGAACCTCTTAAGGCGGCTTCTTTGAAGGATCTCACCCTCAAGACTGTTTTCCTTGTCGCCATTTCCTCGGCTCGTCGGGTGTCGGAGCTTCAGGCTTTCTCTTGCAGGGAACCGTTTTTGCGCATCTCGGCGTCAGGAGTTTCCTTACGAACTGTTCCTTCCTTCCTACCTAAGGTGGTCTCCACGTTTCATGTCAACCAAACGGTGGAATTACCTTCCTTTTCGGACGAGGACCTACAGTCTGCTCAGGGTCGGGACTTGAGGCGTTTGGATGTCCGTCGGATTCTCTTGCGCTATTTGGAGGTTACGAATGACTTTCGAAAGTCAGATCACCTTTTCGTGCTGTGGAATGGACCCAGGAAGGGTCTTCAAGCGTCCAAAGCTACGATTGCACGCTGGTTAAAAGGTGCTATTGCGTCCACGTATGTTGGCTGTGGTAAGCCTGTTCCCGCTGGGCTTAAGGCTCATTCTCTGCGTTCTCAAGCGACTTCATGGGCAGAGAATCACTTGGTTTCTTGCCAAGAGATATGCAGGGCGGCCACATGGAAATCCTGGCATACGTTTTCCAGGCATTATCGCCTGGATGTCCGGGGACCTCCTGCAGAGTCCTTTGGGAGCAGTGTGATTCGAGCGGGACTCTCAGGGTCCCACCCCAGTTAAGGCGGCTCGGGTACATCCCAGCTGTCTGGACTGATCCTGGTACGTACTGGGAAAGGAAAATTAGGTTCTTACCTTTGCTAATTTTCATTCCAGTAGTACCATGGATCAGTCCAGACGCCCGCCCACAGGGTTCTGGGAGTCCGCTCGTATTCTCTGATTTTCAGTGGTTTTATGTCGGTTTCCGCACGTTTGTGGTTTCCTTGACAGTTATACCAGTGTATCGTGTGTTGTTGTACACTCTTGGTGTTCTATTTGTTGTGTCTGGTTTTATCTGTTTTCAAGGATGTTTCTCCGTGATCTGGTCACTTGTTTTAAAAAAAAAAACCAAAAAAAACAAAGGGGGATTCTTGAGGGCAGTGTTGAAAGTGCTTAATTCATTACTTCTGCTTTGATATTACATATACTGAAGGGTCGCAGGTGGCACACCAGTATATATAGGGGGTGCTTTCAGTTTTCTCTCTGACTCCATCTGCTGGAGGGGAGGCATAACCCAGCTGTCTGGACTGATCCATGGTACTACTGGAATGAAAATTAGCAAAGGTAAGAACCTAATTTTCCTTTAGCCCCAATCGATCTCCATATCCCCCTCCGACTACACCACTCTACAAGACCGACAAGAGATGCTTACAAGGGATCACTTCAAGTACCTTCAACCAAAACCACCAGACACATCACGCTAAGAGATCGGGCCTTCTCCACAGCCGGTCCAACTTTATGGAACTCCATTCCCCTGGATCTTAGAATGGAACCTAGCATCTCAACCTTCAAGAAAAGACTCAAGACGTGGTTGTTCACGCAAGCCTTTCCTAACTCCAATATCATTTAACTCCCTTCAATCATCATGCTTCGCTAGTTATAGCATTAATAACCACCTCTTACAATGTTATCATTTACATATATAATTATCTGATCTTCTTTTTCCTTCTTAATCCAAGTTATTGTTTCCCTGTTACATGTAACTGCTTTTCTGCACTATTGTTCAAATTGTAAAGTTTATTATATTGTGCACCCCTGTTCCTTGTGAACCAGCATGATGGGACTTCTGTCTTGAATGTTGGTATATAAAAAAACTTAAATAAATAAAATAATAAATCTCTTTCTTTGACATTTTTATTTCTTGAGTCTTAGTGCTAGGAATTGAACTGACAAGATTATCAACTTTGTTCTTAAAAAAATGAGGCTATTTCATTACACTTAGTTTCTGTCAGATTATTTATTTCTGCGTTGGAAGATTTTGTTAGGTTTTTAACTAAAGTGAACAAGGTTCTGGATTATAACTAAAACAGTGAATTTTGTGTTTAAAGTAGTTTTTTTGTTTCATTAATAATATTTTTATATGTATTTAGTTAGGATCTGTACAGGCCCAGCGTTTGTGAATTTTTATTTTTTCTCCAGTGTTTCTCAAGCTTCCTAAGTTGTGTTTTTGCTTTTTTTATATTACTGTTATACCGTGGTTGAGATATCTTATTGTTTTTTAAAACTCTGGTTTTTATTGGGTTAATTTGATCCGCAATGTTTTCAGTTATCTTAAACCAGGATTTAGTTGCCGCTTGACAATCAGTTAAATCTATGTTTTCTTTATTTTTTTCCAATTCTGATATTAGATCTTCAGTGTTGTACTTAGGTCGATATGTAATAATTTAGTCTGGTTGCTTCTTAACATAATTTTCTTTGCCTTGGAATTTACAGGTAATTAGATAATGATCAGACCAAGGCACTGGAGCTTGAGAGGTTTCATAGGATTCAAAGTTCTTTAATTTTGTAAGCACTAAATCTAAAGTGTGGCCAGCTCTATGTGTGGGTCCATGAATTACCTGACTATATCCTAAGGAGAGATTCAATGAAAGTGAAATAGGTGGAGCTAGGGGGCTCATCATCCATATGTATGTTAAAGTCGCCTAAGACAATAGAAGGCTTATCATGGTTTAATGAGGTTGTCAAAAGCTCAATTAAAGGGGAGATGTGATCCAATAGTCCGGGTGGGCAATATGCTAAACATATTTGAATAGATGAAGATTCAAACAAAATAACCTCATATGATTCATCAATGTTAGTTGGAACTAATTTTAGATTCAGTTCATTTTTTGCTATTAATAAAAGACCGCCACCTTTACGTTTCGCTCTAGGAACTGAAAAGGTGATATACGTATCATTAGAATCCTTGTTTGTTTATTTATTTATTTAGGTTTTTTATATACCGGTATTCATGAACAAGTCACATCATGCTGGTTTACATAAAAACAAGGGGTGCATAGAACAGTAGAACTAAACTGGTGCAAAAGGGAAGCAGTTACAAAAAACCAGGGGTAGAATAACTGGGAGAGAGAAAGAAGAGGAACAGTGGGGAGTAAAAGAGTTGTATGGGGATAAGATAAATAACTTAATGAATATTTACAGTAACATTCTTACAGGAGTTGGAGGTGGTTATGAGTTGTCCGGGAAGGCTTGTTGGAAAAGCCAGGTCTTCAATCTTTTGCAGAAAGTTGGTAGGCAGGGTTCTAGGCGCAGATTTGTGGGGATGGAGTTCCAAAGTTGCAAGATAATAATTTGTTTTTATTTCTCAGATCTATGTATAGCCCTATAATGTTAATGTTATGTTCCATGTAAATCGATGTGATGTTCCCAATGAATGTTGGTCTAGAAAAATGTTAAATAAATAAAATAAATAAATATTAGGAAGCATTGACAATGAAATTCGTTTAAGGTTAATGAGCTACTTTGATTTTCTTGATTTTTAGATGGCTAAATGTGGATTCAGCAGACAAATTTTAGAAATATTGAACAGTACTGGGTATGTATTTTCTGTCTTTTCAAATGTACATATCTTTTAAAACAAAAAGTTAGTTAATGTTGAATTTGGTAAATTTTATTCAGGGATATTAGATACTAAAATAGCACTACAGCATGAAAAGCATACAATCTTTTTGGAATCTTTTTTTTTTTTCTCTTTTTTTTTAAATGAGTAATTGTATAATTGTAGTACAGCACTCTTGGGTATGGTGATATGTGGGTTGTACTGTTTCACGGTCACTTTGATTCATTAGCAGTGTGTATTCTGTAAGGCACTCCACCTGCCACGGTGGATAAATTTGATGCTCAGTTGTAATTGTTCTAAATGAACAGCTGTTACTGTAGATATAGTTACTGTGCTACAACTCAACTGATTTCAAATGTTATTGATCAATCTTAAGTAAAAATTGTAAGCTGAAAAATTAAAAAAGTGAACTAGATAACACAATTAATTAATATTAAAGCTAATATAATAAACAGTTTCCAAAAGTATTACTTTATGAAAACTTGGTGGAAAGGCCTGTTTAAAACATATATTGGGTTTTTTTTTAAACAGGCCCTTCCACCAAGTTTTCATAAAGTAATACTTTTGGAAACTGTTTATTATATTATATAGGTGTTGACTTTTTAAAGCTTATTATGTATCTGGGGTGCTGACTAGTGAGGATGCTACTAGTCAGCTCCTGGTTAGACCTCAGCCTGATTGAGCTTACTGGCTCGGGGGGTAATGGTCCTTAGGGATTGTTTCCCTCAGTAGAAGTTTGCTCCCAAGGAAAAACAAATAACTTTTTCATCTTTTTGTTCTGGTTGAGTTTCTCTTAGGTTTTAGATGTCAGTACCCCCTAGGGGTCTGGTCAGTGAACCCTGATAAGATATCCCTAAGTCCTTTGACAAAGGGAACTGCAGAGTGAAAGGGTTTGGAATTCCCTTTCCCCGTTTCCTCTTTTGCTCTATTCTAGCTTCTGGACTGCTAGAAGGAAACACTGCAGATTCAAGCAAGAATGTGGCGATTTGATCTTCCTGGTAGAGGCTAAGTAGAGCCTGCTCTTAGCCCACAGGGTTCAGGTATCTCCTGCCACATTTTCTGGCAGGTGAGCAAGTGGCTTTGATGGGGATAAGGAGAGATACTGCGGTAGCATGCTAACTCCCCCCCCCCCCCCCCCCCCAAAAAAAAAAAAAAACAAACCACGTTACCAGCAAGCCGCCTACTCATTTTGGAGCTAAAAGGTAAAAAGAGCAACAAAGTGAACGCCTCAATAAACAGAGGCCGTACATGTGGGACCAGAAGTTCCAAGAATCTCCTGTGGTCTCCCAGTTTGTGATCAGGACTCAGAGCATGCAGAACAAGAGGCTTGCCAGCACTGGTGGCACCTCTCCTCCCCCAGGAGGAGCAGGGAGAATCAGTAGGTGCAAGTCTGGGGGTGGATCCAAGCTCTCAGGAGGCAGAAAGCTTACAGATTCCTTCTGCTCTCATATCATCAGACCCCCGCCAGACTCCTCTTCCTCAGGGAGGGTGGATGACACTAACTGGCCTCAGTGGACACAGCCCTACATGATCCTGAAGGGGAATACCATGCTGCTGTTTTTGGAGCCTTTACTCCTTACGTTGTATTCCTTATGCACCGGTTGTCCGGCCAAGTCCCAGCTTAGCCAGACAAATCCTTTTGAATATAAACCTCACTATTCCTAGAGATTTTACCAAGTTGCATTTGCTTAATCACAAATCTCTAGTTAAAGAAATAATGAAAACCTTGGCAGGCTGGATTAATTTCACCTTATACTGAATAAGAAGAATCCAGCTATTTACAATGTTAGTCTGCCTAGGCCACTCTCCAAATACTATCAAAATGTTTTTTAAGAAGATGAGTTGCTGAGATTGGATACAGTATTAATTGGGTGAAAAACAGTTATTTTTAGCAAAAGTACCAGGTACCTTTACCCAGATAGCTTTAAATCTGACTTGGCATTTGTGCGGGTCCTGACTGAGTTCCCATTTCTCTGGGGGTACCCTACTCCTTCCGAGGAAGTCAGCATGAATGCTCTTGATTCCCACAATGTGGGATACATTTGAGATCCATTGTGGGCAGTGCACAGTGTGGAGGCAGACTTTTCTCATTGCAGCTAACTATACCTGCTTATTACTTATAATTATTGTAGAAGGCTTCTGTGTATAATATATTGCTGTTCATTTCATTATTGTAGTATATTAATTTACTGTTTGGTATCTCCGCTGTAGAGTTTCTTTAAAATTTAAAAAAACCTCCCAAAAAAACCACTCCAGCTTTTAATCTGATAGAATCTATCTCTTATTTGGATTTAGCTGTCACTAATAATCTCTGTTTAGAAATTAATATTGGGGCATAAAGAGCTGAATAAAAATAATTTAAAACAAAGGACAAATAAACTTCCAGAAGTGTCCTGATCTACCTAGTTTGGGCGGGGCTGTCTCAGAGCTTGGGGGTGCTTAACGCTGACAACCAGCAGATCCATTGTAGGCAGTGCACAGTGAGGAGCCAGGGAGTACTAACGATTCTTGTGAACATCTGTGACCAAGGGTTAACCAAGGAATTGGATCAAGGAAGAGCGCTCAATGTCATCTACTTGGACTTCAGCAAAGCTTTTGATACGGTTCCGCACAGGAGACTGGTGAATAAAAATGAGAAGCTTAGGAGTGAGTGCCGAGGTGGTGGCCTGGATTGCAAACTGGTTGACAGACAGAAGACCATGTGTGATGGTAAATGGAAGTTAGTCTGAAGAGAGAGCGGTGTTAAGCGGAGTGCCACAAGGATCGGTGTTGGGACCGGTCCTGTTCAATATCTTTGTGAGCGGCATTGCAGACGGGGTAGAAGGTAAGGTTTGTCTTTTTGCAGATGACACTAAGATCTGCAACAGAGTGGACACGCCAGAAGGAGTGGAGAGAATGAGACGGGATTTAAGGAAACTGGAAGAGTGGTCGAAGATATGGCAGCTGAGATTCAATGCCAAGAAGTGCAGAGTCATGCATATGGGGTGTGGAAATCCGAAAGAACTGTATTCGATGGGGGGAGAAGGGCTGATGTACATGGAGCAGGAGAGAGACCTTGGGGTGATAGTGTCTAATGATCTGAATTCGGCGAAACAATGTGACAAGGCGATAGCTGAAGCCAGGAGAATACTGGGCTGCATAGAGAGAGGAATATCGAGTAAGAAAAAGGAAGTAGTTATCCTCTTGTACAGGTCCTTGGTGAGGCCTCACCTGGAGTACTGTGTTTTCTGGAGACCGTATCTCCGAAAGGATAGAGACAGGTTGGAGGTGGTCCAGAGAAGGGTGACCAAAAAGGTGGAGGGTCTTCATCGAATGACTTATGAGGAGAGATTGAAAAATCTAAATATGTACACCCTGGAGGAAAGGAGGAGCAGGGGTGATATGATACAGACTTTCAGATACTTGAAAGGTTTTAATGATCCAAAGACAACGACAAACCTTTTCCATTGCAAAAATATGAGCAGAACCAGGGGTCACGATTTAAAACTCCAGGGAGGAAGACTCAGAACCAATGTCAGGAAGTATTTCTTTACGGAGAGGGTGGTGGATGCCTGGAATGCCCTTCCGGAGGAAGTGGTGAAGACCAAAACTGTGAAGGATTTCAAAGGGGCGTGGGATAAATACTGTGGATCCATAAAGTCTAGAGGATGTGAAAGAAGAGAAGAGGCATGGGGGTGGCTTGCGGGAATGACGGCTACTACCTGGAGATTAATATCCTTATCCTATCATTAAAATCATCCATTGTACCTGAAGACTGGAGGGTGGCCAATGTAACCCCAATATTTAAAAAAGGCTCCAGGGGTGATCCAGGTAACTATAGACCAGTGAGCCTGACTTCAGTGCCGGGAAAAATAGTGGAAACTATTCTCAAGATCAAAATCGTAGAGCATATAGAAAGACATGATTTAATGGAACACAATCAACATGGATTTACCCAAGGGAAGTCTTGCCTAACAAATCTGCTTCATTTTTTTGAAGGGGTTAATAAACATGTGGATAAAGGTGAACCGGTAGATGTAGTGTATTTGACAAAGTCCCTTGTGAGAGGCTTCTACGAAAACTAAAAAGTCATGGGATAGGAGGCGATGACCTTTCATGGTTTACAAACTGGTTAAAAGACAGGAAACAGAGAGTAGGATTAAATGGCCAGTTTTTTCAGTGGAAAAGGGTGAACAGTGGAGTGCCTCAGGGATCTATACTTGGACCGGTGCTTTTCAATATATATATATAAATGAGCTGGAAAGGAATACGACGAGTGAGGTTATCAAATTTGCGGATGATACAAAATTATTCAGAGTGGTTAAATCACAAGTGGACTGTGATACATTACAGGAGGACCTTGCAAGACTGGAAGATTGGGCATCGAAATGGCAGATGAAATTTAATGTGGACAAGTGCAAGGTGTTGCATATAGGGAAATATAACCCTTGTAGTTACACAATGTTAGGTTCCATATTAGGAGCTACCACCCAGGAAGAAGATCTAAGCATCATAGTGGATAATACTTTAAAATCGTCGGCTCAGTGTGCTTCATCAGTCAAAAAAGCAAACAGAATGTTAGGAATTATTAGGAAGGGATTGGTTAATAAAACGAAAAATGTCATAATGCCTCTATATCGCTCCATGGTGAGGCCGCACCTTGAATACTGTGTACAATTCTGGTCGCCGCATCAAAAAAGATAGTTGTGATGGAGAAGGTACAGAGAAGGGCATCCAAAATGATAAACAGGATGGAACAGCTCCCTTATGAGGAAAGGCTGAAGAGGTTAGGGCTGTTCAGCTTGGAGAAGAGACGCCTGAGGGGGGATATGATAGAGGTCTTTAAGATCATGAGAGGTCTTGAAAGAGTAGATGTCACTTGGTTATTTACACTTTCAAATAATAGAAGGACTAGGGGGCATTCAATGAAGTTAGCAAGTAGCACATTTAAGACTAATCAGAGAAAATTCTTTTTTACTCAACGCACAATAAAGCTCTGGAATTTGTTGCCAGAGGATGTGGTTAGTGCAGTTTGTGTAGCTGGGTTCAAAAAAGGTTTGGATAAGTTCTTGGAGGAGAAGTCCATTAATGGCTGTTAATCAAGTTTTCTTAGGGAATAGCCAATGCTATTAATTGCATCAGTAGCATGGGATCTTCTTAGTGTTTGGGTAATTGCCAGGTTCTTGTGGCCTGGTTTGGCCTCTGTTGGAAACAGGATGCTGGGCTTGATGGTCTGACCCAGCATGGCAATTTCTTATGTTCTAATGTCCTTATTCAATAAACATGCACATGGTTAATGCGACTCCAACATTGCTCTATGCTTCAACGGCAAGAGGAAATGTGGAAAAAAGGATTTGCATCCACAAAAAAGCAAGGGAGCCAGGGGAGTAGCTTGCTTGTACTCTGGGTAAAACAAATAATCATGGTTGTAGCTTGCTTGTTATGGCGGTTACTACCCCGAATCATGCCTGATAGTTCACTTGGAATACATATCCAGTGCAGCTCACTGCTTCAACGGCAGGGGGAATGAAGAAGAGAGGATTTATATTCAAACAACCAACAAGGACTGAATTGCACAAGCTGGGTATACAAGCGAGGGAGTAGCTTGCTTATTATGGCAGTTACTACCCCAAACCAATTAGCTAGATACTGCACTTAGATGCAGCTCCAGCACTGCTATCTACATCAGTGGCAGGGGTGGAAGTGAAATAGAACCAAAAAGTTACTTAAAAGGGACAAGAGTAACAGATAAGTATGAAAAAGTGTGAAAGCTTACTGGGCAGACTGGATGGACCATTTGGTCGTCTTCTGCTGTCATTTCTATGTTTCTATGATGCGAGAATAACTGTAGGTTTTGCTCTGCCCACCTGAAGAGCATGCCTGCTTTTATTGCTTGGGCATGGCTTCTGGTGCCCCTTTTTGTTCACGTATGCTGCCTCTGTAACATTGCCTGATAGGATTCTTACCACCTTCCCTCTTATCAGAGGAAGAAGATAGCATAGGGCCCATCTGATGGCCCTTGCTTCTAGTCTATTGATCATGTTGACTGTCTTTTTGACCAGTTCATTCACTGGTAGGCGAAGATTCCTGTTTGTGGCATAATTTTTGGAATTGGTACTGGGTGCTCAGGTTGGGTGCCTAGTTGTACGTGTGTGGCATGGGTGCATATACTTGTGCACATGATTTTTGTGTGCTTCTAGTTTGAGCACGGGTTTTATGCATGCATAATCTAGGTGCTTACAACCATAGCACCCATGGCGAAGAAGCGTAAGCTCTTATCAATTTGTGCTGCAAGCCACATCAGAGTCATTCAGCCGGAGCTGTCCTTAAGTCTGTGTCAATGCTGCTTTGATGCTCTGGGAGCTTTACCTCCTTTGGATTTTGCCGATGATGGTCCATCTCCTCAGTCTGTGTGGAGTGGGTCCGAGAGTGGCACAATGGGGGTTTCCACTCCCTCGGTCGATCCACAGGCCGCGTCATTATACACTTGCTCTCAGGATGTTAGCTTTGGGCCTATGGGCCCTGGAATGGACCCGTCCTCCTTTTCCCAAGTAGAGTTTTTCTAGGGATTGCAGGCATTTCTACAGAAGCGGTCTTCTGAGTCAGCACTGCCTGCTAAGGGAGGTCTGTGCATGCAGAGTGCTTCTCCACCTGTCTCCAAGCGCCAGGGCACAGGCAGTCTGACAAGGCTTGAATGCAGGTCGATCAAGATGATACCGATGATGAGGGTGGTCGTTCTCCCAGTGGGGAAGGGGAGATTTCCCCAGATTTGGAGCTTTATAGAATTCTTCTCCATTTCTTTCATAGAGATAAGTTGCCAAGCTTGATCTCTCAGACTTTGAAAATCCTCGGAGTGGATGGGTGTGACTCTTTGGGAATGCAGAAGAAGGACTCCATTTTGGTCAACCTATGTAAGGCTTCTTGTTTCTTTCCCCTCCTGGATGTGATCCAAGAGTCAATTGATCTGGAATGGAGACTATCCTAAAGCAAATCTTTGAGGCAGTGACGATGAACTTACAAATTGCTTCTTGTTGCACTTGGTAGCTCGGGCTACCTTGAGTCTTTGTCAGGATTCTGCCAGCACCGTATCCGATCTTGGATCTATGATAGAACCGGGGGTCACCTTCTTAGCTTATGCAGGTTGTGACTTGATTTGCATAGCTGCCAGAGGAGCTGTTTCTGTTGTTGCGGCCAGGCAACAGCTGTGGCTGCATAAGTGGTTGGTGGATATTGTCTCAAAGGCCAAACTTGTCAAGTTACCCTTCAAGGGCTCGCTTCTGTTTGGCAGTGAATTAGAAAAAACTGGCAAGTAAATGTGGAGAGACCCAGGTCCCTTATTTACCGGAGGACAAGGAGCTCTGGCTCAATCTTTTCGGACGGGTGGCCGCTCTTGAGAATACTGGTGTTTTCGGCCTTATGGGGGAGATTTTTCCCAAAGGTCCCTTTCCTTTCACAGGTCTCACTCCTTTCGCAAGAGATTCTCAGCACTTCCTTCAGTTGATTTCCTTACTACAGGATCTAGGCTGGGTGTTGAATCTGGCCAAGAGCAATTTGTAGAGTATCTCAGGGTTCGGTTCAATACAAGGCTGGGCAGAGTATTTCTGCCGGAGTCTCATATGCAGGTTTGATCTCTGAAGAACTCTGTTCGTCTGAGACTGTGGTCTTAAGAGCAGGTTTTGAGGTTGATGGCTGCCGCATTGGAAGTGGTTCCCTGGGCGAGGGCTGATATGCATCCTCTTCAGCATGCATTACTCACAATGGAGTCCACAGTCGCAGAACTGTGCAGTGAGACTGCTCCTTCGTTAGAAGTGGACATTATCGGGTAAGTAGTAATTTTTCCTTTCTTTGCAGACAAGCAGGATAAAGTCAGCCACACAAGTGGTATTATCAGAAATATTCACGTATTCTGAGCATGTGTAGATCTTCCCACGAGTCTCCTCTGCTCATGCAAATGGATGTTTTGTGTGTCTGCAACCAGCCATCACATTTTTGTATCAAGTTATTTCTTTATTTCTTTTATTTTCAAACAAATCTTCAAAAAATATTTTTTATTTTTTGTTTTTTCTGGGGTTGTTTTTTTTTTTTTACAAAAATTGAGTTTGACTCAGCTTGTCTTATCTTCACCGCTGGTGATCCAAATTGCACTACCTGTTTGCATGTCTCCAAGGGCCAGAATGTACAGAACCCTTACTATGAGGGATTTTCTGGAATTACCTCAGGCATCAACCTCAGGAAATAAGAGGAAATCATCAAAAGCTGGGAGACCTTCATTTAAACTTAAGAAGGTAAGAGTCCTCTCATGCTAGGTGCCATGAGTTGATGCACTCTTTAGAGTAGGCACCATTCTCCCTCCCATAAAGAGGAAGTTAAGTTGCACTGTTCGACACAGAAAGATGCTGACGCCATACTACCACAAGCCATCCGCGCAGAAAAGTACAAGCGGTCCTTGGTGGCACAAGACTCTGAGATGAGATCGGTGTGGGAAATACCATCCGTAAAATCCAGTATGTTAAAAGGTCAGTTTTTTCATCAACAGTTTCAAGTCATTATAACCACAGATTCTTTCATTAGAGGTTGGTGACCTCATCTAAAGGTTCTCAGCTTCTAGGGATCCTGGCTGTGGAAAGAGAAATTCTTAATCACCTAGAATTAAGAGCAATCTTATTTTATTTATTTATTTTAAAAGATTATATACCACATTTATCTAAGGTCTAAGTAGCTTGCTGATTTTAAGTATTTCATGCCATGCTTAAAGAACAAGATGATAATCCAGACATACAGCCAAGTAGCAATGTTCCACATCAACAAACAGGAAGGAGCAAAATCTTACGGACTTTGCCTAGAAGCTTCAAAGATTTGGAAATGGGCAATCTGTCACAGGATATTTGACAGCTGTTTACCTTCCTGGTGACCAAAATCAGACAATAGACAACTTAAGTTGCCAACTTCAACTACACAAATGGTCGCTAAGTAATCAAATATTGCAAGAGGTTTGTTTTTTTTTTTGTTTGTTTTTTTTTTTAACTGGGGCACTCCACAAATAGACCGCTTTGTAATGTCTCTCTACAACAAAGTTCCAATGTTCTACTCTATAAGACCAGCAAGGGACAGAATAGCTGTGGAAGCTTTCTCCATTTTATGGAATCTAAGACTTCTTTTTGTTTTTCCCACTGTTCACTAACATCCAGGACATCTGAAAACAGGGAAGGGGAGACAAATGGTTTTGATAGCCTGTTTTGGTCTAATGAAATTTGGTTTCCTTGGCTGTAGTGCCTTAGCTGTTCATCAATCATTAAAACTGAGGATGTTCCCATACCTCATTATGTAGCATAATCAGAATCCCCTGCATCCTAACATTCATTCTTTATCTCTGATTGTTTGGATATTGAAGGTAGGCTACTGTCATCTATGCATTTACCCAAGAAGGTTAAAAATGGTTTTGTTTCATGGAAATGCTCTACCAGAAAATTTTACAGCTTTACTGCCTGATGTTCATGATTTAGTCAGGACCCCTTTAAATGTCATCTGTCTTCTACTCAGGGCAGAGTTTGTAGACAAAAAGGAAGTGGAACTATGGAGGGGTGAGATAAGAACATAAGAAATTGCCATGCTGGGTCAGACCAAGGGTCCATCAAGCCCAGCATCCTGTTTCCAACAGAGGCCAAAACCAGGCCACAAGAACCTGGCAATTACCCAAACACTAAGAAGATCCCATGCTACTGATGCAATTAATAGCAGTGGCTATTCCCTAAGTAAAATTGATTAATAGCCATTAATGGACTTCTCCTCCAAGAACTTATCCAAACCTTTTTTGAACCCAGCTACACTAACTGCACTAACCACATCCTCTGGCAACAAATTCCAGAGCTTTATTGTGGGTTGAGTGAAAAAGAATTTTCTCCAATTAGTCTTAAATGTGCTAATTGCTAACTTCATGGAATGCCCCCTAGTCCTTCTATTATTCGAAAGTGAAAATAACAGAGTCACATCTACTCGTTCAAGACCTCTCATGATCTTAAAGACCTCTATTATATCCCCACTCAGCCGTCTCTTCTCCAAGCTGAACAGCCCTAATCTCTTCAGCCTTTTCTCATGGGTGGAGCCAGGGCCAGATATGAACTGTGCAAAGGGTTGGGACCAGGGACAAGTGTGAACAGGCAATAAATAATCCATGCAACTACTGACTTTGTTCTGTTTCCTCAAGAGAGCCAGAATTGATATACACTGCTGGCTGTAGTCCACTTTCTCGGGTGCCAGAAAAAAGGTGGCAGAATGCCATTCTGGGTTGTACTGTGGACATTAAGCCCTCATTAATGGACACAAAAAGGGATTGAATTGGCACAAGTTTGAAAGTTTTGAGAAATAGTGCCATTCATCAAGGCCAGGGTTGAATCATTGAAAATTGTCACTACTGTTCACAAGTTTGAACCTTGTGCTAATTCATCCCCCTTTTTTGTATCTATCCTTTGCTCTGTAGTGTCCCTTCATCCTTCTGTTTCCTATGGGAGGAGAGGTGAGGGAAGAGTGGATTAGGGTGCAAAAATAGCTGTTCTCTTCTCTGTATGCTCCAGGCTCAAACCCCTCTTCTCTTCCCTGGAGGGGATGGACTGGAACAGAATACCCCTTCTGCAAGCCTTAAAAGAAGTGCTGGAACTACTGTGTTTCCCCGAAAATAAGACATCCCCCGAAAATAAGACCTCATAGAGGTTTTGCCAAATTGCTAAATATAAGACCTCCCCCGAAAGTAAGACCTAGCACATAATTCAAGTAAACGATCGAATTAGCTACGGTATTTCCTCCCATACAGTAACGCGCGCCCCTGCCGTTTTGCCGCACGTTTAACCTGCTAACTTACCGTCTACCCTTACCCCTGCGTTAGAGGCAGGGGTAAGGGTAGGCGGCAAACTTTCCCCCAGCCCCCGCTCACCTGCCCTGGCCATGTCCATGGGTGCTGGTCTCCGGGGCAGCCCCAGTCCTCTCCCCTCCTCCCGAAGCAACGAAAGCACAAAAAAATCGAAAAATCGAAAAAAAAAAAGTTGCAAGGGAGAGAGGACGGGCAATCCTACGCTCGGGATTGCCAGTCCTCTCCCCTTCTCCTGAAGCAAGGCGCGAAAAGCAGCCTTGCTCCGGGAGGAGGGGAGAGGACTGGCAGTGTACGGTAAAGCAACGAAGTGACTTACTTTTTTCACAGCCCTCCTCCAGAGACAGATCGCAGCTCCCGGCGAAGATGGATGCCTGCACGGGCGAAAGCGGCCCCTGTACGTGCGATTGGGCCGCTCAATGCGTGACGTCACATGCCATGACGCCAAACGTCGTGACGTCACGCATTGAGTGGCTCAATCGCACGCACAGGGGCCGCTTTCGCCCGTGCAGGCATCCATCTTCGCTGGGAGGCAGGGGAGCCGCGATCTGTCTCCGGAGGAGGGCTGTGAAAAAAGTAAGTCACTTCGTTGCTTTACCGTACACTGCCAGTCCTCTCCCCTCCTCCCGGAGCAAGGCTGCTTTACGCGCCTTGCTTCGGGAGGAGGAGAGAGGACTGGCAATCCCGAGCATACCGTAGGATTGCCTGTCCTCTCTCCCCTCTCTCTCTTGCAACTTTTATTTTTTTCACTTTTTTGCTTTTTTTTTCCGCTTTCGTTGCTTGCTTCGGGAGGAGAGGAGAGAGGACTGGCAATCCTAAGCGTAGGAGAACCGTCCACTTTCTGGTACCTGTCATTTCAAATGTCATTTGAAATGACATTTGAAATAACAGATACCGGTACCAGCGTGTCCGTGAAGCGTTAGGCCAGCGCACCCAGGATACTGTATAGCACTCTATACAGTAAAATGGGTTGCGCGGGTCTAACTCTTCACGGACGCTTCTTACCGTAGACGCAGCTTGCATTTTTTAAAATTACTGGATAAAGAGCGTCACTCTTCTTTTTCAGTCAATCTGTGATTCTGTGAGCACGCAAGCCCAAAAGGGAAGAGAATGCAAGCATTGGTTTGTTTTGTTCAGCAACTGCCCTATATATTGGTGATATAATTGGACATCTAGATTAATAAAATCTCATACAATCAAATTAATCAGATTAGTCTGAGTTTCCTTTCTTCTGCATTCTCTCAAAGATCAACAAATGAATGGAGAAGAATGGATGGAAATGGACAATGTGCTCAACGCCCCGTTCTCTCAGGATTCAGTAACATCAGTGGTCATTTTCTAGGTTTGAGTCAG
Organism: Rhinatrema bivittatum; assembly: GCF_901001135.1. Lineage (NCBI taxonomy): Eukaryota > Metazoa > Chordata > Amphibia > Gymnophiona > Rhinatrematidae > Rhinatrema > Rhinatrema bivittatum. The sequence continues at coordinate 242,790,950 of NC_042621.1, read as the reverse complement.
CAGCAGCCTCCATCTTTCAGTTTTTCCCAATGGAGAAAAGGAAGCAAGTTAAAAATGATCCCAGCAGGCAGAAGTAGTTGAATACAGGCACCGAGGCAGGGAGAGCGGGCCCTCGAGGAGCGAGTTCAGTTTTTTGTTCAACAATATACCGGTATGTGAATTCTTCTTCATGGAAAAATAAGACATCCCCTGAAAATAAGGCCTAGTGCATCTTTGGTAGCAAAAATGAATATAAGACACTGTCTTATTTTCGGGGAAACAGGGTACTTCCAGGCCATTCCTCACAAATTAATCTCTGCTTCTACTAATGTATCTATTAAATCTAACTCAGGTTTGAAAACCAACTTCATCAGAGGTCACCATAGCACTGTATCTAGGAGTGGCTTAAGGCAATCTGCTGTCTAAAGAGAGGGATAAGATGTCAACCCCCCCTCCCCCCGACTCTGGCATGGAGGACCTGGGTGAGGGATCCTCAGTTTGCTGAGTGGAAAGGGGGATGTATGGGGGTCTCCTTTGGAATTTTGTTTTGAAATTCTTGGGAAGAGGGGAGATTAGAAATCAGGATTCCTAGAGATATGGCAGTGTGAGTATTGGTAGTATTTCTAAGAAGCAAGTAATACTAATGCGTGCCTCCTAACCTTCCTCTTCATTTGCCCAATGGAGAGTGGGAGATAGAATAATGGTGGGGGTATGTGTAAAACACACTCTTCCTCACACCATTCCCATGCTATCTTATGCTCTCTCTGCTTCCCTCCTCTTTTCCCTACCCCTCTCCCTTTTCTCCTCTTTGCCTCTCATGCTCTAAAATCAACTGAGTAGGCTCATGAGGCAACTCCCAAAGTTGAATTTCTACACATGCTTAGAGCAAAAGCTCTACTAGCTAAGATAGAAGTCCATTTGTTATTGCTAGATGACATTACCAAATGTAATGGCTGATTCATCCTGCTGTCTACAGAAAACACCATTTACGATAAACAAACTAACTTTTCATTTAAATGAATCCATTATTTTGCCAGCATTCTTTCTAACTGAAAACAGAAGACCAGGCAACTTAAAAAAGGCAAAACAAATCACACCTTAATGATCTAGGCATGGTCCTAGATAGCGAACTAAACCTTAAAAAAACACATTAACACCATGATAAAAGATGGATACTGCAAGCTCCAGATCCTAAAAAAAACTCAAACCGCTTCTATTCACCCAAGACTATCGAACAGTACTTCAAGCACTACTTTTCTCAAAACTCGATTACTGCAACTCCCTTCTACTGGGCCTCCCAGCAGCCACTCTAAAACCAATCCAGCTATTACAAAATGCCGCTGCCAGAACACTTATAGACAGCAAAAGATCGGACCATTTTACACCAATCCTCAAAGAACTACACTGGCTGCCCATCCCATATAGAATCCAGTACAAAGCCTTAACCCTCATACACAAAACACTTCACAATGATAAGATTGAATGGATGAATGCTACATTATACTTTCAAATCCCCCAAAGGAACCTCCACTCCATAAATACTGGACTTCTTCCAATCCCCTCTCCGAAACTGTTGCACCTGACTATAGTAAGGGAGCGCGCACTATCTCTGGCAGGGCCTACCCTATGGAACAAGCTACCAGCAGAGCTAAGAACAGAACAAATGACCCAAACATTCAAGAAAAGCCTAAAAACATGGCTCTTTCAAAAAGCCTTTGCACTAATATGATGCCGATCAAACGCGCCCATCAACCACAAACACTGATAAAGAGTGATTGCACCCTTTGGAACTCTATGAAAATACCTACACTGACAAATGACCTTAGACTGTTAATTTCAGTTAATTTCCCACTAATACCATTCAACTTCTTGTTAACATGTTTGTTTGTTTGTTTGTTTTATTTATTTATTTATTTATTTGTCGATTTTTATATACCGTTGTTTGGAGCAAGCCTTCACAACGGTTTACGGAACAAACAACTTATTACATAAAATAGAGCAAAAATATATTACATTATAACAAGAAACGTTCAGTTAATGTTAATCAAAGTTATACTGTAAGAAACAATTGGAAAACTGTTTCCAGCACCATTTATTTTTCTGTAAACCAATGTGATATGTCAGATCGAATGTCTGTAATATAAAAGTAAATAAATAAAATATTATAGAGACTTCAATGTTCGCTAACTGCTGTTCCTTATAAATCAGGAACGCTTAGCACTTACAGGGAATGTCCCTTTAGTGTATAATCATTGGTCTTTCAACAAAAATTTAAGAATTCTTTTTTGCAATCTATAAGTGAAACAATTTTAAAATCCCATTCATTAGTATAGGTATACACTTATCTTTAAATAAAATGGCTGGAGTGCTCAAATGCAGATGATTGATGGGAACAACAAATGGAGATTTCTTGTATTGGCCCGTAAAAACGCCTAACACACTGCTTGTTTCAGATCTTCTCAAAAATGAGGTGGTTATTTTACTCCCATAGAAACTACACTAGGTGAAAAATCTTCCTATGTGTCCCATCGCGTTACATCAGTCTTGAGTGAGTGTTTTTTTGAGCATTCTTTCTAAGACATCACATCCATGAAGGTGAAACAGAATCTTCATTTATTGAACTTCAGAAGAACTTTATTATTCTGTTTGGAATGAACAAAATCCTACAGGAAGTCCTTGCATCTGTTTGTCTTTTAACCCGGTCAAGGGATTTCAGTTATAAAGAGGACTTTATCTACTTAGTTATCTAATAGCATCACTTTTTATTACAATCAGTCAGGATTACATCTTCGAAATAAAATGAAAGCCCATTAGGTCAGGACTAGATTGCTTGGCACATCTTTGATATGCTTCCATAGAAGATACTGCAGGGCTGCCTCTTGGTCTTTCATCCATATTTTTATGGCTCATTACTGCCCAGAAAATGTTTCTTGAGAAGACAATCATTTTGGTCAGGCAGTTCTTAAGCTTATTTAATTGATTCCTTCAACCCTACCCTACCACTACAGACAACTTTTTGTTGCAGTGATCTACTAGTGTTCACAAGTACCAAAATAATCATAGGCAACTCTCAGCTTGGGAGTCCCCACTTGTGTGGCTGACTTTATCCTGTTGTCCATTGAGAAAGCTTGAGTTACTTACTTGTGACAGGTGTTCTCTATAGACATCAGGCTAAACTGGTAACACAGTCTCTCCCACCTTCCCTTTTAAGTTGAAGATTAGCTTGTTATAAAGACTGAGGTGCCTTGCACAGTGGGCAGCTATGTGAGAAGGCTCATGCATGCTCAGAAAACCCTTCTCAGTTTTTCTGAGCTCTGAGAGAGCTTTTTCATCTCTTTGCAATTGGATGATGGCACCTATTTGTGCAGCCAATTTTACCTGAGTCTACAGTGAACACCTGTTACAGGTGAGCAACTTAGCTTTACCCTTATATTCCCTCCTCCTTTTGAGTCTGGCTTCATAGGGGTCACTTCCTCTCTGATTAGTGGTCTTTCTTTCTTCCTTTTCTGTCTAACACCAGATCTCTATCCAGCATTGGTGAGAACCATTTTTACTAATAGAGGGTTGTTTTTTTTCTTAACACAACTTTTATCAGTCAATTCAAATGCTTCTCAGAATTTGCTGGACCTTGGGATGTTAAAGACTGCTAGAGACACTTAAGATGTCAGAGGGAAGGCAAGACATGACTGTTGCCCAACATCAGAGGGACCAGACGAGATACAAAATTACAGGCAGTATGAAGATGTTTACAAAACTTACATGCAGATCCATTTTTATGGGCAGTTGTAAATTTATGAACCATCCTGTATCTCTTACTGTGCAATTTTCAGCCCTTTACATTTTCAAGACACCCTCTTCCCATCATTAAAAAAAAACCAAATACAAATCTTTTTTTAAACTGGCATTTTGTCATCATGTTGACATAATACCGTACTTCCTTCCTCTGTACAGGCAATAGTTAAGTATCTCTCACGTTCTGTGCTGCCTTCTAGTGGCTGGAAGAGCCATTGCATAACTAGGAAAAGGATCTCAGCAGGATACTTCATGATAATGCATTCTAATATTCCCATAACAACAAAATACTGCAGCATATTGGGGATAAGCCAGGGAATCCTGCAGCCAGAAATAAAACCTATGTGTGTACATCTGTTTTATAATCCACATTAAACAATTGCTTGGAAATTGTGGAATCTACAATATAAATGGGCTCTGACCGACGGCCTGCAAATGCAAAGTAGAGAGCCGCACATGCGCGGGCGAGAGAGCACATCGGTCAGAGCAGTTCTCTACTGCGGGTGAGAGAGCACGTCGGGCCGACAACAGCTTGAGCCCGTTCCTCCGATGCTGGGGAAGGGGGGAGGGAGCTGGGATGGCCGGCCGTCACACACAGGGACAGCATTGAAAAGACTCGCGACATCCCCCTCGGCCGCCGCTGCAGCTCTTGCCACCACCACCGCCTCCAGACCTTCGCAATGTGGGGGGGGGGAGGTCGGACCGACAACAGCCTGAGCCCGTCCCTCCACCGCCGGGGAAGGGGGTAGGGAGTAGGGACGGACGGACCAGCACACAAAGGGACAGTAGTGAAGCCACAGTACACAGGGAGGGAGGTACGGAAAGAGGCAGGTCCGTGTAACAGCGCCCCTCGCCCTCTGCATCTCACAGGTTCAACAGGGTACAGCCGGCCCCGTAGAAGAGAACAAGAGGGAGTGGAGGAGGACTGTGGGAGAGGGAAGGGGTTGTGGATGAGGTGAGAGGGGAAGGAAAGGGAAGGGAAGATGAGAAGGGATTGAAGGAAAAGGGAAGAGGATATGAGTGCATAAGTGGGAAAGGTAAGACGTTCTGGAGAAGAGAAAAAGAGGGAGTGGAGGAGGGCTGAGGGAGAGGGAAGGGGTTGTGGATGAGGTGAGAGGGGATGGAAGGAAAAGGGAAGAGGATATGAGTGCATAAGTGGGAAGGGTAAGAAGTTGTGGAGAAGAGAAAAAGAGGGAGTGGAGGAGGGCTGAGGGAGAGGGAAGGGGTTGTGGATGAGGTGAGAGGGGAAGGGAAGGGAAGATGAGAAGGGATGGAAGGAAAAGGGAAGAGGATATGAGTGCATAAGTGGGAAGGGTAAGATGTTCTGGAGAAGAGAAAAAGAGGGAGTGGAGGAGGGCTGAGGGAGAAGGAAGGGGTTGTGGATGAGGTGAGAGGGGATGGAAGGAAAAGGGAAGAGGATATGAGTGAGTAAGTGGGAAGGGTAAGAAGTTGTGGAGAACAGAGTGGCTCTGACCGATGGAATCTCACCCGTTTTAACAGGCTTAACGGCTTGTAGATAAATAAAATGTATGCATAGTTATAGATAAGTTTGTTTAAATGGTGTGTTAGAATATGTAGGTTGTTAAACTTTTAGTTATTTCAATTATTGATGTCCTGAGACTTCATGTCATAGTGTTGATTTTTTTAATTGTTTTCTTTACCCTCTTATAAAATCTAATGCTCAGTTGTGACTGTATTGATAAAATTATACTTTTAGGCCATTTTTTTTAATAGAAGATGAATGTTGGTGATTTTTCTTTAATTTTTTTGCTTTGTTAATACGGCTTCATGCTATAAGATTTTTTATTTTATTGTTTAGCTCTTTTGTTAAACAGCAAGATTGGATACCCATGATGATGATATGAGCTGAATAAACCAATGACAATTCTGTGTATTTGTAAATATAAAAAAGACTAATCAAATTTTCTTTTCTCTGTCAGTATTGACTTTGAGACCTTTGACATATTGGAAGATGAAGAAGTAAGTGAAGTATATTTATAAATGTTGTTAATTCAGTCTCCTCAATTGGCAAAAATAAAATATTGTAGTTTGGCAATATATAGTTTACCTTACAAAAAATGCCAGCACTTTCTAATTATATTAACTCAAAATTTGTTTTAGTTGGTTAAATTGTTGTCTAGCCAAACAGTGGTACTTCACATATTCTTTAAATAAGTTATCCTTTAAATTATGTAACACTAAAACAGTAATTCAGAAATCAAAATCTGCCTCTATTTTACGTTTATTCTCAAAAGCAATTGTGGCTCAAAAAGGCTCACATGCAAATATATCACATAAGAATTACAATAATACCTTAAATACAGTACAAAAATTACTCAAAATACAGTCTCTGAGGACAAGCAATTCTCACACATGTGTGACAGTTTCTAGAAAATTTGAGTGTGCCATACTGCTACCTGGTCCACTTCATTCTCATTTGTTCTGTGAACCGTACAGATCGTGAATTCTCTCTTTTGTGCTGTGTATTGGATCCTCTGGATTCCAGTAAGTAGAATTTCTTCATCGTGGGACCACCCAGTCTTAATTTTCTTCCCTTTAATCTCCTAGGTTGTTTTTTTCTGTCTGTCCTCACATTTCAGTTTTTTCAGCATCTATACAGTATAGCAGTTGCAGTGTAACAAGGCTTCATCAATTGTGTTTTTGTGTCATCGAGTTTGATTTCACTGTTGGTTTATTGTTCCATTCCTTGAATTGATAAGATTACCAGCAGCTTCTAAAAGTGCCCCTATGTGAGGGAGTCATGTCTATCGCAGACCCCCATGATAGAAGTATCTTCTGCCTGGGGGCTAATCGCAACATCCAAGCGTGTTCTCTTTTTATGACATGACCCCTAGTGCTGTTGATCCCAGCGAGACCTCATGGAAAAGCACATCAAGTTTTGTAAGTCTGTCCCATTGGTATCTGCAACGGAGGCATCGACTCAGGAGCTGCATAGACTGCTGCAGGAATGTTGTAATCAAGAGAGTATTGAACCCCCTCGAAATCAAGCACCAGAAAGGTTAAGGGAGCATAGATAGTCATTTGTCTTCTCCCACCCAAAGAAGGCAAAGGGTTTGATCCCTTTGGTACTGGCATAGAGGCATGCCAGTGACATAAATCAGCAAAGACCAAGAAGTATCAATATATGTATTGGTCGATGCATGATGCTGGGAGAGGGGACTTTCTGGCGGCAACCATGCATCCCCCAAAGCATTCCTGTGGCAAGAAGAGCTCATCCTCAGTTCAATCCCAGGAATCACAATAGTCTGCAAGGGTTTAGACGTCAGCCACCAATAAACCTCTGCTATTCCAGGAAGATATGGCTCCCCTTCCTGCCTTCCAATCTGTTAGCTTTGGCAAACTTTGAGGGGCTGGACAGGAAAATCCAGCAGGCCTTAGAGCAATGTGGAATATGGGGAACTGGCATCAAATGCATCACTGTCTATGCAGATCAATGTCCAGCTGATACTGAGTCCTTTCAGCTACCCAGCAGACCAGAACAGATGTCAGTTCCTGGATGGGAATAGACATTGGTATCCACTGCACCAATGGTGATTTCTAGTCCACTGTGGAGAAAGCTTTCCAAAGACACAGAAGTTCATCTGTGTGTAGGCCCCAACAGACTAGGGCTCCCCTCTTTAATGCCTTGTCTACTAGCCAGACATGATCCAGATCCCCACACTTGACATACCAATTAGTCTTGGATTCTGTGTATTCTCACATGTCAAGCAGGATGGTAGTCCTCACATATGGGTGAAATCATCAGGATGGAGCCCAATCACGGAACACTTTTGTCAAAGTTTCTAGAACTTTGACTGGCACCACTGAGCATGCCCAGCATGGTACCAACCCTGCATCCAACAGGGGTCCCCCTTCAGCCTGGGAAAGAACAAAAATTCCTCGATGCTTTTGGGTGTAGAGTTTTTCTTGGCTCTATGTTAATCTCTCGTATTGCAGCCTAACAATTTTATATGACCCAATACAACAGGAATTTATTCAAGCAATTGCAGGAATTTTCTGATTCTCTCCCGGATCAGTTCCAAGACCAACTGAACTCCTTTATAAAAAAAAAGGGCTTTGTAGGTAAGCATGAGGTAAGATCTGCTTACGACATCTTTGGCATGGCTTCCAGGGTATCAGCAGCCGGAATAAGTGCAAGGAGGTGGGCATGGCTGAAATCCTCTGTTCCATCCAGGAGCACTGGATGGCCGGCACCATCTTTAAAGATGGCGCCGGCCATCCAATGCTCCTACCATGTGACAGGGGCCGGCCAATGGCACGGATACCCTGTCACATGGTAAGGGCAAAGGGGCATCGGTGCCATTTTTATTTAGAACAGCTGATGCCTGGGAATGGGAAATCTCTCCCCGAGGCCCCCCTGGACCACCAGGTAATTTTAAAAGGTTTTGGGGGGGTCGGGAGGGTGGGGTCGATTTAAAGGGTCGGGTGAGTTTTTTTTTGTTTTTTTTTTTTTAGCGGCGCGGGCCTCCCTAAAAAAAAATTAGCGATGTGAATTGGAATTGGAAACGGCCTGGTGTCAGCCCCATGTATCTTCACAAAATATTGTGCATTGTTGGCTTTACATCTGCCTGAATGATTAGTCAAGAACACATCTTGAGCAGGTGCTGCAGAATCAATGTGCAGATCCTTCCAAGTGTTCGAATTACTAGGGTTTGCCATTATCTGTTCCAAGTTCCAATTGTAGTTTTTAGGAGCTCTGCTAGGCACAACTTGGGCAAGAACCTTCCTCCTATAGTAGAGGATCATTGCATTGAATCTTCTGCTAATATCAGTTGAGTCAGGAAACCTCTGCATGGGGCATGTTGAGATTGTTTGACCTCATGGCATCAACAATATGTGTGACTCCCTTGGCACATCTTCACATGAAAAGAGCCCAGTGGACCCTCAGATCACAGTGGGATTAAGCCACTCAAGATCTTTGCAATAGAATCTGAATCACTCAGTAACTGAAGGACACCCCTGTCCTGGTAGTTAATCCATTACCATACGGCCAGACATACCCTTCCAGATTCTTCCAGTCCAAATTTTCCTGACCTTGGATGCATCCAACCTAGTATGGGGAGACTACGTAGAGCAGCTTTGCACCCAAGGTCTTTGGCTGACTCAGCAAAAGCTTCATCAAAATTTATTAAATTATTTCCTAGAGCTAATGGTGATCTGGTACACTTTGAAGGCTTTCAGAAATTGGTTGGCCAACAAAGTAATTCTCGTACAAACAGGCAATCAGATGGCAATGTTTTACATTAACAAGCATAGAGGAATGGATTTATGCTTCCTGTGACATGAGACTGTCAGATGTGGGACTGGACAATTTCTGAAGCCTTGCTCCTCGAGGCTCCTTATTAATTAATAGGTTATCCCTGTTGGCATAAAGAACTTGCTTATATGCTTTTTTTTTAACCTATTATTTAAAAATAATGAGCCTCTTACACGCACAATGTGCTCTATTCCATACTCTTCGAGGACTGCCCACACTAAAAACATCATCTTACATCATTGACCTATGCTGGCATCTTTGAAATCTTTTAGTGAACCACCTATTTTTGTAGTAAGAAAATGGCAAAATTTGAGAACACAGTTGGTACAGTGTCATCGGGATGATAGATTGAGAGAGAGTGAATATGGTCAAATTTGCTGTGATGCATGTTCGGTATGCACATATGCTTTATGCATACAAACATTTAGTCATTCTAATTTATGATACCCATATAAACTTCCTGGGTTATTTACTTGTCAAACTAAAGGAGTTTATGCTATTGTTGTGTCCATGTGATCTCGTATACATTGGTCATACTAAATGATGATCAAATTGAGATTCATCGAACATAAAAGTTGTATTAAATCAAAGAAAGAAAAAAATGCTCCCTTAGTTAATCAGTGGTTGCAAAAATCCCATTTCATCGAAGATTTGAGATTTTTTTGTTATCCGTCAAATTCATTTGAATAATGGTGGTAATATTTCTGTTAAACCACTGTTCCAAGCGTAATAGTTTTTTTTCTTGGCATATAGAGTCCTAGTAGTCTAAATAACCAAATTGAATGGTTGTTTTTTTGGTGAGGCTAACTTTGATTGACATTTAATATTAGTAGCGTGATGAGGGGTGTATTTAAAAGAGAAATACGTCACATTACATCGGACCATTGACGCTATTACAGCTTCTTTAGAGAGACATGTTGGTAAGAATAAGGGATGAAAGGTAGATGCCGTCTTAAGTTTTCTATGCATTCAATAATGTTGATAAGTTATATTTTGTAGAATTTTGTGTTTTTGAGGTGATTAGAAAATTGTGATATGATTTAGATGTTTTTTTGAATTGAGAGAAAACTAGCATTACATTTTGGGGTGTGTTCTATAGCTTTAATATTTGCTGAACTCCATTATTATCAAATATGAGATAATGGCCAAGAGATGGTGTTGAAGTCGCATAGTAGTACTTGTCATTGAATGTATGTAAATCATTTAGATAAAATTATTACAACATGAGGTAGGTTACATTTGGAATATTAGATTGTGAATGTACTATAGATTTACTAGCTTAAACAGCCACTTATTTTGTATTTGTTATATGCTGAATTACTTCCCCAATGAAGCCTTTTTTTTTTTAGGGCGAAACAACGAATTCCTTGTATCAGTACCCCAGAACGTAGAAGTCTTAGTGGTTGTCTGAATACAATTCACCTTTTCCTCTGCCGTTGAAGCGGGGAGCAATGTTGCAGTTTTATTCAACAAGCTATAAATTTTTGCCTGTGAGCATTCTTTCAAATAACAAAGAATCTCACTTGATATATGAGGGGCCACATTCTCCTTTATAAATATACATTGTTTCTCGGCTATTAAATATGATGTTTGTTTAGGTATTGATAATTGATACATCATATATATACAGTTTTCAAGTTTAAGCAGTTTCATTAAAAGCATCAAGGCTTATTAGTTAAGGTTAGTAATCTCCATGCCTTCTACTAAGGGTAGTAACTGCCACACCAGCAAGTTTACCCCCATGCATGCTTAATTTCCTTTAGCACTTGGCCATTGACGCAGTCCTGTGCTTTTTCCCTTGTGTCTGCATATCAGTATCTCAGACTGTGGAAGTTGGGGACCTTGGTTGTCATCTGAATCTATTCCTCTATACTTGTTGATGTAAAACATCACCCTCTGATTGTCTTTGTACAAGAATTACTTTGTTGGCTACCTTTTTTCCCATAGGTGGGCCCTTGAAGTCTAACAAGAATCAAGACCCTTTAAGATCTAGATACCCCTGCATTTGATTAAAGTTTTCCCAGGAGCTACAGCTAAATTAACATGGCTGACAACTTTCAAAGTCAGATGCGTTAATTTATTTACATGGGATTACTTTTATGCATGAGTTGCTTTGCATGGATTTGCAAAATTAATGCATGTAAATCCCATACAAAGCAGCATTGTAATAAGGGTGGGAATCTAGGAGAAACTATACAAAATATCATCATGTTAGGGCTATATTGCATAATATGCACTGTTTAATTTGTGTTATAGCCCTACCATGGCTTGATGCATCACCCTATAAGGTTTTTACTTCTCCAAGACTCCAGTCTGCCACTGAGAAACATATTCTCTTCAACTAAAGCAGTGTTGGTTCCCATAATAGAAGAACAATTTGTAGAAAGTGAATGTATTTATTTATTTATATAGATTTTTACCCTGCCCAATTACCAGAACCTTATCTGAGAAGTATGCAGTTCCAGCTTTCTCTCTTTTTCTTGAAACTTGGCAGCTACTTGAGAGGAGAAAGCACAAAGCTGGCTAACAAATCCTTCCAAATCCCCTCCATTCTTGATAAAAATACCAAGTCCTCCAAGATGACTGACTTTGCTGCAAGAGGGATCCAGCCTTTCCTGATGTCTGCAGCAGAACTGGAATCTCAAGCCTGGGCGATCCTCTGTTAAGTCTCTCAACGGCCTCATCCTCTTCCTGGACACTCACAGGTTTCACCCCAGCCTCAGACTCCCTTAAATCTGACATCCACCCCAGTTTATGAAGCAACAGCTTCAGTTTCTTATCCAGAGATGTACCTCCAGCCCCATCTAATTCACCATGTGTCAGTTGGGACATGGATCCTTGTTGCCCTAGGCACAAGAACCCCTTAGGCAGTGAGAGTAGATTTCATACCTTGGGGCTCAGGGGAATGTTAGTTCCCATAGGAGATGCCGAAGTGCCTCCTTCTTTTTTCTCTTCCTTAACTCTCCCCATTCCAGCAATCAGTGGATAATATCCATGAGTCCAAAGAGGCTCCCACAGCAGCAGAAGTTGCAGTGGTAACCATTCCTGCTTCTTACCGATTGGAAGAAGTAATAGTAAGTGGAAAATAAGTCAGGAACCCTCACAGAAATGTTCTCTCATGTTAGAACCATCTTGTGGCCACAGAAAACCAGATTTTATGCAAGTGGGGCCCACCCATAGTAGATCTGCTTGTCCCTTCAGAACAAGTATTTCCTGTTCTTCTATTCAAGGAGAGGGTCAAAGACAAACTGCCCTCAGTTGGGACCAGGGTCTGCTATATGTATATCCTCCATTTTGTCACATGACAAAACTTGTTGAAACTCAGAAGAGACTGTGCAACTATGATCCTCACAATGCCTTTTTGACTGAGGCAGATTTGGTTCTCTCCCCTTTGGGAGATGTCCTTCAGGGATTCAGTGAGGCTGGGGAATTCCCCCAACTCTCATCCCTCAAGATCAGGGGCTGTTGTGCCAGACTGCAAGGCTGTAACATAACGTTCTCTCCACACATTTACATCACATTGTTTGTTCAAGGACTCCCAATGGGACAATATGTTTAGTCAATCTGCTCTGAGGAATCTTAGGAGTGTAGAACCCAACTCCATCCTTTCTAAGACCTATTGTTTTTAGATACCAGGTTGCCTCTATAAAAAGTAAAAAAATTCTAAATTGGCTTGTTGCCTCAAAATGTTTTGTATTTTGTACCTTTTTTGTTCGAGCCAGTCTATAGCTGGGGATTGTCAGTGTGTTAAGACTGTCATCCTGCTTGCCTTGGAGAAAGCAGAGTTATTTAAATAACAGGTGTTCTCCGATGACAGCAGGATGTTAGTCCTCATGACACCCACCTCCCAACCTCCCATTGGAGTTGGTTTCTGCAAAATTATAGACTTGGGTTTCGTGGCAGTATGTTTCTAGAAACTTTGAAGTAAAAGTTCTGTACTGGTCTCCATCTGATGATGTCACTAGTATGAGGGCTGCCATCCTGCTTGTACTTGGAAAATACTTGTTACAAGTAAGCAACTCTGGCTTTATTTCTGTATGATCCAAAACACCCCTATACACCTCACACATTTACAAATGTATGTACATATTTACATCACTATATAAATCCTGTTTTTCATCTTGACATTTATGTATGTTTCTCTGCACAGATTGCCTAACTGGTACTTTTTGTCAATGTTTTCCCCTTAAGGTGCGACAAGGTTTAAAAAGTTATTCTAACTGGCCAACATATCCCCAATTGTATGTGAAAGGTGAACTTGTTGGAGGGTTGGATATTGTTAAGGTAAGAAGGAAATCTGTTTTCATGCATTTAGAAAACGTTTGTTATTCTTATGAGTTAGTAGCATTTTATTATTATGGGCCTTGATTTTGTGGTTGAAAAATTAATTTTATTATCAGTTTTAAATAAATTTACACAAATGTAATGTTTTATTCCTTTATAATGAGTACTTTCCTAGGTGATGGGAACATTCTGATTTTAGTTTTGAACTACCTGTATGCCTTATTTTGGGGAACATGTTCATGGATAACTTTAACTCTGCTCTTGCCACAATGTGACCAGGGGGAAGACTGGTGCTCACTTGCGCTTTGAATTCCTCTGGCCCCCCTCCCCCCGTTGTCTGATATTAATGGACTCACACGCGCTCTGCTTAGATCGAAATTTTGTTTTATTTGTGGACAAATTAATTGGCCACAGCCCAAACATAACATTTCAACCTATGAGTATAATACACTTAATATCTTAACTTTTTAACAAAACGTAATTCTTAAATTGCACATGACTAACTCCTGGTGACCAGCGCCTACCTCAACTGACAGGTGCTAGGCCCAAACTGCCGCTGGCGAATAAGGAATTCCCCAGCCGTGAAAGCCGAGATGCTGTCCAGGCGCCTGGCCGTAGTAACCACAGCGTCATCATAGTAAGGGGTTGCCCGGCCGTAGAAGGGTCTCGGGTCGAAGTGCCCTCTATACTCCCCTTCTCGTCACCACTTCCCTCTGCCGACAAAGCGATGAGAGTCTGGGTAGGAACTTGCTGGGCCGCCTGCCTGCTCATGTACTCCCGGGCCACTGGCCCCATGCAAATCCATAGTTAAAATCTGTGGGGCCTCGTCACCGCACCATGGTATCCTGGTAGCAGCCCTGCTTACCAGGGTACCCCCCCAACAAGCTCGGCTGCAGCCCAGTTCTTGTACAGGGTACATCTTGGTACAGGGATGGTACATCTTGGTACATCATGTACAGGGTACATCAGGGTACAGGGATGGTACATCTTGCAAAGCAGTCTTGAATATGTCCCACCCAATGTCTGTCAGATGCACCCCATCTGGTCTAAACAAGCCGAGGCTCTCGTTTAGCAATTCGTACTTGATGGTCAATCCTCCAATAGTGGGCATAAATCTACTCACCCACTTATTGATCTTTTTTCTGGCTTTTTCGACTGCACAATGAGACCGTTCACCTTTCCATACTCTCCGGGGGGATGATGTAAGACCAAACGATCACAGACTGTGAGAACATGTTAGCCAAACTGGCTATATCGCCTTGAATTTTTTATGTAAGTTGTACACTGAGCATTGAAGTCAGGTCATTACCCCCCCCCCCCAGATGCACAATCAATGCATGGGGGGAGGGGCCGGTAGATCGATTCATGTCCATCACAGTCTGCATCAACTGGTCCCATCTCATCCCTGGGATCCCTTTCCATATCAAAGAGATTCGATGAATGGCCAAGCCCAGGTGTCGTCGCAAGAGTGCCCTCTTATGTGCCCACCATACGTAAGAGTGGCCTAGTATCCATATGTGGCGTAGCTGTGGTCTTTGATCATCACCTGCCAATGGACATTATTGCCTTATCCTGCATGCCCAGATCGGCCGCAGTGGTGGCCGCACCATGGCAAAAGGAATGAATCATATAGCCTGTGACATCGGCGCCTACCACCTGCAGAGATAGGCACAGCAGCTTGCTGATTTGATACCTGGTTAGAGGGTTACCGTTCGTGTGCACAAGCAGCTGCCCACCGCCGGGCAGGCGTCTTTTCTATGTAGACTCTCGTACGATGAACCGGGCATGAGGCCTCCCCTTGCCATTCATGCAAGAGTATCTTAGTCCCTGTGCCTGATTTGTCTGTTTTTGACCGGCAAATAAGCAAGCACGGTTTGTTTCGATCTATAACCACATCATCCCTCTGCAAACAGGCAGCACTCGGTTTGTAGACCAAATGCGCCGTCAACTCACTGACACGCAATGCGGCGTAAAATGCCAGGGAGAAGGCGCAGCGGAGCAAGTGGGTTTAAAAAATATCGAAGCATACTGAGTCAAGTGAAGACAATATTTGCCATAGCAGGCTGCAAGAAATGGGCATTCGTGAATCTCTGGGCCTGTCTGACTCTCTCCCAACCCATCATCACTCTTTTTATGGGAAACAGGTCAATGCAACAGCGCAATCCCAGGACCTTAGAAAAGAATGAGAGGCCTGCCAATCTGTTAGCCACTGATGCCCTGCTTTTCCCCTGGCGCCTGCAGTGTATTATGTATCCCATCAGCATGGTGATCGGAATGGGCCACTTTTGTCCTCTCTAGCAATTACTAGGAAATTCCAGAAGTCAATTAAAGCTTGACCATAGCTCTTCCTTGTGTTTTCCGCTAGGGACCCCAGGATTAGCTCCCAAAATTCGCGGGGGGGGGGGGGGGGAGCCAGGGGGGGGAGCCAAGTCGCCAAATTTCCTCTGGTATGGGAGTTGGAACCCGATCCGCCTTCGGCGCAAGGCATCTGAAGGCCACCCACTGGAAGCGGGAGAGAGAATCAGCTATATTATTCTGGATACCGGGAATATGAGCTGTGTGACATGAAATGTTATAGTATAAGCACAATAGTACAAGCTGTCTAATAAGGGCATTGGATTCAAAGGTACGCGCTGACGGTCCGTTGATGACCTGTACTATTGCCATGTTATCTGTTCTGAATACAATGTGACATCTGGATAATGACTATCCTCATATCTTGAGGGCCACTATAATAGGGAACAGTTCCAGGAACGTTAAGTCCCTGGTGACCCCGTACTCATGCCAGCTGGGTGGTCATCGCTCCGCATACCAAGCTTCCCTGAAATAAAGTCCAAAGCCTATGCCGCCTGATGAGTCTGTGAATAGTTCAAGCTTGCTATTGTTCTGGGGTGGGTCTTGCCAAAATGTCACCCCATTAAAATGCCATATAGATCCAAAATGGCGTCTTGAAGGAAGGCTGAGTGAGGAAGGTGCTCCTGATTCGAAAAAAAATTTCCGCAGAAAATGCCTCACATGAAGAGAAAAGGGAGAGTCCGGGCTGAAACTCCAACAACCCCGACCGTAGCCCTTTCTCAACCAGTCATAGAGGGCTTCTTCACGCCGGTAAATAGACCTCCGGGAAATGAGTCTGTGGCAGGCGCTGGTGTGGAGCAGATACCAGCGGCCTTAGACATGAATACCACTTCTAAGCCCCGGAGATCCCGTGGCTCCCCTACCGCTGACCCACATACAACCCCTGCTTCTGGGTCAGAACGCTCACCTCATTGAGGAAGGAACGGAAGGCCGTCTCGGAGTGGAAAGGGAGGAGAATGTTGTGGAGACTGGCTCGGTTGTGGTGACTCCCGAGAATCCTCGGCGGCAACAGCTGAGTGAGGTCGGAGTAAAAATTCTTAGTGCCTCACCGACGACATCAACGCCAGAGGGGCAGGAAGAAATGGCGGCGGCCCTAGACATTACGCATCAACGCCGTCAAGAAGCGCCGGTAAGCGTTATTTTACCCTCTCTTGAGGATCAAGGGCAAAAAATTACCTTGGAGAATGTATGGACAGTGTTATTGGAGTTGAAAACCTCAATAGTGAATATGTCAAGTATTATTTCAGCTACACAGAATCAAGTACAAAGTTTGGACCCAGTAGTGAAACAACATACTGAAAAGGTTGAAAATATACAAGAACAAATTATTCAAATAAAAGAAGTACAGGTTGGATTGATAAAATCTGAAAAGAATAATACAAGAAGAGCAGAGAATATAGAGAATCAAGCCAGATATAGAAATCTGAGAATATTGAACTTTCCCCGTGTAAAGTTGATTTCTCCCATGGAACAACAAAAAATTTCTACAAGAAAATCTGCAAATTTCTTCAGATGCTATACCGTCCATAGAAAAGATTTTTTACATCAAAATTGGGGAGAAGCCAGGGAAAGGACAAGAGAATATAGAAATACAATCACAAGATTTGGAAAATCTAACAGGGTTCCTGGAACAGTCTATGGAAGAACAGATAGAATTTCGGGGAACTCTTTGTGTAAGATTTGTTTTCCCCTCGGACAGGGACACTATTTTGAGGTTATTTCTCCGTAACAGGAATAAACTTTATCTTGGTGAATAAGTTTGGGTTTACCCGGACATTACAAGAGATACGCAAATCCGCAGAAAGCAATTTCTTCAGATAGCTCAGGAAGTAAAAGACCTGGGAGCATATATGGTGATTCGTTACCCTAGCAAATGTGTGGTAAAAATAAATACTCAGATATGTGTACTTTGATCCTCAAGATCTAGGTAGTTTTCTTGATTCCCATAAATCCTTGAATAATGTTACTTAATGCTACCTAAGCTTCCCACGGGATTGAAATTAAAATTGTTGTGCTTTCCTTCTTTCCTAAGAAAAATTTATTTCCAATGTGCCTAATTTTGGACATTTTGGATCTCCGATTTCTTTATAAATTGGATGTATAATCAATAATCAGTATTTTCTTCTGTAAGTTTGATCTAAATTAGGTAAATTACTTGTTTGATTATGAATATACAAATTTTTGCATTGACATGCATTTAAAGTTTTGCTGTTTATGTAAGCTGAAAACTAATAATGAATAAATATAAAATGCCGTATAAATAATTCCCATATGCCCAAATCCTGTTTGATTGCCTTAGTCACTCATATGCAATGGTGTTTTTTGCTTACGCCAGCCGTGGCCAAGGAAAACCTGCATAGAAAGACTCTTCCCCCTGGAGGCAAAGCTGAGCAGGCCAATTAGAGATTGAAATTGGCAGAGTGTAGCTTTTTTAACCCAACCAATTTCTGGAATAGCGCTTCACAATTTTGCCACCTTGGATTCCGGGAGCCGCAAGATTTGTGCTTCTGCGTCAAGTTCAATCCCCAAAAAGGTAATTAACCTAGCTGGGCCCTCTGTTGTTTTGCTGCCAATGGGACACCAAACTCATGAGCGACTGCTTGTATGGTAGCTAACAAATGCTTGCATTTTTGTTCATCCCTTCCTACCAGCATAAAATCATCCAGATAATGAAAAACCTATTTAGATCCCGACCTCTGCTCATCCACCCATTGTAAGAATGAACTAACCAGCTTGAAATACGCGCAAGAAATTGAGCAGCCCATTGGGATGCATCGATCGTAATAATATTGACCTTTGAAGTGGAAACAAAGTAGATGGAATGAGTCTGGGTGTACCAGTAGAAGGCAAAAAGCGGACTCGATGTCCACCTTTGCCATCTGTGCCAGGTGGCCAGCCCGTTTTATCATGTCTATGGCAGAATCAAAGGAGGCATAAGGTACGGAGCATAATGGGGATCAATCAGATCATTGACTGAATTCCCAGGAGGGTATGACAAATTGTGGATGAGTCTGAAATGCCCCGGTTCCTTTTTTTGGACCCATGCCCAAAGGAGAAATAACCACATTTGGGAAAGGGGGGGGGGGGGGACCGAATGGGCCGGCTATCCTACGCTTAGCAAGTTCAGACAAAATCTTGTTATAAGCCTCCTCTTCATGCATCACCAAGGACTGAGCGTTGCGGGAGGGTATACTTAGGGTTGGTGGGTCAGCTAGGCATGGGATTTTAAAACCGTGAGTGAAACCATCTGCTATATGATAAGCCTTACCAGAAAAAGGGTAGCTTTGTAGCCAGGAATGCATGGTGCTAGCGTTGATTGATGTTGGAGCCAGCAACCTCGGATGGGCAGTTGGGCGGGTGTAGTGGCATTCTGCGGTCTCTGGAGCCTCAGCATTGTGAAGCCAGGTGAGACTCGAGACTGCAGGAAGAGCAGGAATGCTTAAACTTGCAATTGGACCAGTGTCAAGATCTGGGAGGCCGTGGCCGGGGCTGGAGCGCTGCCTGGCCATGACGGCAAGCTCTGATCTGAGAGAGAGTCGGGACAAGATTCCCACACTGTTGCAGTGGAACCTCTCCGTTTTGAATCACACTTTTTCTTTCTGTAAGATTTTAGAGCATTGCGCATGACCCTGGCTAAGGCTTCCTCCTCCCCGCTACCCTCAGAGGAGGAACCCATGTCAGAGCTGCTATTTGAGATACCCGCCTTACCTATACTCCTGCCCCTAGGGCTGACCCGGTCTGTGACAGGAGCGTGCGGTGCTGCATGCTGTATGATGTATGATGAGTTGGGGTTCTTCTCTTCTGAGTGTTGGAGGCTCTGCACCGTCTGATCCACTCCGCACCATGTGTTTTTGCCTGTTCCTGTATCTCCGACATGAGAACTTCTATATCATCTTGGTTCGCATGTGTTAACGGGACCCCAGCCCATGGTTGTTTTGCCGCTCTCTGTCTGACTCGCAGTGTTGTATCTGCAGATCGATTGTTGGTGGCTCCGCCTTTTTTCGATACCCGCACATTCCTGTTTGCTGACTTTGCCCTACCGCTTCTTGGTAGAGATTGTGCTGGAGCTATGTCCTTTCTCTTGAGAGCCATATCTGTAGGTGTAGTAATGCAAGAATGTACTACAAGAAAGAAAAACAAACGCATGCTGGAAGCCTCCCCTTCCATAGCGCACGTTGAACTATGCTGCCGAATAACCGCTGTGTTATGCAAACTGAACTCTTGCTATTCGCCCCCTATACTTGCTTGCTATCATTTTCCATCAGCAAGATGGCCGCCCCTATACAATCGCAATTATCAGCCTAAGATGGCTGCACCCATACAATATTACACCCATACAATATTACACCCATACAATATTACAATGCCATTCAACTTTCAGAAAGAAATTGAAAACCTGGCTTTTCGCAGAAGCCTACCGCTGAAGGATCTCCTCAACCATCACTGACTCTCACTCCCCCACCCCTCCCCAATCCCTTCCCCCCACCCAACCTCACCCTTTCCTTCTCCCTCTGGACATACCAGGCTAATAACTGCCTAGGATAAACCTATGTTTTTGTATCTTACAGTTTTTGTTGATTTATATATTTTTCTCTCTCTAATTGTTTCTTAGTTTAAACTCTGTACTGTCTTCCATTGCCCAGGTTTTATGCTCCCTGTTTAATGTAACTTTACTTTCTACCTTGATGTTAATTGGTTTCCCCTCAGTTACATTGTAAACCGGTACGATAAGACCTAGTCTTGAGCATCGGTATAGGAAAAGAAATTAAATAAAATAAAATAAATAAATAAAATAATATTACCTGCCATACTCAAGATGGCCACCATCCTGTAGTTCCCAAACCAAGATGGCCACCATCCTGTAGTTCCCAAACCAAGATGACCACCATCCTGTAGTTCCCAAACCAAAATGGCTGCCACTATGTGCTCACTAACCAAAATGGCCGCTACCATGTGCTCCCTAACCAAAATAGCCGCCATGTTCCTTAACCAAAATGGCCACCATCATGTAGTCCTACCAAAAAGTGGCTGCCACCATGTATTTTTGGGCAGCCTTCTTGGTGGCCATCATTGGGAGGACCAACATTGCTATGACGCCATTGCCCCTGGAAGCATGCACACACCGAGATGCAGGAAGCACGACCAGGTAAAAGCCCCCCTCCCCGCCCTCCATATGCAATATCTCCCCTTCTAGCTTTCTCTTCCTTGCCCTCTAAACAATAATTGCTGGCTGTATATGTTTTGGATCGCTCGAGCCCCCCCTCCCTTTTCCAAAGCCCTTACCACCAATCTCCTTTTGGACTGCTGTCCCGGTCTGCTCCTGGACTGCTGTCCTGGTCTGCTCCTGGACTGCTGTCCCTTGCTGCAGGACTGCTCTCCTGGTTTTTTCCCTGGACTGCTGTCCATTGAAATTTCTTTTGTCTTCTCTGCTGCTCCTGTGGTGTGAAGCCTGCCTCTCTCCTTGCAAATGCTTGCTCTTCACTTTTTTTTTTTTTTTTTTTAATAGAATGGAGCTTCAGAATGCAGTGAGCTACACAGGGAGCATGGAAAATGCTGCCGGAGCAAAATGCTGCTGCCTTTCGCCGGCTCCCCCAATTTTTGTCTGTTTCCCCGAGCAAAAATGTTGCCTTTCGCTGAAAAAACAATGCTGCTTCTGCCAGTGATGGGCGAAAAAGGGGCCTGCCGCCGCGCGGCTTCCCTTCTTGAGCCCGGCACCGGCTTCCCCACCCCTTTTCCTGATGTCCTCTCCTCTCCCCCTCCCCTGCTCCCATTATGCCCGGCTCCCTTAAGGAGTCATGGGCCCTTAATCTACAGTTAGCCAAATAAGTTATTCAGCTAACTCCAAGTAGAGTTAGCCAGATAACTTGACTCCACTCTGAAATGCCACAAAACATTCCTTACATATTGGGCTGCATTTTAGTCAGATAATGATTTATGTGGTTACATTTATCCTAAGAGCTTTTGATATTCACAAGTCAGCATTTAGCAGACACTTGATATTAATTTATTCAGTGCTTCATTTTCAGCCGATTGGTCCTCCTCTGTCAGCTGTCAGTGACAGGACCAATTCCTTTTCAGAAGGTTGTCCATTCAGAATTCTGAAAGGGGATTAGACTTTTCAATCAATCACCTTTGAAATGTGGATGCCTTTATTTATTTAACACTGTCGGGCCGATACAGTAAGGGGTATTAGCGCGTCAAAAATGCGCGTCCACCCCCCCCCCCCCCCCCCCCCCCGAAACTAATAGTGTCTGCAACATGCAAATGCATATTGATGGCTCTATTAGTTTTTCCCGCGCGATCCAGAAAGCAAAATGTTCAGCGAAGCCGCACATTTTACTTTCAAAAATTAACACCTGCCCAAAGGTTGGCTTTAATTTCTGCCGACGCTGGGGAAGTATACAGAAAAGCAGAAAAAACTGCTTTTCTGTACACCTTCCAACTTAATATCATAGCGATATTAAGTCGGAGGCCCCAAAAATTAAAAAAAAAAAAAATTTTAAATCTGCCCGCGGGTCGGAAGACGGACACTCAATTATGCCAGCTTCTGTTTTCCGAACCCTTGGCTGTCAGTTGGTTTGAGAACAGACGCCAGCAAAATTGAGCGTTAGCTGTCAAACTCGCTGACAGCCGCCGCTCCTGTTAAAAAAAAAAAAAAAAAAAGAGGTGCTAGGGAGGCGCTAGTGTCCCTAACGCCTCTTTTTACCGGGGGCCCTCATTTGAATACTAAATCGCGCGCACAGGAAAGTGGCCTGTGCGTGCGCCGGGAGAGTAGGCTCTCCCGCGACTTTTACTGTATCGGCCTGTGTATAATTTCACAGAAAACATGTGCCCGACTCAGGCCGAGTTTTGCCCAAGAAAAGGGCTGCATCAGGGGCTGTGAAAACATCAATGTTTGAATAAAAGTTAAAACTGAACTATAAAACACACATAATACAATCACCGTGAATATAAATATAAAGAAATAAATCACAGTCACATTAGACACAACAACATAAATAGCACAGATATAGAAGTGCAGTTAGTGCAGTTAGTATAGCTGGGTTCAAAAAAGGTTTGGATAAGTTCTTGGAGGAGAAGTCCATTAATGGCTATTAATCAATTTTACTTAGGGAATAGCCACTGCTATTAATTGAATCAGTAGCATGGGATCTTCTTAGTGTTTGGGTAATTGCCAGGTTCTTATGGCCTGGTTTTGGCCTCTGTTGGAAACAGGATGCTGGGCTTGATGGACCCTTGGTCTGACCCAGCATGGCAATTTCTTATGTTCTTAAGTGTTCATTTAAAATAAAATCATAATCATAAATTCATAAATAATGATAAATGAATGCATGCATGGGGTAATCCATGTTTGAGGCAGATGATGAACCAAAAAAACAAAGATTTGCATATATGTAGAGAAAAAAAGGGAAGGAGGAAATCAAAATGTGTGCTTGGGAAGGTTCTTCATTTAATACAGATGTGTGTCAAATGAAAGTGTGTATATATGTTACAACATCATATATCCAAATATGTAAACCAATATATATTACTATTTAATCACTATAAAATCATTACCTTCAAAAGATTGTGATGGTGTACAACCATAGAGTCTTTGTCAACAAAATAATGGCATATAGTTAAGGAATAAGAGCTGAAATTGTAACGAAAAACGTTATGTACAACTCTTAAATAATTGATTAACTAAAAATTGAAATAATCAAAAAATTGGGGGATATATTACTTCGTCCATTGCATGCAACAACAAGCGTCTGAGCCTGATTCATAAAAAGACAAACCGCACTCCAGAAAGACTTGTGAATTTATCTTTGTGCCAAAAAAGGGGGAACAAAATGGCAATGAGACAGAAGTTATGTTAAAATATAGAATACTCAGCACTTCTTGCACCACATATCAATTGGGTTTTAAAAAAATAAACATGATAAAAAAGCTTTTTAAAGGAAATAACTTTAAAATATGGTATAAAAACAACAGGATGTTGAATATTCATATTATTGTTGTTAATTCAACTGTGAAATTAAGACATTTATAATAAAAAGAATAACTACCAAACCATTATAAATGGTGTGCACACATGCTCATCCGAATAACTTTTAGATTTAAAGAATGTGTTTAAATATGCATACATGTAGGCTTCAACCTACAGTCTGTCAGCTCACACAGGCTGATGCTGTTCAGGAAACTGAAACGGGCAAAGAACAAAGGTAATTCATTAAATGCAATATTGTGGAAATGAATTACAAATGGCGGATTAAGTAACAACGGTACTAGGGAGTGTACAATTGATAACATATAAGTAAATCATCAAAAAATAAATCTAACATAAATATCAATGCACAGAAATGCTCATCTGAAAAACTTTGAATTAATGGATGTGTATATGTATGTATACATAATATAGGCTTCAAAATATAGGGGCGGATTTTAAAACCCCTGCGCGCCGGTGCGCCTATTTTGCATAGGCCGCCAGCGCGCGTAAGTCCCCGGGGCTTTCGAAACGGGGAGGGAGGGGGCGTTCCCGAAACGACGCGGCGTTTTGGGGGCGGGCCCGGGGGCGTGGTGCCAGCCCAGGGGCGTGGTCGAGGTCTCCGGACCACGCCCCCGGGACCGGAGGGCGGAGCGGGGCTGCCGGTGACGCGCGCAAAGTTACGCCTGCTTTCAGCAGGCGTAACTCTGCCAACAAAGGTAAGGGGGGGGGGGTTTAGATAGGGCCGGGGGGGGTGGGTTAGGTAGGGAAAGGGAGGGGAAGGTGGGGGGAGGGCGAAGAAAAGTTCCCTCTGAGGCCGCTCCGAAATCGGAGCGGCCTCAGAGGGAACGGCCTCGGAGCGGCCTCGGAGGGGAACAGGCAGGCCGCGCTGGGCTCAGCGCGCGCAGGTTGCACAAATGTGCATCCCCTTGTGCGCCCAACCCCGGATTTTATAAGATACGCGCGGCTACGCGCGTATCTTATAAAATCTGGTGTACTTTTGTTCGCGCCAGTGCGCGTATTGTTTTAAAATCCGCCCCATAATGTCTCAACCAACTCAAAATGATCCCGCACAAGAAACTGAAATGGTTAGTGAGTGACGCTGAGTGAAGATAATTCATTCAACATGACACTGTGGAAAAGGAATTATAAACGGCGGATCTGGTGACCATGACGTTATCAGAGAGCATGTGATTGATCATGCATGAGTAAACCAACCAAAAAAATAAGAAATATAGTTATCAGTCGGAAAGAAAACATTTTGTTCCATAATTTACCTCTTTCATGGGTTGTCCTTTATGTTCCAAAAAATGGCTTTAAAAATCTAGGTGCCAAAAGAAACATATTAAAAAAAACCAACACACACAATATAATAAAAATCATAAAAAAAAAGATTAAATCTTTTACGTGGTGCTGCTTACATCATAAATCGTTTAAATATGCACACAGTTACTTTCTATTTATGTTTCAAAGTACAGTATCACAAGCCAAATAAACTAATGGCGCATGGGAGAGTTAAATGGATAGCCACTGGCACCAAAATATCTTTACATCATTTCCTGAGGTTAGCAAGGGAATGAGTGCTGATGAACAATTACAGCATCTGCAAATGTGTGTGAAGGCGCATAGAAGAAATCACTGTAATAAAGAAAAAAGTGGCATGAATAATATAAAGAAAAAGAAAATAATGAAACACTGTGCAAATAATGCTGAGAATAGTGTATCCCTTTCAAAATCTGTGACTCAAATCGGTGCCTTTTATATAGTAACACAGACGGGACCACTGGGAAAATGTATGGTATCTCAATAATGTAGCAATATTAATTTGATCATTAATTATAAATAAAAAGATAGTTGAAAACTAAAAATTATTATATAAAAGCTCATTTTTGTTCAAATTAGGGAATCATTTTTATATTACTAAAAGGACAAATATTAAAAGTTATGTGTAAAAAACACCTATTCTGAAAATGAGGCAAAAAATTATTTAAAAAAATATTATTTAACTAATGCAACTGCTTAATAAATAAGTATATGTAGTTACCATAATATTGCCTAAAAGTATTGAAAAAAAACTTAATGGTGGCTAGATGGACTCTTAAACAAAATAAGATTAATGTTAAAAATGTAGAAAAATAAAAACTAATGCCAACGTATTTATTACATTAGAATAAAAATAACAAAAATATTGTTTTAAGATGAGAATGATGTATATAAAAGCCTGTTGGTGTGGGAAAACCATAACACATGCATGTAGTGTAGCTCATAATGTAAAGAATATATTGAAGATTTGTACAAAATATAGAAGGTAGATTACAATGGGTTATAAAAAGACAGAAAAGTTGATTTCTTTATTAAGGCCAAACAGAATGACAGTTTTACATTTAAAAATAAAAGTAAATTGACTAAATTGCCACCTCTCCAATTCGATTTAGGTGTTTGTATAATGCAAAATCTATAATCTTCAAAAACATAATTGGCTAAAATGTAATGTTCAACCATCTGTTTACCTTTGAGTCTTCTATTGATGGCACACGTATGTTCAATTAATCTTTTATTAAGTGGTCAAATAGTCTTCCCTACATACCATTTATTACAAGGACATCTAGCATCATAGATGACACCACTACTTTTACAGTTAGTGAAATTTTTTAATTTAAATGTTTTGCCTTGGCTGGTTATTTCAGTTCTGTCTGTTTTAAGATTTACTTTACAGAACAAGCATGAGCCACATGGGCGATGCCCTGGTGGTCTGATATAAGTATAGTAAAAAACATTTTTAGAGAAGTTTTTTAGATTGAGTAATGAAACTGAGCTAAATGAAAGTCAGGGCTATGATTGTTTACGTCATCTACTACTCCCATGCAAAACAGAGTGCTCCAATAGATGGTACTGGTTGAAGCCCACTGCATGCAAGAGCCTGTGGATTATTTCTGAAACTAACTTCCCATTAGTTAGGGTATTTAGATAGTTTTCCTCGTAGGTTGTTTTTCTGATCTATATATCAGCGCCGTAACTTTATATTGCATGAGAAATCATCTTGCAAGACTTTCTCTTCAAATTTGAAGAACAGTGCTGCTAATTCAGATCATTTTATTGTTAAATGCCCCAATAAATGGAATGCTGTGAGTACTACAAATCCGATTATACATACCTTTGAGACATTGGTTTTGCAAGATTTGGAAAAATTAAAGCAGAAAGAACATAGATGTTTCTTCAATATTAAGAAATTTGAAAGAGACAATCAATACACTATGTAAAGATATGGACATTGTCATCAAGCTGATAGACAAAGGGGGTTCCATAGTAGTTATGGATCATTCCAAATATATAGTGGAAATTGACAGACAGTTGTCAGATACTAATTTTTATAATAAACTAGATAAGGATCCGACTAATGAAATTAAACTTGCAATTCATTCTATTCTGAAAATAGTGAAGTCTGCTGGATTTCTTACAGAAAGAAATTATTTTTGTGTCCAGTACCCAATTATGCCCACAATATGGGGTAGATTTTTAAAAAAACTGTGCCCGCGCAAACAGAAGTACGCTGGATTTTAATATCTTTTAATGTCTTTTAAAATCTGGGGTTGGCGCGCACAAGGCTGCGCAAAATCGGCAGCCTGCGTGCGCTGAGCTGCGCAGCTTGCCTCCGTTCCCTCCGAAGCCATTCCGAAATCAGAGCAGCCTTGGAGGGAACTTTCCTCCTACCCCCCCTACCTTTGTTGGAAAAGTTACGCCTGCCCGGCTGGCTGCCGGCACGCCATGTTCCGGTCCGGGGGCTGGTCCGGAGGCCACGGCCACGCACCCCCGAACGTCACGCCGCCCCCCCCCCGACACGCCCCTCTAGCAAAGCCCTGGGACTTACATGTGCCGCCGAGCCTATCCAACATAGGCTCGGCACACGCAGGGGGAGGTTGGGGCAGGTTCTCGGGGGGGGTACGTGCGTATCTTACGTGCGTACCCCTTTGAAAATCTGCCCCTATATATTTTGCCCAAGATACATAAGTCTGTGATATCACCGTTAGGTAGGCCAATCAGTTCAGCAATCGGCTCTCTATTAGAAACCCTTTATCATCTTCATTGACTGCTTCCTTAGACCGGTATTTCCTGAGATCCCATCATATTTAAGGGATTCCTCTGATATTACCACTCTAGATGATTTTTCTATAACAGAAAATGATCTTTTATTAGTAAACTTGGACATAGAATCATTGTATACCAACATCCCACAGTCTGACACACTTGATATTATTGAATAAATTCTTCGGTCTAGAACCTTACATAATCAGGTTCTCACATGATTGCGGTGATGAAAATTTTTTTTCAAATTTGGTAAAAATTATTATTTAGAATCCAAAGGTGTAGCCATGGGGGCAGCTACAGCTCTGTCCATAGCTAACCTCTATGTAGCCAAATTGGAAGAGAAATTCTCACAAGACAATGATTTCTCAAGCAATATGAAGTTATGATGCAGATATATAAATGACATTTTCTTGATATGGAAGGGTAATGTTGACCAATTGAATTTGTTTCATAGATGGTTAAACAGCCTAGATATTAATCTTAAATTTAGTATGAATTTTGACAAGGATTCTATTTCATTTTTGGATATTCGTATCACAATTTATGAAGGTAGATTTTACACTGACATATCGCAAACCAACAGACACCAATAAATTATTGGATTACAATAGCTGTCATACAGGCCGATTCAGTACAGTGCGCTCCAACGGAGCGCACTGTTAGCCTGCTCTTGGTCGCGCGTTTTCCCTTACCCCTTATTCAGTAAGGGGAGGAAAACGCGCGTCCAACCCGCGGCATCTAATAGTGCCCCCAACATGCAAATGCATGTTGATGGCCCTTTTAGGTAAGCGCGCACGATACAGAAAGTAAAATGTGCAGCCAAGCCGCACATTTTACTTTCAGAAATTAGCGCCGACCCAAAGGTAGGACCTAATTTCTTCCGGCACCGGGAAAGTGCACAGAAAAGCAGTAAAAACTGCTTTTCTGTGCACCCTCCGACTTAATATCATGGCGATATTAAGTCAGAGGTCCCGAAGGTTGTAAAAAGTAAAAAAAAAAAAAAAAAATTTAAATTGGGCTGGTGGCTGTCGGGCCGAAAATCGGACACTCAATTTTGCCGGCGTCCGGTTTCCGGCTGTCAGCTGGCTCGAGAACTACGCTGGCAAATTTGAGCGTTGGCTGTCAAACCCGCTGACAGCCGCCGCTCCGGGTCAAAAGGAGGCGCTAGGGACGTGCTAGTGTCCCTAGCGCCTCCTTTTCCCCGTTTCTACCGCACCACCTAATTTGAATACTGCATCGCGCGCACCGGCGAGGGGCCAGTGCGCGCCCTGGGAGAACGGGCGTTTGTCCGCTCTCCCGCGGACTTTACTGAATCGGCCTGATAGTAAGGCCCTTAAGAAGAGCTTTTTTTATTCACAATTTTTAAGACTTTGGAGATAATGCACTGAGGACAGACTTTTTAGACAAAGATCAACAGAGATGAAATCAAGGTTTTTGAACAAAAATTATCCTGAAAAAATATATAGATTCTGGTTAGATACATGCTTGGAATGTAATAGGCATGAATTGCTTAAGCCAAAAAAAAAAAAAGAACATAGCAACAATATTGTTTGTCCGATAACTTTCACAGATATGTCTGGCAGGATTTGTAAGATTTTATGAAAATATTGGGTAATAACACAAAGCCTTCAATGTTTTAACAACAAGAGATTGATGGTTGCAAATAAAAGAGAAATCTCAGACATGCTTGCCCCGTCTGCATTGCCAAAAAAGGAGATTGTAGACAGACCACTAGGACATTGCACATGTTTGAAATAACCAGCCAAGGCAAACCATTTAAATTAAAAAAATAAAAAAATAAAAATGTTTCACTAACTGTAAAAGTAGTGGGGTCATCTATGGTGCTAGATGTCCTTGTAATAAATGGTATATAGGTAAGACTATTCGACCACGTAATAAGATTAATTGAACATACAAGTGCCATCAATAGAAGACTCAAAGGTAAGCCAATGGTTGAACATTCAATTTTATCCAACCATGTCTTTGAAGATTATAGAATTTTTGTTATACAAAAACCTAAACCAAATTGGAAAGGTGGCAATTTGGATAATTTACTTCTTCAACTCATTCTTGCCCCTAGATTCATCAAAATGCTATAATATACACACTTTCATTTGACACACATCTGTATTACATGAAAAACCTTTCCAAGCACACGTTTTGATTTCCTCCTTCCCTTTTTTTCTACATATATGCAATCTTTGGGGTAGATTTTAAAACAATTTTATAATCCGCGCGCGTATGTGTGGGAGGCACGCATAAGGGAGAGGAAAATTAATGCAAACTGCATGGCAACGCATTCAGGCCTTCCCCAGTTCCCTCCCAGTCTACTCCAATTAAGGAACGGACTGGAAGGGAAATTCCCTATCCCCTACCCTAAACTCCCTCTTTCTTCCCTTCTCCTCCCCATCCCCTAAACCCTACCTATCATTTTGTTTTGTTGTGTTTTATAACTTTAGGTCCCCAGGCTGAAGTAAGTTGCTTGTGCCGGCCGGCTGCAGGTACACAAGTCTTCAGAACCGTATTCAATTTTGCTGTCCCGGCCCACCCCTTTGAAGAGGCCCGGCAGTTGTGCACGTACCAGGGTTTATGTGCCTGGCCGGGCCTGTTTGAAAATTCGCCCAGGATTTATGCTCATAAGCCTCTGAAAATCTACCAGTTTTTTTTTGTTCATCATCTGCCTCAAATAGGGATTACCCCATACACATGCGTGCATTCATTTATCATTATTTATGAATTTGATCATTTTGGTTTTATTTTAAATGAACACTTTTATATCAGTGCTATTTATATTGTTTTAATTGTCTAATGTGACTGTGATTTATTATTTCTTTATATTTCACAGCTATTTTATTATATTTGTTTTATAGTTCAATTTTAACTTTTATTCACACACTGAGGGGCGGATTTTAAAAGCCCTGCTCGCGTAAATCCGCCCGGATTTACGTGAGCAGGGCCTTGCACGCCGGCGCACCTATTTTCCATAGGCCTGCCGGCGTGCGCAGAGCCCCGGGGCTTTTTGTCGGGGGCGTGCCGGGGGCGGGGCCGATCGACGCAGCATTTTGGGGGCGGGCCCGGGGGCGTGGTTTCATCCGGGGGCGTGGCCGCACCCTCCGGAACCGCCCCCGGGTTGCGTCTCGGCGCGCGTGGATTTACATCTCCCTCCGGGAGGCGTAAATCCGTGGACAAAGGTAGGGGGGGTTTAGATAGGGCCGGGAGGGTGGGTTAGGTAGAGGAAGGGAGGGGAAGGTGAGGGGAGGGCGAAAGAGAGTTCCCTCCGAGGCCGCTCCAATTTCGGAGCGGCCTCGAAGGGAACGGAGGCAGGCTGCGCAGCTCGGCGTGCGCCAGCTGCCCAAAATCGGCAGCCTTGCGCGCGCCGATCCTGGATTTTAGCAGATACGCGCATATCTACTAAAATCCAGCGTACTTTTGTTTGCGACTGGTGCGCCAACAAAAGTACGCGAACGCGCATTTTTTAAAAAAATCTACCCCTGAGGTTTTTACAGCCCCTGATGCAGCCCTTTTCTTGGGCGAAACCTGGCATGAGTCGGGCACATGTTTTGTTGTGAAATTATACAGCGTTGAAATTAAGGCATCCCCGCACCTAAGGCAACAGTCTACGTTTTGTTTCGTCAGCTTCTTGGCTTTGATAGACCGTCTCCCGTGCTGTTTTCTTGATCATTTCAATAACATTTCCTAGTGGAGGGACCATTTGGCTTTGAAAGTTGAAAGAATAACCTGTATCTGAGGAGGCAGGGCTTTCTGAGGTGAGAGTTCCTGAGGCAGTGATGTTTTGGAGAGCTCTGCTGATTGAAAGTGGGTTTGGAAGGATGGGGGAGTTTGTTTTAGGGAGACTTATTTGTTTAAGATGAGGGTGTTGGGAGGGCCCACCAGACCTATGGACCAAAGTGTCCCAACAAGAGACTTCACTTCACTTGTCTTAAGGTGATTTTGGGGAGGGGAGGACTCGTGGGAATGGGGTTCAGTGGTGATGGAAGTTTAACATCTGTGCCCAAACAGGCGTTAAATTTCTTGCAGTAAAAGAAGATGCACTAGGCAGCCTCCTCCATAGCACACCTCCTTACATTGCTGGGTAATAGGTAATAAGGCTTATTACTCTGAAATTAGCATGAGACTTTCTAACCTGGATACAGGTTTTATAGCGCAGGTTTTCCGGCACTAAAACCCTCTCTTACATACCGAGGTTAGGTCAGTGCCGAAAAACCCACGCAAAAATGGAAGTTAAAACCCACTGTAAGGTCAGCGTGGTTTATTACATTGGTCCCATAGTGTGGTTGCCTGGTAACTGTTTGAAAAGATGACTGGTCAGTGAGACTTTGACATCAGATCAGGAACCTATTCAGGATAGCCACTCTGACCCTTCTTAATTTTTTTTTTTTTTAGATATAGAGAAATGTATATTTTTGTTACTTACAAAGATCTATTTATGATATGCACTTCTTTTACAGGAATTGAAAGAATGTGGTGAATTGTCGAATGTCCTTAAAGGAGAAAACTGATACAACAGATGGAAGTGCTAATAATGGAGCATCACTTGACCAGCTCAGAATAATTAAATTACATTTAATTTAATAATTGCACCTAGTGATATGACTGGGAATTAAGAGAATTCCAGTTTGCTCATTACTCTTTAAAAGGTCATATTAAATGTACATGGTGAAATGTTTGTGCATTATTTAGGGCTGAGTTGAGCATAAAAAGAATTTGTTCTTCATTCTTTCAAATGTCATATTGCATGTATATATGCAATATGACAACTCTTAATTAAAAGTTGAATATTAAAAATCGTTCTCTGTTTTTCCTTTTCATGGATAATACAGTACAATTCTCTGCCTATTTAGATTGTTCAGTTGGAGTTAAAGTACTCATATAGGAAGAGGATATGTATGTAAGAATCACACATTAACACTGATCCTAATTTTTAAAAGGAAAGAGCAGCTTTTAAACTAGAACAAAGGGGAAAGCCAACAGTCACTCTGCAGCACATGGTTTGGAGGGAGGTATCTTCGAAGGATACTAATTGAGGGGAGTTAGGGCATCCCAACTGAGAGGTTCCAATAAAAACAAAAGTAGTCGATGTGGCTATCTATAAGTAAAGATTCACCTGAGCCAAAAAATTGCAAATTATCCCTGACAACTGAAAAGACTGTTAATACGAACAAAAAACACACTTTGAAATGTCTATATGTCAATGCCAGAAGTCTAAGAAGTAAGTTGAGAGACTTAGGGGTAGATTTTTAAAAAATGTGCGTTCGCGTACTTTTGTTGGCACACCAGTCGCAAACAAAAGTACGCTGGATTTTAGTAGATACGCGCGTATCTGCTAAAATCCAGGATTGGCGCGCGCAAGGCTGCCGATTTTGGGCAGCCGGCGCGCGCCAAGCTGCGCAGCCTGCCTCCATTCCTTCCGAGGCCGCTCCGAAATCGGAGCAGCCTCGGAGGGAACTCTTTCGCCCTCCCCTCACCTTCCCCTCCCTTCCTCTACCTAACCCACCCCCCCCGGCCCTATCTAAACCCCCCCCTACCTTTGTCCACGGATTTACGCCTCCTGGAGGGAGAAGTAAATCCACGTGCCGAGACGCGACCCGGGGGCGGTTCCGGAGGGCGTGGCCACGCCCCCGGACCGCCCCAGGCCGAAACCACGCCCCCGGGCCCACCCCTGAAATGCCACGTCCCGCCCCAAAACGCTGCGTCGATCGGCCCCGCCCCCGACAAAAAACCCCGGGACTTATGCGAGTCCCGGGGCTCTGCGCGCGCCGGCAGGCCTATGGAAAATAGGCGCGCTGGCGCGCAAGGCCCTGCTCGCATAAATCCGCCCGGATTTACGCGAGCAGGGCTTTTAAAATTTGCCCCTTAGTGTATAGCAGTGAATGATGACATAGACTTAATTGACATCTCAGAGACATGGAAAGAGGATAACCAATGGGATAGTGCTATACCAGGGTACAAATTATATTGCAATGATAGGGAACAGCAACTTGGTGGGGGGCGCTTTATGTACGGGATGGCATAAAGTCCAAAAGGAATAGGATCCTGCAAGAGAGTAAATGTACAGTAGAATGTTTATGGGTAAAAATCCCATGTGCGTTGGAAGAGTGTAGTATAGGCATTTTCTGCCATCCACTTGGCCAAAATGATGAGACAGATGAAAAGCTAACAGCAATTAGGGAATCTAACCAAATTGGTAGTATAGTAGTAATGGGAGATTTCCTAATATTGACTGGGTAAATGTAACATCAGGACATGCTAGCTAAAATCCTTGGATGGAATAAATGACAGCTTTATGGAGCAATTAGTTAAGGAACCGATGACAGAGGAAACTATTTTAGATATATTCTTAGTGGAACACAGGATTTGGTGAGAGAGGTAACTGGCATGGGGCCGCTTGCAGTAGTGATTTTAATATGATCAAATTTGAGTTAATGACTGGAAGGAGGACAATAAATAAATCCACGGCTCTAGCACTAAACTTTCAAAAGGGAAACTTGATAAAATGAGAAAAAGTTAGAAAAAAAACTGAAAGGTGCAGCTACAAAGGTTAAGGGGTAGATTTTCAAAAAACGCGAATAGGCGTACTTTTGCTGGCACATCAGGCGCAAGCAAAAGTACGCTGGATTTTAGTAGATACGCGCGGAGCCGCGCGTATCCACCAAAATCCTGGATCGGCGCGCGCAAGGCTATGAATTCTGTATAGCCGGTGTGCGCCGAGCCGAGCAGCCTACCCCCGTTCCCTCCAAGGCCGCTCCGAAATCGGAGCGGCCTTGGAGGGAATCCTCTAACGCCCTCCCCTCACCGTCCCCTCCCTTCCTCTACCTAACCCACCTGCCCGGCCCTGTCTACACCCCCCCCTTACCTTTCTCCGGGGATTTACGCCTCCCGGAGGGAGAAGTAAATCCCCGCGCGCCAGCGGGCCTGTTGCGTGCCGGGACGCGACCTGGGGGTGGGTACGGAGGGCGCGGCCACGCCCCTGGACCGCCCTGGGCCGTAGCCATGCCCCCGTACCCGCCCCCAAAACGCTGCCGGCATGCCCCCTAAACGCCGCGACAACCGGGCCCGCCCCCGACACGCCCCCCTCGGAGAACCCCGGGACTTACGCGAGTCCCGGGGCTCTGCGCGCGCCGGTAGGCCTATGTAAAATAGGCTCACCGGTGAGCAGGGCTCTGAAAATCCGCCCCTAAGCGTATACAACAGGCATTGACATTGTTAAAAAAAACAAAACAAACCAAAAACATCTTAGTAGCGCAGTCCAGTTGTTTTCCATGCATTAAGAAAGGTGGAAGGAAGGCCAAATGATTTCCAGTATGGATAAAAGGTGGTGAAAGAGGCTATTTTAGCCAAAAGATCTTCCTTCAAAAATTGGAAGGATCCATCTGAAAAAATAAGAAAAAGCATAAGCACTGGCAAGTTTAAATGTTAAAAATAAAGACAGGCTAAAAGAGAAATTTGAAAAGAGGTTGGCCATAGAGACAAAAACTCATAATAAAACTTTTTTAAATATATCCGAAGTAGGAAGCCTGAGAAGGAGTTGGTTGCACTGTTAGGTGATCAAGGATTTAAAGGGGCACTTAGAGAAGATAAGGCCATCATAGAAAGACTACATTTAATTTTTTGCTTCAGTGTTTACTGAAGAGGATATTGGGGAGATACCTGTTCTGGAGTCTGTTTTCAAGAGTGACATTTCAGATGAACAGACCCAAAACATAGTGAACCTGGAAGATGTGGGAGGCCAGATTGACAACATGAAGAGTAGAAAATCACCTGGACCGGATGGTATACACACTAGGGTTCTGAAAGAACTAAAAAATGAAATTTCAGACCTATTACAAATAATTTTTATCCTGTCATTAAAATCATCCATTGTACCTGAAGATTGTAACCACAATATATAAAAAGGGCTCCAAAGGTGATCTGGGAAACTATAGACTGATGAGCCTCGCTTCGGTGCTGGGAAAAATCATGGAAACTATTATAAAGAATAAAATCACAGAACTTCTAGATAGACATGATTTAATGGGACATAGCCAGCATGGACTTATACAAGGGAAGTCTTTCCTCACAAACCTTTAAGTTTTTTTGAAGGGGTGAAAAAACATGTTTATAAACACAAACTGGTAAATATGGTGTATTTGTGTACCTTGGGCTTGAAAAGGTTGGGAAACACTGCTCTAGGTATACTGAAGCTAAGGCACTTCTATTATGAGACAAGGTTTGGTGGCTGACTCTGGCAGCAAAATTTTGGGAATGTCAAAAAGTGCCTCCCCCCCAAAAAAAAAAAACCACTCCTGTGATGCTGGGGAACCAAGATGGCTGCCACTCTGTGACGCGAACTCACCTCAGCTCCGTGGCGTCCTTGCTAAAATCTTGAATTTCTGATTTCTTTGTTGCTTATTTCCTGGTATAATATGCCCCACACAAAGAGAAAAGCAAGGATTCATGAAAATATTACTTCTACACCGATTCCCTCAATGCGACAGCCACGGATCGAAGATGTGTTCGGACTTGTGCACCAGAACCCGGAAGGAGGGGCCACTGGCGTCTGTTCTGGAGAGCGGCCACCAGATGCCTTGGCCGATGAAACATCACTGAGCCCCCGGGCTCCAACAGCTCCAGAGATGCCATTTCGATCCCCAGAAGAACTGGGGCAGGAACAGCTGAATCTGGCAGAGAAACAACTTGCTCCAAGGACTTATGACTCCCCGAGAAGGAGGGAATCCGTTTACTTCGGTGAGCTCTGTTGAGGGCTCCGGGGGAGAAAAAGAGGAAGCAGGCCAGAAAGAAAATGGAGAGGCTGGTCTCCTAGAAGGGAGAGGTAAGGAGCCTAGAATTGAGGTGATTGTGGGAAAGCCGGTTGAGATTGCTGAAAAGTTAACTTTGGAAGAAATAAGGAAAGTACTTATAAGTATGAACAAGGCAATATGTGATTTGACTTCTGTAGTAAAACAAAATATGGTGAAATCAGATGGTTTGGAAAAAAGAATTCAATCAGTGGAAAAGACGATACAAAAAGTAGAAACTGAGATATCTGGAGTGAAAGAAGTTCAGTGTAATTTTATTAAATCTGAAAGTAGTCTGGTAAAACGTATGGACTTCCTAGAGAATGAAGTACGTCGAAATAATTTGAGAATTCTGAACTTTGCAAGATCAAAATGGATGACAGCCAAGGATCTCTTTATAAGTTACCATAAAAACATTTTGGGTTATACTGAAATCTCAATTCCTGTATTTTCAAAAATTATTTATCTACCAGAAAAGAAGGAACAGAAAAGAGCAGATAATGAAGAACCAGATAATTTATCTGAAATCTTGGAGAAATCATATGAGACTAAAATTGAGTCCAGAGCCACTTTATTAGTATCGTTTGTACAAACCACAGACAGAGATAACTTATTAAAGAAGTTCTTTTGGAATCAGTGTTCATTGTTTTATGGATATCAAATAAGAATATTTCCGGTTATAACCAAGAAAATGCAGGAAAAAGAAGAAAGAGTTTCTAATAATGAAACAAGAAGTGATCTCACGTGGAGCTAAATACCTTTTGAGGTTTCCTTGCAGATATATTTTGCTGTATCAGAATAATAGGTACATCTTTACCGACCCTGCACAACTCCGCCAATATCTGGACTCCTACTCCTAGTACTAGGAGAGTTGGATAAAGTTAGATTGGGTACACAACACAGAGTCTTTCCTGGAGAATGATGTAAAATTATTTCTTGTACTCTGCTTAATAATTGGTTCTCTCAATGTTCTTATAAATGATAAGAAAATATTATTTCCTCCTTAATCAAGGAATTGAAATTCAGATATTGTAATCTTTTCCTTTTTTATTTCATTATTTAATTTTCAATGTAAATTGTTGAAACTTCAATAAATAAAAAATTAAAAAAAAACCACTCCTGTGGTAGCCACCTCAACTTGCCACAAATATATGTTTATTGAACTACCCTCAGGGCACCATTGGACCCCCATCCAGCCATGGCCTAAAACAGGTAGGATCATCAAAAATAAAGGGAAACCAAATACATAAATCACAAAACAAAGGCTTTGCTGTGAAGGTGTCAGCAAGCCAGATGGCGTGTTCAACAGAGTTTGACCCGCCCGATCTTTTCTATCATCCACCTTGTGTTGCGGATCCGACCGCCCCTCCTCCAATCAAGGCCGGCTCCCCTTACCTCTGCCCAGGTCCGCGGAAAGAAACGCTGGATACCCCGCTGAGTAGGCCGCACGACTGCGGCGTCTCCCTCATGAACGACTGCGGCGTCTCCCTCATGAACTTCGTCCTCAGCGCAGACCTCGTGCGCATGGTTAGCGCTTTTGAAGGCCCAACACCCGGGGAGACGGGACCGCCTCCAAGATGACGTCAGACGCCGACTGACTATATATGTCAGGGCCCGGCTCCAGTACCTCGCCTTGCAACGAGGTTCCTCTGCTGAGATTCGAGTTGCGTTTGTTCCTGCTTGCTGACGATTCCTGGTTCTTGACTCCGGCTTCCTCTGACACTGCTGTTCGCTGCCTGCCTCGACCTCAGACCTGCTTCTGACTTCTCTGCTCAGCTTACTCCCGCCTGCTGCCGTCTCCTGGTTCTTGACTCCGGTTTCCTCTGACACTGCTGTTCGCTGCCTGCCTCGACCTCGGACCTGCTACTGACTTCTCTGCTCCGTTTAACCCCGCCTGCTGCTGTCTTCTGGTTCCAGCTCCTCAGATTCAGCCTAGTAGTCCCAGTGCCTCGATCCCTACGGGCCCCTCCTGGGGGGATCCCAGGTTCTGGGTGAAGAGTGCCTCCCAGGCTTACAAGCCCTGGGAACCCTGGCCCTACGGGCTCCTCCTGGGGGGGCTCCTGGGACCCCGGGTGAAGATCCGCCTTCCGGCCTGGTAAGTCCCAGGGTCCTGTCCCTACAGGCTCCTCCTGGGGGGACCCTGGGCCCTGGGTGAAGTCCTTGCCTGTCCTCCAGCTAGTCCGCCTCCCGGCCTTCCCTGAGGATCTCCCTCTCGTGGCCGGTCCAAGGGTCCACCTCTTCGCCCGATCACAACACCTTGTGTTTGAGTGAATAAAGTGTCGTAAACAAGGTCTAAATATTTTCACAAACTAAACATTTCATTAATTAAATGCTGAAATCCTGATGATGATAATTCCAAAGGAAGCCCGACATGGCCGATTTTTCGCTTGAAAAAGATTTATCAGGGGTCACATCAATAACAGTTTTAACCCATAAAACTATTTTAAAAATCTATATTCAGTGTTACTATTTAAATAATAAAAACATTTTTAGACATTTTTAATACTTATCTGCATAGCTCAACAAATGAGTACCGTTAAATCGGACCCAGACGGTCTCAGCGTCTTTCCAAATGAGAGGAAACGTGAAGGAAGTTGGCATTGCCTAAATATATGCATGATGTGATGACGTAGAACCATATGAGGACCTGAAAGAAAACTCATGTTCATATGACACAATGGATAATTGATGACATTGATGAAAGCTTGCTTGTCATAAGGCTCAGTCATATCTAATGTGATACCTGGAATACAAATTTATCAGATGTCTATGAGCTGGCTAACCAATGAAAGAGGCCTAGCACCAGACATCAGTCACTTATGAACCAGATACCAATGATGACAAGCTAAACTCTGCCTATGATGACTGCATGCAAAATTATCAGCACAGAAGTTTAAATCAAGAAGATTGCAAAAGACAACAGGAAGCACAAGACATCAGAGTCCAGGTAGCATAGCAGCATGCCCTACTAAGGACTTTGATTTGATCAGACATTTGAATCAGCTAAACCTCAGAAGGTCTATATTCAAAAGCCATTTAGATGGATAACCTAATAGTTATCCATCTAAATGGCTTACCTGGTTATAGTCAGCCCTTATTTGGCAATATCCTTACTCCAACCACCACAATATCTTATGAAGGCCTTGTTGGGCCGTTCTCTGTTTACCCCCCAAAAAATGTTGGGAGCAGAAGCTCCCTGGGCCAGGTTTTTTGTTTTCTATTTTTATGAGCAGCCTGCTCACACTCTCCTGCTAACAAAAGAAATGGCCGTGGATGCCCCCCTTTCCCCGACTGTCCACATCCCCTCCAGTACTTACTTTTTGTTTGCTGGGAACAAAGGACCCTCTGTACCGCTCCTGGCACCTCCAGTGCTTCTCTAAGACAGCGCTGGAAGCATTAGCATACATTAAGCTTACGCTTCCTGTGCAGCCTCTAGATCACCTTCTTTTATGGCTACAGGCTGTGCTGGAAGCGTAAGCTTAATGTAAATTAATGGACAACACTTGGAGAAACTAATAATAAAATGCCCCTTCCAACAAACATATGAAGAAAGCGATGACAATTTATACAACTATAAAGTAAGAGGATGAATATACAATTTATTAAACTCACAAAATAACATTTATACTGTATGGCTTTTGTTCAGTGAGATAAAGAAAGTGTAGCTTCTGTTGTGTTCAGTAACATTGGTAGCTTTACATACTTGTAAATGCAATTTTATATTTTGTATATTGTCGGGAAATCTCTTAATAAAATTTGAGCGCATTCTTATTTAACTGTGCTTGATATTGTCTTCCCCAATAGTATATATGTGTGTGTGTGTGAGTGAGTGAGATCCTATATGCATGTGTGGATGTATGAAAGAGACTGTGTGCATTTGTGTGTGTGTGTGTATGTATGTATAAGATCCTATATACATGTGTGTATGTTTGTGTGAGTGAGAGTTTGTATGCATGATTGTGTTTGAGACAACAAGAGCTGAGTGTGTGAATATATGAGAGTGAGAACTGCGTGTGTGAATGTGAGGATACATCAGAGAGCCTGTATGCATATGTATATAGCTATGTGAGAGAGCTTGTATGTATGTGTGAATGTGTGAAATGCATGAGAACATGTGTGTGTGTGTGTGTGTGTGTGTGTGAGAGAGAGCCTAAAATTTATGCAGACTCCTCTCCTAATCCACAATCTCAGGATGACTAGAAATGAAAAAATCCCAGATATAGAGAGCAAGGAAGTTTAAAATTTTTATTAGATTTAACAGTTGGTGGTGTTTGATGTGTCTGTTTTGAAATATTTTATTGTATTTTAAGAACTTTTTAAACAATTTTTCAAGTACCAATAAGAAGAGTTGATTTGTACAATGCTTTATAGTAATCAACTCCTCTTGTTGGTACCTTTCATTGATTCAAATGATTGATGAATTTCTATCATATCAAAATTGTAGTTAATTCCTCTGACTGTATGTAAAACATACAGTCAGAGGAATTAACTACAATGGTGTGGTGTATATTAGAGTGGTGTATATTAGAGATGTGAATCGGAACCGGAATCTGTTCGGATTCCGGTTCCGATTCACATGTGGGGTTTTTTCCATCGGGCCCGTTCGCATTTTGTTTATCGGCTGCACCCCAGCCGATAAACAAAAAACCCACCCCGACCCTTTAAAAGTAACCCCTTACCTTCCCCCACCCTCCCGACCCCCCCCAAAACCTTTTTACAGGTACCTGGTGGTCCAGTGGGGGTCCCGGGAGTGATCTCCCGTGATCTCCCGCTCCGGGCCGTCCTCCGGCTCCCGGGCCATCGGCTGCCACTAATCAAAATGGCGCCGATGGCCCTTTGCACTTACCATGTGACAGGGTATCCGTGCCATTGGCCGGATCCTGTCACATGGTAGGAGCACTGGATGGCTGGCGCCATCTTGTGCTCCTACCATGTGACAGGGGCTGACCAATGGCACCGGTAGGCCCTTGTGACATAGTAAGGGCAAAGGCTATCGGCGCCATTTTGAATACTGGCAGCCAACGGTCCGAGTGCAGGAGGTTGCTCCCGGACCCCCGCTGGACTTTTGGCAAGTCTTGTGGGGGTCAGGAGGGTCCCCCAAGACTTGCCAAAAGCCCCTGGTGGTCCACATGGTAGGAGCACAAGATGGCGCCGGCCATCCAGTGCTCCTACCATGTGACAGGATCCAGCCAATGGCACGGATACCCTGTCACATGGTAAGGGCAAAGGGCCATCGGCGCCACTTTGATTAGTGGCAGTCGACGGCCTGGGAGCCGGAGGACGGCCCGGAGCGGGAGATCATGGGAGATCGCTCCCGGGACCCCCACTGGACCACCAGGTACCTGTAAAAGGGTTTTGGGGTGGTCGGGAGGGTGGGGGAAGCTAAGGGGTTACTTTTAAAGGGTTGGGGTGAGTTTAGGGGTTATTTTTGTGTGCCGTTTTTCCCACCCTCCCCCAAAATGATAAGGGAACCCCCATGATCAATATCATGGGGTTTTCCTATCGTTTTGGGGGAGCCCCCGATTTCTGACGATTTTGAAAATATCGACGATATTTTCAATCGTCCGAAGCTCGATTCACATCCCTAGTGTGTGTATATATATATATGTATATATATATACATATATATATACACACACAGAGGTTTTCTCTCTCTCTTTCTGTCTCAATAAAAACATTTTCCCTGCTAACGCGGGTATAACGCACAAAAAGGTGTAGTTAAATCCCGTGTTACTCTATTGCATTCTGCACTAGCGGACCCTCATTTCCATTAAGAATTCCCACTTGCATACTAAATGTAAAATTTGCATACTAACATGCGTTGCAATAGTTATCACATGTTTTAGGGCCCTAATGCATTTTGATGAATGACCCAGTTAGTGAGATGCATCTGACTTTATAATTGTAGGTGAAATTGATTAAATTTTTAGATAACTTTTATGTGTAACTAAAATAATCTTGATGAGAATAGCATGAATTTAAGTCTCTTCTAACACAGCCCAACAGCCTGACACTGAATCATTGTTTCGATATCTGCATCAGGGGCACAAATAAAATCATTAATAAAGCTTAGCTTAGAACATTTGAACTGGTGCTGGAAACTTCAGATACTGTGGAAATATTTGCTCAAAACATTGCAAATTGTCAGAATCAACCCGGAAACTGCTACAAATAACATATTATATAAAGTAATAGAAAATGAAGTGATAGAATTAAAACTCAATGTAAACGCATTTTGAAAATGACATTGGAAACCTTACTCAGTGTCCCACCATTTTCTAGCCAGATGTTGGTGTTTCTGCCATTTTTAAAGGACTAACAGGTAGATTTTAAAACCCCTCTGCATGTAAAATCCGTCCTTTGCACACACCGGGCAAATTTTCCAAGAGGCCCAGCCACGCGCGTAAAAGGCTGGTATGCGCTCAAGTACTGGGCTTCCTGGAAGGGGCGGGCTGGGGGGGGCATGTTCTAGGAGGGGAAGGCCAGGATAGCGCCGTTGTTTGCTGTCCTGGAGACTCATGCGGCGGGAGCTGAAGTAAGTTGCAAAACAAAAAAGAAAAAAAGTAAAAGGTTGGGTTTAGGGGTTGGGAGGAGAGGAAGAGGATGCTCATGTTATAAAATTGGCGTATCCATGTGTGCGCGACGGGAAGCGCGCGCACCTTTTAAAATCTACTCCTAAGGGTGGGAAACCCGAGCAGCTGATTTTAGGCCATTTGAAAAGACTGTTTAGTTTATAAATTAAACACTGTTCGCAGTGATTCAGGATCACAGAGTCATTGCCACCTTTTGGGGATGCATGGATCAGTTGTATCATTGCCAGTGTTTCCTGATGATGGAGGTCAGCTCTTGTTCTTGATTGGAATGTCTCAGTACGCATGTTAGACCATCGGAGGTTTGCAATTGTAAATCTATATTCAAGCAATTGTGATCTATCTAAAATTTTCGCTCATAGGTAGGCAGGATATCCCCTTTCTAAGAAACAATGAGTGAGTTATTTTAACTGGTGCTTGAACTGAATGGGAATGAGGAGATGCAGTGTACCCTAAAGAATTGGTTTACTGGTAGACCACATTTGAGTGCCCTGAGGTAATGGCTCTGAAAGCGTACAAGGTTATTTCCTTAATAAGGTTTTCGATAGTGGGTCATAAAAATTGTTGTATTCTGTACATCCAAGAAAGAGATCAATTCTTTGCTGTATTGAATAGTGGTTATTGTCTACAATGTTGAACCAACTGTAGAATTGTATCAGAGCACCTTGACTACCTTCCCGTATGAAAAATGTCATCAGTATGTATATCTCGGCCAGAATGTTATATGCTGAAAGTATTGGGGAGTGTAGACGTGCTAATCCTCAAAAAAAAAATGACATATATATTAGCAACATCTGGTGCCACTGAAGAACCCATGGTCACCCCGTGCTTCTGATGGTAGAATTGATTTCCAAATGAGAAATAATTCCCGCAGAAGATGAGGTGTGCTATGTCCAATAGGAAGAATGTTGGTATGCATTGTGCTTGTAGTCTGTGATAGAGGACAGCTTTTATTAAGTCCAAGGCTGTCATTTACAGAATATGCATGTATAAGGACTCAATGTCTATTATAACCAGAAAAAAAAAATCAATGATAACATTTGTATGTTAGATAATTTTTGTAACATATGTGAGGAGTCTTGTACATATGATCTAGCTGCTTTGACTTTTAGTTGAAGGAAGATATCCAGGAGGATCGCTTGGGGCTCTAAAATTGAGCTATTAGCTGATACCATGGCCTGGCAGGGAGGATTGTTTAGCATCATGTGTACCTTAGGCATGCCATAAAAGGAAACATGGGATGCAGATGGTCAGGTTCCTGAGAATCTTGCAGAATTACCAGGTTCCTAGAAATATTATCACTGACACACTATGTACCTCTCCTCTGGGAACTCTGACACCTGCTTTCTCCATGCATAGATACGTAGCTCTGAGAACCATCCCTTGAGAGATGATGTAGTTAGGGACAATCTCCTAACACAAAATGTGCCTCCTTGCTTGTTGATATATAGAGCATTGCAATTTGGTTGTCCATTTGGACTAAGATTACTTTGTTGGTCAACTGATCTCTGAAAACCTTTAGCAAGTACTGGATCACCCTTAGCTCCAGGAAAATTGTGTGATGAAGCTTTTCCTGAGCAGATCAAAGAACCTGGATGAAGAGCTCTCTACATGAGCTTCCCAATCCAGGTTGGATGCATCCGTATTGAGGACAATTTGGGCTAGAGAATTGTAGAAGAGTACATCCCATGGTCAGATTGGAATTCT
Source organism: Rhinatrema bivittatum (assembly GCF_901001135.1). Taxonomy (NCBI): domain Eukaryota; kingdom Metazoa; phylum Chordata; class Amphibia; order Gymnophiona; family Rhinatrematidae; genus Rhinatrema; species Rhinatrema bivittatum. The sequence continues at coordinate 242,746,118 of NC_042621.1, read as the reverse complement.
ACCACTACCAAAACAAGAAGACCGTAAGCTGCTATGTGACATGGATGCTGGCTCGTACATCCTGAGTGGCCTGCAGCCACTGAGATCTGAGAGTCCATGTGGATATCTGCCAAGGTAGTGACATAAACAGTTGATGCTATAAGCCCCAACATCTTCTACATGCCCTCATCCGAATCCTTTCCACTCCATATATGAAGGTGATAGCCCTCTGCAGAGGAAAGAAGTTTCTTGCTTGAGTTAAGTAAAACTCTGATAATCTCCAATTGAAATGAAAGGCTCAGGTGGGACTTGGAGTACTTGATGATGAATCCTAGTAACTCCAACACATGGATGGTGTTGCGCATCAATTCTGTGGGCCCTGCCTGTGATGTGCTCTTGATCAGTCAATCTCCAGATAGGGATACACATGCAGCCTCAGCTTGCATAGATGCGCCGCTACCATGGCAAGACATTTGGTGAAGATTTGCAGGGCTGATGCTAGGTCAAAGGGCAGTATGCAATACTGGAGGTGATGGTTTCTCAAAACAAATATGAGATATTTCCTGTGATGAGTGTAAGCATCCTTGAGATCAAAAAAGCATGCCCAGCCCCCTTTTTTGAAGAAAAGGATTTAAGGTGCTCAAGGCAACCATCTTGAACTTTTCTCTTTTTAGAACTTTGTCCAAGGCCTTTAGGAGTATTGTGGGATTGAATCTCCCAGTTTTCTTTGGAATTAGGAAATACTTAGAATAGAATCCCTACCCCATTTCCCTTGGTGGAATGGGTTTGACTGCTTTGGTCTTTAAGAGGGAGGAGACCTCCTTTTGATGCAGTTCCTGATGTGGGAGTGACCCTCAACTTGGGTTCAAGGGCTGATTTGGTGGGATACCCAACAGATTTAATTTGTACCCTTTTCTTATGATGCTGAGGGCTCACATGGCCGAAGTTACACTTGGCCAATGATTTATGTAAGACCTTAGCATGCCTCTTACAGGAAGGTCATTTGGTATGAGAATGCATGCTATGATGTCTATTATCCAGTCAAAACTCCATCCCAGGAGTTGACTGGGGTTCTGGCTATGGCTTAAAGGCCCTCTGTTGCCTTAACAGGTGTGCGAGGCATGTTGAATCCAGGACCAAGGGTATGGAGGGTAGTGCTTCCTTGATTATAAAACATGCATCCAGTGTTTCTTGGATTTCCCTCGATGGCTGGCATGGAAATTTCATGATGCCCGTGGAAGAGACAGAACCCATCACCTTCTTTGCTCAGGAAGAGCCAGGCGAGGGCCTGTTATGTGGGGCTCTATCAATGCTAGATACCAAGGGAACCAACCGCTCCCCCAATGCTAGCGCATTCTCCTAAGTCAGTGCAGTTCCATGGTCTTATGATGTCAATGCCTCCAATGCCAATGGTTCAGACTACCTGATCCATTGGCATTAGATCCTGCATCAGTTCTATTTGAGACTGTCATCCACTCGAGGTCATGCTTTCACATGGGCGATACCTCTGAATGTCATGTGATGTCCTTAGGCATAGGATACATCTGAATCACTGAGGGAATCACTGCAGTTGCTATACATTGCCAACCTGAAAACAAGGGAGGCAATGTTGGGCTCTATGGCAGCAGGTGAATTGATGCCCATTGGGCGTTGATGGTGTGACAACTCGGCACCAAAATGGAAAGAAAAACTTATAAAAATGACCAAATAAACTACAGGGAGATGGAACAAGGCTATGAGGACCAGTACCAAACAATGCTGTGAGCAAAAATCCTAAAACACAAGCCTAGGAGCAGGAGAGTGAGGAAACATGACTGGTGGGCTCCGCATGATATGTTGGCATGCTCAGTGAGGCACAGTCAAAGTTCTAGAAACTTTGACATAAAAGTTCTGGGTTGGTCTCCATCAGACAATGTCCCCCACTTGTGAGGACTGCCATTCTTCTGCTTCTCAGCGAATAGAGCATTGGCAGGATAATAAGCACATTGCAAAGTATTAAACATGATTTATGCTCAAAAACAACTGAAAAGGCATACTAGACAGGTGTAAAATATAAAATGTGTTTCTTTTTGGGGCAAATGCTTAGCACAGTTTTCACTATTGTGTGCAAAATTATATGTGCATCTGTCCGTTGTTATGTCAGCTCCTGTGGACAGATACAAATGTCATCATTGTGCAGGACTCACTGTATGTACAACTGTCATTCGCTGTCACCTCATGCTCCTCCAGTACTCTGCCATCCCTCCATTGTCCTGCTGTCATACAGCTTCTGCCTGATCAACAATTCTGCAGCCAGTTGTTCTCCCAGATCTTATGCAAATCTGGAGAAGCATGTGATATATCATGAGTGCTGCACGATGGTGACAGTTGTGCTATTATAAGTGCCTGCCCAAAGTGCTTACATATCAGTAGCCAGTTGCATCTTTGATTTGAGGTGCTGCGGTAGAAGGGCTCTGGCTTGGGATCCTGAACTTGGGTCCCTAATGCTTAGCTATTTTTTTTAGGTTTCTAAATGTAAGTCCTGGCAGAAGTGGAGTAAAGCAAACTCACATTTCTGGAGCTAGTGTTAGTCTATGGTGCTATGAAATGTGGTCCAAGACCTGGAGTTTCCAGGTGCATTGGTCCATCCTCCATCCAAAACACCCAAGATCAGGACCTCTGTACCCTTGAACTTCAACACCAAAGACTAATGTTAGCCCCAGAAATGTAAATTAACTTTATTCTACCTCAGACTAGGAATTAAATTTCCAGCATTAAAAAATCTTTTATTAAAGCCTTCAGATTTTTAATGTACTTCCCTGCATCAGGGAGTAATAGCTAGCTAATGCCTTCATTAACCCTGGATATTCATGCAAGTGCATTAACGTGTATGCACATTTTTGTGCACACAACTCCTTATTAAATTGGGAGTAACATTTTTGCATGAAAAAAGGTGTGCACAACTAGGCACTAATGCGTGCACATCATAAGGCTCCATATTACAACAGCTTTTCTGTTTGTAGGTGCATTATTCCTAATTTTCAAGCAGTAATGCTGCATTTCCACTAGAGGGCACTATATACCATGCTAACGGAGCCAGGCAGAAAACAGCTTAGGTTTTGTTTATAAGGCCTTTCAACACTAGATGTCAGAAGAGCATTTATCTAGCTAAAATGCTGCATTTATAGGCCTATTTTTGTAAAGGAAGGTAAAGCTAAGATTCAATCTGTTTTTTATGAATTCTTACTTCATTTCCTACTAAAAGAACAACAAATATAGTCACTATCTTGTTGCTAAATAAGGAACATCTATGCTATTGGATAGTATTAAATCTTGCCAGCTTGAGTGCTAGCATTTAATTAGGAAAATTTAAACATCTATCCCATTATATTATCGCACAAAATGGCCTAAGGTGATAGCAAAACAGATCTGTGAAACATGTTTTGTGAGGTTCTTTTGAAATATTTTCTCTTAATAATGTTATACTAACTGCATTTCTACATAAACTTGTATAGTTTATTGCTTGAATAGTTCTTGGCTATTTCAATGGCCATCAGTTTCCCTTTTAGAAACTGAAACAGCACAGGCCAATTAGTGGACAGATTCTCTGTGCATTAACTAACAGTTCAAAGCTCATGCACCTTGCTACTGTTGCAGAGATTTGCAAAAGCTATTGAAAACATTTTTATTTTTTGAATTCTATTTTCTCGCAGTAGCTGTACACTTGTAAATCACCATTATCAGATTATTGCACTCATTTTTTGCATTAGTTGCCCTTGCCTTCGAATGATATATGTAAATATTGACGCAGGCTAATCTCACTGACATGATGGAGTCAGTTATTTCCCTTTTTTAACTTGGAAAAATAAGGCAGAAAAGATAGGACTATAAGGAAAAATTCTTTTGTGTTTGCGTATGCCAAAATCTCATCCTTAATTCTTAGTTTTCTAACCCTAGGAAACCATACATATTTATCTTTTTTTTTTTTTTTTTTTAATGAATGGAAAATTTGGCATTTTTACTTTTTGTTTTATTTATGTTGTTAAGGAACAGCACGGTGACATTAAGGTAATGAGGATATGGTTTCGACTTAGCAGTTTCCTCCTGCTCCTTTGGGCCTCCAGCTCAATCAGAGCCAGGGCTGGGATCCTGGTGCCATGAGCCTTCATTCACAATGCCCCAGGGATTTGGTTTTATCTCCCCCTTCCCAGTGTACCTAACCTGGTCATTGCAGCGACAGTCCTGGCTCGGTGACTACGTAGCAGCCTCCTTCCTGAACCCTGAAATCATGGACTGAATCTGGCCACTAGGTGTTACCCTTGGGCAATGAGCATGACTCTCTCCTCCAAGGGCCGTGATCACTTCCTTCACAACATCCCCAGCCTCAACTGCCCACAGGGTAGGGATGTGAATCGTGTCCTCGATCGTCTTAACGATCGATTTCGGCTGGGAGGGGGAGGGAATTGTATTGTTGCCGTTTGGGGGGGTAAAATATCGTGAAAAATCGTGAAAAATCAAAAAAACGTAAAATCGCAAAACCGGCACATTAAAACCCCCTAAAACCCACCCCCGACCCTTTAAATTAAATCCCCCACCCTCCCGAACCCCCCCCCAAATGACTTAAATAACCTGCGGGTCCAGCGGCGGTCCGGAACGGCAGCGGTCCGGAACGGGCTCCTGCTACTGAATCTTGTTGTCTTCAGCCGGCGCCATTTTCCAAAATGGCGCCGAAAAATGGCGGCGGCCATAGACGAACACGATTGGACGGCAGGAGGTCCTCCGGACCCCCGCTGGACTTTTGGCAAGTCTTGTGGGGGTCAGGAGGCCCCCCCCCAAGCTGGCCAAAGGTTCCTGGAGGTCCAGCGGGGGTCAGGGAGCGATTTCCCGCCGCGAATCGTTTTCGTACGGAAAATGGCGCCGGCAGGAGATCGACTGCAGGAGGTCGTTCAGCGAGGCGCCGGAACCCTCGCTGAACGACCTCCTGCAGTCGATCTCCTGCCGGCGCCATTTTCCGTACGAAAACGATTCGCGGCGGGAAATCGCTCCCTGACCCCCGCTGGACCTCCAGGAACTTTTGGCCAGCTTGGGGGGGGGGCCTCCTGACCCCCACAAGACTTGCCAAAAGTCCAGCGGGGGTCCGGAAGGACCTCCTGCCGTCCAATCGTGTTCGTCTATGGCCGCCGCCATTTTTCGGCTCCATTTGGAAAATGGCGCCGGCTGAAGACAACAAGATTCAGTAGCAGGAGCCCGTTCCGGACCGCTGCCGTTCCGGACCGCCGCTGGACCCGCAGGTTATTTAAGTCATTGGGGGGGGGGGGGGGTTCGGGGGGGTGGGGGATTTAATTTAAAGGGTCGGGGGTGGGTTTTAGGGGGTTTTAGTGTGCCGGCTCACGATTCTAACGATTTATCGTTATAAATCGTTAGAATCTCTATTGTATTGTGTTCCATAACGGTTTAAGACGATATTAAAATTATCGGACGATAATTTTAATCGTCCTAAAACGATTCACATCCCTACCACAGGGTGGATGACCAGACTCAAGGATTGAACCAAGAACCTTCCACTGAACCACCAGATTGGCCCATGTGCTGAGACTATTTAATTCACTTCTGGCAATGCCCATAAAAATAGGTTTTGCAACAGAATTTCTCTTTTCTGTTGGAATTGCAGCAAGCGAGTCATTACCATCAGACTACCACCACTCCTTCCAGACTTTTTAACATTTCCTGTGTTTCCTTCCTTATGACAAGATGCCTTCAGCTGGCTCCTGCCTCTCTTGCCCCAGAATGGCTTTCAGTAAATGGAAACAGGTCATGCTAGGTTTAGCCCCTGGGGGCAGGCAGGAGATGACAAGGAGATACTGGAATGGAAGACTGGAGCTGAAGAAAGGCAAGGAGACAGCAGTGGAAGGATGATGGAAAAGAGATGAGAGGAGAATGGAGCACAGGAACCTAGGGGGAAGGAAGGAGAAATGCAAGGAGAAGGGAAAGATAGTCTGAAGCACCAGAGTCAGGTGAGATGAAAAATAACACTTGTGGAAGGGAAGAGAGTCTATAGCTGGAAAGGATGTGAGAGGAAAAAAAAAAAGGCCAGAAAAATCAAAGTAAAGAGAAAAATAGAACTGATATGGAAAGAGAGAGAAATGATAAAGAACACATTCAGAACTGAAAATTAGTATTCCGTTCACTAAGGGCCGGATTTTCAAAGCCCTAAGCGCGCCAGGCCTATTTTATAAAGGCCCGGCGACGCACGTAAAGCCCCGGGACGCGTCTAAGTTCTGGGGTTTTACAAAAGGGGAGGGGAGGGGGTGGGGCCAGAGGCCTTAGGCACAGTGGCCATTTGCCGCTGTGTCGGAGGATTGCGTGCCGGCAGCCTGCCTACAGGCAGGCGCAAAAAGTGAGATAATTTTGGGGGGGGGGGGGGGGGGGTTAGGATAGGGCTGGGGAGGATAGGTTAGGGGAAGGGGGGGGAAGGGAACAGGGGAAGCCCGCAGGCATTGGCACGCAGTGGCACGCATTAGTGCGCACCCCCTTGTGCGCGCTGACTCCCGATTTTATAACATGCGCACACTTGCGCCGCATGTTATAAAATCGGGTGTATATGTGTGCGCTGGGTAGCACGCGCACATGTACACCCGCACATAGGTATGAAAACCTACCCCTAAGAGAATATTTAGAACTTCAAATGCATCAATATATGCAAATATGCCATAGACTCTCAAATACTGTACCACGGTCTTTCCTAACTGTTATTGCAGAATCCAGCCCTGAGCTGCCACAGAAAGCTGACAGTCTTATCCATAATAAGACACATCTAAACAAAATGATCATTTCTCCAATTTCTGTGCAATTTAGAGGCATTAAAATGCTTCTTTTTGCTTCATATTACTGAAATTGGTAATTCATTAGTATCATGTAGGTGCCATCACTTTTGCCTATCGTCCTCTTCCTTTTAAAACTGTAGCAGCACCTTGCTATCAGTGATTTCTACATTGAAATGATAGACATATGACTTAGTCTTGGGCTGTGCTCAGAACATAAATGAAACAGCAGAGGGCAGTCACAGCACATGTATTTCCATCATGGAACTGATATCCTTTGATCTGGCGAGCTTTATTTTCAAGGTCAATTTGCAACCAGCAATTCCATGTGCTATATTGATGTTGTGAAACTTAAATAAGTGGCTAATACTAGTTTTATGCTTTCCTAGACTATTTTCAAAAAATTGCAGTGATTAAAGTTTGCATGCTTTGGTATCTCCAGTATTAAAATAAAAACCATAGCATGTGAATTGTATTTCAGCAGATTGCTTCTACTATTGTGAGCTTTTGAATCCCCTGCAGTGTTTAATGGATATGTTTAATATAAAATAGGGTTTCTCAAATTCTGTCTTTTCTTTGGGAGCTTCAAAAAGATCTGTATGTTAGGATATCCACAGTGATTATTCCTAAACTCTATCTGCATACATTTGCTCTAAGAGCCAAGATAATTTACATATTTTGGATACGCAGAAAATCAGATTTGGTTGAAAGTTTAAGAAATTCTGGTGTGAAAGTCACTGTCCAAAATATAATTGCAAGTAACAACAATAGACTATATCATGTTTAAAGATGGTTATATTTACGTTAAAGTTGACCTAAGTTTCTTAAACATGAAAAAGTACAAGATTGTATTGGATACAATGACCTGAATAATATTTCATTTACAAAGCTGTAGTTATTTTGATATCATAGTATTTTGTTTCTATTTGAAAGAACTAATTTCAGATGAAGTTGAGATAAAGATTAAAACTAGATGGTCTTTCTTTGCCTTGAAGTTGGTCTAAATTGTTATTGCCACTGAATATTTATTTCAGAGTTTGAATTTTTTCCTTCCTCTGTTATGATAACCCCTTTGGATATTGAAGAACTGGTAATCATTAAGCTTGGGATGTTAATATAAATGCATACTTGATCCTGCTTTGAAGTTAATGAGAATCACATTTCAATAAATAAATGCAAAGTTGGGGCTGATGATTTAATAACCTGGTAGTTAGATTTTCCACATCTAGCTTGCTGGTTCAGATAGGACTCAGTTTGGTAGTTAATATTATTGATATACTATGATTCACCTTGTGCTGACTGATGAGATCAAATGACGGTTTTCTTTATTTCTCAGTAGAAAGGTGTCTACCTTATTAAAAAGAAATATTGCCCCAGTTTGCACCTAAGTTGGTAGTCACTTAACAAACAATTCAGGAGTTCAATGGTTATGGAGGCTAGGCCCCACAGAAGTGGCCCCACCAGGATAAAGCTCCTCACAATGGAAATGTTCTGTGCATAAATCAATGACTTCATTTTTCTGTGCTTAGCTATCTAGTAGATTTTACAACTTACAGTGTCTTGTAAAAGTCTTCACACCCTTATACATTTTTCCCATTCTGCTGTCTAAAAAATACAGGGTAACATAGTAATGATGGCAGAAGAGGACTGCACGGTCCATCCAGTTTTCCCAGCAAACTTGTTATGGTAGTATCTATAGTGCTGTGCAGTTATCCCCAAGCATTATGATAACCCATAAAAAATTTACTGCTAGCAACATTTTCACTGGGTAATGAACCTTCTTGAAAATTCAGACAGTGCTGCCCAACGTGCTTCGCTTATGGACTTGGCAGTAGAAGCAGTCCTGTGTTTTTTCCCTAGTGTTTGCATATCAGTACTCCAGACTGAAAAAGTCAGGGCCCGTGTTGGTCGTCATTTGAATCTAATTCCTCTTCCCCTTCCCTCCCCCCCTCCCCCCGCCATCACAGCAGAGAGCAATGTTGCAGTTGTTTTAAAAGCATCAAGGCTTATTGGTCAAGGGTAGTAACCGCCACATCAGCAAGTTACCCCTATGCACCCTTTTCTTGATTCCCATCCTCTAGCCCAGAGCTTTCCAAACTTTTCATGTTGGTGACACACTTTTTAGACAAACATAATTTCATGACACATTAATTCAGTCTACTAGCAAACCAGAGGTTAAAGGTTAAACGAACGAAATGTATTTCGACAATTTATGTATGTTTCATTAAATATATACATACATTTTTAAGGATTACATAATGTTACACCCACACTGACCCCCAGGCAGCTCCCATTCATTCTCACACCACTCCCTCCCCACCCCCCTGGCATGCACACATTCATTCTCTCTCTTGCACACACTGAAGGCAGACCCCCCTCTCTTTCTTTTGCCAGCAACCTCAGAGCCTCTCTCATTCCTCTGCTACTGCTGTCACTGATGCCGCATGGCTATTGGGGAGGTGCAGATTGCTGCTATTGGCACTGAAACCCATTCTGCTGCCTCCTCTGTGCAGGGTTGCCTCCTCTGTGCGAGCTTCTACTTCCTCCATGCCGCTCTCGTACATTGCGAGAACGGCATAGAGAAAGTGCTACTCTTGCACATTCCCAAAGATAACATATGCCAATCACTAAGAAGTAATTTTTTTTACCTTTGCTATCTGATCTTAGTTTTCTAATTGCTTGGTCACAGGCTTTTTTTCCCCACCTTCCCTTTCTTGTTTTTTTGCCAATTCCTTTTACAGAGTATTTTTTTTCTCTCCATCTGTCTTCTTCCCTCAAACATACAATCAGGTTCTCATTCTCACAGCAGCCCTACTACCGGGTTTCCTCTTCTTCTCGGGCCACCACAACATGGGATATGAGTCGGCCCATTAACGCTGCTCTTCTTATGTACACGGTAGATGCTCCTCCTCCTTCCTGCCCGCACAGCTCTGGCAACATTTTTCTTCTGAGGCTGCGCAGGCAGGAAGGAGGAGGAATGAACGTGACCCTTTTCTTCGGGCCATGGTGAGGTAAGCTCCACTACGGCCCCGCCGATCTTCCTGCTGTAGTTCCCTGCTTCTGCCGGCCCTGCTGCTTTGTGGACCGGGTGACCACACTGCAGGCGACACACTAACGTGTCACGACACACAATTTGGAAAGCTCTGCTCTAGCCTTTAGGGATCCACAGTGTTTATCCCATGCCCCTTAGAAATCTTTCACTGTTTTTGCCTTCACCACCTCTTCCGGAAGGGCAATTCAGTCATCCACCACCCTCTCCATGAAGAAATATTTCCTGCATTGGTTCTGAGTCATCTCCCTGGAGTTTCATTTAATTACAAATTAAAATGTATTAAAGTATGAGTTTGTTTCATTCTATACTCTCATTGTGAAAGAGCTATAGAAACATTTCAAAAGTTATTAAAAATAACAAAGTTTTGTTTATGTAAGTTTTCACGGCTCTTGGTGGAAGCCCTTTCTGCAGAAATAACAGCCATGAGTTGTCTAGGATAAGTGTTTACCAACTTTTGGCACAACGGGATGGTGCAGTTTTTGCCCATTCTGCTTGGCAGAAGAGCTCAGGTCTTTGAAGTTGAAAGGATCATCTGTGGACTGCAGGATTCAAGGCTTGCTATTGGATTCAGGTCTGAGTGTTGACTGGGCCACTCAAGGTCATTCACTTTCTTCTTGCTGAACCTCTCCATTGTTACTTGTGTTTTGTGCTTAGACTCCCTCTCTTGCAGAAAGGTAAATCTTCTCCCTAATCCCAAGTCTATGGCAGACAGGAATAGGGTTTGCTGCCTTTACTTTGCACTGTCAATCTTTCGCTCAATCTTCACAAGCTTTCCTGTCCCTGCTGCCGCATAGCAACGCTAAAACATAACGCTGCCACCACCGTGCTATACTTTAAGGGTGATCTTAACAGGATGATGTGCTGGGTTTGTTTTAAGCCACACATATTGCTTAGCATCGAGAGCAAAATGTTCCCCTTTGGTCTCATCAGACCTCAAAACCTTCTATATGCTTACAGTGTCCCCCAGTTTTTCTTTGCAAATGCTGTGAGGCACATCATGACTTTAGCTGTGGCTTCCTTTTTGCCACCTTGGAGTAATCTTGAAATTGTTGAACAGTTGACGTTTTCCCCAGACATAGCTGGAGACTTCTGTAGTTCTTTTAGAGTAATCTCAGGCCTCACACTGACATTCAGCAGCAATTTCCTTAACTCATGGCTACTGACTTTTGAGGGATGGCTTGATCATGTCAGTATCTTGTAGATATGTTTTCAAAATGGAACAAAAGAAAAACCAACAAAATGTTATTGGTTTTACTTTTGCTTTGTTTTGAAAAAAGAAAAAAAAATGCTCTGACACTGGTTTGGGCCTCCCCTGAAGCCAACCTTGAGGCCTTCCTGGGACAGACTCAGACTTTCTGGGGCCAACCCAAGGTTTCCCTGGGGCGGTCTGTGGCCTGACCCAAGGGTGTCTGAGATTTTACTGGGGCTACCCCAAAACAAGTTGCTAGTCAGCACCCTCCCCCCAAAAAATGTGGCAATGATCTCCAACCTCCCCAAAAATAACATTGCTGGTGCCCAATGCTCCTTGGAACCCCTATCCTGAAAAGATACTGGGGACCAAAAAAAACATCCTGGCCCCCACTTATCCCATCTGTAAAAAACAAATTAAGCAAAATTTGTCCTTTTGGGCCCCATTCCCTCTCACCCCAACCCTTTCACCCTCTCGGTATCTTAAAATTGAAAAATCATCAGCTCAGATTGAGGTAGCATCCTACCACAATTCAAGTCTGTTGCTTCTAGCATTGCTGCAGTAGCTACTCTGGAGTATGCTAGGGGAGCCATTCTGAATGGGGGGACAGTGATAGGGCCACTAGGCCTGCAACCTTATTAAAAGAAAAAAACCCTGCAGCCCCACTTAACCAGCTGTAATCTTTTGAATATTGCTTGTTAAGTCTTTAGTTACTATATCGAGTTACACAAGGCTGGATAAATTTAGACCTAATCAGCAATATTCAAAAGATATCTGGGTAGGTTTAAAGTTAGAAAACACCACTCCATTCATGAGGAACACTAAATATTATTGTCAACCAAATTCTTTTATATAATAATATATGTAGGGAATTAGTATCAGAAATGATTGTGCTCTTTCAATCTCCAGGCTCTTGCCCGCAATGGGCTTCAACCAGTATCATAGTCAGGCACCAGGTTTTACGTCATTTACTTCTTCCCACACACCACTCTATTTAATACTTTTTTATTTTACATTATTCATTTATTTTCTGAGATAAATTTTTGTCTTATGCTTAAAAATTATTTATTTAAACTTTCAAATTGAAATTTACTTATCTTTCACTCAAAAACTATATATTTGAAAGTTCTTGATCCTTTTCTCTGCCCGCTGTGGTATCTCCATGTAATATACCCGACATTGACAATGTTTCGGCATAACCTTATGCCTTCTTCAGGGGATACAACTTTCTCTATAATCAAAAGAACACATCAAGCTCTACCAACATTTTCAAGTCATTTAAACTTTTTAATTTTAAAACAGGCTACCATAGTTGGACTCTCCATTTTCCCATAGCCTACTTGGCTTCACATCGCAGCTCACACATAATGGCGACAAACGCTCAACCATCAACACAGGAAGTACAATATTTAAAGCAAGACATCACCTCCTTGTGAGCCAATCAAACCATTTCCATCTGGTCTACCTGAATACTGACCAATCCACCTCTTTATTCAGGCCAGCCGGGTGTACTGTTCTCAATTTAAAAATCCAACGCTGTTCACTCTGAAGTAATCACAAATTTACATCATCACCTCTAGCACCACATCTCATCATTCCCAGAACTGTAGATTGCAGCTCTTCAAATTCATGCCCCTCATTCAAACAATGTTGCACCAATGGTGCTTCTACTTTTTTACACTTCAGGGCGCTCTTAGGTTCAATCAAGCGTATTTTCAATTGCTTCATGGTTTTGCCTATATACAACAATTCATATGGACACCAAACCATATACACTAGTTTACTTGACAGACACATTGTTCTTACTTTCGGTTTTAACCTCGTAACTTACCAAATAGAGAGGTTTATAACCTCGTATCTTATCCAGGTAGAGAGTCCATCAATCTAGGTTGAGAGAACATTGCACAAATCTCATCTTTGGGTGAGTTTCCTCACTCCGAAGGTCATCAAATCTTCACAAGAGAGCACTGTTCTGTTCATATATCTCACTTTAAATGTCAAAGTGGCCCCTAACCCCTACACTAATACCTAAACCTCACCTCGAGTGACTAGGTGGGCCTCCCATAGAGATATAATTACCTATCTAGTGTGAGGGCATTATGACTAGTCTCTCTCTCTCTCTCTCTCTCTCTCTCTCCGTGGTACTTGAAATGCCACGCTTCTGTACCTCTAATCGTCCATCCAGAGCTACCCTCGCAGACACCCTACACATCCCACCCCTCAAAACTGCACACCTCTCCCTTACCAGAGATAGAGCATTTACCATAGCTGGCCCTACACTATGGAATTCACTCCCCATGTCTCTCCGCCTTGAACCCTCCTTACCCCACTTCAAAAAAGGCATCAAAACCTGACTTTTCTTACAGGCCTACCCTGATGCCAATCAAACCCAAACCCCTTATTGCTTCCAGCCCTGCTACCCTCTAATAATGTTGCATCTTAAGTAAACGTTGACTATATAATCATTGAAATGTTATTTTTGCATTAATGTATTAATATAGTTCCTATCTACTTTCTCTCTCTCCCTTACACTCTGCAACCTATGTTTTTCATGCTACTTACGCGCTTGCTCTCACCCGCCCCCCTTCTCTCCCTTTTTCTCTCCCTGCTCCCCTTCCCCTGTCCCTGTTATTTTGTAATTTCTCTTTCCTCGCTACAAGAGTTGATTGTAAACCGGCATGATATGTCCTATGAATGTCGGTATATCAAAAGTTCTTAAATAAATAAAAAAATAAAATCGCAAAGTGCAAAAACGTTATCACAATTTGCACTAAGATAGCGCTTCGCATAGGTATTAGTGCAAATTGTGATAAACTGCCTATTAGAGATGTGAATCGTGTCCTCGATCGTCTTAACGATCGATTTCGGCTGGGAGGGGGAGGGAATCGTATTGTTGCCGTTTGGGGGGGTAAAATATCGTGAAAAATCGTGAAAAATCGAAAAAACGTAAAATCGCAAAACCGGCACATTAAAACCCCCTAAAACCCACCCCCGACCCTTTAAATTAAATCCCCCACCCAAATGACTTAAATAACCTGCGGGTCCAGTGGTGGTCCGGAACGGCAGCGGTCCGGAACGGGCTCCTGCTACTGAATCTTGTTGTCTTCAGCCGGCGCCATTTTCCAAAATGGCGCCGAAAAATGGCGGCGGCCATAGACGAACACGATTGGACGGCAGGAGGTCCTTCCGGACCCCCGCTGGACTTTTGGCAAGTCTTGTGGGGGTCAGGAGGCCCCCCCCAAGCTGGCCAAAAGTTCCTGGAGGTCCAGCGGGGGTCAGGGAGCGATTTCCCGCCGCGAATCATTTTCGTACGGAAAATGGCGCCGGCAGGAGATCGACTGCAGGAGGTCGTTCAGCGAGGGTTCCGGCACCTCGCTGAACGACCGCTGGACCCGCAGGTTATTTAAGTCATTTGGGGGGGGGGTTCGGGAGGGTGGGGGATTTAATTTAAAGGGTCGGGGGTGGGTTTTAGGGGGTTTTAGTGTGCCGGCTCACGATTCTAACGATTTATAACGATAAATCGTTAGAATCTCTATTGTATTGTGTTCCATAACGGTTTAAGACGATATTAAAATTATCGGATGATAATTTTAATCGTCCTAAAACGATTCACATCCCTACTGCCTATTACCATAAAACACATCCCTTTTCCTATCACATACAATATTTAGAGCATTTTGATAAATCCAGGCCTAAATGGCTAAACCAGCACATTTAAAGACCTATCTACCTAAATTCTAGCCAGATTATGAGTTATCTTATTAGAATTTAGCCACATAAGTCAGGGGTGTTTCAGGGGTGGGTGGGGAGGCATTAGCTAGAAAAACATATCCAGCTAGCTATCTGAGCCTCTTAGCAACTGAAATTGCCCTCAGGAGTAATCTAAGGAAATATTTCTTTACAGAAAGGGTGGTGAATGCATGAAATTCCCTTTCATTGAAGGTGGTGGAGAAAAGAAAGCATAGGATAAGCACAAGGGATCTCTGAGGGAATGATAGGGCTTGTAGAGCTGAACATTTTGTGTGGATATGCAGACTAAATAGACCGTATGTCCTTTTTCTGCTGTCATATTTCTATGTGGTGCATCGGTTCCCAGAGCAAGGTACAAAGAGGATGTTGGGAAAGAAGAGGACTGTCAGGAGAGAGACAAAGGCTGGCATACAAGAGAGAGGGAGAGGAAAGCTAACTGGTTGGAGGGAGGCTGAACTAGGTAAAAGACAGAGCAGTGATACACAAGCTATCCATAATCAATGCATCTATGGTAACCAATTGTCTCTGACCTCAGGGAATTTTTTTCAAATCTTTTCCATTCTTGGGACCTCTATAACAGAAATTGTAACTTGGGCTAATCGGATAATATATCGATAACTGTACACAGCGCTGATTTCATAGTTTTGTAAATGGCAGTGTGACAAAGTGCCCTATAGAAACCCTCATTGCACCTTAATAGCTTGGCCCCAGCAGTCTGGGCCTGGTCCACCTTAACACAGAGCATTATGGGAGCAGGGTGTCTCCGCTGAGCACGGATAAAGCGTAGGCTCAGAGGAGAGCAAATCAGGCCTTGGGGAGAAGAAGAAGGCAGTTCCTTAAACATAACTGACCTACTGATGTGTTTTGCTGTTATACTGCAAGGTAAGCAGTCTTATATTCTGTTTTTGTGTAAAGAATAAAATTGTACAAGAGGAAAACTGTTCACCAGCCAGCCATAGACTACTCGTGCTCTGTGACATATGGTGTTGGAGGTAGAATTTTCTGCACTAAGCGACTGCACAGGCAGAAGTCCAAGACTCTTAGGAGTGTCTGGATAGAGAGGACGTGTTGAAAGGTCTGTACTGGGAATGAAGAGAGACTTTTGGGTTTTTTTTTGGGGGGCGGGAAGAAAGGTTTGCTGTAAGCACCACACAGAGAAACCTTAGTGTAAAGGCACATGAAAGAAAGAGAGAAGTTCTGAGAAAGTGTTTGCTCTAAGCAGTGCACAGAGAAACAGTAGCTTAAAGTGAATGAAGAGAAAAAAAACTGCAGAGGCTTTTTCTTTTCCTGGGGTCTCACACAACCACACCCAGTTTGCCAATGGGCCATGGGAGCTTTTCCCACCTGTATAGTCAGGGGTTAAGTAGTGAGTAAGGGCCAGACAGGCCAACAGGTTTTTTTGTTTTCCTACCCCCGGTGAGATAAGTGCAGGAGTTCATTTCCTGGGGAAGAAAAAAGAGAAGAGAAACCAGATGGCTTTCGAGATGTACACAGTAATGGAGTACAATTTCCTGGAAGTAGTCTGGGACCAAGAGGCAGTGCTGAGGGAGAACCTGAGGTCACTCCTAAATGTCATAGATGCCCAGAGAGAATAGCTAAGACAGACATGGCTAACCATGAATACCCAGAGTCAAGAAAGGACACAGACGGTAGCTGAAATATGGGCGTTGTCTGCAGAGTTGGATCAAGAGCTAAATGAGGTGTTGCAGTGCCCTCTTGAGGAACTGAGGAGCAATGTTGCAGTTGGAGTCACTGCTGGGAACCAAGAACCAGATACTGTGGAAAGCCTGGAGAGAGCAACCCTGAGAGCAATTGAAAGGGGTTGCTTTAATAAAGCCTGGTGAAGCATCAAGAAAGTCCATCCCGACCAAGATGGAGAAGCCTAAAGGGCCAATTCCAAACTGGAGAGTTCTGGAAGTCCTTGAAACCTTTGGGATGTTCCCCAGTTTGGGCATGGTGGCAATAAGGTGTGGGTAGAGCGAGCAGCAGTGGCTCAGCAAAATTCACTTCTCCACCGGCAACACTGATAAATTAGAAAAGAAATAATGCCCATGGGGCTTGGACTTACAGAGAGTCCAGAGACTGCTCCCACTGGAATAGGTAGCAGAGCAGACCCCAGAAGGGCAGGAGCAGTAACACTGGAGAGCAATAGGAGAATACAGAATACCTGTGAAATAGACTCATGGTGAAGCAGGTAGTAAGGATTTCCCTGGAAGAATGGGAGTCCCATTCAATGTTGGGAAAAGGAGAGCAGCACCCTTCTAGAATGTCTATCCCACTCACTGAGGGAACAGTAGCACACGAAGCTGATGGGATACAGCCAGAACATGAAGCTGGCGGAGGTCAGGAGCCCAGAGTTTCAGCAGAGGGAGAGGAAGTCAGGCTGTTTGGGGGAAAAATGTCCCACTACCCACCAGCAAGAAGAAGAGATGAAGAAAGCTAGGATTGGCATAGAAATGGAGTTCCTGGAAATCCAGCCCGGAGAGGTCAAGGTGCCAGCAGAGACTGGTGGAGTGAATGTTCCGGGAAATTGGACGCTGGGGCTTGAGGTGCTGTAAGAAGCCTCATATGAAAACCCAGAAGGTTGGGGGAGGGGTACACTTGTCAAAGAGAATCCTCAGCAGGTAAAGTGCGGGACATCTTATGGTTTAAAACCCCAGATCCTAGAGCAGGTGGGGGTGAGAATGGAAAAGAGGTTGTCCTGGGTTGAGAGAGGACCCAAGGCCATGTATAGTGGGGTCCCACAGTGGGTCATAGCCCTAGTAGGAGCAGTCGCTCACTTGGGTAGCATTGAGCTGAGCGGGATATTATGAGCCAGAGTGCCCTATAGAAACCCTCATTGTACTTTAATAAACTGATCCCAACAGTCTGGGCTCGTCCACCTTAACACAGAGCATTATGGGATCAGGGTGTCTGAGTACAGACAAAGCATAGCCTCAGAGGAGAGCAAGTCAGGCCCTGGGGAGAAGGAAAAGGCAACTCCTTAAACATAACTGACCCTCCTGCAAGTGTTCTGTTTGTATGTAAAGAATAAAGTTGTGCAGTAGGAGAACTGGAGTCCAGACTTTCCTTCTGTCCTTCAGCCAGCCATAGACCACCTGTGCTCTGTGACAGTCAGTTATTTTAATTTGTATTGTATATTTCCATTTTGTAGTAGCTATCTCAAATATAAAGAAAGCAAAACTGGCATTTTAAGATGTACTGTATCAAAAGGTGTATGTAGGTAAAGAAAGATTACTGAAGCAAATATATTAAATGAAGTAATTTTGTTTTAAATATTTAATGTAACACATGAAAGGTATTCATTGCTCATGCATTATTGCACAACTTTTCCCACTGTTCCCAGACATTGTCCTCTCACATTTTTGCTATCAGTTTTAGGTGTCTTCAAATCAGGAATACTCACTCTGTCAAGTTTTCCTGTGTTATATAAAGGTTTGGTTTGCCATCAGAATGCAAGTTGAGGGCAGCAAACTCTAGTTCTCAAGATCCACTCCAAGTAGTCTAGTTTTCAGGATAACTGTAATAAATTGCAATTTTTTTAACCTCTTTTTATTAAAAAATGATGACTTTAATGCAATCTAGAAGAAACTGTACTGATCGGAGTGAATAGTGCTCTTCTATAGTTGTGGCACCCCTATGGGTTGGCCACTAGATGTCACTAGGTCCCTATAGATGTTCACCAGCTAGAGGGAATATCACTTTGCAGCTCTTCCTCTAGAAGCAGCTGAGTGGACGGACCCTGCTTTATAACTAGGGACTAGAGCTAGATTCAGTGTGGCATTTGAGTTGAGAGTTTGAGGATAGAGGAGCTCTTTTAGCGTGGTTTCTTTTTAGTGAGGCCTCCAGCCCTCACTCAGTATATTTTGGGGGATACTCCTTCCTGTGTATTCCATGCAAGGTTGGGCAATCCTCCAGTTATAGAAAGAGACTTTATTAGGATTTCTGAACACTTTGACAATTGCTTTGCAGGTTTTTCAGCCTGGTGCTCTTGGTGAAGGCTATTCCCTGGATCCAGAGGCCAGGTCACTGAAGCTCTGCCAGTTCCCTTCTAGAGCCAGAGGAGAACTGCAGTGACAATGATATTCCAGAAGGTTTTTGGACATTTTGCAAAATTTTTATCTTTGGTTGAGAGGAGGTCTTTTTGTCAATACTCATCTCATTTGTGGTTGGGCAGCGTGCCTGATCAAAATCATTCAAGGCCTCTCCTTTAGAGAGGCACCAATAAAAGCAACTAAGGAGAGAGAAGAGCAGGACTGAAGACCCTTCCCAGGATCTTCCCCTGAGGGATACAGGAGCAGGCTGGGTGACAGTGTGAAGACAGTTGGATCTCAGGTAGGAGTGTGAAAACATTTATGGGGATTCCCACTCTCAGGACAGGATTCCTCCAGAGCAGGGGATCCTGCAGCTCTCATTCCCAGAGAGTGGGCAATCCCTAGGAGCTTGAGTCACCAGCACTTAACACAGAGGAAAAGGACACTCATCTGTAAAGCCATCTATTTCACTCTGGACATTGATTATCTTTTCCAAGAAAGCAGTAAAAATTATTATTTGAACACCCAGACCTATGCCCTGTGTTATCTGTCCCACAAAGCATCAGTATCACACCCAACTCCTGCACACTGACAAGGATTCACCTCACCACCTGGGCCAGAAATATGTTTCCCTCCTACAGAAAGAACTCACCTTCATGTCGCAAGGAGGATGGGACAAGTAACAGGAGAGTCAGCCCCAAGAGAAAGAAATCTTTTTTTTGTGTGCCCTTGGACGACATGCCACTCCAAAGAAAAGGGTTACATAGTCTTATGAAGAAACAAACTAATGCAACATTATAAACTCAAACTTTGCTTCGACAATTAAACGCACGAGTCTTCAATAGATTTGTCATGAGGGCATAATATCTTTTTTGGTAGAATTCCAGCTTATTATAAATGCAAATTAGTTTCACACAGAAGTCAATTTAAGTAGCAACTTGTCACAGGACTTCTACTGTATTGGAATGTGGTCAGGGAAGGCTACGTAACATGGCTGCCTTCCCCTAGCTCATTACAGGAGGTAAAATGCAAAATAGCAACAGTCAGGCAGGTAGCCAATGACTGGGTAGGTAAAGGGTAGCCAGCAGTTCTCTGCCAGATCTGGCGAAGAAAACAATGAGAAAGGAGCACAAGGGGCATAAAAGGGGTACTGATGAGCAGCATGAAATGTTATTAACCAGTTTTCAAAACTAGAAAATGCTGTGCATGGATTCTGGGCATTACTAATATATTTATTTATTTAATTAGATCTTTGTCCTATGTTATGCATGTAGCAATAGAATAAAATTATTAAGGGAAACAACATATCTCTTGGATAAACACAATAACACCACACAAACCTCATACTAATGGATTCTAGAACGTTTAGATAATATAACATATCTTCAATATTGCCAAAATAAAATTTGAGATCACTTTTATCTTATTACAGACACTCAGTCATCCTGCCGAACAGTTAGTTTTTTGCCTAAAATAATTCCCTGCAGTAGTGTTCCTATTCTTGTCACAACAATAGAGATTCAGAATCTGAATGCACTAAATACTAAAGCTTCCAAATGAGAACATGGCAGTTAGTCCTCTGGAAATGCCAAGGAAAATGGTTCTTATTTGTTCTGCTAAAAGAATATTCTAATCACAAAGTTAAGGGTGATAGGAGCATACAGTGTAAGGTACAAGCCCTTGAAGCAGAGAAATTGATACACAGTACTATGGGGAGCTCCTTTGAAGGAAAGTAACACTTCTTTGTCAATGTGTGTTTAAAGGACTTATAAAGTTTTTACTTGTATGCAAAAAAACTTCTATTAATAAAAATCCACCAGTTAATATCATGGACCAATGATTATACACATCCCATTACAGTATGGAAGTTCTAAGTTTTCCTCAACATAGGTGTTATGAAGGTCCATCTCACCACTGCACGGTTTGTCAAAAGCAGAAGCAATTCTAGAAACATATTGAATGCTTGGCTCTTTTACTTTAGTGTTGTTATTCTTCACATTCAGCAAAGAAAATAGAATCTGCTTCTGTTGCTGTCTTACATAGAAAATATTTTAATCTTAATGGGTTAGATATTCAAAGCTGGCCATGTACATTAGCTGGTTAGAACTAATCTGGCTAAGAATATTCAGCGGAACTTTCTATGTGTGCAACCTTTAGCCGTATAAGAGACTTATACAGCTAAGCAGTGGCCATTGAGCATAGGCACATATTCAGCAGCCGTTACTTAGACACATAAGTCCCTCTTACTTGGCTAAATAGCACTGAATGCGGTTTACATATCTACCCCAATATTTATTCTCTATCTCAAATTGACAGATTCATAGTTAACTTGGTGGCAATCTGTACTATTAAACATGTGTTAGTTAGTTCTTGAATCAAGAACAATGATTGCTCTCTTTCCTGTTTGGTTTTGATGTGAAATTTGAAGTCTTCACTTGTTTTTATCTAGATCTTCTTGAGTCTGTTTAAGGAAATCATTTTTGTTATAAAATGTATTTCTTTGCTCCTTCTAGATATATCTATTATGTGCTTTTATCACTCTTGGTAACAGGGAAAGGTGATATTTTTTTCTTGTAAAACAGTTTCAGAATTTCATTCCTCTGGTTTGTGCCTCAATGTCTAAATTAAATGTCCATCTGTCATGGTGTGTAGGTACAGGGCAAACTGTAAACCTTTCTGAAGGAGAGATGATTACATCTATGAGGAAATGCACTATAAATTCCACAGGCAAAGAAATTACTTGTTACAGAAATGTTTCCACTATTCAACCGTTAACAGGAGTAAAATTTTATGAAGTGAAATTCTTGCTTATCTGGAAAGACAGATTTAAGAAAAGAATCAAACAACCAAAGATCTAAAAACATAAGGCAGTGGTCTTCACTATTTTTAAGCGGGGGCCACATTGGATCCAGTGGAGCTGGAGCAGAGCCCAGGTGGGGAGGGGAATCCCCCTCCAATATTGGGGCTGACTGGGGGGGACCTCACAACCTTCCATCGACCATCAACACCTTCACTTGTCCCTTCTTCCCTGCTGCTCATCAGTCAGCACGGGTGTATATCTTGTATAGCTTCCACTGCTGCTGCCATGCTTGACCTGTTCCATGATCCCTCCACCTCCAGCCCCCTTCCCTTGCTCCCTCTCAAATTACTCTGCATCAAGTTTGGCTTGCAAACAGTTAAGACACTGAAAAATATGCATAAGAACATAAGATATGCCATACTGGGAAGACCATGGACAGTGGCGTAGCCACAGGTGGGCCGGGGTGGGCCATGGCCCACCCACTTTGGGCTCAGGTCTACCCAACCAGGGCTGCCTGACCTGGAAGAGGGCTGGAGTCCAGAGCAGCAAGGCCGTCACGGGATCCCATTCTCGCGATGGCAAAGAGGAGGGCCGAAGTAGGGATGTGCAGAAAGAAAAAATTTGTTTCCATTCTTATTCATTTTGCCAGGACCCAAATTTGTTGCATTCATTTCATGGGGGAAAACCCAATTCATTTGATTCATTTTATTTGTTTTGTGATTTCCCATTAAAGTCAATGGGGGAAGTATTTGCAGCCTATTTTTGGCTGCAGAATTGGGGTTTTCTTATCAATTCTGATGAAAATTCTGGGGAGCAATCATCAGAACGAGAAAAGAGCTCCAAGGTACTTAGACTGTGGCAAAGTGGCACCAAAGTGGCATGAATAGCCTAAGGCAATTTAAAGGGGAAAAGGGGTACCAGGACTGGCAAGAGTGCTTTAACAGAGGTGCAAAGCAGCAGCGAGAGTGCCAAAAACATACCACAGCTTCAAAAGAGAGCACCGATAACAGATGCATGAACCCTCGAAGGCAGCACGACAGGCAAAGAGGCAAGACAAGTGGCATCAACATCCTACAGCACAATGAAGGGGGAACATAGCAAGCAGAAACACTAGCACCAACACACTGAGGAACCCTGATAGTGGCAAGAACACCACAAGGAGTTGAGTGAGTCATCTGGTGTATGGCAGCAAGGCAGAGTGCAGAAAGTTGATAGGGACAACACAGGCTGGCAGAGCCGAGATAGTCAGATAGCTGTGGTGTTGATAGGGGAAGACAAGGAGGCAAGATAAGAAGAGGCTCGGCATGCGGCGTGACTGTGAACCGGGGCGTACTGTCCACCTGACCCATCTTGAAACACGGACCAAGGAGTCTAACACGCGTGCTACGACCTGAAACATGATGAACTATGCCTGGGTGGGGTGGAACATTATTGCTATGCACAGGGCCGGTGCAAGGGTATTAGGCACCCTAGGCAAACCTTACAGCCTGGCACCCTACCCCCAACTCCCCATACACAATTTTAAAATTATGCATTTAACACATTTTACATGAAAAGTGACATTCTGAGGTAAAATTAATATATACGTTATTGTGATAATTTCATGCACTGTTGTGATGCCAACAAGAAAACTTTGCATCTTGGAATTCATATGGCATTATACCTATTGTGATATATTTCGGCATGGTCCTCCCCTTT
This sequence comes from Rhinatrema bivittatum, assembly GCF_901001135.1. NCBI lineage: Eukaryota > Metazoa > Chordata > Amphibia > Gymnophiona > Rhinatrematidae > Rhinatrema > Rhinatrema bivittatum. The sequence continues at coordinate 242,722,816 of NC_042621.1, read as the reverse complement.
CAACACACTATCTGTCAACACTCAAAGAATAACAACCCTATCTATGAAAAAGAATACCACAAATATTACACCAGAATCTAAAATATCAATACACCTCCTATCAGGAAAACAGAACAGGCCAAGCTAAAGCTACTACAGATCCCTACAGAGAAACCACATATTAAAAGAATGTTTCATCTCAGTCTTTATGCAGAACATAGACCCTCACCAAATACAGACTAAAGCCACAAAGTATAAATAGAAATGTGCAGACAACAACTGAACTGTAAAACGCATCATGCCAGACTCTATACAGTGCAAGAATGGAAAAACAAAAATTTCATCATTCCTCATAAAACAATCAATAAAATCAAGATATATAAATCATTAATCATAATAGTAAAATCATACTAATAAAATAATTTCAAAACAGCTGATGAATAGAATATCCAATAATTAAAGACATGCAAATTTTTTACCAAACACCAATAAAATATTTCAAACAGCAGACACATCACATACTACCCAATAATTAAAATGGTAGTCAACCAAGAAAAATGAACTTAAAGCCACCTTTACTTACCCTCTCCAGCAGTTCTCCTATTCCTTTCCCTTGCAGGCCACACCAGAAGCAGCAGTAGCTGCTGAAGCTGTCCTTACTGTCCTCTTCCTTAGGGGCCACAACCAGTCTGTTCTGTCTCTCTCACACACACACATCAGTCACACCCTCAGGACCAGTTTCTGTCTCTCACACACCAGTCATCTCCCCAACCAGTCTCTCTCTCTTTCTCTCTCTCTCTCTCTTACTCACACACACACACACACACACACACACACACACACACACACACACACAAGTCATCTCCCTGATCAATCTTTCTCATACATACACACGTCACCTCTCTGGCCAGTCTCTCAATCACACAATGCTCTCGCTCTCTCTCTCTTACACACAGACTTTCAATCATATACAGGCTCTCTCTATTTCACTTACACACAAGCTCTCAATCACACACATGTTCTATCTCACTTACAAACAGGCTATCTCACTCACACACCCTCTCTCATAGCCACAAGCCAGCCAATAACATGCTCCATCTCTCTCTCGCACACACATATTGACACACAAGCACCCTCCCTGACTCACATATACACCACACACATACAGAAGCACCTTCCCTGTCTCACACACAGAAGCACCATTCCTTTCTCACATACACACATACAAAAAAGCACCATTCCTTTCTCACATACACACCACACATATACACACACTCACAGAAGCACCATTCCTTTCTCACATACACATACACACACAAGCACCATTCCTTTCTCACATACACACCACACATACACACACACACACACAGAAGCATCATTCCTTTCTCACATACACACCACACATACACACACACACACACACACACACAGAAGCATCATTCCTTTCTCACATACACACCACACATATATTTTATTTATTTTATTTAACAGTTTTTTATACCGACCTTCATAGTAAATTTACCATATCAGATCGGTTTACAATTTAACAAGGGAAAAACTAGAGTAACAGATTCACGTAAACGAAAGATAACAATAAGTAGGAATAAGTCAAAGTTACAATCAACAGGGGGAGAGAACTTGGATGCTTGTAACAAGCTGGAAAGAAGATAGGCCGGTAAAAATTTTTACCATAGAGTGTACAAGTTAAAAACTTAAGGACGGTGCTTTAACCTGAATGTCTCAGAGTCCATTTATTTTTTCTTTGAGAAACGGAGTGCCAGACCGGGTAGGAATAAAGGCCAACTAGTGATTGTCTGGTGGTTCAGGGAAGGCTTGTTGAAAGAGCCAGGTTTTAAGACTTTTTCTGAAAGATAAAAGGCATGGCTCCAGTCTGAGGTTTGATGGGATACTGTTCCAGATCGATGGGCCTGCTATCGAAAAGGCTCTGTCTTTGGTTATAGCAAGGCGTGTGGCTTTAGTAGGGGGAACATTAAGAGTGCCTTTGTAAATGTCTCTAGTTGGTCTGATAGAAGAGTAGAGTTTAAAAGGTATTTCCAGGTCAAGTTGAAGTTGATGATGGATGGTTTTGTGGATTAAGGTAATCGATTTGTATAGAATTCTGTAATTTACTGGTAACCAGTGTAGTTTCCTGAGAATTGGTGATATGTGATCGTAGCGGCTGGTACTGGTTAACAATCTTGCTGCCGCATTTTGAATCATCTGCAGAGGTTTAGTAGAGGATTTGGGAAGTCCTAGTAGAAGTGCGCTGCAGTAGTCTATTTTGGCGAACAGTAGCGCTTGGAGGACTGTCCTGAAGTCGTGGAAGAATAAGAGAGGTTTAAGTCGTTTTAGAACCTGTAATCTGTGAAAGCAGTCTTTCGTTGTAGTATTGACCATTTTCCTTAGGTTTAGTCGGTTATCTAGAATCACCCCAAGATCTCTAACCTGCTTACATGTGATGTGAGAGTCGAGTGGTGTAGGTTGGTGGATATTGTTGTCATTTGAGGAGATGAGGAGAAGCTCTGTCTTAGAAGCGTTAAGGACCAAGTTTAAACTGTTGAGTAGATTGGTGATGGAAAGTAGGCAGTTATTCCAATGGGTGAGCGCTTTTGAGATTGATTCTGTTATGGGGATTAGAATCTGTATGTCGTCTGCGTACAGATAATGAATTAGGTTGAGATCTGTTAACATTTGGCAGAGGGGGAGGAGGTATATGTTGAAGAGGGTTGGGGATAAAGAAGATCCTTGTGGTACGCCAAGATTAGATTTTGTTAGGGGTGACTCTTTATTATTGATTTTGACTTTGTAAGTCCTATTGCTGAGGAAGGACTTGAACCAATTGTACGCAGATCCAGAGATGCCGATATCTGCTAGGCGATCCAACAGGATGGTGTGATTGACGGTGTCGAAAGCGCCGAAATATCTAACAAGACTAGTAAGAAGGAGTGACCTTTATCTAATCCCATAATAATATGGTCTGTTAGTGAGATGAGGAGGGTTTCAGTGTTGTGTGATTTACGGAAACCATATTGCGAAGGGTATAAGATCTTGTGGTCTTCCAGGTAGTCAGAAAGCTGTGTGTTTACCAGTTTCTCCGTTAGTTTAGCGACGAAAGGGAGGTTAGAGATGGGTCTGAAATTTGCTGGTACATTTGGGTCCAAATTGTGTTTCTTGAGGAGGGGCTTGAGTGAAGCGGTTTTTAGGATGTCTGGGTAGCTTCCTTGGGATAGGAGGCTGTTTATTATGCTGGTCAGAGGTCCTGAGATCAAGTTTGGGATGAGAAGCAGGAATCTCGATGGGATATTGTCAGCTGGATGGCTAGCAGGTTTCAATTTTTTTAGAAGGGATTCAATCTCTTTGGTGGAGATTGATTCAAAACAGTCAAATTTGGGTCTATTTAGAGAATTGGAATTCTCACCTGACTTGATGGGAGTTGTATTAGTAGGAAGGAGGGCGAGGGTATTTAAGATCTTCTGTTGGAAGTAGGAAGCGAGTTCGATAGCTTTTGAGAGAGCTTGTTCATCTGGAATAGGTGGTGAGGTTGATGTAGTGATTTGTGATACGTAAGCGAAAAGGGCCTGAGCATCATATTGAAAATGGTGTATTTTGTTTGCATAGTATTCCTTCTTTTTCTGTAGAATGGCGGTCCTGTAGTGATTTAAGAGTCCCTTGTATGATGAGAGGGTTGTTTTGTTTGGGGTTTTGCGCCATCTATTTTCTTTCTGGCGTAAGTCCTGTTTCATTTGTTTCAGTTCTGAGCAGAACCAAGGTTGGTTTCCCTTTTTTGTTGGGTTGCTTGATTTGGAGATTAATGGGACACCATTTGTTTGCGACTGTTTCTGTGATCTTTTGCCAAGAGGATAGAGCTGAGTCAGGATTAGCTAGGTCTAGGTTGGAGAATTCTTTGGATAGCTGATTGCCGAGTATGTCAGAAGGACATGCTTTCCTATATTGAATGGTAGAGGTGTGTGGAGAGGTGTGTGTCTGTTTGTGTGTGGAAAAGGAAGATTCTATTAGGAAATGATCTGACCAAGGGATTGGGGTACAGGAAGGTTCTGTTGTGCAAGTGAAATTAGAATTGATGAATATTTGATCCAGGGTGTGACCAGCTTTATGTGTGGGGTTGTTGATGGTCTGAGTGAATCCCATTGCGCCGAGGGTGGTGAGGAGAGCTTCACAGTTGGTAGAGCGAGGAATTGCATTCGTGTGGAGGTTGAAATCCCCCATAATTATTGTTGGAAGGTCTGCATTAATATGTTTCACTATGGATTCTACGAGGGGTGATGGGTCCGTTTCTAGAACTCCCGGGGGAGCGTAGACTAACAGAATTTGTAGGTGTTTAGATTTGACTAGACCCAATTCTAATTTGGATTCTGTCTTGATAGTATGTGCGGTCAATCTGAGTTCTTTCTTCGTGGCTAGAAGAAGTCCGCCTCCTCTTTTTTTGAGTCTGTGGAAGGTGAAGATGTCGTATGTCTGAATTGGTAGTTGATTGGTTAAGGCAATGTCCGAGTTTTTTAACCAGGTTTCTGTGATGGCGCAGATGTCTGGGTTGCTATCCAAGAGGTAATCATTGAGGATGTGTGTCGTCTTAGTTAAGGATTGCGCATTGATGAGAGTTACTGAGAGTAGCGTGAGGCCTAGAAGTTGATTCAATGGTGATGTCGTAATGGGGATGATTCTTTTTTGTATGACGTTGGTGAAGTTAGTTAAGGGGGTTCGCCTTTGGTTGTGGATGATTGGGATATTAAAAGTGAGCATGGTGAGAGTGGTTCTGGTGGAGGTTTGTTTTGAGATGTGGTTGATTGGGTCTGGGTTAGGGGCCCAAAGGTGTGAGTCTGTAGGGAATTCAAGAGGTGTCAGAGAGTGGGTGAGAGAGAGGTGTCTGTCTGTATGAGTAGATGTTTGGATGAATTTCTGAAAGTGTTTGTAAGTTAGTTGGTTCGGCTGGACGAATGCTTAGTCCTCTGTGAGCTTGAGTGGTTGCCTGACTGGTTGCTAGGAAGATTCTGGTCACAGCAGTTATATCGAGGACTATTATATTTCCGGACTCTGATGAATAGGTTGATAGATAACATGCTAGTATGGTAGTTGGGTAGCATCGGTTCCTTTGCTCTGTTGAAGGCCTCTTATTGGGAGGAATGGGTCAAGGGCTGGTCCCACAAATAGGGAGTACACAAAGGGAGTGCACTAAGGAGCGCACAAAGGAGCAGGCTCCTTTGTCGCGCTCCTTAGGCGCGCGACGCCTGGGTGTCTCTCAATTTAAATTAGGAGGCCAAATCAGGGCTGTCCCCTGATTGGCTGAAGGTGGTCGGCGTGCCCCTCTGAGGCGGAGGAAGGTGAGACGGATGTCGTCAGCATCTCGGTTCGACGGAGGCCGGCAGGGGCTGCCTCGTGGTCGGGGTCGGAGGCGGCCGTGGGTAAGTGAAAAATCAGGCCTTACCCCGGCGGGTCTCCGGCACCGATCGCGCAGGCCCTGCTTCACTGCTCTGCCGTGCTGCGTGCTGCGTCCGGAGGAAGAGGGCTCAGCATTTCAGAAGAGGGCTCAGCGTCCGGAGGAAGAGGGCTCAAGCGTCTCGGTTTGACGGAAGCCGGCAGGGGCTGCCTCGTGGTCGGGGTCGGAGGCGGCCGTGGTAAGTGAAAAATCAGGCCTTACCCCGGCGGGTCTCCGGCGCCGATCGCGCAGGCCCTGCTTCACTGCTCTGCCGTGCTGCGTCCGGAGGAAGAGCATATATGCACACACACACACACACACACACACACACACACACACACAGAAGTACCATTCCTTTCTCATATACACACCACACACACACACACACACACACACACAGAAGCACCATTCCTTTCTCACATACACACCACACATATACACACACACACACACAGAAGCACCATTCCTTTCTCACATACACACCACACACATATACACACACACAAGCACCATTCCTTTCTCACATACAACCACACATACACACACACAAGCATCATTCCTTTCTCACATACACACCACACACATACACACACACACACGCACCTTTCCTTTTTCACATACACACCACACATATACACACACACACACAGAAGCACCATTCCTTTTTCACATACACACCACACATATACACACACACACACAGAAGCACCATTCCTTTCTCACATACACACACACACACACACAGAAGCACCATTCCTTTCTCACATACACACACACATACACACACACACAGAGAAACACCCTCCCTATCTCACATATATGAAGCACTTTCCCTGTCTCACACACAGATGCACCATTCCTTTCCCACATACACATACACAGAAGCATTTCTCCGGTGGCGGCTGGCAGCAGCCATCTTCTTTTCTTCGGCCCTGCCGGCCTGGTCTCTTCATTTCTTCGGCCTGGCACCCTCAATGGCCCGGAGCAGAGGAAGCCACGTGATCCACTAGTCTGGCCCACCAGGGGAAGCCCGATCCCCTGATAGGCCAATCCGCCTCACATGGCCTTCTATTTCTAAAACACCGCGGTGCAAACCAAAAGAATGGAAACGTATAATATGTTGCATTCGTGGGGGTTCGCCATGAGTTTTGCGGACCCACGAATGCAATGTATATGGCCCTATACGTTGCGGATTGCGCATTTGTTCAAAATGAATGCACATCCCTAGTAGGAAGGCCATTGTGGGATCCTATTCCCACGGCAGCAGCGGAAATAGGAGTTTGGCTGTGCCCAATGAAAAGGCACTGTGTGTGTGTGGGTGGGTGAGATAGGAGCTTGAATGTGTGTGTGTGTGTGTGTGTGTGTGGGGGGGGGGGGTGATAATGTGAGCCTGGAGCTGTATGTGGATTAGAATGGGAGCCTGGGGGTATATGTGGGGAGGGTGAGAATGGGAGTCTGGGCATGCGTGTATGTGAATGACAATGGGAGACTGGGTATGCATCTGTGTGTTCATAAAAATGGGAACCTGGGTGTGCGTCTGTGTGTTCATAAGAATGTGAACCTGGGTGTACATCTGTGTATGTGAGAATGGGATCTGGGGGCAGTTAAAGTGAGAGTTTGTTGTTGTGGTAGAGAACATGAGAGTGAAAGGTTGTGTGTGTGTGTGTGTATGGTAGAGCATATTAGAATGAGAGCTTGTTTGTGTGTGTTTAGCTTGTTTGTGTGTGTTTAGAGAATGTAAGAGTGAGAACTTGTGTTGGGGGAAATATATGAGAGCTTGTGTGTGTGTGTAAAGAATGTGAGAGCTTGGGGGGAGAGCCTATGAATATTTGTGTGTGTGAAGGGGTCTGTGAGAGAAAGCATGAGCCTGTATGTGTGTGAGGAAGGAAGGAAGGAAGAAGACAGTAGGAGAAGAAACAGAACGAGAAGATAGACCCTAAAAAGGAATTAGGAAAGGACCTTCAAGGAAAAATCTTCCTGGACTTCTCTTATAAAGTGGCCACAAAGAGAGAGGAATTTGGGCATCTATGTATGCAGCTTGCAGCAAAAAAGATTCGATTCATGCTGATATTTCTGGCCAGGCTGCGGGTGTGGAGTGATGGCACTGTACACATTTTTGATAAATTACCGGAGGCAAAGAAGTTTGTCAGTGCGGCAGTTTGAAACCCAGACTGCTAGAGCGCAGAGAAGGATTGCCAACTCGGTGAGTGACTTGTTTTTGCTTGGGCTTTCTATATGCCTTCAGCAGTGGGTGATAGAAATTTGCTGGCTTGAAATAATTGAGGGATTTGGATCTCTCTCTATCGCAAGGAGGACGCAACGATTCTACCACTAATATATCATTGATTCGGGCACAAAGTTTGATGACGAGTTCCAGATGCCGGCTTTCCGGCGCCCACATTTAATCAAGGTGTTCACAATGGGAGTCCTGGAAGGTTGTGGGAGAAGCGGCGAAAAATGTAAGGCTGCAGATCATGGATTTTTGTCCCTGCTGGGCTCACTTGCTGTGTGTAAAATTCAGAGAGATCTGTTGCTAGATGCAGAAACTTAGGTGGGGACATTCTGGGCTGTAGTGGAATTGATGCCCAATGTTCTTCAAGTTTATGCCTCTGGTTCATGTTTACACTTTTTTCTTATGGGTTTGAAGGTTATTTCATTGCCTCTAATGTTCTCTATTTAAGTTGTAAGTAAAGGGATGGCACCTGATCACACATTAGTGTCTCTGGCTCTCCAGGGAGAGAGCATTTGGTGGAAACTGAAGGAGGGGGATGTTGGAGGGGGAAGAGAAGGGGATTTAATACTAGGGGGAAAGGGGAAGAGGCCACTCATCTTTGCAACTTCTAAATGCTTTTGCTAGTGGTGGGTTTATGTGGGGCACTGTGCAGGTAATCAAAAGGTACAAATGTGGAGTTAAAGGTTGGGTTTCTTTGAACTATATGGAGAGAAATGACAGGAAGGTGGTAGAGGTGTTGTTTACATGGGTTCCAGGTGTGATATATGTCATGGAATGTGTTGGGCCTAGGATCACCAATTAAGAGGGAAAATGTACTGTCACAGGGGGATATTGCTTTGTTGCAGGAAACGCATATGACTGATGGAGAACATGTCAAATTGAAAAAGCTTTGGTTTAACCTTTTATTCATTGGGCACTTCCAAATGGAAAGGGGTAGCAATTCTGCTTCATAAGAGAATTGCATTTTCTATGGAGAAATCTTGGGCAGATTCTGAGGACAGGGTTTTCATGGTTAAGGATTGTTTATTTGGGAAATCCGTTATTCTGGCATCCATTTATGCCCCAAACCAATATGACAATAATTTTTTTTTTTACTAAGGTGGTAACATGCCTAGCTGAATTGGGTCCAGCCCAACTATTATAGGGAAGATTTTAATTGTGTGAAAGATCATGTGCTAGACACAAGCTCCCTATCTTCATCTTATCGAATGGGAAAGGGAAAAGGTATCCAGTTCTTGTGTGACAGTGTAGCCTTTGTGGATACTGGGAGAGTATTATACCCAGAAGAGAGGGATTTTACCCATTATGCCAGTGCGCATGCCACAAAATCCAGAATCTACTACATACTGCTTTCAGAAAGCCTTTTCAATGATATGTGCATAAAGTAGACATAGGAACCTTGGTGATATCGGATCACTATCCAGTGTTCTGTTCTTTGGGGGATGGGAGTATACCCAGGGCCGGTGCTAGATTTTTTTTCTGCCCTGTGCAAACAATTACGATGCTGCCTCTACCCCCGCCCTCCCCAGCCCCCAATTCATCTCCCTCCATTAACCAAAATTTTAAAATCTGACATTTCTCCCTACCCAGGTCTACCCCCTCTCCTCTGGAACCCATGGCCAGTGCAAGGGTATTAGATATAGGCGAACTTTAAAGGCCTACCCATATGCATTTATAATAATAGATTTTACATTTAAAAAGAACATTCTGAATATAGTCTTCTAAGGTAAAAATATCACTTACAACACTGCTGTGGTGCCAACCAGAAAACCCTGCAAAAATACCCATATGGTATTAGGCCTATTGTAATGCGTTTTGGATGTGGGCTTGACCCTCAGAAAGCCTTGACTAAGCAATTTATAGTCAACCTCCCATACCAAATCAGCACTAACTGCCAGCACTCAAACAATAACAATCTTACCTATGAAAAATTAACACTGCAAATATAAACCAGCTCCTAAAATATCATGACACCTCCTATTAGGAAATCAGGACAAGCCAGGCTGCTATACATCCCTACACAGAAGCTACATGCTAGCAGAATACCTGACCTCTACCACACATGCAGAACACAGAAATAAAAAGTCTATCGCAGAATAAAAAGAGACCATAAAGTACAAATAAACATTTGCAGACACAAACTGAACTAGAAACTGTAACAAGGCACACACTGTATACAGTGCAACAACAGAAACAGCACCATTTGTCATAAAACAATAAAATCAAGAATTATAAAACATCAATCATTATAGTAAAGCCATATTAATAATGAAAATAAATATTTCAAGGCAGCTGAAGAATAAACATCAAATAATTAAAAACTCATATAAATTGTTTTTTTAAATTTCCCAAACACTAGTAAAATATTTCAAAACAGCAGACATCAAATAACAGCCAATAATTAAAACCACCAAGGATAAAAATAAAATATCCCACTCTTCATATCTGGGACCTTTTGGTTTGCAGTCACCCTGAGATTGTTGAGGATTAGTGAGGGAAGGGGGGCACACACACTTTCTTTCTCTCATACATACTCATGCTTCTCTCAGATGCAAACATTTCTTAAGAACATAAGAAATTGCCATGCTGGGTCAGACCAAGGGTCCATCAAGCCCAGCATCATGTTTCCAACAGAGGCCAAAACCAGGCCACAAGAACCTGGCAATTACCCACTCTCTCCCACGTGCGTGCAGACACACACACACACACACGTGTACACATGCTCCCTCTCACACATATGTTTACACAGTCAGATGCTCTTTCTCTTTCACACACTCCCACACATTCATACTACCTCTTTCACATTGTCCTTCTGTCTTACACACACATACATTCATTCCTTTTCTCATACACACATATATGTGCTCCCTCTTAAACATACACATGCTCTCTCACACACAGGCGCTTCACCTTCTTCCACTTCCTCCCCTGGCAGCCTTGGGCACATCGCTTCACTTTGGCCTCCATTGGGTAGGGATAAGGTGGCTTCCATGCCTCTTTGGCTGCTGGTGAGATGGGATCCTCTGGCAGCCCGCAGCCTCTCTGGTTAGGCTACCAGTGGACAGGGGTCTACCGGCCTTACTACCTCAGCTCTTTCTCCTACTTTTCATCCCCTTCCCTCCCTCCCTCTAGATATTTCCCTTTTCTCACACTATCTCAGTTCTTCCCCCATCCCTGTCCTTCTAGAGAGTCTTCTCCCCCCTTAGTGAGTCACTGTATCAGTTTTTTTCCCCTTCATCCCCTCTTCCTTCCTCTATAGGCTCTGTCCTCCTGTCTTCTCATCCCTTCCTATGCTTTCCACACTTTCTTCCTGCCTGCTACCTATGCCTTTCCCCCAGCTTCTCACGCATTCACTTCCAGCCTCTTAGCCCTCCCCAAGCTCCTCTTCCTCCCTATTCCCTGGTACATTTTTATTACAGTCAGGATTCCTTTCCCCCTCCTTTCCATGTGAGCAGGCAATAGGAGCAGCAAAGCAGTCAAAGTAAGGAAAAGGCCAGCATACCGCCTGTAGCATAAGAGCCACTAAAGAAGGCTTGCCAGCTCAGATGTAGTTATCGGATTAGGCAGAGGTAACCTAAATCCCTGCCCGATCCGATGCATCAACATCTAGATCTCCTGCGCGAGCCAGCAACAGGAGCAGCAGCAGCAGCATTTGCATGACGTTATGTCCTGCTGCTGCAGGCCCAGTCTCACAAGAGGAGCAGTGATCTTGAAGTTCTTCTTGTGAGACTGGCCCTGAAGCAGCAGGACATGACATCATGTTGTCCAGGTATATGACTACAAAGGAGTATAGAAGATCTCGGAGAATCTCATTCAAGAGATGTTGAAAGATAGTGAAGGGCATCACAATGTACTCATAGTGACCATCCCTAGTGTTGAATGCGGTCTTCCAAATATCTTCCGGTTGGATATGTACAAGATTGTATGCACCCCTCAGATTCAACATGGTAAATATTCGAGTCCCTTGGAGGCGGTCAAACAATTTGCTGATGAGGGGCAATGGGTATCAGTCTTTGCGGGTTATGGCGTTAAGCCCTCTATAGTCAATACAAGGGCATAACCCTCCGTCCTTTTTTTTGATGAAGAAGAACTCCACTCCGGCGGGAGAGTCGGTGGGTCTAATGAACCCCTTTTGAGACAATGGGTAGGTTCTGCCCTTGGGAGGCGTTGTGCCCGGCAGAAGCTCTATAGGGCAATTCAATTTGCGAAGTGGCGGTAACATGTCGGCCTTTTGCTTTGAGAAGACATCCTCGAACTCGGAGTACTGGGCTGGCAGCCCGGTAAGGGTGGTGGTTTTTAGGACGGTTACCACTGGAGATACTTGTCATAGGCAGGTCTTCTGGCATTTAGGACCCCATTGCACCAACTGCAAGGAACGCCAATCGAATTGAGGTCTGTGGATCTGGAGCCAAGGCAGCCCCAGGATGACTGGAAGTGTAGAACGCTTTAGTATGTAGAAGGACAGCTCTTCCTAGTAGAGTGTGCCCATGGTGAGGCGGACGGCCACCGTTCAGTGGGTGATGAGTCCGGGAAGGTATTCCCCTTGGATGGAAGAAATGTGAAGGGCTACCTCTAGGGGTTGTAGAGGAATGTTCAGGAGCTTGACATTGTCATCCATAATGAAACTGCCACTTGCCCTGTATCGACAAGGGCAGTGGTGGTGAAGGAGTGAGACTCGATGTTAAGCGAGACTGGAAGTAGAAGTTGGGGGCCGGTGATAATAGCGCCCAAGTTTGGGATCCCCGCCGGGCTCAGGCATTGGATTTCCAGGTCGAACCGGGCAAGACTGCCAAAGATGTCCAGAAGCACCACAGTAAAGGCAGAGACCCTCCTTCCTCCGATGAAGATGCTCGGTCGGATCCCACGGTTAACCTGCATAGGTTCCTCAGCAGGAGGTGGTGGTGCTGATGAAGCCTTAGAGGGAGGACTTTTGGCATGCATTGGGCGTGGAGTAGGAGATCGAGAGGCCTTTACTTCTAGGCGCTTTTGCCAGAGTCGATGGTCGATTCTCAAGGTGAGGGAGATCAGGTGCTCTAGAGACGTGGGAGTCTCACGGACAGCAAGTTCAATTTTGAGAGCACTGGAGAGTCCATCTAGGAAGATGGCTTGCAGACAATCCTCTTGCCACCTAAGCTCAGTAGCCAGGGTCCTGAATTCCTCCGTGTACTCGGAGAGGGTTTTTGACCCTTGACAGAGGTGGAGGAGGTTATGATTGGCTACTGCTTGACGGCCCGGGTCTCCGAAGGTCTGCTTGAAGACAGTGATGAACTCTGATAGCTGGGAGAGCATGGGATCAAAGCGGTCCCACAATGGAGAAGTCCATGCTAGAGCTTTTCCCTCCAAGCGGGAAAGGATGAAGGTTACTTTCATGGTTTCCTTCAGGAACAAAGAGGGTTGCAGTACAAATTGCATGAAGCACTGATTAAGGAAGCCTCGACAGAGGCGTGGGTCCCCGTTAAACTGGGGAGGTGCTGGGAGAGCCAATGATGCTCTGGGTAGCAGAGAAGCTGACAGGCCCACGGGGTTGGCCAGAGCTGTTTCTCGCAGCTGGGAACAAAGCTCTTCAACCGAAGAGGCCAATAATTCCAAGGCTCGTCGATGTTCTTGGACAGTTGCGGCCAAACCCGGTATGGCCCGGGAAGCGGGGGACTCCGCCGAGTCCGTGGCCTTGGCAACCTGTTGCGCCTGGAGGTGGACCCTTGTACTGAGGCAGTGAGGAGTGGCTCCCTGGTCGGGCCCAGGAAGCACCTGCCACCAGGAGGCGGAGCACAAGAGGAGACAGAGGCTAGCTGGAGCTTCACCACTGGAAGCTCCAGTGGTGAAGGGTCTCCCGGAAAGGAAGTATAGAGGTGTGCCCACCAGTGCTCAATCAAGGCTCGCTGTGGAGCTTGGACCCGCCCCTGGCCCTTTAAGGGGCCGGGCGGTCCGCGTGTGCCTCGGGGTGGGGCCAACACCATGGAGGACGCCGAGCCCCGCCATGAGGCCTGTGCACTGAGTAAGGCTTGGTGATCGCCGCGGGATGCCAAGGCCTTGAGGAGCTAGCTGCTGCCATGGGAGAGACTAACCCGGGATTTGCAGCGGAGTTGGGAAGGTGAGCAGGCCCGTGTGCGGGCCGAGTGCAGACGGGGCGTGTAACATTATCATTTTGAAGGTGTGGTCTCCAGAATTGTGCAAGGTATTCCAAATTAAGTCTCACTGAAGACTTACAGAGGCAATATCACCTTTTTCTGCTGACAATTCCTCTCCCTATGCACCAAAGCATCTTTCTTGCTTTAACTATCATCTTATCCAAATGTTTGGCCACTAGGGATGTGAATCGTTTTTTGACGATTTAAAATATCGTCCGATATATTTTAAAACGTCAAAAATCATTAGAGGTGATATACACTAGGAATTCCCCCGATTTATCGTCAAAAATCGTAAATCGGGGGAAGGGGGAGGGCGGGAAAACCGGCACACTAAAACAACCCTAAAACCCACCCCGACCCTTTAAAATAAATCCCCCACCTTCCTGAACCCCCCCCAAATGTCTTAAATTACCTGGGGTCCAGTGGGGATGTCCCGCTGTGATCTTCCACTCTCGGGCCACGGGTGAGATGACAGGGCAAAGGTAGCGCCGGTGCCATTTTGGTTCCTGTCCCCCGACGTCACGAGCACAGGAGATCGCTCCCAGACCCCCGCTGGACCCCCAGGGACTTTTGGCCAGCTTGGGGGGCTTCCTGACCCCCACAAGACTTGCCAAAAGTCCAGCGGGGTCCGGAAGCGACCTCCTGCACTCGAATCGTATTTGCCGTATTGCAAAATGGCCATATGGCCGGCGCCATTTTGCAATACGGCAATATGGCCATATGGCGGGCGCCATTTTGCATTTTGCAATACAAAATAGGGTTGTTTTAGTGTGCCGGTTTTCCCGCCCTCCCCCGATTTACACGATATTTAAAAAAACAAAACTGCGACGATCCGATTCCTTCCCCCCCAGCCAAAATTGATCGTTAAGACGATCGATCACATGATTCACATCTCTATTGGCCACCTTAAGATCATCAGAGACAATGACTCCCAGATCCAGCTTTTATTTTCTGCTTAGAAGAATTTCAAACTCTATACTGTACCACTCCCTTGTAATTTTGGGGCCCAAATGTATGACTGTATATTTTAGCATTCATTCTTAGCTGCCAGATTCTAGACTATTCCTCAAGCTTTGCTAGATCCCTCATGCTTCACACAGCTTCCTGGATGCCTACTCTGTTTCAGATTTTAGTTTCATCTGCAAAAAAGACAAACCTTTCCTAATAGTTCTTCAATTTTGCTTACAAAAATATTGAAAACAGGCCCAAGGACTAATCCCTGCAGCATACCACTAGTAACGCCTCTCTCCTCGAAGTGAACTCCAAATATTACTACTTTTTGTCACCTACTACTCATAAGAACATAAGAAATTGCCATGCTGGGTCAGACCAAGCCCATCAATCCCAGCATCCTGTTTCCAACAGAGGCCAAACCAGGCCACAAGAACCTGGCAATTACCCAAACACTAAGAAGATCCCATGCTACTGATGCAATTAATAGCAGTGGCTATTCCCTAAGTAAACTTTATTAATAGCAGTTAATGGACTACACCTCCAAGAACTTATCCAAACCTTTTTTGAACCCAGCTATACTAACTGCACTAATCACATCCTCTGGCAACAAATTCCAGAGCTTTATTGTGCATTGAGTGAAAAAGAATTGTCTCCGATTAGTCTTAAATGTGCTACTTGCTAACTTCCTGGAATGCCCTCTAGTCCTTCTATTATTCGAAAGTGTAAATAATCGATTCACATTTACTCGTTCAAGACCTCTCATGATCTTAAAGACCTCTATCATATTATTTGCAAATTATTGCTGCACTTTTGAAATCATGAATGGAGAACTTATACCTTTAAAGTACATGAGGTAATAAAATTAAAATATCAGCAAAGACTCTCTCCCCCTACAAACAATGCTCTTAAAATAAAAAAAATCAAAGAATCGAAATTAAGATACAAGCATGTATAAAACCTTTTCATCCTTCCAATTATTTGATATAAATCTGTTGTGCCTGAACACCATATCTGCCTCGATAGTTTGGCACAACATGTATTTTAATAGTTTTACATGCGGAACAAATTCTTGCACTAATGTGTCACATAAAATGCTCCTGACTATCATTATTTACACTAATGAAGGATTAAATTCAAATAATCAGACTTTGTCTTGGCAGGCAATGCATTATTATGTAATTACAACAAACATCTGTATCTTGTGCAAACTATCTCATCGGTTTGAAAATGTTAAAAATTTTCATAAGAAGCAGCTGAGACTTTTTGGACAGTGTTTCTACTTTTCAGTGTTTTTAGATTTATTTTTTATTTATTTAAAGGATTTATATACCGGAGGTTCCTGTATAATATACATATCACCCCGGTTTACAAGGAACGGTAATTATCGCTTCATATAGCGGTTTACATTGAACATGTTAAAAAACTAAGTAACAAATACTTAAACATGAAATACTAAACGTGAAATACTTAAACATGAAAACAGAAAACTAATGCATAGATATTGGAGTTTTTGATTCTCAAGGAATTTCTCCTATGACTGCAACTTTGTTAGTTACCTTTGTTTTGGAGGCAGATAAAGAATGGACACTAAACATTTTATTTCATTTCTTTTTTTTTAATTTACTGTTTATTAACAATCAGAATATACAGAATACAATATCAAAACAGAGGCAGAGCAATAAACTACAGCATTGAAATGACAAATCACCAGCCCCAATAACTCATTGTTCTGTGTTTCGGTATTTCAGTTACCTCCAGATCCACCTCCCCAACCTCCCCCCTAAACAACCCACCCCACCCATCCCATTCCCTATCCCCCCAGGATTAGGACTCATGTGAAGAAAAAATCCCTACATAATTCCCCTATCCAGAACCCCTGAGAGCCTGCCAAGATATAAAAGAGCTCCAGGTTTTCTCAAACCTCGGAATATCATCGTGGAGATGGGCAGTCCATTTATACAATGTGAAAAGTTGAGACAATCTACATAATAATTTGTAACCGTTTTCCAAAATCAAGGAAGAAACAGAGCTTTTCCCTAGCGCCTAATAGCACTCATTCCACTCCAAATCATCCAAGGTTACAGAAAGATCAGACTCCCAAAGCAAAACATACCTAGGTTTATAAGCGAGGTCCTCAATGAGTAAAGTGTAAAGTCTAGAAATCATCTTATCTAATTTATCTGCTCTAGCACAAAAGACTTCAAAATGTGATTTGCTGCTGCCCAAGTCCATAGTAATACTCCTGGAATGGACAAAAGAAGCTAATTGTAGGTAAGAGAAGCGATCCTTCTCCTCCAGGGGATAAGATTGACACAATTCTTCAAAGGAAAGAACGGAACCTGCACCCCAAACCTGTTCCAGTCTCTCAATGCCTAGACGCTTCCAGGAAGCTGCTGTGGTGACCAAATCCCCCAGAGGAAAATCTTTATTATATAGGAGAGAAGTAGAATGCCAGTAGGGTTTGTCCCCCACTAACTTGAGTGTGATACCGATGCCAGACCTGCAGAGAATGTGCAGTAAAAGGGGGACCCCCTGCCAAACTCAGGGGCTGAGATATCTGTCTGCCACACAAAGGTATCTAATGGGGCAGCCCAAAGATATCCAAAGTATACAATGCTCTTATAACCAACGTTTTGTCTAAGCAGCCCAAAGATATCCCACTCCAAATCTATCCAGACCTTACATTTACTTCTTTAGTGCCAATCCCAAATCATTTTTAGCTGAGAAGCTGCGGAATAAAATTCTAACTTGGGGACCCTCAACCCAGCCTGATTCTTGGGTCGAAACAGCACTGCTCCCGAAAATTTTAATTTCTATTCTTGATTTGATAGAAAATGTTGATTTTGCATAGTTTTAGCATCCAACTTGGTCCTGGAAATAATTAGATATTTTATAGGTTGTGATATTTACATGAGTTTCAAAGTATGTAGGTCTGAAGAGGGGACCAATGTGACATAAAAAAATGAATGTAGTTTAATATCTTCTGATTATTTTCCTTAGTCCAGTAGATATCACAATTTAAAAAGAATTCAGGTTTCACAAGAAAGAGAATGTCTAAAATGTTCCTTAATAAGTTAGTAGTATACTGCCAATAAAAAATCTCTTCAATTTTAAGAATTACAGACTTATCAATGTTTTCTTTTCAATACTTTAGATTTATACTTAATTGCGTTCTTTGCTGTGCAGCCCCTATCTTGTTCTGAGCTGGGGCATACGAAGAGGATCACGGACCATGCAAGGCCACATGACCTGCCAGGGTTCCCACACTGGGGAAAATGATGTACTTTTCAAGATGCTTGGGGATTTTGTTCACTCAGTGGCTCTTCCTGCTCACCAGTCAAGCAATCCAAAAAATCCACATCCACACCAGCTCTTTTGTTGAAAATAAAAATATTTACTGACTGATGGCAGGGAAATCAAATTTCACAAATGGATTCATATATGAATAGCGCTCACACAGTAATTCATTCCAAAAATGACAAAAAAATAAACACAGTGGGGTAAATTTTAAGACCTGCGTGTGGGTGTACATGTGCACGCGCCACCCGGCGCACACACATTTACGCCCAATTTTATAACTTGTGTGCCCAGACATGCGCAAGTTATAAAATCGGGGGTCGGTGCATGCAAGGGGGAATGGAGGAAGCCTGCGCCCACGCAAGCAGGCTTCCCCCATTCCCTTAACCCTAACCTAACCTTCCCACCCCTTCCCCTAATCTTTCCCCCCCCCAGCCCTACTCTAACCCCCCCAAAATTTTTATCAAACCTTTGGCGCCTGCCTGGAGGCAGGTGCAGGTTGCGCGCACTGGCAACCTGCCGGCACGCGATCCTCCGACACAGCGGCAAATGGCCGCTGTGTCGGAGGCCTCTGGCCCAGCCCCATCCCGCCCCCCATCCCAACCCTTTTTGCAAGTCCCTGGACTTAGACGCGTCCTGTGGCTTTAAGCGCGTCGCCGGGCCTTTATAAAATAGGACCAGTGCACGTAGAGCTTTTAAAATCCGGCACAGTCTGTCTACACCTTTTCACTCAAAATATATCAGCTGTTTGGGATGGTAACTCTTCCACCCCGGATCCTCCCAGAACCTGTTGGGTAGTTGCAATCTTTTCCTCCAAGGTCCTTGTCTCTTTCTCTTACCTTTGAATCTCGGGCTGATTGTAGCTGAATCAGACTTTGACTCGGGTGAAATTTCCCAGGCAGGCTGCTCTTCCTCTGGCATTTACTAGTATACTGGTCCACCATCCAACATAGAATAGAATATAAGACATTAACAATCATCCATAAATGTACGGAGAACAAACAGATTGGTTTAACACGGCAATTAAAATACATGTACCTCATAAGAACCTACAATCAGCTAATAAAGGCCTCATATCCGTTCCATCAGTGCGATCAGCCCAGCTTACGCAAGTAAGAGAACGTGCAATATCTCTTGCTAGCCCAAAGATTTGGAATTCACTCCCCACGGAAATACATCTACAACAAAACTTAAAGATATTTAAGAAAGAGATGAAAACTTGGCTCTTCACGAAAGCATTCAATGAATCTAACTAACTTACTCATACTCACTAACTTTTATGTTTTATTATCTTAAGATTAATTTTAAGGTACTAAACACGCCATTCTTTTACATGCTATTTTTATTATTATTTTATTGTAACTACTATTTTACTATTGTTCTTACTATTAACTACTAATTACATTGACTACTAATTACATTGTTCTTACAACAATGTAATTTTATGTATTTTGGTTTTATTGTATTTATCTTGTTGTAATATTTTATTGTTGTAAACCGTTATGATGGCTACACCAAATGATGGGATACAAAACAGTAAATAAATACATAATAAATCTCTCTAAGAAAATCCTCTTCTTAGGGCTCCCAATTTCACTCTGGCAGACTTTCCCAGGCAGGCTGTCCTTTTTTGAAACCTTCTAGTACACTCATGTTCAACTTTCAAGGCTCTCTTTATAATCAGACTTCTGAACTCTCAGGACCTCCTTCTTCTGTGAGCCTTCTTTTTAAAGGGAAAGGCCCTGGTGCTACTCTGTGAAGAGAGAGCTCCACACCCCAAACAGGACTCCATATCTTGGAATCTCTAACTCCTTTCCATCCCTTCCTGCTTCATGGGAGCAAGGGCTTTTATACCACAGCATCCCAAAATTTTAGCCAATGTGACCCCGTTTTAGCATTTGAAAATTCATATGACCCAAGAGAACAACCAAAACAAATTAGCAGGGATGCAGTCCCCATCTGCCCTTTCACCCTCCTCAAGCTCCAGTCAATCCTTTCTCTAAACCTTCTTCCCATCTAGAAGACCTCCTTTTTCATCCTTTGCCCCTCCAGCTGATCCCCTCTTATACCCCCCAGCTCCTCTCATCTTTCTAGACATCCACTTTCTCACCCCCTCCAGCCATTTTCACAGCCTCCCCAACTGATCATCTCTCACCTCAAATGCCATTTTATAACCCCCAAATGATCCTCTGTCCTCCTCTCCCTATACCCGATTGCTCATCCCTTCTCTCTCACCTACCTGCCTCACTTCCTCGATCCTCCCCTCCAACCCTTCTCTCACATCCTCCCAATTGATTGCATCTCACTCCCAGCTCCTCTCTTACATCCCCTAGTTGATCTATCATTCCCGCCTCAGCCTCCACAGCCCTCTGCAGCTGATCCAACCCTGAAACCCTCCTGCATCTGATCCCTCTCTTCAAACAGCCCCTTCTCCAAACATCGAATGGTCAACTTCCATGGCAACATTTTCCTTTTGACCCTGGGCCAAAGGTGGCTAAATAAATAAAAATGGCAACTGGTGGGAAGAGAGGGCAAGCTGCTGACAGGGGCAACATTTTTCTCTCTGGTAGGTTCAGTGGTGGGTGGGAGGATAGTGGCACACTCAGCCCACCCTTCCCCTCATGGCTGGCCCCAAATCTGACTGTGATCTGCAAACTAATACAAGCACAGAGGGCAATTATTTAAATAGGTTCTCTAATATTCAATTATATTGACCACACAAACAGAGAACCAAATATGTCATCACACCAAACACTTAAGTATAAACATACAAAAATATTTATTAAGAATAATACATCCTATCTAGACAATTAATACTATCTAGCTATTCAAACCCCATTATTCATTCACATGTTTTTAATGAATGAATGGGGTTTGTGTGGTCAATGTTTGTGTTGTCAATGTGTTTGTGTGGTCAATGTGATCTGCAAGCAGCATAAGTAATGAAAGTCAATATGGGGCCTATGAGTTAGTTCAAGCTCACAGGCCCTACAGTGGCCTTATTCCCTTCTCATACAGGGATGGAGGCCACTGTACAGAAATTCATGCAAGGGCAGGGCCACTGTCGGGCCTGTGAATGTATGCTCATATTGATTCCCACAGGTCCCACACTGATTTCCCTACTAATGTTGCTGCTGGTGCCTGAAGAGGGCTGCCCTTTGAGGTACTTGTGACCTCAGCTGGGATCTTGACCTACAGTTTGGGAAACCCTGGTTTATACTCTCCAAACACCCCTCCCAGTGGGGCGTGATGCTCCTCCTTAGCACACTGACACTACCCTGACACCACATACTCATACTGAGAGCACTCAGTCCAACCAAATACTGCATGTTTGTAAGGGGCAGGGATGTTTTCCTGGGGGAAGAAAATAGGCACTCCGTTACATATAGATACAGACAAAGAAATGGGGATGACAGTATTCTAGGCCATATTTTGTGTGTTTATTATTATTAGATTTAGAAATGAATGTCCTACATTTTCAAATAAGTTAGTGCCCAAATCAGACTTATGGCATACCCAGTGTGTTCCTATACATGTGTACATGTACATCAACATATTCATTCCTTCTGATCAAGGAGCTCTGCCATTTTGCCATGCTTCCAAGATGAAAATAGCTAAATGTTCTGGTCAGGAATCTTTGTAGCATTTGCAATGCTTGGAGTGCTTCCCTGGAGCTTTCAGACAGGTATAAAAATTGACAGCAGGCTGTGGGATGGTATTTGGTGGTGCATACAAAGCACATTTGTGATAGGCTTGAACAAGTAAGCTCACCATACTACTGAGACCTGTAATTAGCAATCAGAAACAAATATGATAGACTCGAATTAATTCAATCTTGATCATGGACCTGAAGGTGCCTTTTTAAAATGAGACCTTGTATATACTAAAGTAAGATAATTTAAAAAGGAGAAATAACTGTGCTCTACCTGTAATAGCTGTATATGAAGCTGAAGGTAAATTTGCTGAACGTTTCTTAAATCTACTTTGTTTTCATAATTAAAATGAGCTATTCAGTGCATTATTCTTCAATGGGCTGATATTTTAAGTATCTCATAGAGTGTGAGCTGCCCTCATTTTTAATATACATTTGCTAGAGTGAACAGCTATCTTAATGCTTTTGCTTAGTAATATTTTATGTACATAAGGTGTACATTAATCTCTTTATTATATAGTATGGTAAATACAGTAGACAAAAGAGCTTTATGGTGAATGAATAAGTATTGGAAAGACACACATATAAAATAGGATCACATGAAATCAAGACCAATACAAAAACAGACAAGAAATGAATAGTAAAGGAATAGTAATATGCTAAACACAAAAATCATCAAATAATTATATAATGAGAGGAGAATGTATACTTACACAGTTTAATCAACTGCTAAATTTACAAATTAGGTATGTGGGCAAATGTATAATCCAATAACATAAAAACCATAAACTATCAAAATACAGAGACAAGGGCTTGATTTACTTTTTCCCATGGACAAAGAATGTGAGAAAAACCTTAGTAAATCAGACCCACTGTGTGGAAATAGCTATTGTAGTGACATCAGAGTTAATAACATACTTTTCCATAATCCTTTTACTATCTCTGGCAGGTCTTCCTCTATCACCGTTCCATCAGAGTGGAAGGGTAGCCTAGTGGTTAAAGCAGCAGGCTATAAACCAGCCAAGTCACATTTCAAATCCCACTGTCACTCTTTGTGACCTTGGGCAAGTCACTTTACCCTCTGTTGCCTTAGGTACAAAGTTAGTTTGTAAGCCCTCTGGGGACAGGGAAATACCTACTTTGAAGTGCCAAAACGCAGAATATAAATAGCATGCTTTTACTGTATCCTCTCTGGCAGTTCTTCCTCCATCACAATTCTGTCGGCATGTCCTGGGCTTTTTACTTTATTCTATCTACATTTCTTTCCTTGGTGTTCTGATCGCCTCCCAAAAAGGTGAATTTTAAAAGCCTGGGAAATATGCACAAAAGTTGGGCCAGCACCCACCAAGCAGCTTTTAAAAGCTGCCCGAGTAAATAGGTACTTGATGCTATGCACAGAAATGAAAAGTTCCAAAAAAAAACCAAAAAAACCCAACACAGGTGGAGTATGGGTGGGGCATGGTCGTTCCTGGATTTCACATTGCAATTAGCACAGAAATACTTATGTGCACAGACGCATGCTGGAGTCCCCTGCGTGTAAGTTTACTTCTGCCATGGATGACATGTAAGTTGTAAAACAAAAAAATCTAGGTAGATAAGCGGGATTTTAAAGGTCAGGGCTAACAGGGGAGAAGGAAGGTTGTTAAACTAGGGGGGTTTGGAAAACCTATCCCGTACCTGGGCGAACTGGGAACAAACTTGGAAACTGGTAATGGTTTTCGTGTGCATGTCTATCAAAATCCCCCCACTTATGTGGTAGAAGAGACATTTGCACATAGAGACTCGCATCGATCCCAAATTGCGCGCATATGAGCGTGGGGTCAGGCTATTTTATAACTTGTTCATATGTTATAAAATGGCCACGTTCCTGGGCACGGGCTGATGAGCTCACGCACATGTGCGCCTGTTTAAAAGTAACTGTCAAAGCTTTCAGTGCCACCTTTATGCTGATCACTGTCTCTATGTCATAAATTTCACCACAAAACCAATCTCAAATTTCAGCTTGCTTGTCTGACATCACCACCTGGATGTCCCACCACCACCTTAAGAACAGAAGTTGCCATACTGGGTCTGAGCGAGGGTCCATCAAGTCCAGTATCCTGTTTACAACAGTGGCCAATCCAGGATGCAAATATCCGGCAAGTACCCAATCATTAAATATATCCCAGGCTACTAATGCCGGTAATACGCAGTGACTATTCCCTAACTCAACTTGTCCAAAGCTTTTTTAAATCCAGCTAAGCTAAGTGCCTTAACCACATCCTCTGGCAACAAATTCCAGAGCTTAATTGTTCATTGACTGAAAAAGAATTTTCTCTGATTTGTTTTAAATGTGCTATTTGCTAATTTCATGGAGTTCTCCCTAGTCCTTCTATTATCTGAAAGAATAAACAAACGATTAACATTTACCCAAAATAGCCCTTGCTTGATTTTATAGTCCTCCATTATAACCCACCTCAGCCATCTCTTCTTCAAGTTGAACAACCCTAACCTCTTTAGACTTTCCTTTGCATGGGCAAGATAGAACTTCTTGTCTTCCCCCCAAAACCTGCTTCTCCTGTTCCCTCTTTTCCTTTCTCTGTGGATTGCACTTTCATCCTCCTGGTTTTCTTAGTTAACTTTGATGCCCCCCTCTCTCTCTCTCTCTCCCCTTGTCTGCACACATCCAAAACACTGCTAAAGTGTGTTGGTTCTTCCTTTCTCAGGCTGCTGTTTTATGTTCAAGGCCCTGTTTCATGGAATACACTGCCAAGAGAGATTAAAGATGAAGGCTCATTGTTAAAATTTATAAAGATGGTAAAATCTCATCTTTTTCAGCTGAGTATATTTAGACTTCTGTCCCCTCCGACGCAGCTCATGTGGTGAATCATGGTCAGCGTCGGGGGACAGAAACCTTTCCTGTACTCTGTGAATAGAGCCCAGAAATGTGTGAATAAAAAGCTGTACATTCCTGGAAAGTTTCCTCATTGACTGATTTATTCGAATACCCTTATAAGGAACCTAGAACTTTTAGTGCTATACCATTTCTGTTTGGTTTGGCACCATCCAGTATCTTGCTCATGTCCTCCACTTCACTGTTTGCTGTTTTCCCAAGTCATACAATTCCATTTTTCTGTAGTCACCGACTGCTATGTTAAATAGCCTATGACTGATCAATCTTTTATAAAATGTGTGTAATCCATTTTGTAACCTAGTTATAGAATGCACCTCCACTATGTCCTGTGGTAGTGGACGCCACAAGTTAACCATATATTGAGTGAAGAAGTGCTTCCTTTTTATTTTAAATATGTCACCTGAAACTTTCAACAAGTGCATCTCTTGCTCTTGTACTATGAAAAACAATGGATAATAGTTATCTTTACTTCCTGCACACTTTCATGATTTTGAACACCTCTTTCATGTCTTCCCGCAGTTCTCTTTTTAATAATTCTTTTACCCCAAGGGGTGACTTTCATGTATCATTTTATTAAGATTGTTGCTGTAAATGATATCTGTAAGAATTTACCATAGGAGGTAAATTGATTTTGGAAACCAGGCCTCCCTTTTGTATTTTTTAAACAAAGTGCTTAAAACTTATTTCTGTTATGATCGTTAGAACTAGATGGCTGACAACACTGAAAGAATAAAGATCCATGAATGGAATTTCAAAGATGTCATTTAAGATATTTTGGGCTTGGTTCATCCAAACTCAAGATGTTGAATGTTCCAATGAAAAGTAATTTCTTGACTTTGGTGAATACAGTCACATTCTGGGGCCAATATTAAAAAAAAATGCCTTGAATGGCTAACTTATGTGGCTAAAGTTAGCCTGATAAGCTCTCCTGTATTTTCATTGGGATAAACATCCCGCTGAATATCCCTGAATAAAGTTATTCAGCTACCTTTAGGAGGATAACTTTAAAACTTAGCTGGCTATCTTTGAATATAGATGGTTAGGTTTAAAGTTATCTGACTAAAAGTAATCAGATAACTTAAGGCTTAACCAATAGGAATTTTCTTAATCTGAACTGCTAATCACTCCATCACTTTGTATCCACATTACCTCAATAATTTCTCCCACTGGCATTCCTTTGTAATCTAGTTATGTGCCCCTAAAATACAATTTCATTCTTCAAACAGAATGCAACTTTGGATTCTCCTAACTACTATTGTTTGAATATACCTAGATATTTATACTTACCTCCTATATTATTTACCCATTTTAGGCTTGTTTAACTTGTATTACATGTTTCTATCATTCATTGAATTACTTGTACTTGTTTTGTTCTATGGTCATTAGAATGTAAAGCTAGTTGCTGAATTATTGTTTATTGTAAAACGAGGTGATGTTTTCAACATGCCGCGGTATATAAAAAATTATAAATAAATAAATAAACTATATTGAAAAGGATATAACCTGTTGAAGGTGACAGTCTTAAAAAAAATTAAAAAAAAAAAAAAAGCATGTGGGTCTGTTAGCCTAACTGCAGCCCCCTACTTAATGTATAAAAAAAATACCCTGCTGACTAAGCTATCCCACCCCATTAACCCCTCTATTTAAATAGAAAGGTAGGATAGGTCAATACTGACCTCTTCCACACCCTGTTTAGGCTATATCTAAAATCAATGCCTCACTTCTCCCTCTCTCCTACCTACCCAGACTCTCAGACAGCAATGCTAGTAGCTTACACTTCCAGCAGTGCTGACAGAGCAATGTTGAAGCTGCCGGAATGCAGATAATTACAATCAGAACACAGAAAGTGGTTTCTGATAGTACTGGGTGGGTGGGGGGAAGGGAGAGGGGAGCATTGATTTCAGATGTTGACTAACTGGAGAGGAGGCATGGGGAGGGGAGATTCCAGGACCGACCTGTCTTGTTTTTCTTTCTAAGCAGGATTTGGGGGAGTTTGAAGGCTGGGATAGGGGAGCTCTGCCTGGCGCAGGGCACATTGGGCACATTTTTTATACATTGAAGGGGAATTGGACTGACAGGCCAGCACACCTCAGTTTTTAAAGACTATTTCCACTTAACCAGCCTGTTGTACCTCAAGTTATCTGGTCACTTGTGGCCAGATTATTTTAGAACTTCTCTGAGGCAAGTCTAAAGTTATCTGGCTAATTTAGCCAGATGCAGCAGAAAATCAGCTCCACCCAGGAATGCCCCAGAAAGCATCTTTTTATCCAGCTAAATTCTAGCTGGAAATGACTTAAATTGCTAAAATCTATTCAGAATAGTGCCCTAGATATTTAACAGTAGAAATGTAGCTGCTTAGCTCACAAGTTATCCCGCTAAATTTCTTTGAATATGAACCTCTTTGTGTTTAAAAATAAAAGTGTTTCTGCAACACCCTCATCCCCTATCTCCTCCACCTCTCTCTGTGTAGCAGCAACCACACCCTCTCCCCAATCCTACCTGCCTAGCAGAACCCATGTTTCCCCTTCTTCTTGGCTTCCAGCAGGTAGAAAAGCCTCCAGTCCAGTTCAGAATCTCCCTTCCTCCTTACTGTCAGCAGATGAGAGGAAAAAGCATTTGGGAGAGCAAAAGGAGGCATCAGCAGTGGATCTATGAGTGTGGAGCTTGTTCTTTTCCCTCACTGCTCCTGCTGTCTCTGTCCTTTCCAGGCCCTATTGGGATGAAGACAGGATCAGCAGCATCACATCTGAGCAGAGCAAGGCAATTTATTTATTTGATTTATATTCTGCTTTTTCAGGCATTTTAAATCATATTACATTCTCTGTTCCCAAAGGGCTAGGGGCGGTTCTACCATGAGGCAGGGTGAGGCGGCAGCATCAGGCGGCAGAATTTTGAAGCGGCAAAAAGTGACCTTCCAGAACACCTCTAACACAGCTGCTACCTCACCCTGCCTCCAGAGTCAAACTTCGGATTGGGCAGGGAGAAACCAAACCCCTACCCGATTCCGCTGGGTGGCAATATCCATCCCTAACACCCGACAGCAGGAGTCGTGTATTTATCCCAACGTCATCACCTGCTGCCGCAGGGCCAGTCTCACAGCTTTTACCGCAAGATTGGCCCCCCCGGCAGCAGGAGATGACGTTGGGATAAACGCGACTCCTGCTGCCACCCACCCCACAACTGGTGACCTAAGAGAGGAGGAGGACGCGCTAGAGAGTTTAATGTCTCCACCTATCCCCAGCGCCTGGCACAGAACGGGCTCAGTGTCTTTTACATCAGTAGGTAAGTTGCAGTACTCTTGTACTACGGAGTTCAAACATAAGTAGACTTTTGATTTGAGTAATAGGGAGCTTGTTTTTAAATATAAATGCCAGGTGAATTAACATGGATGGGGGAGCATGTGATGCTCTTTTGTTTGGATACATTGATTTACCAGGTTGAGAAATAATTCCATGCGGCCTCTTCCATTTGAGTCCCAGATAATGAAATACAAGAATTTTCTATTTCTGTTGGTTTTCTTGTTTTATGAATTGTAAAAGTTCTGTTTGTTAAGGAATTATATCAATTTTACTTTTCACAGGAAAAGCCTGGCTCTGTAGCCATTTTGTTTTCTACATATAAGCTTAATGTGGGCCAGCCAATGATTTGCCTCTTCTCAGCTCCCTTCAGGGCGTGAGATCAGTATTGCATGAACATTATTTATTTATTTATTTTTAATTTTTATATACCGGAATTCCTGTATACAATACAAATCAATCCGGTTTACATTAAACAATGTTACCCTTGTTGGGACGGTCCAACCAGGGCTTGTTACAAGGAACATTGAAAAGTAACCATAATAATTAACATTTAACATTAAACAGAACGAGTGTTCAACTTTTTACAAAGAAGTATAGTAGCGACAACCGGGCTACCAAACATTATACAAGAATACAATTATATATTATATTATTTGTGTTTGTTAAGATCAAATTGCGAATAAGAAGGTGTAAAATTAAGTGACTCTGGTGTTAGTGGTATATGCCCCAGTTGTGAACATATGCCCCAGTTGTGAAGCGCAGTGACATACAATACACACTTGTGCAGATCTGAGTTCCTGGCTGAGGATGACACCCCCGTTGTGCTTTCTCATTGGAGGAGGGGAGGGGAAGTTAGTATTTAGCTAAATGTTACAGGTAAACATGTTGGGGTGCATCTGGAATGACAGAGATGACTTGCTGGGTCCTGCATATAGAACTGCTTATTGCTGGCTGCAATAAACCTTTGGATCTAGTTCCATCAGAAAATCTCTTCCTAGGCAGTGGTTATCATGGGAACCCATTTTCATCTTCTCACATGGCAGCTGCAGGAGGATGAGTGATGATTGTTTTAACAGTCACACACGTTTTATTTTCCTGGTATGCTCTGACAATTTTTCTATCTAAACACCCCGGGCCTGAATTTTCTTGTGGAGCATAAGATAAAAGCTTCTATTTCTATTTTTCACCCAATGGCACAAACAAGTCGCTCCTGGGTCTGATTTACTTGTGCAGGGCTCCCCAACTCTGTCCTGGTGACCCCACAACCTGTCAGGTTTTCAGGATCCTGATACATGCAAGCCGACACTGGAGTTGTGTGTATGTGTATGAGAGGGTGGTGTGTGTTTTTGTGTATGAGAGGGTGGAGTGTGTGTGTGTGTATGAGAGGGTGGTGTGTGTGTCTATGAGAGAGAATGCCTGTGCACATGTGTGTGCGTGTGTGAGAGTATGTTGTAGTCGTGGACCCTTGGACCGGCTGAGACTGCAGATGTTATCCTGTGGGAACCCGCAGGGACCGTCACAGCCGTGAGGCGGCATTGAAGAGACTCCAGAGAAGACTTCACCACTGGAAGTCCGAAGTACCCCGGGAGGAGCCCGTAGGAACCCGGACCTCTTGGACTTAGGCAGGACCCTATACGACCAAAGATCCGGGCAGCGGCCGAAGAGATGGACGATGAGGACGACTGGGCCCAGGATGCTAGAAGAATCTTCACCCTCGGAAACCCGTGGCTTCCCCGGGAGGAGCCCATGAGACCCCGAGCCGTTGGGACTTAGGAGAGTCATCTGGGCCAGCAAGTACCAGATACCTGAGGTGGTGGAAGAGGCTGAAGTTGGAGTCCAAGAACGAAGACGGGTCAGAAGCCAGAAGTCAGAGGTCCGAAGCCAGAGCCAGGGGTGGAAGCTGGAAACAGAGTCGTGGGACGGAGCCGGGTCAGAAGCCAGAAGTCAAAACCAAAACCAGGGGCGGAAGCTGAAGACGTAGTCAAGAGACGAAGCCAGGTCAGAAGCCAGAAGAGATGATCCAAGATCCAACACAGCAACTAGCAATTCAGGGGACTGAATGAACCTCGTTGCAAGGCCCTGTCCTAGTGAAGCTGCAGGATTTAAATACCCAATTACCAAAATAAGGAGAACCTTATATCATATAACATATATCATTTAAAACACACATTTATTTAAGAAAGACACAACTTAATATAAACCCACATATACAGTCATACATTTAAAACATCACAAACGTGAAAGTCATATAGGCAGAAATTATTCATAAACAAGATGTAATCATAAACAATATAACATTCAAATGTATCATCCCATATATTGTATTAAAGTGCTTCTAAGTGCAAGTTCTCATAGCTTTCAGCTTCACAGCTCTCCTCCGTTAAATTCTCATGGCTTAGAGCTTCACAGTTCTCCTTCATTAATCACTGCCATAATGAAATTCACTCGAGTACCACCCGTCACTACTCCCGATACTACTCCCGACGAAGATCTCCGTTTCACCTGACAAGCAGGCTTCCTCAGGGGAAACGTCTAATATCTCTGCAACAATCAAACAAAACCATTTAACTCATCCCACATAAAACAAATAACACCATATCGCTTTAACTATAAATCCTTACCATGTGAGTCCAACCAAGGGACACACAAAAATTGTATATCCAAGTCACGAATATTTTTCAAAATCTTTAATTCACTTGAACTTCATCAAAGCTTCATATCCATTCTTCAATTTGGTCACAACACTGCAAACCACAAACATTATTTTAAATCGTGAAAATTTATCAAAATTTAAAGAAATGAGAGACAGCATACAGCCTGAACAAACGCTACCACCACATACCTTCAAAAAGTGGAAGTGACATCATCACTTCCTTTCTGCAAGGATCTCCATTCTACACACCTAGTGATTTGCCTACTCTATAAATAGTCCTCTGCCACCTCAACTACCAATTAAAGAACTCTAATTAATTCACTCATCAACCATAATCCGATACTACCAATACTAGAGGGAACCACACAATCAACCCGTCGCAACAAAACCGCAACGACACACTCCAAATGGGTAACCAATAAACTACAACGAAAAATAAACTTCCATCCCTACAATCATTTAATGAAAGCTCCCCACTCAATTGGGCCGTTGAGTCCATGTGGACTCACAGTATCCCAATTGAAAATATAACGTTGTTCAACCCGTCTTAAAATTGCTGATAAATCACCACCAAGCTGGAGTTTGATCTTTTTAATAATAAAGAATTTTAATTCTTCTATAGAGTGACTGTTATCACTCCAGTGTTTGACTAATGGAGCATTCTCAACAACTAACCTAATCCTGCTTCTATGTTCCCCAATACGTAATTTAATAGCTCTGGTAGTTTGCCCAATATAAATAAGCTGACATGGACAGATGATTGCATAAATCACGCCATTGGAAGTGCAAGTAAACCTTTCAGGGATCACATAAGGTTGACTCAAATTCGAATGATAAAACACTTTCAATGGTAACACATGCTCACAAACAGAACAAGATCCACAAGCAAATTGTCCCCATTCAGAGTCTACTCCACTATCCAAACTACCACCAAGCTTTAAATTGTCCCATAAATTTTTCCGTTTTTTCAAAGAGAAAATAGGTTCATCAACAAAAATACTCAATGGAGATAATACATGCCAATATTTCCTAACAATGTCTTTAATTTGAGCAGCCTTAGTAGAATAAGGAATAGTACAAACTAATCGAGAAAGAGGCTCCTTCTGCGAATAAATCAACAAATTATCCCTGTTAGAAAACAAGGCACGTTTGTATGCCTTTTTTAAAACAGAATTTGAGTAACCACGGTTCTTAAATCTGGTATTCAATTTTTCAGATTGTATTTTAAATTCATCGGTGGAGGTACATAAACGCCTGTATCTAAGGAACTGTCCCACTGGTATATTATTCTTCAATCGCAGTGGGTGAAACGGAAAAATTTATGGGACAATTTAAAGCTTGGTGGTAGTTTGGATAGTGGAGTAGACTCTGAATGGGGACAATTTGCTTGTGGATCTTGTTCTGTTTGTGAGCATGTGTTACCATTGAAAGTGTTTTATCATTCGAATTTGAGTCAACCTTATGTGATCCCTGAAAGGTTTACTTGCACTTCCAATGGCGTGATTTATGCAATCATCTGTCCATGTCAGCTTATTTATATTGGGCAAACTACCAGAGCTATTAAATTACGTATTGGGGAACATAGAAGCAGGATTAGGTTAGGTGTTGAGAATGCTCCATTAGTCAAACACTGGAGTGATAACAGTCACTCTATAGAAGAATTAAAATTCTTTATTATTAAAAAGATCAAACTCCAGCTTGGTGGTGATTTATCAGCAATTTTAAGACGGGTTGAACAACGTTATATTTTCAATTGGGATACTGTGAGTCCACATGGACTCAACGGCCCAATTGAGTGGGGAGCTTTCATTAAATGATTGTAGGGATGGAAGTTTATTTTTTGTTGTAGTTTATTGGTGACCCATTTGGAGTGTGTCGTTGCGGTTTTGTTGCGACGGGTTGATTGTGTGGTTCCCTCTAGTATTGGTAGTATCGGATTATGGTTGATGAGTGAATTAATTAGAGTTCTTTAATTGGTAGTTGAGGTGGCAGAGGACTATTTATAGAGTAGGCAAATCACTAGGTGTGTAGAATGGAGATCCTTGCAGAAAGGAAGTGATGATGTCACTTCCACTTTTTGAAGGTATGTGGTGGTAGCGTTTGTTCAGGCTGTATGCTGTCTCTCATTTCTTTAAATTTTGATAAATTTTCACGATTTAAAATAATGTTTGTGGTTTGCAGTGTTGTGACCAAATTGAAGAATGGATATGAAGCTTTGATGAAGTTCAAGTGAATTAAAGATTTTTGAAAAATATTCGTGACTTGGATATACAATTTTTGTGTGTCCCTTGGTTGGACTCACATGGTAAGGATTTATAGTTAAAGCGATATGGTGTTATTTGTTTTATGTGGGATGAGTTAAATGGTTTTGTTTGATTGTTGCAGAGATATTAGACGTTTCCCCTGAGGAAGCCTGCTTGTCAGGTGAAACGGAGATCTTCGTCGGGAGTAGTATCGGGAGTAGTGACGGGTGGTACTCGAGTGAATTTCATTATGGCAGTGATTAATGAAGGAGAACTGTGAAGCTCTAAGCCATGAGAATTTAACGGAGGAGAGCTGTGAAGCTGAAAGCTATGAGAACTTGCACTTAGAAGCACTTTAATACAATATATGGGATGATACATTTGAATGTTATATTGTTTATGATTACATCTTGTTTATGAATAATTTCTGCCTATATGACTTTCACGTTTGTGATGTTTTAAATGTATGACTGTATATGTGGGTTTATATTAAGTTGTGTCTTTCTTAAATAAATGTGTGTTTTAAATGATATATGTTATATGATATAAGGTTCTCCTTATTTTGGTAATTGTGTATATTGGGGAACCAATATTTGATTATTTTCCCTCAGTTATTGTATACCTTGGATTTAAATACCCTGCAGCATCTGACGTCATCTGGGGCATCCTCTTCGTATTTCCTGCGCAGGCCCCTTTAAGGCTCCAGTTCCCGGGTACGCGCACACCTAGGGGGCGGGGCCAAACGCGTCGGGTCGGCGGTGTCTCCCTCGCACAGGGAGAGCCGCGGCAGGATGCTGGTCGGGCCTACTGGGCCGAAGAGGAGTCCGTGCGGGCCGGGCAGGCCCTGAGGTAGGAGGAGGGACCGGGGCACAGCCCGGTCCCGTAACAGAGTATCTGTATATATGTGTGTGAGAGAGGTTAAAGTTTGTGCACCCGCCTCCAATCTACGACAATCTCAGGAGGACTGGTAATCTAAATTTCCCAGGTATGGAGAGTGGGAGATTTTTTTTATCCTTGTTAGCTTTAATTATTGGATGTGATGTATCTGCTGTTTAAAATATTTTATTAGTGTATGGTAATAATTTAAACATCTCTATATGTATTTTTAATTGGCTGAATTTATCAGCAGATTTTACATTCTTTTTATTGGTATGTTTAATGTTTTATATTTCTTGATTGTGTTTGCATTGCTTACAGAGTTTGGCTTCTTGTGATTTCCAGTTCAGATTTTGTCTGCATATTTCAATTTATATTTTATGATCTCTTTATTCTGTATTTGGTGAGAGTCTGTGTTTTGCTTGTGTGACTGAGGCTTTAGGTATTCTGCTAGCATGTAGTTTCTGTGTAGGGATTTATAACAACCTGGCTTTAATCTGGACATATTGGAACAACTGCTTACTATCCATCAATTCCTTGTTATCCAGCCTCAACCTTATACTCAACACAAACAAAACAGAAATCCTCATCATCTCGCCTGACGAAACCACACACTCTTCAACGTCCAAAGTACAACACAATCCATAATACCACCTTTCAACCACTCACCTTCAGTAAGAGACTTAGGGGTACACTTCGACAATCAATTCAACCTTAAATCTTTCATCCACAACACAACCAAGGAATGTTACTTCAAACTACAAGTACTAAAAAATCTGAAACCACTCCTTCACTTCAAAGACTTCCGCTTAGTAGTTCAGTCATTAATTCTGTCCAAACTAGACTATTGCAATTCTCTCCTGCTAGGTCTTCCGCTATCATCCATAAAACCCTTACAGATGGTACAAAATGCCGCGGCAAGGCTACTCACTAACACCAACAAAAGAGACCACATCACCCCAATTCTGATTTACCTCCACTGGCTTCCCATAAAAGCTAGAATCACCTTCAAGACACTATCAATGATCCACAAGGATATTATGGGAAGCGCCCACTTAAATCTTACCTCTCAACTCCGCCTTCACACATCAAAAAGACCCATCAGATATAACTATAAAGGTTCTCTACATACTCCCCTGATTAAAACTTTGCTAGCCAAACGAGCACTCTCCACAGCCGGGCCCACCCTTTGGAACTCACTGCTGCCAGATCTTCGACTTGAAACCTGCCACCTAACCTTCAAGAAAAACCTTAAAACATGGCTCTTCCGGCAAGCCTTTCCAGAAACACGGGATCACTTCGACATAGGTCAAAGAACAAAATAGCGCAATACAAAGTCCACCACCAACCTTACACCCTCAGGTCCCTCGGGATCTTATTGCACACCTGATATGAAAGATCCTCTCTTGATCCCCTTCCCATGGTTATGTCCTTTGACATGGAACACAGTCTCCTGTATACTCTACCTGTACAATTCAATCTTATCAACTATTTTGCAGTATCCGCACCATTTATTTAAGTTATTAATCAAAACATTTTTTGTCGTCTATTCTATATTTTATATATTTTATTTTACATCTATTACTTAATATTAATTGATTTCCATTTTTTTTTGTTCAATATTCTGTTGATTGTCTGTTGATTGTTTAATGTAAAGATACACGTTCCCTGTTCAATACTATGTTTATTGTTCAATGTAACGCCCCCGGCGACAGTTCAATACTATGTTTATTGTTCAATGTAACGCCCCGGCGACAGTTGTGTTATATGGAAACCGACTTGATTTGATATATATATATATATATCAAGAAAGGCGGTATATAAAAACCCTAAATAAATAAATAAATAAATAAATAAATCTGTTTTCCTAATAGGAGGTGTATTGGTGTTTAGGACTTGATGTAATATTTGCAGTATGGCCTTTTCATAGGTTGAGTGCTGGCAATTATGATATGGAAGGCTTACTATATTGGAATTGTAGTTCAGTTTATTCCTGGCTTTCTGTGAGCCAAGTCCACACCCATTGCACTTTAGCATAGGCCTAATACCTTAAGGGATCCAGTAAACTGCCTTGATTATTACGAGAAAAGTAGTTTATTAAGTCTATTTAAATATTATTATTGAAAGTATGGTTTTTTTGCAGTTTATGCCTATATAATATATATGTTGTTGTAGGTGATATTTTTACTTCAGAAGATTGTACTTTGAATGTCTATTTTCCATGTGCAATCTGCCTTTTTAGTTTGGGGAAATTAATACATTTTAAATTAGAAAAGAATGCACAAGTTTTATTTATGTGGGGAGGGGAGGGAAGGGGGAATGAAGGGCTGTAAGGTTTGTCTAGGGCACCTAATACCCTTGTGTCAGCTCTAAGAGAGAGTGTGTCACACATACAGACTCCCTCCATTCACCAACCTCTCACACCCCCAGGGGCAGATCCTGGAGAAGGGTGGGAGGCAGGCAATATGGAATGGAGGAGTTGTATTTCTAGACCCAGGGGATGGGGCAGCCAAAGGCCATCCTGCCTGTTAAACATTTCTCCGGCGCCCCCTAGTGTGGATGCTGAAGACTGAAAACAAAAAAATAACAGGCCCAGAAACTGAGTGGTTAGAGCAGTGGGCTGCAAACAAGGAAAGCCAGGCTTCAAATCCTATTGCCAGTCCTTGTGACCTCGGGCAATTCACTTCACCCTCCATTTCCTTCCCCCTGCCCTGGCCCTCTGTGATTTCACCTGCACTGGGGCATGGGGCACCATTTTATCCTTCACCTCAGGCAGCAGATTTCCTTGAGTCGCCTCTGCAAAGGCCTGATTTACTAAGGTTTTCTCCCATTTTGTGTCTATTGGAAAAATGCTTATTAAATGAGGCCCTAAGTTGCACCTAAGGCAATGGAGGGTGAAGCAATTTGCCCAAGGTCACAAGCAGTGATAGTGGGATTTGAACCCTGGCTTATCAAGTTCTCAACTCACTGTTCTAACCACTAGGCTACTCCTTCCCTCCTTCCCAGAAGAGCAAGAGCTGGTGGTTTCTCACTCTGATCTGGATGAAGGTGGAGGGGAGCAGCCTCCCACTTGGCCACAAAGATGAGAAGGAAGCAAGAGCAGCCTCCTGTTGGACTGATAAAAGAGAATTCATCTGACAGCCTCCTCAGCTGATGACAGAGCAGCCTCCTGCTGTCCCCGCGACACACGTGCATCACCTCGCAACACACTAATGTGTGTCCTGACACACCTGTTGAGAGTCACTGCTGTGGACCAACCACTTATTAGTCAATGTTTAAAATGGCCTTTTATGTGCATTCAATTATGGAAATGCTACCAACAGTAAGTAATATAAAAACTAGATTCAATCATTGAATGCAGTACTGCAATAATTAGTCATTATGAATGATTCATTTTTGGTCCTGTTGTACTCCGAATGCATTGTTCTGTCGATGTGTGCTGCATGATAGATGAGGTGAAAAGTGTATATGTGAGAAATTGATTGAATGCATTTACAGAGTGCATGGAGTACAATTGTGAGTATGTGAGATGTTACAATGAGTACGAGAGAGAGGAAGCAATATAAATTAAACGAAAAAGAAACTTAAGTGACCTATACTATAAAACTCATGTAAAAGCAATTTTAGCACGGGCTTGCAAAAGAATGTAATAGACTCATTAAAAAAAGAATTAGCCTGTTCACAGTAAAAAAAAAAAAAATGTAAGAAATAGTGTGATCATTCTATGCTTGTGCACAGAAATGTGAAAATGCATTAGCTAAATAGTGAGAGCATGTTACTTACCTTACCAGAGGTATGCTAAGTAGCACGATCGCACTAAACGGAGCGGGCTTGGTTTTCGTTTACTCTTGGCTCCTCTTGCTGGCTTCCAACTAAGCCTGGAAAGTGAGCTTTGCTTGTCACTGCAAAGGGATGTAATGGGAGACCTACTATACTCCCGGAGAGGAGAAGAAAGGAAACTAGAGAGTTCCAAGAGCAGACAAAACTGACATGACGGCAAGTTTAGAAAAATCTGTCTTCTTGTCAATAAGGATCTTCAAAGAGTGGGGTCAGAGGAAATGGCTGGGGATAGAAGGGAGCATAGAAGGAGGAGACCTAGGGAGGAATATGGCTGCCATCAGAAGGTTATCGGGTCTCACCATTCTCCCCTTTAACGCAACCTTGTAATATAGGAACAACACAGTCTGTTACTGCCTGAAAGCTCTCAGACCTGAGCTCTGCATTAAATAAAAAGTCAGCTACAAAAAGCTTTTGAGGCTCAGACTGCCCTTCATCCTCAAGTCTCTGAATGCCTATGGTGGTTTTTGGCCACACTAAAAATGTCAATGATAGCTAAAACCTATGAGGTAGTTGTCAAAGAGTTACTTGCATAAATATGAGCATATATGCACATAAGGAGCCTCTTCTCACAAAATCCACATTTTATAAAAGTCAAATGTACACACGTAATTTATATTTCATGTGCACACATATACATGCGTAATAAAGGGGCTATCTAGGGGCTTTTCTGCAGCCAGGAAGAGGGGTAAACATGGCTTCTGCTAGGCAGGTAGGATTGGGGAGAGGGTGTGGTTGCTGCTACACAGAGAGAGGTGGAGGAGATAGGGGATGAGGGTGTTGCAGAAACACTTTTATTTTTAAACACAAAGAGGTTCATATTCAAAGGAATTTAGCGGGATAACTTGTGAGCTAAGCAGCTACATTTCTACTGTTAAATATCTAGGGCACTATTCTGAATAGATTTTAGCAATTTAAGTCATTTCCAGCTAGAATTTAGCTGGATAAAAAGATGCTTTCTGGGGCATTCCTGGGTGGAGCTAATTTTCTGCTGCATCTGGCTAAATTAGCCAGATAACTTTAGACTTGCCTCAGAGAAGTTCTAAAATAATCTGGCCACAAGTGACCAGATAACTTGAGGTACAACAGGCTGGTTAAGTGGAAACAGTCTTTAAAAACTGAGGTGTGCTGGCCTGTCAGTCCAATTCCCCTTCAATGTATAAAAAATATGCCCTGCCAGGCAGAGCTCCCCTACCCCAGCCTTCAAACTCCCCCAAATCCTGCTTAGAAAGAAAAACAAGACAGGTCGGTCCTGGAATCTGCCCTCCCCATGCCTCCTCTCCAGTTAGTCAACATCTGAAATCAATGCTCCCCCCACCCACCCAGTACTATCAGAAACCACTTTCTGTGTTCTGATTGTAATTATCTGCATTCCGGCAGCTTCAACATTGCTCTGTCAGCACTGCTGGAAGTGTAAGCTACTAGCATTGCTGTCTGAGAGTCTGGGTAGGTAGGAGAGAGGGAGAAGTGAGGCATTGATTTTAGATATAGCCTAAACAGGGTGTGGAAGAGGTCAGTATTGACCTATCCTACCTTTCTATTTAAGTAGAGGGGTTTGAGGGATGGGGGTAGCTTAGCCAGGGGGGTAAGTAGGGGGCTGGCACTTAGGATAACAGGCTAACATGCTTTTTTAAAATTATTTTTTAAGACTGTCACCATCAACTAGCTATATCCTTTTCAATATAGTTGATTTGAGCCTTAAGTTATCCGATTACTTTTAGTCAGATAACTTTAAACCTAACCTGTGATAATCAAAGATAGCCACCTAATTTTTAAAGTTATCCAGCTAAAGGTAGCTATATACCTTTATTCAGGGATATGCAGTGGGATGTTTATCCCAATGAAAATACAGGATAGCTTATCAGGTTAACTTTAGCCTCATAAGTTAGCCATTCAAGGCATTTTTTTAATATTGGCCCCAGAATGTGATTGTATTCACCAAAGTCTAGAAAATACTTTTCATTGGAACATTCAGCGTCTTGAATTTGGATGAACCAAGCCCAAAATTCCTTAAATGACATCTTTGCAATTCCATTCATGGATCTGTATTCTTTCAGTGATGTCAGCCATCTAGTTCTAACGATCATAACAGAAATAAGTTTTAAGCACTTTGTTTAAAAAATACAAAAGGGAGGCCTGGTTTCCAAAATCACTGCCTCCTATGGTAAATTCTTACAGATATCATTTACAGCAACAATCTTAATAAAATGATACATGAAAGTCACCCCTTGGGGTAAAAGAATTATTAAAAAGAGAACTGAGGGAGGACATGAATGAGGTGTTCAAAATCATGAAAGTGTGAAGGAAGTAAAGAGAAAACAATTATCCATTGTTTTTCATAGTACAAGAGCGATAGGTGCACTTGTTGAAATTATCAGGCGGAATATTTAAAATAAAAAGGAAGAAATTCTTCACACAATATTTGGTTAATTTATGGAGTCCACTACCAAGGACCACATTCTATAACTAGGTTCGCAAATGTATTACACAAATTTATAGAAGATTAATCAGTCATAGGCTATTTGACATAGCACTCAGTGATGCCACTTCAATCTAGTTACATTCCTAAACAATGACTGCAGAAAAATGGAAAGGTATGACTTGGAATAAGTCCAAAATGGAGAAAGTGTGAGTTGGTACTATAAACAGGGTGCATAACATTGAAACACATTTATTTGCATTCAGGAGAGAGGTTTTCCAGTTTGTGGTAAACATCAATATTACTCAGTTGTTTAAAGAAACACATCAATTAAATTTTCATATGCTTCACTCTAAAAATAAGGGTATGCAGGTCAAGTCTCCTGATACAGCCTTGTTTCTCTGGGCAGCTTCCTCGGGAGAGACCAAACTACAAACAGATATAAGAAATAAAATCAATAAATAGGAGGATATCACATAGGAGAGTACATATAAATCTAAACATATAAGTAACACCAATAAGTAAATCATACTTCAAGGTGTAATGACACTCAGTTCTAGAGAAATGGTTCATGGAAGAGTGCTTGATGTAAGTTACTTGAATTTCAGCAAAGCTTTTGATACAGTCCTGTATAGGAGGCTCATGAATAAAATAATAAACTTAGGAATGGGCGTTGGGGAGGTGGAGTAAATTAGAAACTTGTTGACTTGTAGAAACTTGTTGACAGAGAAGGGCTACCAAAATGATAAGGGGAATGGAACAGCTCCCCTATGAGGAAAGACTAAAGAGGTTAGCACTTTTCAGCTTGGAGAAGAGTCGACTGAGGGGGGATATGATAGCGGTGTTTAAAATCATGAGAGGTCTAGAACGGGTAGATGTGAATCGGTTATTTACTCTTTCGGATAGTAGAAAGACTAGGGGGCACTCCATGAAGTTAGCATGGGGCACATTTAAAACTAATCGGAGAAAGTTCTTTTTTACTCAGCGCACAGTTAAGCTCTGGAATTTGTTGCTGGAGGATGTGATTGGTGCAGTTAGTATAGCTGTGTTTAAAAAAGGATTGGATGAGTTCTTGGAGGAGACGTTCTATCAGCATTTTATGTTCTATGTAATTAGCATGCTCTCATGCTTGTGTTCAATTTCAATGTAAACCGAGATGATATGTAATATCTTGTATGAATCCCGGTATATAAAAATGTTAAATAAATAAATAAATAAATTACCTGCTATTAAGTTCACTTAGAGAATAGCCACTGCCATTAGCAATGGTAACATGGAATAGACTTAGTTTTTGGGTACTTGCCAGGTTCTTATGGCCTGGATTGGCCACTGTTGGAAACAGGATGCTGGGCTTGATGGACCCTTGGTCTGACCCAGTATGGCATTTTCTTATGTTTTTATGTTCTTATGACTGACAGGAGACAGTGTGGAACCTATTCTGAAGAGAAAATGGTGTTAAGTGGAATGCTGCAAGGATCAGTTTTGGAGCTGCTTCTGTTAAACATCTTCATGAGCAAAATTGCGAAAAGGATAGAAGGTAAAGTTTGACTATTGGTGGATGATCTGTTTGATGTAATCTGTTTGATGTAATTTTCTGTTCCTTGTTCTGTGTAAACCGAAGTGGTATGCACAAGTGCATGAACTCCGGTATATAAAAGCCTTTAAATAAATAAATAAATGATCCTAAGATCTGCAACAAGGTAGACATGCCTAAATGAGTAGAAAAAATGAAAAGTGATTTAAAAAAGCTTGAAGAATGGTTGAAGATTCTGCTGTCAAGAAGTGCAGATTCATGATTTTGGGTGCAGTAATCCAAAATAACTGTGTGCGATGGGGGGCAAAAGACTAACCTGCATAGACCAGATGGCAGACCTTGCGGTAATAGTCTGGTGATTTGAAGGCAGTGAAGCAATGTGACAAGGTGATAGCTGAAGCCAAAAGGATGCTGTGCTGCATAGAGAGAGGAATAATTAGTAAGAAATAGAAGGTGATAATGCTTTGTACAGATTCTTGGTGACGCTTCACCGGGAGTACTGTATTCAGTTTTGGAGGCTTTATCTCTAAAAGAATAGAAATAGGATGGAGGCAGTCTAGAGAAGGGTGACGAAAATGGTGTGGGGGTTTGTATTGGAAATCTTATGATGAGAGGCTGAAGGATCTATATGTATACCCTGGAAAAGAGGAGGTGCAGGGGAGATATGATACAGACCTTCAGATACCTGAAAGATTTTAATGATGCACAAACATCAATCCTTTTCTGCTTGAAAGGAAACTATAGAACTAGGGGTCATGAAATGAAATTTCAGGGCAGATGACTCAGAACCAACATCTAAAATATTTTTTCACAGAGAGGGTGGCAGATGACTAGAATGCCCTCCTGGAAGAGGTGGTAAGGAAGAGAACAGTAAATTAATTTAAAAAAGCATGGGATAAACACTATGGGCCTCATTTTCCAGAGGGATCGCACGCGATAAGGGACGTTTCGCACGTGAAAAGTCCCTTATCGCGTGCGATACCAAAATGGGGGTGGAATCGGCCCCAGAAGAGGAGGAGTCGGGGCATCACCGGGGCCGACTCTGCGAACGATGAAAAGGTAAGGCCCTTTTCGCGTCCGAGTTTGCGCCCAATAGCTACACCTTCTATGGTGGCGCTATTGTGTGCGAAACCGGCAGTGATCGCACCGCGATGGTGCGATCGCTGCCGACTAGTGCCGACTAGTGCAGGCCCGCCCCCCGTTTCGGCCCCCCGCCCCTCATTCCCTAAAGTATCGCAGGCCTGCGATACTTTAGAAAATGAGGCTCTATGGGACCCTAGAATCTAAAGGTTGAAAATGAAGAAAAGTGTGCATGGGGGGGGGGGGGGTAACGTGCACAGAGTGGGATTTAATATACTTAACTGAAGGCTTGGGGGTAACCTGCACAGAGCGGCAGTTACAACCATAAGCAGCGTGCAGGGCAGACTGGATGGACCATTTGGCCTTTATCTGCTGTCATTACTATGTTATATATGTTATGCATATTTGTATGCAGTTCTGTTACCATTAAGTGCTGGGTTTTCCATGTCAGCTCGTTAGTGCAGGATGGTTTGTGGGGAGGATCCATTCAAATACAGCCCCTCTTTCTATGAGGTCTCAAATGGCCTTCCCCCCGGTAATACTAAATAGCAGCTTCCCAGCTACAGCTCAGAAGGCAGTCCTTTGAGTTTGGCAAAGAGTTCAGAGGAAGGGAGGAGCTTAGCTTTTGTTGTTTGGTAAGCCCAATCAGAGGAGCCAAGAAAGCCCTCCTTGGTGGTCCGACCAGGGTCAGGTGAGGTCCTTCTTTTGCAGTCCACTCACTGGCTGGTCTGGATTTTTCCCTCTGAGTACATTTTTTGGAATTTAACCTTTTAAGTGGTAGGAGCCTTACTGGAGCCTGTTCAGCTCCTAGGCCTAGGGAATGGGAAACCCTGGGTCTGGGCCTAGGCAGGTTAGGAAGACCTGCCCTCCATACCCTCAATGAGGAAGGAGTTGTCTGTGAAGGGTACCCTCCGGTGGTATCTTCAGTTTTTGAAAAAGATTGAGTTCAAGGTTGTCTTCCTGACTGAAGCACAAAGAGTCCCGCTTCAGGGATCCCTCCCATCAGGGATCACAACCAACAAAGGGAAAGAGTTGCATCAGAAACAAAAGAATCTATAAACCAACTAACTGTGAGTAAAGGCAAAGCCTAACATCCTTTGAAGTCACCCATCTGGTGCTTCAAAACCCTTGGGGAGAGAGAGAGTTTATCTTTCTGTGCAGAGACAGTGAGATTGTATCTTTGCTAGTTGGAGGGGGTTTTCTGCCCATCTAAAATGACATCCTACCCAATTGGGGAGTCTATTTTTCCAAGACCTGGAGCATAGAAGTTCCCCTGGCTCTGGCAGCTGATATTCCTGCACAGACAGAGGAGGAGACTGTGAAGGAACTAATTCTGTGGTACTATGGATCAGTGTTGTGCCAATTTCATTCATTTGCAACAGTAAAGATTTATTTGGACACCAACCCAGTGGCTCTATTGATCTATTTGGCACTGCTAGCACACTCAAGGATCATTAATTATCACCTCTCCCAGGGAGTCAGGAGAGAAGAGTTAGTCACTCCGCACTGGGACCTAAGAGGACTCCTTTCTTCCCCCAGTCGAATGAACCTACATCTTGGGAAGAACAAGAGGTTGGAGAGCTAGCCAGGGTCCCTGCCCCAAAGTGTTACAAATTAGTTTATGACCTCACCTGTGCTAAAGTTGTACATTGGGGTTTGGTTACAAAGATATAAGAGGGAGTGAAGAAACAATACTTGAAAGTAGTGAGATCAGTACTCAAAGGAACACTAAACACATTTATCAAGATGGTATCTAATGGGAGCAAAGCCCTGACAGCTGGTAACTGAACATGTCAAAGAAATGGCGCGAACAAAGTCATGTAACAAAGTAATCAATCAGGAAAATTAAAAAAAAACAAACAAAACATTCAATTTCCTATTGAGCCCAAAATTGGTAAAGAAAACATCCAATGCTATTCATGTTTATAGTTTATAGTTTATTGATTTTCTAGACCATCACATCAGCCGTAGCCTTCACAACGGTGTACAATTTATAATTAAAATAAGAAATACAATAAATTTATAAAAGATAACAGCTAAAAATACTAAAAGATGAAGCACAGAAATAAATTAGCTGTTAAAAATTACTTCAAAATAGTAAAATATCTAAGATAAACACAATAAAATTCATAAACAAAGTAAATAAAATAAAACAACCATCAGCTCTTGTACATATTAAAATTAAGAGAGAAAGTAAAAGCGAATTAGAGATCTTGCATATTTTCTGCATACACTTGTTTAAATAACCATGTTTTTAATTCTGCTTTAAACTTTTTCTTATCTGGCTGTAATCTCAACGAAACGGGTAGTGAGTTCCATACTTTTGTTCCTGTAGTAGTAAAGTCCAATTTA
Source organism: Rhinatrema bivittatum (assembly GCF_901001135.1). Lineage (NCBI taxonomy): Eukaryota > Metazoa > Chordata > Amphibia > Gymnophiona > Rhinatrematidae > Rhinatrema > Rhinatrema bivittatum. The sequence goes on along the minus strand of NC_042621.1, from coordinate 242,677,953 downwards.
AATCACCTAGACATTAATTGGCTCAAAGATCAATTATAAAAAATTTGAGATCAGAGATCTCATGTTTTGTTTTTCAATGTGAAGTTGAAGGAACATTTAAATTATGGCAATGGATACTGCTGCAATGTTCTATGATATGAGTTCTAATGGCACAAAAAGTTTTACCAATGTATAAAAATTCACAAGTACATAAGATCACATAGATGACACCTATAGAACGTCAATCAAACGTGACATGTAAAGGTAGCTCTTGCCTGTAATGGGGTGAGTGAATGCAGTTAATGTGAGTTAATGCCTATTGTCTGTCACGTGACATTGTTGGTGCCATTTCTTTGGTACGTTCATATACCAATTGGCAGTGCTTCGCTCACCTTCGACACCAACTTGACAAATGCGTTTGGTGTTCTTTGAGTGCTGATTAACTCCTTTCAAGTATGGTTTCTTTACTTTCCCTTATACCTTGAAGTATGAATTACTTATTGGTTTTCCTTAATGGTGAATTTTAAATCACCCACATGTGTAAAATATGGGGGTTACGCGCACAGCTGAGCCTCTTTTAAAATGCGTGTGGCGCATGCAAGGCTTGGCCACATGCGTAACCTCTGTTATGTGGACAAGAGCCGGGGCTCGCAAAAGGGGCGGTCTGGGGAGGGGTGGGGCAGGGAGGAGCTGGAGATAGCTGGTACAGCAGCCATTTGCCGCTGTGCTGGGGGATCACACGCTGGCAGGCTGCCGGAGCGCGCAATTTACACCAGCTCAGGAGCTGGTGTAAGTTCTGAAACAAAAAAAAAGGTAGGCTGTTTTAAGGGGTCGGCGAGGTCAGAAGAGGGAGGGAGTATGGGCAGTGGGGTAGGGAAGTTCCCTCCCAATCTTTCTCTCTGAGGTCTTGCTATTTAGTGATTTTATTTCTTCTATTTGAGGTTTGGTCCCTCCCGAGGATCTGCCCGGCAAAACATGGCTGTGTTGGGGGACTCAACCTGCATACCCTTATTTTTGGAATGAAGCTTGTGAAACTTTAATTGATGTGTTTCTTTAAACAACTGACTAATATTGATTTTTACAACAAACTGGAACACCTTTCTCTTGAATGCAAATACATTTGTTTGAATTTTAGGCACCTTGGTGGGATGTTTACAGTACCACCTCACACTTTTTCCATTTTGGACTTTATCCTTTGAAGTGAGGTTATCATTTATCCAATAAAACTGTTTTGGCTTATGTCTTGGAAAAAAACATTCTACATGTAACCTATTTCTTACATACTTCATCTAAGCACCCACAACTTGTCATTGTCAGAGACAGTATGTTGGCTTAAATGGACTTTCGATCTATTCCAGTTTGGCAGTTCTTATGTGTGCAGAAGACCCACCTATTAAGCAGCAGGGTATTGACCCATTGACGATGACTTTTCCCTGATACCTATACCTACACTTTCTCAGACTTAAAAAATCATGGGATAAACACTAGGGGGTAGATTTTAAAAAAGGGCGCCTTCGCGTACTTTTGTAGGCACATCAGGCGCAAACAAAGGTACGCTGGATTTTAGTAGATACGCGCCTAGCCGCTAAAATCCTGCATCGGCGTGCACAAGGCTGCCGATTTTGTGTAGCCGGCGCGCGCCGAGCCGCGCAGCCTACCTCTGTTCCCTCCAAGGCTGCTCCAAAATCGGAACGGCCTCCGAGGGAATTCGCTTTCGCCCTCCCCTCACCTTCCCCTCCCTTCCTCTACCTAACCCACCCCCCCCGGCTCTGTCTAAACCCCCCCTACCTTTGTTGGGGGATTTACGCCTCCCAGAGGGAGAAGTAAATCTCCGGCGCGCCAGCGGGCCGCTGGTGCGCCTAGACGTGACCCGGGGGCGGTTCCGGAGGGTGCGGCCACGCCCCCGGCCCGCCCCGGGCCGAAACCACGCCCCCGGGCCCGCCCCGAAACGCCGCGTCCCGCCCCAAAAATGCTGCGCCGATCGGCCCCGCCCCCCTCGAAAAACCCCGGGACTTACGCGAGTCCCGGGGCTCTGCGCGCGCCGGCAGGCCTATGTAAAATAGGCGCACCGGCGCGCAAGGCCCTGCTCGCGTAAATCCGGGTGGATTTACGCGAGCAGGGCTCTTAAAATCCGCCCCTAGGGGTGTGCATTCGTTTGCAACGTATTGGCAATCTGCAACGTATAGGGCCATATTCATTGTATTCGTGGGGAAGCGAAATGTATCGCGATTCCCACGAATACAACGAATCTTCACCAATTATTCGGCCATCTAAAGGAGCGAATTTAAACAAAACCCCCACCTCCTGACCCCCCCAAGACTTGCCAAAACTCCCTGGTGGTCCAGCGGGGGTCCAAGAGCCATCTACTGCACTCACGTCGTCGGCTGCCGGTATTCAAAATGGCGCCGATAGCCCCTGTGACATAGTAAGGGCAAAGGCTATTGGCGCCATTTTGGTTACTGGCAGCCGACGGCCCGAATGCAGGAGATCACTCCCAGACCCCCGCTGGACCACCAGGGACTTTTGGTAAGTCTTGGGGGACCCTCCTGACCCCCACAAGACTTGCCAAAAGTCCTGGTGTTCCAACGGGGGTCTGGGAGTGATCTCCTGCACTCGGGCTGTCAGCTGCCGATATTCAAAATGGCACCGATAGCCTTTGCCCTTACTATGTCACAGGGGCTACCGGTGCCATTGGTTGGCCCCTGTCACATGGTAGGAGCACAAGATGGCGCCGGCCGTCCATTGCTCCTACCATGTGACAGGGGCCAACCAATGGCACCGGTAGCCCCTGTGACATAGTAAGGGCAAAGGCTATCGGCGCCATTTTGAATACCGGCAGCCGACAGCCCGAGTGCAAGAGATCGCTCCCGGAAACGAATAAGAATGGAACGCATGAACAGCTCGGGGCCCCCCCTTGCCGAATGCAATGTATCTGCCCCCCCCCACGAATATGAATACCGAATGTAACATATGCCGTCCCTCTGCACATCCCTAATAAACACAGAGGATCCCTAGTGGCAAAAGAATAGTATTGAAGCACTGGGCAACATTTACTTGACAGTTACAGCCAAGGCAGCAGTTATATGGCTGCAATGTACTTCCTGAAAGCCATGGGGTAATCTACACAGAATAACATTTGCAACACTTAAGGGGACACAATGGAACATGGGGTTTGGATTCCATGTGTAAATGTGATCTACTTTTGGTAGATGTGCATAAAATCTCTGTAGGGCAAACTAGATGGATTTTTTAAAAATCTTTATCAGCTGTCATTTATTATGTTACTTTGTAATTATTCTTTGTCCTTGCTAGTCATTCAATGGAGATAAGCCTTCCAGGCAGCATTTGAGAATCACATTTGAAATATCTCCATACATTTTCTACTAACTGTAGAATTCTATGATCCCATCTCAGCAACCCTTAATTATAATATACCACTTGTACAGGATTGCCTCCATATATACATAGTATTCAGAGTTCTCACCTCTCTTGGATTGTTTTGGGGTATGAGACAAATCCAGAAACCAAATTATTTTCAAATTTTAAGCAGATTCAACAGGAATCAAGAATTCATTTCAAGGAATAGATGATTTATATCTCAAAGTATTAGATATAGTCTACAGAAATAAAGAACTAATATATAGGAATAAAGAGATTCTCTACCAGTAGTCTGAATGTATTTTGTAGGAATCGAGAATTAATTACCAGTAATAAAGAATTTTTCCTCTGATACATTTAATGCAGTCTCTTGGAATCAGGGATTAATCTCAAGTAATGAAGGATTTTCCACAGTAGATTACATGCAGTCTATAGCAGTTATAGTCATCCTTTGTCATTAAGAAGTCATTTTAAAATCTAGCTGTCAAAAATGTTATATTAAATGTTCTCATCTCATAAACTTAAAATATAAGTTCTGACTCCATTCTGCTTTATATGATTTTTAAAGTTTTATGACTAAAGAGTTAGAGGGGACTCTGAAGAGTTTCATGTGCTTCCCATGTCACAGAGTGTGGAATACTGGTATACAGAGATCAATAACTCACCTCCAAGAAAGACATTCCTTCCAATTTGCAACCCCAATCACATTTATTAAAAAAAATCCAAAATATACAAAGTATGTTAAGAACAGTGCTGTTAATAAAAGGTCATCTTTAATGCATTTCTATTATGTATTGTCAGAGAACTTCTTATTTTTCAATTTAATAAACAGCATTTTTGATCAAGATATTGCATGTAATATACCAACATCCTTCAGGAAGATATGAAAAAGGCCCTTCTTAAGAATTAGGCTCTCTATAGACTTGTTTTAAGTGGCTTGAAGTAAATTTGCATCCTCTGAATCAGACAGCAGCTAGGAAAATAGCCACTGCTCTAATTTTCATGAATAATCTAGAACAAAATTATGTAATATAATCTAAACAGTACTTATTTTCATATAGTGAAAATAACAGAGTACTATTTTGTATACATAAGAATTACCATAGTGGGTCACACCAAGGGTCCATCAAGCCCAGTATCCTGTTTCCAAGGATGGCCAATATTCTCGATTCCTACAAAATACATTTTAGACTACTGGTAGAGAATCTCTTTATTCCTAAATGTTAGTTCTTTATTTCTGTAGACTCTATCTAATGCTTTGGGGTATAAATCTTTATTCCTTGAAATGAATTCTTGATTCCTGTTGAATCTGCTTAGAATTGGAAGATAACTTTGTTTCTGGATATGTCACATACCCCAAAACAATCCAAGAGAGATGAGAACCCTGAATACTATGTATATATGGAAGGAAACCTGTACCAGTGGTATACTGTAATTGAGGGTTGCTGAGATGATTGTCAGACTATGAAAATTTCAGGTCTTATAGCCTGGATTTTGTTAGTATTGAATGAGAAGTGATGTTCTTATTTTTTAATTTTTTTTTTGGTCTGTCATTATTCTCCTGCTTTTTTGGGCTTCGAGCTCAATCAGAGCCAGCTTCCACTGCACAATGGCACTATGAGCCTTCATTTTTTACAATCTTCCCTAGCCCAGCCTTTATAGTGATGATTCTTGACAGAAAGAGACACAGATTATGAATCACTCTGGAAACTTGGCACAGAGGTACCTTAATTCCAGCCAATAGAAGTCACTGCTGAGCAATGGCTGAGACTCCGTCCCAATTCCAGGGGCTATGAATGCTGCCTAGGCAGCACTTTCAACCCTGACTGGCCAATCTGGATCTTCTGCATGTCAGTGTACAGTACTGCAGCTGTGCCCCAGGCCAGTTCAGGAGTAATCATGTTTGAACACTTGCTCCTAGGTACAGTAAAAATAACAAAGGAATTGTTGCGTTGTTAAATCATATGTGAATGCATATGCATTCAAGGGGAGAAGGAAGGCAATACCTGGCTGTTTATTAGATTTGATGCAAGTATTTTACCAGTGATTAGAATAAGTACTACCTGCAGCACCTATATAGTTGGTGAATAAATACAGGTACAGAAAAGCTCCATCAAATTATAATTTCTGGTTGCTTGTTGGTTGGTCAAGGAGTTTCCCAGGTATTTTTTTTATGCCATGGCTGGATTTGTTTTAGGTAGAATAGTATAACTATTTGAATATTATGGCAGATAGACTCATATAGTCAACTCAGTTTCATTCCTGGTACAATGCTATAGATGCCACTTGATCTCTGACTTTCCATTCATTTCTTTGCATCTAAGGAACCTCTATGTTTATCCCATGCTTTCCTGAATTCAATTACTGTTTTTGTCTCCACCACTTCCACTGGAAGGCTGTTCCATGCATCTACCACCCTTTCCTTTAACAAATATGTTCTGATGTTATACCTGATTCTACCTCCTTGAAGCTTCATACCATAACTAAGGATGTGCAGAACAAAAATATTAATTTCGGTTTGCTCATTCAGTTTGTTGGGACCCATATTTGCTTCATTAGTTTCAATATAAAAATTTGTTTTCATTTATTCAAGTTATTAGTTTCATTCATTTTCCATTGAAACCTATGGGAGAAGTATTACAGTCTATTATGGGCTCCAGAATAGTGATTTATTTTAAATCAATTCTAATGAAACTTGTGAGAAGAAATCATCAGAAGAGGGAAAGTACTGCAAGCTATTTAGAGTGTGGCAAAGTGGCATAAATAGGGGTGTAAGGCTCCGCAAAGGGGTACCAGGATTATGGAATTGGCAGGGGTTCTCTAATGCAATTTGAATGAAGCAAAGAAGCAGCAAAGTTTAAAAAGAGGATGCCAGCCCAGCAATAGTGTCATGAAGAGTTGATGGCATTATGAGAGACAAAGTGGCATCAGCACCCTAAGGTACCATGAAGGTGGAATGAAGCAGAAAATGTGGCAGAAAAAATCCCAAGGTACAGATAAAGGGACCAAGATTGAAAAGAGTAGTATCAAGATTTCAAAAGCAAGAAGTGCACAGCAGCACCCCAGATTAGGCAAGAAGACCACAAAGTGTAAGAGCTGGAGTATGGCAGGAAGATACAGGCAGAAAGAAAATAAGAAACCCAAGGTGCAAAATCTGCACATGGCAGCGAGGTCAAGTAGCACAAGGGTCTGAAGGTATAGGATGAGGGGCATAGCATTAATACAGAATGGCATGGAGATGCCAGTCTTTCCAATGGAGGATACAGACATCCTGTCAAAGTATGGCTGCACCTGGCTAATCCACCAGTCTAGTAGGATATGTTTGTGTCACGGAGTAAGCCTCACATGTCTTAGGTAGGTACCCGAGTGTGCAGTACAGAAGAACTGCGAGTAGGCCATGAAATCAGTTACAGTTCATGGAGCGGTGCCGCAAGTGTACAAAAGGATGGATAGCTGTGGCAAAAGCATGAGATAGCAAGAAGTCGAGTACCATAGATGAAGAATAGTATTAAAAATCCTGAGGAGTGTTTCGGTAAGTTTACAAAGCAATGTATAGCTAGGGCATGACGAACAGTGATCAGTTACTGTAGAGGAAGGGTATTTGCCAATAACCTTGAATACAGCTGGAGTACTAGCAAGGAAGCACCCTTAGATACCAAGACCGGCTTGGAATGGCAGTGGCAACAGTGGTGCTGGTATATCTTAAAAACTTGAATGCTAAGAGGAGACCAGTGCAGCAAGAAGAGTATCTGTATAATACTCCCAAAGGCGTATACTAGTTCTTGCACATGCACAGAGCAGCAGAGCGAGCGAGCGAGCACCTTAATGTGTCAAGAATGGCTTGGAGCAGCGGCAGCAGAAATGGTGCCGGTTAATAATTTAAAAAAAATTGGAATGGTAGGAGCAGTGCAACACAGCGAGAAATGTAGCTATAATACCCCCAAAGCTGTGTTGTTGAACATTTTAGGTCCATGTAGCATATCACCAGGGAATGTGCATTTTCAGTTGCTAGAACTCTCTTCCGATTGAACTGTGAATGTGTGAGTCCTTAAAATCTACATAAGAACATAAGAAATTGCCATGCTGGGTCAGACCAAGGATCCATCAAGCCCAGCATCCTGTTTCCAACAGAGGCCAAACCAGGCCACAAGAACCTGGCAAGTACCCAAACACCAAGAAGATCCCATGCTACTGATGCCAGTAATAGCAGAGGCCATTCCCTAAGTCAACTTGATTAACAGCAGTTAATGGACTTCTCCTCCAAGAACTTATCCAAACCTTTTTTAAACCCAGCTACACTAACTTCACTAACCACATCCTCTGGCAATACATTTCAGAGCTTAATTGTGCGTTGATGAGAGAGAATTTTCTCCGATTAGTCTTAAATATGCTACTTGCTAACTTCATGGAGTGCCCCCTAGTCCTTCTATTATCCGAAAGTGTAAATAACCAATTCACATCTACTCATTCAAGACCTCTCATGATTTTAAAGACCTCTATCATATCCCCCCTCATCCATCTCTTCTCCAAGCTGAACAGCCCTAACCTCTTCAGCCTTTCCTCATAGGGGAGCTGTTCCATCCCCTTTATCATTTTGGTTGCCCTTCTCTGTACCTTTTCCATCGCAACTACATATTTTTTGAGATGCAGTGACCAGAATTGTACACAGTATTCAAGGTGTGGTCTCACCATGGAGCAATACAGAGGCATGACATTTTCCTTTTTGTTAACCATTCCCTTCCTAATAATTCCTAACAGTCTGTTTGCTTTTTTGACTGCTGCAGCACACTGAGCTGATGATTTCAAAGTATTATCCACTGTGATGCCTAGATCTTTTTCCTGGGTGGTAGCTCCTAATATGGAACCTATATGCAGCACCTTGCACTTGTCCACATTAAATTTCATCTGCTATTTGGATGCCCAATCTTCCAGTCTCGCAAGGTCTTCCTGCAATGTATCACAATCCGCTTGTGATTTAACTACTCTGAATAATTGTTATGAATGGGCACTGGTTAGGTGAGTGAACACCACCTGCAGGAGTGACTTATGGTGGAGAGAAGCAGGACTAGTAGTAGAGTCTCTGATACTGGCTGGTGCAGGCAGGAATGTGTGGATACTGTCTGGAGCTTTGTGAAACTGAGTGTTAACCAGAGGATGCCTGTGGTGATGGGAGCTGGCTGGAGGGAGTCTAATACAAGGTGCGTTGAAGTAAGGGTGAGCTTGGTACACAGGAACAGCATGGAGGTATGTGTGAAAGTGAATGCAGGTAAAGGTGATGAGAATACTGGAACTGGGTGCTGGTAAGGATGGACACAGGATAGCGTGCAGGTAAGGGTGATACTGACTGCAGGTATGAGTGACAGGATTAATGGAACCCAGGGAAACAAGACTGACAAAGACTAGATAGACTAACCCAAACAATACTAACACTGAACATAAAACACAAATGCCTGAAGGCAGCAAGGCAAGAGCCTGAAGGCCACAGAGCAAGGCAGAAGCCCGAAGGCAGCAGAGCAAGGCAGAAGGGAGGCTAGAGCAGGGAGCCCAAACGAGCTCGATGCCGAAGCACCGAGGGATATGCTAGGCAGGGTTATAAAGGAAGTCTGGAACATATAGTAGACAAGGGGGTGCGGACTGGGCCAGCCAGGAGAGCATGCTCGTGGGGGACCTCTGGTGGTGAGGTGGCTGCGTTGCAGCCATAGTCATAACAATAATTTTGTATTATCCGCAAATTTGATAATCTCACTCATCATATTCCTTTCCAGATCATTTATAAATATATTGAAAATCACCAGTCCAAGTACGGATCCCTGAGGCATTTCACTGTTTACTCTTTTCCACTGAGAAAATTGACCATTTAATCCTACTCTCTGTTTCCTGTCTTTTAACCAGTTTGTAATCCACGAAAGGACATCGCCTCCTATCCCATGACTTTTTAATTTTCTTAAAAGCCTCTCATGAGATGCTTTGCCAAACGCCTTCTGAAAATTCAAATACAATACATCTACAGGTTTACCTTTATCCACATGTTTATTAACCCCTTCAAAAAAATGAAGCAAATTTGTTAGGTAAGACTTCCCTTGGGTAAATCCATATTGACTGTGTTCCATTAAACCATGTCTTTCTATATGCTCTATGGTTTTGATCTTTAGAATAGTTTCCACTATTTTTCCCAGCACTGAAGTCAGGCTCACTGGTCTATAGTTTCTCAGATCACCCCTGAAGCCCTTTTTAAATATTGGGGTTACATTGGCCACCCTCCAGTCTTTTAGAGGTCTTTTAAAAACATTTCTGTTCAAGTATTCATATTGTTGATTTTTTAGTTTTTATCTATTTAGTGCTTTTTTATTTTAATATAGATATGCTTTTTATTCTTATTCTATTACTGTATTTTATGTATGTTCCTATTGTACACAGCTTAGACCTATTGTAGCATTAAGCGATTAAGAAATCTTACTAATAAATGTAAATGAGAAATACCTTTGGAGGTAGAAGATGGATCATTCTTAGAGATTGCGAAGTTTATAGGCAATAATTAAGGATCCTGAGCCTTGCTAAGACTGTTTTGATATGGTTGGAGGATGACATGCTAAAGCTGGAAATATCTGGTCCCAGGGGTTGCTGTTGGAGCAAAACAGGCTTAAGCAGGATATGGTAGAACACGAAATGATGCAGCTGGAATTGTCAGGTCATAGTGCTCATGGTTGGAGCAAGACAGGCTTATGTAGAATATGTCAGGCCTCAATAGATATGGTTGAGCATGGGATGCTGCAGCTGGAAGTATCATGCCATGGAAGGGATGGCTGCAGCAAGATAGGCTTATACAGGATACATCAGGCCTGAGTGGATATGATGGAGCATGGGATGCTGCAGCTGGAAGTGTCAGGCCACAGTGTTAATGGTTGAAGTATGGAATGCTGCAGCTGGAAATGTCAGGTAACTGTAGTGATGGTTATAGAATGCTCAAGCCACAGTGTTAATGGTTTGAAAATGGCATGCTGTAGCTATAAGTTTTGTAAGGAACTGGGGAACCTTTTGGGGAAGGGGGAGTTGCTAGGGATTTGTTTAATACCTGGATCCTGGTATACTTACTGTGTGCATGTACATGTTTGTTGGTGTATCAGAGAATCCTCGAGGTATAAAGCCTCTCAGTATCTCCCTTTTTCCTGAGAATTAGCCCTGTGGGAGTACAGACAAACCCCTTGGTATATTCTGTGTGTATGTGTGTGTCCAGAACCCAGAAAAAAATTGGTACCAGGAGTCTTGGGGACTCAGCTGTTTTTGGAATTTATGTGAACTTGTGAAAAGCACGGAGTAGCTGATTGCATTTTGTCACGTTGTTCCTTCGTAGATTTATTGTATTTTGTTATTGTGTAGAATGTGGTGGAAAAAAAAGAAGGGGATAGAACAGCAGATCTCTAAAGTCCCCTGGTGGACCAAAGCACCATGGGATGCAGTAGAGCAGGCTTGGGCAAAAGCAGGAGAGAAGGCAGAGAGTTGGGAAGAAGAGATTTTATATTCTCCCCAGGCTATTGCATCTTGCTTAGGCAAACTGAGACTAGGGAAACAAGGAGGAGCAGCCTGTGGTGAGTGGGTGGTACTTACTATGTTGCACAAGGCATGGGAAGAAAAGGAGGGGTACGAGAGAGAGAGAGTGTGAGACTCTCCGCAAAAAGGTAGCTGATTTAGAATGCCAGCTGCAGGTAAATCAGGCACAGCTGCAACACCGGTACTAGATAAATCCAATCATTACCAGGGGGTAGCTATAAATATCAAAAGCATCGTCATTCTAATAATACTCGTAAAATACGCGCGGTGCTTCCTACAGTCCCAGCTGAATGGGATCTTGGCAAATGGGATGGTGACATTTTCCAATCCTCTGATGAGGATGAGGAGATAATAGCTAGTGATGAACCGGGTACTTTTGTAATAGAGTGTATCAAGACTTCTGAGCCGGGGCAAATACTGTTAGTAGTACCTGATAATCCTAGAGCTTATCCTCTGGCCCAAAATGAGATTAGGGAAAAATTAACCCCAGCCAATCAAGTTTCACAAGGTGGGGTTTATGGGACAAGGTATACAGTAGATTACACACAACAGGAGATCATGGAATTAGTGTATAAATTCCATCAAAAACTGCATGAAAGGTTTTTAACTTGGTTACTGAGGCAAGCTGATGATGGAGCAGAAAATGTTCTGGTATATTCAGGAGATGTAAAAAGAATGGGAATATTTTGTCAGGACCAGCCATTTTATGGGTTTCAAAACCTTTACTGGGGATCCTATAAATGTATTAGCCTGGACTGTAGAGTCAGTCCACACTAAGTACATTACTGATTCTGATACTGAAGATGATGTGGGACCATGGCACACCCTTCATGAAGGTATACAGTTTCTATGGGAACAAGCCATGAAGGTAGCTATTTTTACAGGAGACTATAAAAATGTAGATACAATGCCATTCAGTTCAGTGCAGAAAAATCCAATTGTTTCACTGTGCTCCCTCAATGTACAAGGGGACATTGATAGCTCTGCCGTCCGTATCCTTGGGAGATTCAGTGGGAAAAATGGTAGGAGATTTCCACCAATTGGGTGACTTAGATGCATAGCAAAGACCTTCAAGTGAGTCATGCAGTCAGACAAGCCAGCAGTGGCCCTGTGAAGTAGAACAAAGAAATGGGGGCTTAGATTGTAGAGCAATAAGGGATGCTTTGAAAAAAGCTGGTATACTCTCCAGGGATATAGACCAAAAACCAATCTCTGAGCTTTGGGAAATTATATAAAAAATGAGGATTAGGTCAGAAACAAGCAAGATCAGTGGAGGAGATTAATCCTCAGCCTTCGGCACTCCCTACCCTCTGGCCTGATTTAAGTCTATTTCAACAGATCAGTGCAGCACCACCAGCTCAGGATGGGTGGGAAAAGATGTCCGCCTCTGACTGACTGCCAAGCCAGCCCTGTGCACATATCAAAAGTGGCTCAAAGACCCATGTGCCCCTTAAAACTTGGGGGGAGGGGGGGCAGACAAAATATTCAGACTACACTTGCTTTAGTAGACACAGGGGCAGAGGCTACTCATATCCATGGAAACCCAAAATGATTTTCTGGAGTACTGATCAGTGGTTTAGAGGGAGAAACAAGTGCAGCAGTGTCTGTAAAACTGAAAATGCAAATTGCTGGTCATGAACCCTGTGAGTATCAGGTTTTAATAGCTAACATCCAGGAATACATATTAGGCATTGATGTATTACAGGGTATGAAAATGCAATTGCAACAAGGGAATTTTTTGGTTTGGGATTAGGTTGGTGTCAGTAAATGCTATTATAGTAGGGGAAGCTAAATGGAAACCACTTCACATTCCTCCACTGGCACAGCCCATCTATGAAAAACAGTATCACATTCCGGGAGGGCATGCAGAAAACTCCCAGGGGATGTGGTTAGTGCAGTTAGTGCAGCTGGGTTTAAAAAAGGATTGGATAAGTTCTTGGAGGAGAAGTTCATTACCTGCTATTAATCAAGTTGACTTAGAAAATAGCCATTGCTATTACTAGCATTAGTAGTGTGGGATAAACTTAGTGTTTGGGTACCTGCCAGGTACTTGTAGCCTGGATTGGCCACTGTTGGAAACAGGATGCTGGGCTTGATGGACTCTTGGTCTGACCCAGTATGGCAATTTCTTATGTTCTTATGTTCCTAAAGACTTAACTGATGTTGGTGTAATTCTCCCCATTTAACAGCTCAATCTGGCCACTACAAAAGCCAGATAATTCTTGGAGAATGGCAGTTGATTATCAGGTGTTAAATAAACATGCACCTCCTTTAGCCAGTGCTATTCCTGATGTAGTCACAATGATCACTATGATCCAACAGCATGAAGGGGAGTGGTACGCAGTGGTAGATATGGCCAATGCACTTTTTTCTATAAGAATTGATGAAAGCAGTCCAGGGCAGTACACGTTTACATGGAAGGGCAGACAGTACACCTTTGATAGGTTACCGCAGGGATATTTACACAGTCCCAATTTGTGTCATGGCCTTATTTCACAGGACCTTGAAAAAAATCCAAATTCCATCATGAATTCAAATTGTGCATTACATTGATGTATTGGTTCATGGTTATCAAGAGCAGGAGGTAGCAGAGTGGTTGGCACAAGTGGTAGATTTTTTGAAGATCAGGGGGTGGGCCATTAATCCAGCCAAGGTTCAGGGCCTCAGTCAGATAGTGAAATGTTTGGGCATTATCTGGTGAAAGGGAAATCCCTGAAACAGCTCAAGAAAAGATAGGGAATTGCAGAGTACCCAGCACTAAGCAGGTAGTACAGAAATTTGTGGGTTTAGTAGGTTACTGGTGTACCTACATTCCTCATCTTAGCCAAATTCTATGACCCTTGTACCATATTAGCAGGAAAAGGCACACTTTATCTGGAGTCCCGCTGAGCAGAAAGCCTTTGATCAAGCCAAACATACAATGCAAACAACGCTAGCCTTATGTCCAGTGACAGATGGGCCCTTAGAGATTCAGGTATCAGCTATAAATGCTGTTATGTTTAGAGAGTACTTTCTAGATGTCTCTGGGAACTAAAAATTATTTTTTCCAAAGGCTATGCAGATACTAAAAATGCTAATGTGCTGAAACCATGAACTGTTAGCCCAAGGTCAGACCAGAAACCTGGGAGTAACAGGGGATGGCAGTAAACATCAGGGGGTACCAAGCAGAGTGTGGACCCATTTCCTCTGTCATCAGGAATGCAATATTTGCTATCTTTATCTTTAGTACCTTTCTAATTATAATTACTGCTTGCAATCACCTCTCTAGTGCTTGCTATTTATCATTTGTGTTATTATCCTCTTGCTTAGCAAGCTCTCAAATAAACTTTCCATCTAATACCCGGATCCTAGTGTATTAACTGAGTGTACATGTACATGTTTGTTTGTGTATCAGAGAATCCCAGAGGTATAAAGCCCCTCAGTATCTCCCTTGGTATATTCTGCGTGTGTGTGCAGCCAGAACCCAGAACAGGAGTCTTTTCCAAAGGGGCGGGATCCACTTTAACAAGGGTGGAACTAGGCTACTGGCACTAACCTTTGAAAAGGAGATAGAGCAGCTTTAAAACTTTTGATGCTGCTGTGTTGGAAGATGACTTAAAAGCTTTAAAAGCTTTTAAGCCATCAACATATCCAACACAGCAGCTGTACTTCATCTCCTTGTATATAATTTAGTCTCTACTAAACTAACTTTATTTCCTCTGCTCCCAGTTCAATAGCCCTTGTTAATTGTAACTGCTTTTTTTCGACAAGTTATTTCTGTTTTTGATGTATTTACTGCACCCCTGTTTATATGTAAACCAGCATGATGTGATCGTTTCATGAATGCCGGTATATAAAAACCTTAAATAAATAAATAAAATAAATCAAAGGGGAAAGCCGACAGTCACTCAGCAGCACATGGTTTGGAGGGAGTTATTTTCGAAGGATACTAATGAAGCATTAGAGTTAAGTTATCCCAACAGAGAGGTTCCAATAATAAGAAAAATAATCCATGTGCCCATAAATAAAGTCTCTCCTGAACTAAAAGATTCAGATTTATCCCTGTCAACTGAAAAGCAGAAAGTTAATACAAACAGAAAACACACTTTGAAATGTTTATATACTAATGCCAGAAATCTAAGAATTAAGATGGGAGAATTAGAGTGTATAGCAGCAAATGATGACATAGACTTAATTGGCATCTCAGAGACATGGTGGAAAGAGGATAACCAATGGGATAGTGCTATACCAGGATAAGAACATAAGAAATTGCCATGCTGGGTCAGACCAAGGGTCCATGAAGCCCAGCATCCTGTTTCAAACAGAGGCCAAACCAGGCCACAAGAACCTGGCAATTACTAAGAAGATCCCATGCTACTGATGCAATTAATTCTCCAACACCCACTAGTTCAAGGGAACACCTTGCTCGGTGGTCTTTTTTGTATGGTGGCTCTGTTTGAGGATAACCACTTTTTAGTTATCCCTCTCATTCGCCCCATCTATTGCTCTTTATTATTCACATTTTTTATTTTCATCTTTTTTGCTTTTTTCCTTTTTACTTGTAAAATCCCTTCTCCCTGGCTGCTTATCCGACCCACTTATCTGCTTTTAATCTCATATATTTATCAAGGCTGCCACCCTCATCATTTCCTATGGGTTCGGATTTGCCTGCCCGACATTGGCCATGTTTCGGCACTGTGTGCCTGCTTCAGGGACTGCGGGAGAGAAATCTACTGTGTCCAGTCCGGGTCCACAGTGTCAACCTATCTTAAATACATAAAATTAAAATACAATGTTCTCACGACCAACTTTCAACATGAATACAATTTCTACCACCTCTAAGGTATTTAGTACTTACTTTGTTGCGCTACGTATGTAATGTAAGCAACGCCTTCGGTACACGACTCTAGCGTCTCTGCCTGTTCAGCCCGTTTTTAAACCCACCGCGGGCTGACACCTCACTGTCCTCCCCAGACCGAAGCTACCTCTGGTGCACTTAATCAAATTCAATTACCAATACTTCCTTCTCAGTCTCCCGTTCCTATGTTCAAGTCTGGTTGTTATGCCCCCCGCTCGAATTCTATTCATATGCTCTTATTTTTTATTGTATGTTTTATTTATTATACTTATGTTTTTTTATATCTTTCATTGAAATCCCGCTGTCACAAATATCAGACCTGGGGGAAGCCCGTTCTTACTTTCGCCCATTGCGATTTTATTATGCTGCGGACCTGATGGAGAACTGAACACCTCCACGTCCGCACTTTGCTTGTGATGTCAAGTTCCGGGATAGAACTAATTAGCGCCGTCCTTCCCCTAATCAACTAAATGTGTGTTCCCTATTCCTTATGTGTTCTACGTGTGTGAACATTGTCACCTCAATATTGTTCCCTATTTCCTTATCTCCTGAAATATTTAATAAAACTCGCCGCCTGCTAAACACAGTTCTCCCCTGTCTCGATCCTCCTCCCTGCTTCTTAATAGGCTCCGCCTACTGGACGCAGTTCTCCCCTATGTTGTCTATCGGTCCTCTTTTTACTAGACCATCCCTACTTTACAAATAAGCGGCCCTGGTGGGGGCCTAATTGGTTCCCCATCCGGATCCAGAGTCTAATCTTGTGATGTAATGTGTTAAGCTACCCGTCATATTTCTTCCTTTACACCGTCACTTGTTTTCGTGGCCACTAGTAATAAATGGAACCATGAACTCATTAGTAGATCTGAAAACTTCCTCCATACTTTCATCATACATGATATTATCCCCGCTGGCTTTTTATTACTGGACCGCCAAGTAAACAATGTTTCTCCCTCAGGTGTGCAACTTTGCCCCCCCCCCCCCGATTCTCATCGCGATTCTATGATGTCATATCAGTCACCTCTACCTTTCCTAGGGGCCATCCCTCCTATAGATAAACTGTCCAATCAATTTCTCAGTTTAACCCTTTTGGGGCTATGGTGTCCCAGGTGTAAATGAATTTTTGCTCCATTTGTTTCAATTTCAAATTCAGGTCGCCACCTCGTGGATGGTCTTGTATTTGAAAAATTACCCGCACTTTAAATTCTTCTGGTGAATGTCCCCCGCGGGGACTTAGAATACAAAAAGAACCGAGACTATATGGGGAGGACCCTGAATTTTTACAGAATTGGAATAAGATTCTTAATAAATGCTCACTGGATCTGATGATCCTGATTATAGAAAAAGCTCAAACAGCAGCAGTTCAAATCAAAGAAGAAATAGAGACAACACTAGAGGAAATTCATCAAGAAGAACCAGAAGATAAGTATCAACAATCACTTAAGGACCTACAAGAACAAATGGATAAGTTTAGGGAGGAAATTAAACAATTTAAGCTGACAAAATTCCTTCGGGATGAAGGAGATTATAAAAAGGGTAATGTATATCTATGGCTGTCTAATCAGAATAAAAAATATAGGAAACCAAAAGTAACATTCGCCAGTTTATCAGGTGACTCCTCAGAAGAAGAAGTGAGACCGGGAAGACGCACTGTAGAGAGACCTGGAGATGAGAACATTACTGAAACAGATTCTCATTTTTTAGAGCATACCACAACACGCAAAGACGACAAATGACTGAGAGAAAACCATGGTAACACGCGACGTCCATACGGGCGAACGAGACAAACCAGAAACAAATAGGAGAAACACCACAGGAGGGGGGGGGTTATCAATATATCATTGGTACCCCTGACAGAAGCTCAAATATCGCTGTTAAACAAAGGCCTCTCTTTTGCGCCTGTCAACCAATACACAGCTTTTGAAGGAGAGAAATTCCTATACAGATTTATTAGACAATTATGGCTGAGGTTGTTTTTTGCAAATTCGGCTACTCAAATACATCAAAAAGACGATTTGGCACCTCATTCCACATGGGCTCCCCCAGGACCCATTGACCCGGTGATTTACACGTTTGCAGAGGTGGTGCGGAAGGAAAGTTTCAATAAGGTGATTCAATGGCCCACACGAGTCCACAATTTAACTTCCGCTGAATTACAGACACTTAAGGAAATCCGGGACAATCAACAAATAATTATTAAACCAGCGGATAAAGGTGGCTCTGTAGTGGTACAGGACAGGACTCAATACATAAAAGAAGTGGAACATCAACTCAATGACAGCATCTACTATCAAAGATTAAATGGAGATCCGACTAAAGAGATTAAGAAGATGATTGATTCCACAGTTGAACAAGCATTGAGAGCAGGGTGGATCACACAAAAGGAAGCGCGTTTCTTAACAGTAAAACATCCAACGTGCCCGGTGTTTTACATGGTCCCTAAGATTCATAAATCATTGCAGTCGCCACCAGGACGACCCATAGTTTCTTCAAAAGGGTCGTTACTTGAACCCCTATCACGTTTTGTGGACCGTTCACTACGCAAATTTATACCACAAGTCCCGTCATACATACGAGACTCCGCACATCTGATGACAATTTTACAAGACCACCACCCAATCCCAGGTTCAACATTTTTGGTTACCATAGATGTCACTGCTTTGTACACTAGTATTCCACAAAATGAAGCAATAGAAGTCATCACAGACATATTAACAATAGTGCAGACACGACAGAGGATTCCGAATGCCTTCATTCAAGAATTGGCCAGTATAGCCCTGCAAGAGAATTACTAGGGGTGTGCATTCGTTTTCACCGTATTGGCAATCCGCAACGTATATTGCACTATTCGTAGTATTCGTGGGGAAGCGAAACGTATCGCGATTTCCCACGAATACACGAATCTTCGCCGAATTATACAGCCACCTAAATAAAAATTTAAACAAACCCCCCACCTTCCTGAACCCCCCCCAAGACTTACCAAAACTCCCTGGTGGTCCAGCGGGGGGTCCGGGAACCATCCCCTGCACTCACACCCTCAGTGCCGGTTTCATCATGGCGCCGATAGCCTTTGTCACAGGGGCTACCGGTGCCATTGGTCAGCCCCTGTCACATGGCCATCGGTGCCATCTTGTGCTCCTACCATGTGACAGGGGCTGACCAATGGCACCGGTAGCCCCTGTGACATAGTATGGGCAAAGTCTATCTGCACCATTTTGAGTACTGGCATTGGACGGCCGGAGTGCAGGAGGTCACTCCGGGACCCCTGTTGGACCCCCAGGGACTTTTGGCCAGCTTGGGGGGGCCTCCTGACCCCCACAAGACTTGCCAAAAGTCCAGCGGGGGTACGGGAGCGACCTCCTGCACGCCGGCTGTCCGATGCCAGTACTCAAAATGGCGCCGATCGCCTTTGCCCTCACTATGTCACAGGTACCGATGGTCGGCCCCTGTGACATAGTGAGGGCAAAGGCGATCGGCGCCATTTTGAATACTGGCAGCAGATCGCCTTTGCGATCTGCTGCCAGGCTTATTTGGTTTGGGGTAGTAACCGCTGTAACAAGCAAGCTACTCCCTGCTTTTTTGTGAATGCAAAACCTTTTTTTCTACATTTCCTCTTGCTGTTGAAGCTTAGAGCAATGTTGGAGTCGCATTAACCGTGTGTATGTTTATTGAATAAGGGTATTATCTCCAGGTAGTAGCCGTCATTCCCGCGAGCCACCCACTCTTCATTCACGTCCTCTAGACTTTATGGATCCACAGTGTTTATCCCACGCCCCTTTGAACTTTGAAGTCCTTCACATTTCTGGTCTTCATCACTTCCTCCGGAAGGGCATTCCAGGCATCCACCACCCTCTCCGTGAAGAAATACTTCCTGACATTGGTTCTGTGTCTTCCTCCCTGGAGCTTCAAATCGTGACCCCTGGTTCTGCTGATTTTTTTCTGACAGAAAAGGTTTGTCATCTTTGGATCATTAAAACCTTTCAAGTATCTGAAAGTCTGTATCATATCACCTCTGTGTTATCCACTATGACGCCTAGTTCTCTTTCTTGGGTGGTAGCAGATCGCAGATAGTATTGCACATGATAAAAAGAGGCCTTCTCCCAGACACATTTACACCACCCTGGTGGACCAATAAAAACACTTTTTTTTTTACTATCTCCAAAAACCACCACTGAAGAAGAATTTATTCTTTATCAGCTTGTCTTATTCTAACTCTAACCACTGTAGCCTGACACTTTAATCTGCAGTTTGCCATATTCCAGCCCTAACCAATGTGGCCTGTCATTTACATTACAGCATGCCAAATTCCAACCATACCACTGAGGCCTGACACTTACAAAATATGGCATGCCATTTTCAAGCCATAAACACTGTGGTATTACATGTTCCAACCATTACCACTGAATCCTGTTACTTAACTAATTAAGGGGGTCATTTATAAAAATGCGATAAGGTGTTTTCGCATGCGTTAAGGGCTTATCACATGTGATAGGCCCTTACTGCATGCGAAAATGTGATTTTAACTACACCTCTTTGAATTGTGTTAGGCTGTGTGATAAGGTTTCATTGCCCTTTGTGATGTCTCCTGTAAGGCCTATTTCAGGTGAGAGAGAGAGAGAGAGAGAGAGAGACTGGCCATAATGTCATGGCCCATAGGTAGGTATTTGTATCCCTATGGTAGGCCCACCTAGTAACTCGAGGTGGGGATTAGGTAAGAGTGTAGGGGGTTAGGGGCCACTTTGACATTGTACATGACACCTACGAACAGAACAGTGGTCTCATGAAGATTTGATGACCTTTGGAGTGAGGAAACTCACTCCAAGATGAGATTTGGGCAAGGTTCTCTCAACCTAGCTTGATAGACTCTCTACCTGGGTAACATCAAGCTAGGTTGAGAGAACCTTGCCCAAATCTCATCTTGGAGTGAGTTTCCTCACTCCGAAGGCCATCAAATCTTCACAAGAGACCACTGTTCTGTTCATAGGTGTCACGTAGAATGTCAAAGTGACCCCTAACCCCCTACACTCTTACCTAATCCCCACCTCGAGTTACTAGGTGGGCCTACCATAGGGCTACAAATACCTACCTATGGGCCATGACATTATGGCCAGTCTCTCTCTCTCTCTCTCTCTCTTTCTCTCTCTCTCTCTCTCAACAATGGTCCCCCAGTGGTTGAATGCAGGAAATACAACAGGTCGGCACTTATCACAGAATCTGAAAAGGGTATCGCAATTTGCGCTACCTTAGCTCTTCACACAGGTAATTGGTGCAAATTGCAATAAATGCTATATTAGCATAAAACACACCCCTTTTGCTACCGCATGCAGTACTTACTGCATTTTGATAAATCCAGACCTAAGGTAGATATCACTTAGATGCAGCTCCATCACTGCTCTATACTTTAATGGAGGGGGTGGAAGGGAAATAGAACCAAAATGTTACTAAGAGCCAAGAGTAACAGATAAGTATGAGAAAAAAAAAAGTGCAAAACTTGCTGGGCAGACTGGATGGGCCGTTTGGTCTTCTTCTGCCGTCATTTCTATGTTTCTATTAAATGGGCAATTTTCTCAGTAGAAGGGAGTGGGCAGTGGAGTGCCTCAGGGACCTGTTTTGGGAAAGAAATACGAGTGAGGTAATCAAATTTGCAGATGATACAAAATTGTTCAGAGTAGTTAAATCATAAGCAGATTGTGATAAATTGCAGGAAGACCTCGTGAGAGGGGAAAATTGGGCTTCGAAATGGCAGATGAGATTTAATGTGGCTAAGTGCAAGGTGATGCATATAGGGAAAAATAACCCATGCTATAGTTACACAATGTTAGGTTCCATATTAGGTGCTACCACCCAAGAAAGAGATTTAGGCGTCATAGTGGATAACACATTGAAATCGTCAGTTCAGTGTGCTGCGGCAGTTAAAAAAGCAAACAGAATGTTGGGAATTATTAGAAAGGGAATGGTGAATAAAACGGAAAATGTCATAATGCCTCTGTATCGCTCCATGGTGAGACCGCACCTTGAATACTGTGTACAATTCTGGTCGCCGCATCTAAAAAAATATATAATTGCAATGGAGGAGGTACAGAGAAGGGTGACCAAAATGGTAAGGGGAATAGAACAGCTCCCCTATGAGGAAAGACTAAAGAGGTTAGGACTTGGAGAAGAGACAGCTGAGGGTGGATATGATAGAGTTGTTTAAAATCATGAGTGGTCTAGAACGGTTGATGTGAATCGGTTATTTACTCTTTCAGATAGTAGAAAGACTAGGGGGCACTCCATGAAGTTAGCATGGGGCACATTTAAAACTAATCGGAGAAAGTTCTTTTTCACTCAATGCACAATTAAACTCTGGAGGTTGTTGCCGGAGGATATGGTTAGTGCATTTAATATAGCTGTGTTTAAAAAAGGATTGGATAAGTTCTTGGAGGAGAAGTCCATTACCTGCTATTAATTAAGTTGACTTAGAAAATAGCCACTGCTATTACTAGCAACAGCAACATGGAATGGACTTAGTTTTTGGGTACTTGCCAGGTTCTTATGGCCTGGATTGGCCACTGTTGGAAACAGGATACTGGTCTTGATGGACCCTTGGTCTGACCCAGTATGGCATGTTCTTATGTTCTTAATGGCTGTTGTTGCACGATAAAAACTTTTTTTTTTCATCCTACCACAAACCAAAATGAAGATGTTATATCTAACATTAAATCCAGTGTTGTTATACGATATTTTCCAAAAAATGCAGTAGACATCTCTCATTTGGATAATGTTCCTGGTTTTGCATCCTCCTCATATATTTATATACTAATCTGCAATGAGAAAAATATCCCGCTTTTATCAAATGTGAGGCCCTAACGGGGATTGATGAATGACCCTATTAGTCTGTTGGATTCTTATTTAATTGATAGCAATCCAATATGGAAGGCTCTATTGTTAGTTTGAACCTATCTTTCTGATTTTATGTTTTGCATGGGATAATTATATTTCTAAATTAATTTTTTGTTTTTAAAAGTAGCAAAATGTTCTTCTTCTCCACAGATATAAGCTGCATTAAGTTTGCTACCTCATCCATGTCAACCCAAAAAGACCAATCCAGTACTGCTTTTTCCCTTTGCATGCATGGAAATGTAATCCTAGTTTTCTTAGGGAAATCAGAATTGCAATTCTATGCATATTATGGGGAAAAACCAGGACTCACTTTTGGTTGACCTGTTTGAGGTGACTGCCTTAATTATAGTTTACAATTTTAATGACTTCTGAATTATTTTGATTAGTCATCTATAGAATATTTTGGAGGCTTTAATATATTTTATTTTGACCCATAGAAATACATTTTGCATATATATTATTGGGTATTAGTTTTTTTGTTCATCATGGAGCCCTTCTTCAGATATCTGATCAAGATTCATCAATAATCTAATAATAATAATGTTTTATTCCACCTTTTGGGACACTTCAAAGCAGATTTCATTCCGGTACAATCTGAATTTTGTTGAGCAATGGAGGGTGAAGTAATGTTCCAAAAGTCCAAGCATTATCAGCAGGATTTGAACCCTGGCTCACAGCCCGCTTGCTTTTACCACTAGCGATTTAGTATGCTTGACTGTTGAAAGTTTTGATATGATAGGTTGAGCAGATGCATTATGAGCCGTCTATGATAGGACTCTGTAGTAATTGTTAAAACATTCTTTAATGATTGACTGAAGAGAAGGATCATGAGATGTATGGCAAGTTTCTGTTATGGATTGTGAGTTCTTAGCACTTTATATTGGTTAATAATACAGATAGATTTCTCTTTGTGAAAAATCATTTTGTTATTCCATAGGGCTTTGCCCCCCCCCCCCCCCCCCCCCCCCAGGAAGCCAAAAGGAATTCAGGAGTTTATAATTTAACTGGTGTATGAGTAAAATGTTATTTTTATTTTCTATAAAAATAATAAAATACTATTTTTATTTTGCTTTTTTTGTTTAATATTTTATGTTATCCTGTACTTTCTTTCTGTTAATTATCAAACATAGTTGAAAATAGAGGGTCAGGATTATAAAATATTTAGGAAAGCTTATGTGCAGAGAATGTTATAAATTCACAGATAAGTTGCTTGTTGCATGCTAAATACTGTGCACATTTTACTTCTCTTATAAATGAAAAAAGTTATTGAAAAAGAGTTTTGTGTTTGAAGATTGACCTCCATTTTACCTAATTTTTCTTAATTTCTAATCTGTCATGGAGTGTTTTAGACAAATTACATAATAGATCTTCACTGACAGTAAAGCAGATTCAGAAAGGGGGAAAGAAGCTTTTATTTCTATTTTTTTAAAGAAAAGAAAAAGGGAATTTTCTAGTAGACTTCTAGGGGTGTATATTGATAACAATAATGACAATAATAATATGCATAGTTCTAGTCAAGATTTATCAAGGTTTTTTTTTTAAAGTATGTAATCTATATATAGGTGTATTGTAAATCATGTTTTCTCTGTAAAAATTACAAATACTATTAACTTATTTTGGCAAGTTCTTTGGGAGTGGGGTGGGGTTGGGGTGGAGCGTATCTCCCCACAACTCCGCCTTTTGTTCTGCATATTGAGGGGGCTTAATAGACCAATTGCATGGCAACAAGAATTCTGTTAAGGATGGTAAACAAAGGAATAGAAAGTTGAAAGGTTAATATAAAATATTCCCTGGTTGGAATAACATTTATTTCTAGCTGACTTTGCACATGTACAGCTTAATTCAGTTTTACCAAGAGATTTTTCAATGGTAGGAGATATCTTTAGGTGAATTTCATCTGAACCTTACCAGCCAGCTCATGAAAAATCTTCATATTATTAAGAAGCCTTCATTCCCAAGAATACTTGTCCACTGCGGGGCACAAAATAATATCCATGATGCAATTAATATAAAAATAAAGAAAATGCAATTAACATAAAATACATGTTGTGATTGAGGACCCAGCTAGGCTAGGGAATCTCCACGGGAATAGGCCAAGGCTACAGGATAAGACAGAACTATGAGATAGATTCATCAGTTTGCAATAAAGATAGCACCCACGATAAAAAAAAAAAAAAGGGCATAGTTAGGGTAATGTGCAACCAGAGGTAGCGCATTGCTAAATATCGCACACGGCATTGTTTTATCGCACGCAGTGTTGCATGATCGTGCGTAGTTTTTATTGCATGCAGGGTTGTGTCATCGTATGCGCTGTTGTTTTATTGCACGTGGTATTGTGTCATCGTGCGCCGCATTATGTTTTCCAGTTATAAATGCAGCCTTCCTGCAGCTGCCTCTTTGAGGGTGTATCGAGGCATGGTTTGGAAGAGAGGAGGTTAGTTGTGGTGGTGGTATTAGGAGAGAGTTTAATTTATATAGTGAGTTCTGAGTGCATTATCTTGTTCCTTATTGCTTTTCCTTGTGCTTACCTTAACCTTTTGTCTTGTGTCTACCTGTGTGTGTGAAAACTTCTGTTCATTTTTAAAGTTTGTCTGTTTGTCATTATCTGTGGAGGAGGTGGTGTATGTGGAGGTAGTGTGTGTGGAGTTGGTGTGTGGAGGTTGTAGCGAGGATAGAGTGTGAGAGCCGTGGGGAGACAGGACAGGAGAGGTGTAGAGGGAGGATGGATGAGAGGACGGGGAGGATGAGGGGCAGGAGTGCTAGGGGAAGTAGGAGTAGGGACAGGGAGAGGGGTAGAGAGAGGCAGGATGGGATAGGAGGAGGCGGGTAGGGGAAAGGGCTAGCCAGTCGAGCATGGAGGGAGGAGGATGCCAATTAGGGTTAGAGAGAGAGAGCAGAGGGGAAGGGAGTTGGCAGGGCAGGGAAGGGAGGAGAGAGAGGAGCGGGATGGAGAGTGAGGAAAGGGAGGATACTTCTCCGGAAGAGGAAGTGGCTCCTCCCAATGGCAACCAGGCAGTAGGACACCATCGTCTCAGGGCCATTAAGTTCAGCATCATGGAGAATGAAATGGTGATTGCAGGAAGTTATAGCATCGCGAGTTTTGAATACCACGCTGCCAGCACCGGAGGAAGAGCAGCTAAATGGATTTCCTGCACTGTGGCCTCCTGCTTTTGCTGCCACTGGCTTTCACGTACACCAGCGGCAGCACGGGCTTCTCCCTGCTCCCAACACCACACCACTGGGTGTGTCGCCCTTTGCAATTGCACTGATAGCACACCCAGTGGCGCTTTCTGACACCACATGACACACGGCATAGAGGACAGCAGCTCTTCCAGCTTCCCCACAAGTTGTGACAGGCATGTGAATCAGCACTGGGCGGCAAACATTAAACCGCGGAAACGTGTGGAGTGAAGATGCAAAGGGAACTATCTGCAAGCTGTTTGGCACTGGAGTGCTCAGCCTATGTGGATAAGGGTGGTCACGGATCGCACCAGAACGGTAAGAAATAGCTATTGCTCAAAGCTAAAAAGGCTACATATTTTATTTTCTGGGTACATACATATGTACATACTGCTACACCACATGACTATCAGTGAGCCATAATGGCCAAGGGCTTTGCAGCACCCTGACGTCTCAATATCTCTGTAAGGCTAGCTGTGATGCCTGAATTGAAGGCAGGTTCAAACACACGTAACTGGTGGCTTCTATTACATCAACCTTTGCTCAGGAGAGATGTGTATGCTTTTAGAGTCATTCGAAACTATAAGGTGACAGTGACATCTCAGAGGTCATTGGAAAAACATGTGAAGGCAGCACACCCTTTGATTCACAATCTCGCCTTCACAGAGCCAGACGTGCATTCTGGTGTAGGCTCACTGAGAAGCTAACCGAACCTACATAACATCACAACGGCCAAGGCCCTCACCTTCTGCACACTATCATTTACAAATTGTGTAGGTAGGTGTAGTAGGGTGCATCTGTGTAGGGATGCATGCAGCTACCAAGAGGTATGCTACCTTGGATTTACCTGTGTACATTGTGGGAATGGCACCAGGTAGACCAGGGGCTTTACCCAAGGCTATAAGGGAAGGTGTGGTACTAGAGCAGTCTGAGGTCAGCAACTGGGTTACCAAATGCCTCTAATTTTCAGGACAGATAAATCCTGTCCTGGTTTGGAAAACATTACATGTATTGATTTCACTAGATTTCCTTATAACTTTACTGAGCAAGACCAAAACTATGTATATCTGGAAGTATGTGAGTAAGATATCAATCACACCAAAAAAACCCACACACACCAACGGTGTATTCCAGTACACACCAATGTAAACAATCCAAAAAACAACAAGTGTCCTGGTACTAAATTTTAAATAGCACCTAATACGCCAAACTACTTGTGTATGACCCTCTATTCACGGGCAGACATTATCAGTACTGCTCGTTTCGCATAGGGGTCACTGATCCTTTAATCGAATATAATTTTTTGTTGATTTTCAAAAATTTTTAAGCAATTGCAATCGAGAGTAAAAAACGGATACTTATCCGCACTCGGAACCCAAACCCGACATGGCCATGTTTCGGACTTCTGTCCTGCTTCAGGGGAAAATATTCAGAAAGCCAATTCAGGTGGTAGAAAACGTCTTCTTCTTTCGGCGAATTTACTCCGTGCCGGTCCTGTTTGTCAATGCGGGCTGCATTTCACGCGGGCTGCATTTCACGCGGGCTGCATTTCACTCAGCGGGGTGAAATGCAGCCCGCGTTGACAAACAGGACCGGCACGGAGTAAATTCGCCGAAAGAAGAAGACGTTTTCTACCACCTGAATTGGCTTTCTGAATATTTTCCCCTGAAGCAGGACAGAAGTCCGAAACATGGCCATGTCGGGTTTGGGTTCCGAGTGCGGATAAGTATCCGTTTTTTACTCTCAATTGCAATTGCTTAAAAATTTTTGAAAATCAACAAAAAATTATATTCGATTAAAGGATCAGTGACCCCTATGCGAAACGAGCAGTACTGATAATGTCTGCCCGTGAATAGAGGGTCATACACAAGTAGTTTGGCGTATTAGGTGCTATTTAAAATTTAGTACCAGGACACTTGTTGTTTTTTGGAGTATGTGAGTAAGACCAGGACTGGATTAACAAATCCTGGAACTCTGGATCCAGTTGGAACACCTATTCAGGAGTGGCTCTGAAACTGGTGACAGAGTAGTGTCAGCTGAGTCTTGCCACGCCCATGTAACAGTAAGCTGACCCAGTACAGTTGTGTAACTTCATATGCACACGTTTCTCCAGTAAAATAGGAAATCTGTCATTTTAACTGTCTACCTGTACCTTTAGGCTATGCTTTTATGCTTCAGAGATATTTGATGTTTACTGCATTTCTTGAACTGCAGCACTCCATGCTCTTTGAGCAGCTAGGGTGCCATCACACTTGTGCCACTATCTCATCCATATGTGAGGGCTAGCATAAGGTCCGGTGAGGAGAAACGGCAATCTACACAGTGCTACAACGAGTGAGGTTATCAAATTTGCGGATGATACAAAATTATTCAGAATAGTTAAACACAAGCGCGTTTGTGATACATTACAGGCGGACCTTGCGAGACTGGAAGATTGGGCATACAAATGGCAGATGAAATTTAATGTGGACAAGTGCAAGGTATTGCATATAGGGAAAAATAACCCTTGCTGTAGTTACACGATGTTAGGTTCCATATTAGGAGCTACCACCCAGGAAAAAGATCTAGGCATCATAGTGGATAATACTTTGAAATTGTCAGCTCAGTGTGCTGCAGCAGTCAAAAAAGCAAACAGAATGTTAGGAATTATTAGGAAGGGGATGGTTAATAAAACGGAAAATGTCATAATGCCTCTGTATCGCTCCATGGTAAGACCGCACCTTGAATACTGTGTACAATTCTGGTCGCCACATCTCAAAAAAGATATAGTTGTGATGGAGAAGGTACAGAGAAGGGCAACCAAAATGATAAAGGGGATGGAAAGGCTCCCCTTTGAGGAAAGGCTGAAGAGGTTAGAGCTGTTCAGCTTGGAGAAGAGACAGCTGAGAGGGGATATGATAGAGGTCTTTAACGCGTAGATGTGAATTGGTTATTTATACTTTCGGATAATAGAAGGAGGGACGGGGATCAGGAGAGGTATTGACCCCAGACCTTTTATAAATATTGGGTTGGAGTGATATTGGGATAGATGCCAAGCTTTTATTTATATGGGTAGGAGAAAAATTGGGTGGTTGGAGTGAGTTTAAAATATCAGGAGGGGGATTAGTCTGCCATCCTGTCTTGATTTTTTAATATGCATCAGGCAGGAGGAAGATATATGGCAGATAGTGTTTTCACTTAGGAGGGTGGGAGGTTGGCTGGCAAAATTCATGCATGCTACTGCAACATCTAGATTTGGTTGGCTAAGTGCTAGCTGCCTTTCACAATTCCCTGCCTCACCAATCCCCCAGGCCTTTTACAATTTGACTGGTTAAATCTTGCCACTTAGTGCAAGCTGCAGTATTTCATTTAAGGAATTTTTCACTGAGAGATTCCCCCTGCAGCTCACTGGCATAGTTGTAGGAGTCCATTTTTTAGGCAAAGAATAATTTACCATTTTACCTTTAACAAGAATGTCCTCAGTCTGGTGGGAAAGGGGAGGGGGGAGATTATGATATCTCCTGAAATCCTGCTCCAGAAGGGTAAAGAAGCAGGAGGTGGCCAGTGTCTCAGGGATAATCCAGTTTTCAGAGAAACCCTGGAGGAGGGATCGTAATTGTATTATTTGTAAAAAACAAAAAAAAAAAAAAAAAAAAAACCCCAAAAATGCTGGAGATGTTTCTGTACTTGAGCAAGAAAAGCAAGCTTTAAGACTAATGAACTACCCCATCCCCTCTGAGAATTCAGCTTTCCAGGAAGCAACCACTTGTGGAGATACAGGAAGGCAGGTCCTCCCTAGAGCTGTCTGCATGCTCAAACTGAACTGACAATTGCTCCCAAAGACAAACCGAGCTATTTTAATCTATGTAATAGCATAGGAACCAATGGGAAAAATATCTAATACAGTAAAAGACTGGGATGCAACTTTATACGGATGTGATAATGACAAGTGAAAGTGCAAAAATGGGATTGTAAAACTCAAAGGCAAGGCTGTGTGTATGTGAGGGAGGCAGGGAGGAGGGAAATATGTAGAGGCTGAGGAGCAGAAAGCAGAATAACTTTGCAAATATTTCTGCCCAGTGTTCACAGAGGAAAGACCGCAGAAAACTCTCTCAAACAGGAATAGGAGTGAGGGAGATCTCGCTCAGTTTTCAGAAGACTGTTTGTGTGGAGCTAGCAGCAAATTAAAAGTAGCTAAATCAATCAGGCCAGATGGGGTACATCCAAAGGAATTTAAAGGAATTCTGGCAGCTCTGCTGTCTTACCGTTTCAGTGCTTCTTTAAAGTCAGGACTGGTTCTAAGCACTGGAAACCAGCAGGACCAACAATATTATCAATTAAAAAGCGTATTATATTCATAATATGTCTCCAGAGGGGTGTCAGCAAGCCAGGAAGCCAGTGTAAGAGCACCTAATAGGTGGCATTCCGGTCTACTCAATCATTCACCCAAAAGAAAGTATTTTTTGTATTTTTTTGATCTGCAAGTAAAATCCACTTGCTATTCAAATGTGATGTAAAATACTGGAGACAGGTAGATGTGGGTCTGAGAACTGCAGGCCGGTTAATCTGATCTTGGTGTCGAGTAAATTAATAGAATCACTGCTAAAACAATAGCGAGTGCAATTTCTGGAAATCAAGGAATGG
Organism: Rhinatrema bivittatum; assembly: GCF_901001135.1. NCBI lineage: Eukaryota > Metazoa > Chordata > Amphibia > Gymnophiona > Rhinatrematidae > Rhinatrema > Rhinatrema bivittatum. The sequence goes on along the minus strand of NC_042621.1, from coordinate 242,647,529 downwards.
CCGGATCCAAGGCAGCATTATTTTACCAGACAAATCTAATCAATTTTTTTATACCTGATGACCAAAGAGTCAGATCAGGGGAGACCCCTAGATGTAATATACTTGGATTTCAACAAAGCCTTTGACACAATTTGGCGTAGGCAATTTATGAATGAACTGAAAACCCTAAGTTTTAGATCTAATAAGACTGACAAGGTTAGAAACTGATTGAGTGGTAGGTGACAAAAGGATAGTGTTAAACAGAGTTAAATCCAAGGAAAAGGGGGTTGCCAGTAGTGTGCCACAGGGATTGGTTCTCGATCCAGGCCTATTCTACATTTTTGTAAGCAATATTGCAGATGGGCTATTGGAGAAAGGTTTGCCTTTTTACAAATGATCCCAAATTTTTCAACAGTGTAGACAAACTAGAAGGTGTGCGTAACATGAGGAGGTACTGAATACACTCCTGCCTGCCCTCAGCCCCAGCCTGTGCCTTGTTCCAGCTCTCAGCCTCTACCATGTTCCAGCTCCCAGCCTGTGCTTTGTTCCAGCTTCCAGCCTGTTCTATGACCCAGTTCCCAGCCTGTGATGTGTTCTGGCATCGGCCATACTTCCAGCTAAGTCCTGCCGGCCACCAGAACCCAAGGGCTCAACCTATGAAAGAGATGGCTGCTACAGGCAGAGCATCTCCAAGCCTGTCCCGCAGTCCTATGTCACTTCTGTGGGGGTAATCCCTGATCCCAGCCTTCCAGACCATGACACATGAAGTGTCTTCTAATAAAATTTGACATATTGCTACTGCTGGTGCCTGTATTGAGGATACTGTGAGTGCTCCTTTGGTTTTCCTACCATCTCCTATCTGTTCTTTGACTGAGGTACCTGAGGAATCTGACATACCTAATGATATCTCTTTAAAGGATATCTGGAAGGCAATCTAAAAAAATGGAGAGAACTATGTTTCAATATATTACACAATTGAGTACATTTTCTACAGGGTCACAGCTAAAGGTTCAAGATCATGAGAATCAATTAAAATCTCTTGAGAGTGATGTTATCACATTGAAACCACAGATATCAGCAGAACATGCTTTAAAAGCATCACAGCTTAAGGATAACTTAGTACTTCATGGTATGATAGAGAAAATGGAGAACAGGCTGAGAGGGAAGAATTTTGAGATTTTTAAATTTCCCAGTTAGGAGGTTGTTATCAATGATTTAAATATATATATATATATATATATATATATACCTATGGGATATTTTGGGCTTTTCTGATGAAAAGATTCCAGCTATATCTAAGATCTATTATATCTCAAGAACAAGAAGTTTTATGGCCCGGGGTGGGTGATTGGGAATGGATCAACTGTCTTCCAACAGTCCTAATCTGTCTGGTTATTTTGGAATTGTCTTTTGACAATATTCTTCTGACAACTACTCATCTAGTGTCTTTTTTTTTTTTTTTTTGCTGAAAGTGACAGAGAGTTGGTTTCTCAAAAATATTTTCTTAATAAAAATGTCCACTTTTGTGGCCCGAGGGTGCATTTCCAGATATTTCATATGTTACCCAGTGTAGAAGGAAGCCATTTTTGTCTCCAAGACAGAAGGTTTTGGCCTTAGGGACAACCTTTTTTTCTTAAATTTCCTTATAAATGTTTAATTTCCTATTAAAAGAATTATTTAGTTTTTTTCTGAACCACTGCACTTGGAAACTTTTTTGGCTGACAAAACTGGTGATGCTATTTTTTTTATTTCCTCTCTAATAGAAGCTTAATATAAGAATATTTAGGTTTTGATCTCTTTCTCTCTCTTTTCTTTTTGGATTATTACTGTTAAGCAAGTTTCTTATGGAATGCCCCCTTATATAATGTGGGCTAGATGATGTATTATTTCTTCTACGTTTTCTGTGATTTTTCCTTTCTTAATATCCTTGCATCAGTTTCTCTTTTATATTCCTTGGTTATAAATGAGGAAAAGTTAATAAAGTACAAATTAAAAAAAACAAAAACGTTAGTTGAATAAGTACCAATATTTGTACTTATCTGTGCTGCTGAATTTCCCATGTAAGTTAGCCAGGAAAGTCTTATCTGGTTAACTTATACAGACACTTTATTTTGAATATATACCTCCAGTAGTTTTGCTTCGATTATTGCCCAAGCAAAAATTATCCCCAGAGATTTGTACCTGTTTTCTCTGGGCCTGATTTTAAAAAGCATTTACTCGAGCAAAACTGGTTTTTGCTCGAGTAAATACACTTTACTCAAGTAAGTGGGCTTTTCAAAATTGCTACAATATATGCCATTGAATTGTCCATAGGATTTACTCAAGTAAGTGCACTTTACTCGAGTAAATAGCTTTTGAAAATTGCTACGATAGTATGTCACATTTACATGCGTAACTCCTTTGAAAATTACCCCCTCTGTGTATAACATTTTTGTCACAAAACTGCCTGCTTAATTCCAATTCTCCACCCTCTCCTTTACCCCAAAGACTGCTGTTGCAGTAAGTGGGTAAAAGTACATGCATCACTGAAACATACTTGTACCCACATACAGGGCGGGCAATAGTCAAACAGCCCATTTCCATAGATAAATCTCTGTTTTGCCTATGGAAATGCCTTTGATTATTACCCTCCCCTTATCAGGGATATTCTATTACTCATCAAATAGTTCCTTGTTGAATACCTTCAAGCATACCTTGATCTTGTTGTAGTAGTCTGGCATTGGGAACATATGTTTAACATGCTGAGGTAGATCTTAAAAACATACGCGCGCGCGTACTTTTATAAGATACGCGCGTAGCGAGTGTGCTGTGCGCGCAAATCCGGTAGGATTTACGCGCGCAGGGCTTTTAAAATCTAGCCCATAGTCTATTAGAAAATTCAGATCTTTTTCTTGATCTCAGGAATAAAAATGTCTTATGCTAAAACTACAATGCTATCGATACAATGGAATGGGATGGTACTTGTTCAGTGTTCATGAAAATGTATTTTTTCCCCTGCTGTAGAGATTTTCAGCTCAGATTGGATGCTGAAATGCAATTTTAATTCCTGTTTCTTCTTCAAAACAGCATCTTAGACGGAGTATAGAGAGTGATGATCTTGTTGCAGAAGATCTCTGGTGGCAGTAACTGCCAGTGTGACTCAGCTGTTAGTCTTGTGCTTGTTATGACATCAGTCTTTCAGCAAAAAATGTAGCATTTAAATTAGAGATGAAGTGGTTCAGATTAAATTCAAGCCCCATTCAACCTGGGAGGAAGTGGGCTTTGGATAATCAGAGTTGGAACCTGGGATATTTTGCAAAAAGCTTCTTTAACTCAGCTAAATATTTATATTATCTGATTGTAATCTGCTTTGAAGTACCTAAAAAATCAAAATATAAATCAAATAACTAACTAAGGGGGGTCAGTCATCAAATTGCATGAAGGGTCGGATTTTAAGAGGTTCGCGCGAGCGTACATTTGTGCGCGCATCCCCGCGCACAAATGTACGCCCGATTTTATAACATGCGTGTGCAGCCGCGCACATGTTATAAAATCCGGGGTCGGCGCGTGCAAGGGGGTGCACACTTGTGAACCTTGCGCGCGCCGAGCCCTAGGGGAGCTCCGATGGCTTTCCCCGTTCCCTCTGAGGCCGCTCCGAAATCGGAGCGGCCTCAGAGGGAACTTTACTTCCGCCCACCCCCCAGCCTTACCTAAAACCCCCCCTCACCTTTGTTTTACAAGTTGCGCCTGCCTCTGGGCAGGCGTAGGTTGGGTGTGTGCCGGCCGAGTGGCCCTACAAAGGCCTCTGGCCCCGCCCTGGACTGCCCAATCCCCGCCCCTTTTTTCAAGCCCGGGACATACGCGCTTCCCAGGGCTTGCACGCATCGCCGGGCCTTTAAATTCTGCCCTAAGGCATTATTGCAGCAATAGGGCTCTCACTCCCATGATAATGCCGTACACATGATAAGTAACGCATCACGAGATGCAAATGCAAACTGTAAAAATGTAGTCAAAAGGGAGAAGTTTATGAATATGGCAGGTATTTAACATTGCATGCAATAGCATTACGTGCTTTATCGTACAATTTAACACTGGAAATAACTACACCTTTTTACTCTTGACCTAGCTTGATGCACTCTCTACCTAGTTGCTATCAAGCTAGGTTGAGAGTACAATGTACAAATCTCATCTTTGTATAATGGTCATCATTCTAAATTACATAAAATCTTCACTGAAGTCTACTGTGCTGTTTGTATCTCTGTGCATGTAAAACTGCCTTGCAAAACCTAGGCCACCACCAAAACCTCACCCCAAGTTACTAGTTGCTCCTCTTACAGTGGTATACATAATTTACTTATATGAGAGCCATATGAATGATCTCATAGTCTCTCTCTCTTCTCTCTCTCTCTCTCTCTCTCTATCTAGTGCGGGTGCTATTCTAGTGAAATTTATAGCAAAATGATGAATCTAGGTCTAAGTGAATAAATACATACCATATATATAAATCCAAGTCACTTATATTTTGACCAGAATATCTGTAGTTGACTGCTGTGGAACTCTGATATAGTTGGAATGAGGATATGCACTCTTGCATTCAATGTATTTGAAGATTAAATCTGCAGACACTTTGACTATATCTATTTATATAAGCATTTATCTTCTGCCTATAGCGAAAAAGTAGTTTCAAACAGTTTGAACAATCCACAAATACATACATTTCTTTTATTAGTTTACTTCAACTTAATGCTCATTTTTCAAGGTTGCTCAGAGTGAGGAACAAATAAACAATTGAGATCAACAACATAAAATGGAATAAAATATAATATTTGATAACACAAGATAAAAGGGAACAGATAAATCATTCAAGAACAAACAAAACAAGATAGAATAAAATCCAATAAAATAATTATTCAATAATAGAATGTGTTTTATACCACAATGAAAAATCTAAATCTTATTTTATCTGGATTCTTTGAAAAGAAAAGTCAGATTCAAACTTGATTGAAGCTGACTGAGTCTGATATTTACAGATTTGAACTTGGATTGAATCAGTTCACTCATCCCTAGGTGTAATTGCTGTTGCCTAGGATTGTTTGAGTAAAGATTTATAAATAGCACATTAATTAATTATAGTGAATTAAGATCCATTGATTTTTTTTTGCCACATTTCAAAAATAACAAATAGAAAAAAAGAACATATGCTGACGTTGCAGGTAATTATTATTGATTGGTTGATCAAAAAAGAGGCTGAAGGGACTGTGGTGTGAGTATATATATTAAAGTCATTAACCCCAAACCAATCATTAGTATATTTTATAACACCCATAGGTCACACTTTCTTCAGCTAACAATTCCTATGATTATAGAAAATTAGTCTGAATTTGAAATATCACCGATTCATTAATTAATTTTGCTTGCCTTAAAAGACATGCAAATGTCTTTTTTTTCTACTGCTTAAAAATGGCTTTTCAAAGAAACTTTCATTTTGCTTTAGCAGTATAAATGAATGCCGCAGTGCATTGCCAGTTGCTCTGGGGCTGTTGTACATTGTCTGTGAAAACCTGTCTCTAGGAATACAATTTATTTTGGATACACTGGGTGGGATGATGTACCTCTGAAGTGGGATTAAAGGAATTGGAGCACATATCTTACAATGACAGGTTTACAATAACAATGAAGAACAGTATATGAAGTGCTGACAGTCCTTTGACAGTGTAATGCAAATATCTGACATCCAGCTTTCTCAGATGACCCGTATAAATCAGTCATGCCACTGACAGAGAAAGGCATATGGCATATTGAGATATAGAAAAATGGTGGAAAGTTTGAAATTTTTAGTGGCATTACTGTCTACATAAAGGGAAAAATGTCCCATATTAAAGCTAAAGATTAACACTTTGTAAACACAGTTCAGTCTTCATTTAACTTTTGCCTCAAATGAGTGTGAAAATATATTCTGAGTTTCAGCAGATCTAAATCCATGCATCTGAAACTCAAATAGAACAGACTTTAAACTCATTTGAGAGAAAGTTAACTGTTGAAGAGTGCTCTGTGTTCTTACTGTTGTATGTTGTCCTGCTTATAATACTTTGGTATGATATAGTGTGGTAAACAAGACAGATATAAGGGGTACTGAGAAGAAAAAAAAAATAAAGATGAGGAGAAAGCACAGATTTATGGTTATAGAACAATAGACCAAATGAGCTGTCTGGAAGCTCCCTAGCTGGTAAACTGATGAAACATGCTCTAGGAGACCTTGTAATCTTTACTCTTGTGCAAGTACTGCTGTGTGTCAAATACAGGGATAGAAGGATATGCAGGAATAGGAGAATGAGGAATAAATCACAGAATCAAGTTTAAAAACCTTAAAAAATAAACTCCATAGGGTGTAATATTCTAGTACATCTTGAGCCCAACTTTATATTCTAGTGCTTGAAGTCCATGGATTTCAGGGATAATTTTCCAAATGAACATAAGTCCACTTTGAAAACTGGTGGGTCCGTGCAAACCCTTGCCATGGTATATATGCACATATTTATTTGTTTGTTTATTTATTTATTCATTCAGAGTATTTATTACCTGTTTCTCCAAATAGTCTGATGCCTACATCGGAGCAGCAGAAAATGTTCATGCATAGATTTCCTTGCACAGTTTTGATTTTAGAAAGTGTGCGTGTAAATGGTTTCCTCACCCTATTTGTGCCCCTGGGAATGCCTCTTTCATGCATATGTAAAAGCACACATGAAATTGCTTCTCCATTTACTTTTGCATGTACAATACCCAGGATAATTTTCATAAGGCCTATATAGGCATGTAAAACAGCATTTTATGCTTTTGAAAATTCAGTCCACTAAGAATGCAGATCATTTGACGACAGTAAGCCTGCCAGTACGATATCATTACTCCCTTACATATTGGCCATTTAACAGGGTCATTCTTTATTCTGTGTTGTGCCGGTATCACATGCAGTACGGCACGCAATAAGGCCCTACCGCACACTATGCCGGCCGCATCATGGCGGTATTATTCTAATTAGGGGAAGGGGAGGAGCATGGGTAGGGTTTAGGTGGAGTTATCTCCTGGCAGCACTGCGGGCGATAATGTTTTTCACATTATCGCCAGCAGCACCATGGGAAATAACTACACCTTTTCCCATGGCACTATGGGGGGGTGATAGTGTGCAGCACAGCTCTGTGTAAAATGATGAATCTAAGGGTAAGTTTGCATAGGTAAATACAGTGATTATTAATAATAGTTCTTTTCCAACCATTCTCATATTTATGATGCATGATTAGTTGCTTCCCTGTATTTTCTCTGGTGTTATCCAGCCAACACAATGTTCTCATAGTACTTGGTTTTCTTTCTCATTAAGTGGTGCGTTAATATCTATTTTGACATCTAATGTGCATTAATGGTAACTAATGAACTTGTGTTATCATTAATGCTAAAAGCACTCTAGCATAGCAAATATTTTAATGAGCTGCATTTTTAATTTTAAAATGTTTTACAGCACATTGAGACCAATATTCAAAAAATCCGCCAATGGCTAACTTAGACCTAGAGCAGGGGTGGGCAATTCCGGTCCTCGAGGGCTGCAAACCAGTCGGGTTTTCAGGATATCCTTAATGAATATGCATGAGAGAGACCTGCATACACACTGCCTCAATTGTATGCAAATCTATTTCATGCATATTCATTAGGTGTATCCTGAAAACCCGACTGATTTGCAGACCTCGAGGACCAGACTTGCCCACCCCTGACCTAGAGTCATCATTTTTCTATAAACTTCACATGAATAGCGCCTGCGATAAGAAAGGGGTGTGGGTAGGGTAATTTTTTAGTAACTGCAACATGTGTTAAATTTATTGCACCTGTGATGTTTTTCATGTTTCAGGCTGCTTCTGGGTACAGAGAGAGAGACTTTATAAGGGTCTCATATTAGTCAACTATTTATACTACTGTTGGAGGGTCAACTAGTAACTTGAGGTGAGGTTTTGGTCTAGGGTTTGGGGGGCAGTTTTACATGCACAGTCAGAGGTGCAAAGAGCACAGTACACATCATTGAAGTTTTGATGTGATTTGGAGTGAGGAAAGGTACACAAAGATGAGACTTGTACAATGTACTCTCACCCTAGCTTGATGAACTCGCGAGAGTACATTGTACAAATCTCATCTTTGTGTACCTTTCCTCACTCCAAATCACATCAAATCTTCACTGATGTGCACTGTGCTGTTTGCACCTCTGACTGTGCATGTAAAACTACTCCCCAAACCCTAGATCATCACCAAAACCTCACCTCGAGCTACTGGTATAAATGACTAGTATGTGTGCCACCCCAGAGGCTCTCTCTCCCCTGCCCAAATCACACCAGGAAAAAAGGTGGCGTTATGCTGTTGCACACAATATTAAACACCTTTTCATAAACTCCTCCCTTTTGGCTAAATTTAAAAAATTTGCATAGACATCTTGCGATGTGATAAATAATGCGTTAGGGCCCTAACACCCGTGATAAGGACCTAATGCAATTTGATAAATTATCTGTTATTCAGCTAAAGTTTGCTACCAGAGTAACGTTGGACATGCTGGGAGCCAGACAGAAGATTTGAGTTCCTGGCTCTCATTCTACGTTTGGGAGGGTGTGGAGGCATGGGGGTGAGGTGCAGTGCACTTAATTTGCTGGGAGGGGAGGGGAGGGGAGAGGAGGGGGAAGAGGATTCCTATTGCCATGGTCCTTTGAAATTTTTGGAACTTTGATGGGGAGGGAAGCATTGAAGCCTTTTTGGACTTTGAGACCCAGAACTTTATTTTTTATTTTGGGGGACGGGTTGGGCTCAGGAATCTTTGGGATTGGGGGGAGGGGGCATGCAGATCGGGCTACAAGGCCCACACAGGATCTGTTTTTATTTTTTTCTACCAAAACTTAACTAATGATATACTTTGAATATTGCCAGTTAAGTTAAAATTATCCGGGAACACGTTCCCAGATAACTTAAACCACCTGCCACTTACGTCTGGAGATAGACAAATAACTTATTCGGCTAACTCCAAATAGCGGCATTACCCAAATAAGTTATTTGGCTATCTCTTCTCTGCCCCATAATGCCTCTACATTATTCATCTAAATTTTAGCTGGATAATGACTTATCTGATTAAAGTTTAGATGGATAAGTGCCAGGCATATTCATAAGGAGGCATTTATCCAGATAACTCAGCATCAATTGCCAACACTGAATCAGCATCAACCCTACTTATGAAAATGCAACACTGCAAACATTACACTAGGCCCTAAAACAGGAAAAAAACAGGCCCTAAATTAGGAAAAAAAGAACAAGCAAAGCTGCTATAGCTCTATCTACATAAACAGCATGCTAGTGGAATACCTCACTTCAGTCACACATGAAGAACACAGACAGACTCTCAAAAACAGTCTTTCACTCTCTCACACACACACAGACACACACACACACATATGCTTTCACTCTCACATGCATGTTTTTTCTCAGTCTCACTCATACTCTCATTCACACAAACACACACACACAAAAGCTCTTTCACTCTCATACACATACAAATGCACACACACATGCTCTCTCTCTCTCATACACACATACAAACACACACATGCTCTGATACTCTCAAACATACTTACACACACATGCGTATAAGCTCTCTCTCACACATATGCATGCACATACACATGCCCTCAATCTCTCACATATACCTATGCTCGCCCTCATTCTCCCTCATACACACACACACACACACACACTCTCTCTCACTCACACATATGCTCTCTTAAGCATACACATGTGCATAGTGCTCTCTCACTCTCTCATACATACACACATGCATGAACACACATGCTCTCACTCTCTCACACATGTTGTATTTTGCACAAATTCTTTCTCTCGTTCTCTCACAAACACACAACCATGCTGTCACTCTGACACATGCTCTCTCTCTCACACACACACTCTCCCTCTCATATGCTCCCTCTTTCTTTTTTCATACAAACCTACATGATTTCTCTCAATTTACCCCCTCTTAAAACAGCAGCAACAGTCTTCTTCAGCCCTTACATCCAATGGGATTTCTTCTTGGGGCTGATCCAGCTCTGGCCTAGTGCTCCTTCCTGCAGAGCAGGTCATACCACTCCTCCTTCTCCCCCACCAGTGATTCCTGTAGGACTGTGGCACTACTCATCCTCCCAAGCCCCCTCTGGTAATTCTGGTAGGGCCACAGCACTTCTCCTCCTTCTAAGGCTCCTCTGACGATTCCAGTGGGAAGATGCCATGCTCCTCTTTTTAATCAGACTCCACCAGCCACACTGCCAATTCTGGTGCGGCCTCAATGCTCCTTCTCAGGGAGACATTACTGGCATCACTATTGTGCTCTTTTGGTAGTGGTGGCTATGGCTGAAGCTATATTGGCCTAGGCATGCTACAGCTTAGATCCAGTTACTCCTTTTGACAACTCCATCACTGAAGGATACCTGCTTGAAAGCAACACATGATAGAGCCTTCAGTTGCATTGCTCCTTGGCAATGGCATTTCTTATTTTCAGTGCTTATATTCTCATGGTATGGCTGTTTTGGGAGGTTGCAGACTTGTATGTCACATTTTATGTCCATGTTTTTGCACCATAATCCAATATGGTTATTTGGAACTCTATGCCAGATTTTATGTATTTTTAGGTTTTATATTTATTTATAAAAATTCACAACACACTCTATTTAAAATTCTAGGTGGGGTACAAAGAAATATATGGAATAGAAACAACAAAGTATCACATTACCTAACAGTATGTATAAAACCAAGTTCTATTTGATAGCTAGATATTATTATTTTCCTACCTTTTCATGATGCCTTACTACATAGAGGGAGCCTAGTTTTTGCTGGATCAATCACTTGCTTTTCTTGAATGTATGTTTTATGTTGTATATTTGTATCATTTTTACATTTTAACATATTGTTCCTTACTTGGGGCGTTTAGGCCAGGGGGTGCCAAACTCATTTTCGCCAAGGGCCACATCAGCCTTATGGTTGTCTTCAAAGGGCTGTTAGTAATTCTGTGACTGTATAAATGTAGCTATGCTAGTTAAGCATAGTTACATTTATAGCCCATTGAAGGCAACCATAAGGCTGAACATATTGTTAAATAACACAAAACAGATTTGTAAAAATGCTTACCTATTTTGTTTTCTGGCTGGTGGTCAGTGTGTCTATGTCTGGTTGTAGGTCTTGTGCTGTAGCAATCCGTAAAACAGCGTGGGGGTTGTCATCGGAAATGCGTGATCTATGCTTAGTCTTGTTTAGATTCATTATCGAAAACATATGTTCACATACAGGCCGTAACAGTACAGTGCGCTCCAGCGGAGTACACTGTTAGCCCGCGATTGACTGCGTGTTTTCGACGCACTAGCTTTATCCCTTATACAGTAAAGGGTAATAGCGCATCAAAAATGCGCGGCCAACCCCCCTGAAACTAATAGCGTCCACAACATGCAAATGCATGTTGATGGGCCTATTAGTTATTTCCGCGCCATACAGAAAGTAAAATGTGCAGCCAAGCCGCACATTTTACTTTCAGAAATTAATGCCTGCCCAAAGGCAGGCGTTAAGTTCTGCCAGCACCAGGAAAGAGTACAGAAAAGCAGAAAAAACTGCTTTTCTGTACACCCTCCGACTTAATATCATAGCGATATTAAGTCGGAGGCCCCAAAATTTTAAAAAAATTAAAAATTAAAAAAAAATAAAAATTAAAAATCGGCCCACAGTCCGCGGGTCAGAAGACGGACGCTCAATTTAGCTGGCGTCCGTTTTCCGAACCCATGGCTGTCAGCGGGTTTGAGAACCGAAGCCGGTAAAATTGAGCGCCGGCTGTCAAACCCACTGACAACCGCCGCTTCTGTCAAAAAGGAGGCACTAGGGATGCGCTAGTGTCCCTAGTGCCTCCTTTTACCGTGGGCCCTCATTTAAATACTTGATCGCATGCCCAGAAGAGTGGCCTGGGCACGTGTTGGGAGAGTGGGCGCACGTCTTGGAGCGCCGGCTCTCCTGCGGGTTTTACTGTATCGGCCTGATAGGTGCTCCCAAACATGGACAGAATACGGGCAGCATGAAGTCGGAGCTGTGGCATCAAAGCAGGGGGTAGTATACGGTAAAAGTCCTCGATTTTAGCATTCTGGAACTTTTCTCTCAGGCCATTATCACTTTGAACATCAATTAACTCCATCTGAAGGTGTCAGGGTGCATTGTTGATGTTGGTACTGAAAGGATTGGCTACGATGGCAAAGCTTGAGTGCTGTGTTCTAAAGTCAGAGAAGCACCGATCAAACTCATTAAGTAACCGGCCCAATTTGGTAGCCAACTAAACAGTTGAAAAAGCACCGGGAAATGAGGCTGAGATGCTCTGACAAACAGGAAAGTGAACAAGATTGTCCTGGTGAGTTTTACGCTGGAAAGCTGTTATCATGTCAGACATCTGCATGATGACTTGTTTGCATCCCTGCAGCTTCTGATTCAGTTGGGAGAGATTATCTGTTACGTCACACAACATAGCAAAATCACACAGCCAGTTTGGATCCGACACTTCAGGCAAGGGATTTCCTTTACTCTGCATGAAAAATGTAATTTTTTCTTTAAGCTCAAAAAATTGTTTAAGGACTGCACTCCTACTCAGCCACCTTACTTCTGTATGGTAGGACACGTCTCCATGCTCTGAATCCATCTCCTGCAAAAACAACTGGAACTGTCAATGATTCAAGCTACGCACCCAAATGAAGTTCACTATTTTCGTGATCGTGGTCATTATATTATCGAGTTCCAGAACCTTTCCACACAAAGCTTCTTGATGGATAAGGCAATGATACATTATCAAATGTGTGTGGCAATTAATTCCTTGCATTTTCTCCTTCATTAATCCCACCAAGCCTGTTTTTTCTCCACACATGGCAGGTGCACCATCAGTAGTTAGCCCCACCAATTTTTCCCAGGATAATTTATGTTTACTTATGGACTTCTCCACCGCATCAAAAATGTCTTTCCCTGTGGTCGTCCCATGCATGGCAGCTACATCCAAGAGCTCCTCAGTGATAGAGAAGTCTGCCTTCATGCCTCTTGTAAAAATGGATAGATGCGCTGAATCCGTTTTGTCTGTGCTTTCATCAACAGCTAATGAAAAAGCCAGATAACTGCATGCCTCTTCGGCCAGCTGTGTTGTCAGATTTCCTGCTAGTTCCTTAACTCGGTTTGCGATGGTGTTTCTTGACAAAACTGACATTTTTAAAACTCTGTATCTGATCGGGGCACACCTGCTCACACACCATAAGGAAGCATGCACCCCTTCAAAAATTCACCCTCTGAAAAACACTTTGAAGCCCGAGCGATTTCTTCAGCCACAATAAAGCTAGCTTTCACTGCTGCATCATTTTGGGCTCCAGCTTTTGTGAATATCTTCTGCTGCGAATGCAGTCTGACTTTTAATTCTCTGACCATTTGTTGTTTTTCTTGGAGGCTATATTTAGCATACTTAGTTCCATGTTTGGTCTCAAAATGCTGACATATATTGTATTCCTTGAACCACCGCCACTGCCTCATAACACAAAAGACATACTGGTTTTTCTCCTTGAAGCACAAACCTGTATTCGCTTTCCCATCTTTCATGTAATTGTCTTCCTTCTGCATCAACTTTTCTCTTGTTGGACATTTTGGGATTCCAATTGTTCCACCAGAGATGTTGTGGTGCGCCACCTAAGTAAAAGACCAAGATGTCCTTTAGGACCCTTTTGCTGTCATATAAGTGCCCCCTCAGAGAGCCTGCTGTCTCATAACCACTGCCTCCACAGGCATAACCACTGCCTCCATAACCTCATAACCACTGCCTCCACAGGCAGAACCACTGCCTCCACAGGCATAACCACTGCCTCCAGCAGGCATATTGCCTCCACAGGGGGCAATATGCCTGCTGCCATATTGCCCCCAGAGAGCCTGCTGCCGTATTTCCCCAGGCCCCCAGAGACCCTGCTGCCATATTTCCCACAGCCCCCAGAGAGCCTGCTGCCACCAGTTGTATTTGCCTGCTCCACTCCTGCTCCACGTGGGCAGAAAAAGAAAATGGCGCCCGGCCCTGTGATGATCTGTGCACCGCGGCTCCACCTACACGCTATGTTGTGGTAGCAGAGCCGGGGCGTGATGTGCAAGTGATTGCTGAGCAGCCAGGACGGGATTGGTGATTGCATGGGGGAAGTGCCTACAGTGCCGCGGCGCGCTGCTCACAGGAGTCGCGCTACTGCAGCACTGCTGACACATATTCTCACCCATTTCTCCTTAGCCACCTATACCACTGGCAGGCCACAAAAAACAAGGCCGCGGGCCGGATTTGGCCCGCAGGCTTTGCGTTTGACACTTGTGGTTTAGGCAATGAAGAGGGTAAATAAATAAACACGCTCCACAGGTAGTTTTTTTACTCATGGGGGTTTGCTGAAATAATGAAAGCAAAACCTCATGGATAGTTTTGCTTTCATTATTACCCCATGAAAAGTACCTGCATAAATTTGTGCCTGCTTTATATGCAAGTAGCTTTTTCTTTTAAGGCAAAACTACTCATATAAGTGCCTACTCTGACCAAATCCCATCCCGTGAGCACCTACGAAGATAAATGGGTGAAAGTAGCTATGTTGCTGACATAGAAGTATTTACATTCTTAAAATAGCTTTGGGAATATTACCGCAGGGGTTGTATGTGTATAAGTACATACAGAAGCAATTTTGTATATACTGCAAAAAGGCATTCCTGGGACGGAGTTGGGGGTGGGGAAATCATTTATAGGCATACTTTCCAGTTTCCAAAGTATGCGGGTAAATGTTCAGGTGGATATTTATACCTGCTCTCTAGCAGGTGTAATATGTGTGTGCTTTTGCCACACTAAGGTTCACAAATTTTCAAATCAGACTTAAACTATAGGAGGAGGTTAGAGGAGTGGTTAGAGCAGTGGAGGTTAGAGGAGTGGTTAGAGCAGTGGTTAGAGCAGTGGAGGTTAGAGGAGTGGTTACAGCAGTGGACTATGAACCAGTCAACCAGGGTTCAAGGCCTGCTGTTGCTCCTTGTGACCTTGGGCAAGTCACTTTACCCTACATTGCCTCAGGTACAAAAACTTAGATTGTAAGCCCTCTGGAGATAGAGAAATACCTACAGTACCTGAATGTAAACTGGTGTGATATCTCAATTGAGATCAAATGTCAGTCTATAAATAAATTCTTTTTTTGAATATTAGGGCTGAAGTTCATGTGTACATACAGACTTTAGTCCTGTCTGGGCTGTTATAAAATCACCCTCATAGGGCGGGCATTTATAAAACAAAAACCCATTTCCATGAGTAAAAAAAAAAAAGCATTTTACCTGTGGAAATGCCTTTCATTATTGCCTCCTTAGTGAATACCACATGCTTTTCAATACTGTTTAGTAAAAAGGTCCCTAAATGATTTCATTAGAATGTCTCAATTTTTAATCCAAATGAAAGATAAAATCCTTTACTAGCATTAAAAGCTTACACAGAAATATCAGTAATACTTACTAAATACTCAGTCAAAACTTAATTGTCTTATAACTCTACTCTCTGTGCAATCGTTACTATTCAGGCACCCCTTAATAGCGGCTGCTTAGAGCACTGTTTCCTGTCATATCTTCTAAACTGACCTTTTGATTTGATTCTAAGAGAAAAATTTCCCAGTATTGGAATACTTTTGTGGTGTAGATTTTAACACTGATAGAATTATCTTCATCAATATTTCTTAGCTTCCTCTGTTAAATCCAATTTATTTTCATCATTTGGCCACCATCGATTGGCAGCCACTGAGGTTATTAAAGAGAAGCCATAGACTTGTCACTTTGGTAATGACCTTAATCTGTCTGTCTCTATTTTGAACAAAACTGCTGTCATGTTTTAATGGTTCCTGACATACGTTGAATATGCGGAGACCATATAATAAGAGATTGACAGAATTCATATGTATTACTTAATAAATTCGGAACTTACTGAGAATTAATCTTTAAATAATGAAGCATTCCAGTCATTGCTAGGTAACATTAATTCTTGGGTCACCTATATTTATCTTTAAAATAGTTCAATTGTATTTGCTTTGTTGGGTGAATTTTCAAAGCCATGGGCTTATGTTCTTAAATGCCTTGTTATAAAATTGCCCAGGATTTGCACACATAAAAGTATGCATGTAACCTGGTTTTACACATACTTTTATGTGCATCAAAAAATGGCTGCCAATGGGCAGAATTTGGATTTGAGCACATATTTTTGATTGTAAAAAGTATGCACATAAATTCCCAAGCACAAGTTACACCCTGCAACGAGCGGGAGTAACTTCCAGTGGGTGAGTGTGCATGTTATTTCACATAATTTTCAAAGTAAATGTGCATAAGTTTGTTTCAAATATTGATGTAATTTAGGCACACGGCTGCCACATAAGATACCCTTAAGTGTACAAGAACCCTCACTAAGCAATATAGGGACTCATTTACCACAGGTTTTATGCTGGTGTTGAAGGATAGTACCAGTGCAAATATTAAATAGCATATGCCCCCTTGGTGCTAACACTGCTAGCGAAGAGTTTAAAGGACAATTTATGAGAGGTTGCAATTTGTGACTGAATGACTTTCTTACTGGTGCACCTTGGCTTTAATATTAAAATGAAGGTAATCCAAGCAGACAGGCTGTATAAGATGATTTAGAAAAATAAATTATGCTTGCTTAGTCTTGTTGTGCTCCAAATTTACTGCTGCTAACAAGAAAAACAAAGTCAAATTTGATTACAAAGGTTTACAAGATGTCTTCTGGTCTACGGAGTGAATTTTCAAAGGAGTTTTGCATGCAAAAATAGCATATTTGCATGAAAGTAGCATGTATGCACATATATGCTATTTTATAAGGATGTGTATTTGTTTAAAACAAAACTGCAAAACATGACGAATAAGGCAAATTCGTTTCATTCAGGGGGGCCCTGAACTGAATCAGGGCCCACCCTGAATGAAACGAACCTTATTTGTACATTTCGTTTTAATCTAGTGATTTGGGCCTAGTCTAGGCCTGAAACCGGGGCCTTGCCTAGCCTTTAGGCTGAAGCCTAAAGCAGGGGCCATGGCCGAGACACCCAAAAATTAAACAACCCCCCCCCCCCCATCTGTCAGGTATCCGATGAAGGCCAGGTCCCGATGCTGGACCCAGGCCCAATGCTGAGACCCGTCCTGAAAGCTAGGTCCTAAAGTCGAGGCCTAGACCTGGACCCTAGCCCGATGTCATGACCTGACCTGAAGACCAGGTCCTGACACTGGGGACGGGGTCTAGGCCCAGGATCAATGCCGCAACCCAATCTAGAGATCATACCATGAGGCCGGGGCCTTGGCCCAGGCTCACACATGTCACTGTGATGACCCGGAGGCCATGTCCCATGCTGAGCCAGGCCTGATGCCTGGGACTCAGCCAGGAGGCTTTGCTGTACATCACAATAGTTCTGTCTACTGGGGTGAATGCTCTGGAGTTAATTAACTCCCGTGTGCCCTCTGCAGACAGCATCATTTGGCTTGTAAGTGCAATGAATGAATAAAACCAAGAAGAGGCTCTGAGGCCTGGATTCCGAGGCCTGGACCTGACGCTGGATTGAGGCCCAAGTATTGTGATCTGGTCTCCTGGCTTAGGCCCCAGCATCGGGCCTGGGTCTGGGCAGAGGCTCCCACATAGGGACCCTGCCTCCGGGACAGGTCACAGTATTAGGGCATTGGGACCTGGCTTCCAGATTAGGCCAAAGCCTTGGCTTTGAGTAGGCTGAGGTTGCGGTGACCTACTGTGTCCTCAGCTTATGCAAGTCTGAGGCTTCGGCCTGGGCCTAGCCAAAAGCCGGCAGATCCCAACAGGACCAGGTAAGTGGGGACAGGGGTGATCTTTGCTTTGGCATTTTTTCAATCTAATATACTTTAGTGACATATAAGATTATTCAAAAAGATTTCTTTTAAATATTCCAAAAATCTTTATTCAAATATAAAACATTAATATATTGACAAAATATTTCCTTTTATCAAGTACACACATAAATGATTCAGGAACAATATTTTTACCATACAATACATATAAAACCTCCATTCATACACCATCCATACATTTAAAAAAATGTTTTAAACATTCTTTTAATCAATATTCTCAATAATTTCAAATAGTATTTAAGAGAATATTGAGTAAAGAATGTTTAAAATGTTTTTTTAAAATGTATGGATGTTGCATGAATGGTGGTTTTATATGTATTGTATGGTAAAAATATTGTTCCTGAATCATTTATGTGTGTACTTGATAGAAGGAAATGTTTTGTCAATATATTAATGTTTTGTATTTGAATAAATATTTTTGGAATATTTAAAATAAATCTTTTTGAATAATCTTATATGTCACTAAAGTATATTAGATTGTAATTAGTGTGATATATTTATAAATTGCCACTTTATAGTTATCTGGCATTTTTTCAGGCAGGTAAGTGGGAGGCCCTGGGAGGCCTTGTTTTCGTTTTTGGTGTGTTTTTTAAATTGTTTGATTTGTTTTTTTCTCATGAATAAAAATGAATCAAACAATCCATGAACCACAATTTATGGAAAAAAAATCTTCCCGAAAACAAACCAAAAATGAAAAATAATTGTTTTTCTCCTGCACATCCCTACTATTTTATGACCTTTGAGAATATGAGCATATTTGTAGTTCTATGCATATATTTTACCAGGGGATAAAAGGGGCGGTCTAGAATGGGCCTAGAATGGGTAGATGTGAATCGGTTATTTAGTCTTTCAGATAATAGAAAGACTAGGGGGCACTCCATGAAGTTAGCATGTGGCACATTTAAACTAATCGGAGAAAGTTCTTCTTCACTCAACGCACAATTAAACTCTGGAATTTGTTGCCAGAGGACATGGTTAGTTCAGTTAGTATAGCTGTGTTTAAAAAAGGATTGGATAACTTTTTGGAGGAGAAGTCCATTACCTGCTATTAATTAAGTTGACTTAGAAAATAGCTACTGATATTACTAGCAATGGTAACATGAAATAGACTTAGTTTTTGGGTACTTGCCAGGTTTGGCCATAAGAACCTGGCCATAAGAACCTGGCATCCTGGAACCTGGCCATAAGAACCTGGCATCCTGGAAACAGGATGCTGGGCTTGATGGACCCTTGGTCTGACCCAGTATCTCATGTTCTTATGTTCTTATAACCATCATTGAACCAGATTTTAAAATATTAAAACATTTAATGAAAAAAAATCAAGTGGAATGAAAGGAAACAGCATTTTTGGTGCTCTGTATAACAATGGAAGTTGATGATGGATTAAAATTATTTAACTGGCCCATCCAGTCTGCCTAGTTAGTTTGATCTGTACTGCTAAAGGCACATCCCAGGTGCCAGCTATAGGAGCTTAACTGGTTATAGGATCTCTCTTCTTATACAAATCATTTTTAGTTGTTTTCTTGTCCTGAATAAATGAACATACAGGTTCTCATACTTAATCTAACATCCAGGCCCTACCATCCCCCATGTCTTACCACCAAGCTTTGCAGTAACCTAAATAGCTACCAAAACTAAAGAAGCTATTGTCTGAAATTAGTGAGACTGTTGCCTGAACATCAAGCTACCTATGTCCATCTTTGTTGAATGGTATCTGTTGCAGGCATGGACCGATGTGGAGTTAGTCTCCACCATTGGCAGGTATAGCTGGCTATGGCACTGTCCCAACTGGAGCTTTACCTATACCAACCCATGTTCCCCTTACGGTGAGCCCCTCGGGAGCTGGGGCTGGCAGGACTTAGGTGTGGGCCTCTGATGTTGGAGTGAAGATCCATTGAAAAAGTCAAGTCACAGGCCAGGATCCTGGGTAGGTAGAACACAGGCAGAGTCAGAGGCAGGCAGTGGTCAAGGCAGGCAGTTATCAGAGTCAAGGTTCAAGCAGTGGTCAGTGCTCAGCAGAGTTCAATCAGAATTGGAGTTCAGGCAGTGGTCAGTGGCAGGCGGAGTTCAATAAAAGTCAACATTCCAAGCCGAGTTCAAACCAGGGATCTGTCCAAGGGAAGGAGGAATAAAGAAGCAGGAGGGAGGCAAAGAGCAACACAGGTGGGCAACTCAGAGGCAGGAGACTGAAGGTAATGAACTGAAGACTGACCACAGGGAGAACGAAGACAAGAGACTGAAGATTGAACATGGTTGGAGTCAAGAAACTGAATAACAAGACCAAAATCAATGTGACACAAAACAGGAACACAGGAACAAAGAACTGGAATGCAGGAACAATGCAGAAGCAAAGCACTACTACTAAGGTAGTTGACCTAATGCTGAGGCCTTGATGATTAGGGGCAAGGCCCTTTTAAAGGCTGATAGCAATAACATCATAAGTGGGTGCTATGGAAAATCTTCTACTGCAAACCCTTTAAATTAGAAGCAGACATGCGTACTTGCACCTAAGGGACCATGTCTCATCAGAATGGTGGCAGCGCCCTGCTGCAAGTCGACGGTGGCCTCTCGCTGCATTGGGTCGGCATCAGCATCCTGCTGCTTAGGGGAATGGCAGTCGGCATGGCTGGGGCCTGTTGGCGGCATCCTGCTATGTCAGCCTGGACCCAGAAGTAAGTGGGACAGCATGTTGGGGCATCCCATGAACTGCTGATCACAACAGTATCTAGCCATGATCAACCTGCCAACACTGACTCAGGGGGTATCTAGGGAGTTTTAGTCTGCAGTGTCCCTAGATAATACTTGCTTTATCTATGCCTTGTTTTCTCTTTCCACCTCTATCTTTGTCTCTGCTGTTGAGAGAGTGAAAGATGGGTTGTATGCAATACTTCAACCTTCTAACCTTGTTCCTCCCACTGTCTAGTGCTTAAATTCTGTCATGATACTGGTTTCTACCACCTCTGCTGGTAAGCTGTTCTAGGAATCTACCATCCTCCGCAGTAAAGAAGTATTTTCTCCATACAACTTCAGATTATGACCCCTCTTAACTTAAATTTCTTTCCCTTTGGAAAATGTTAGCTTTCTAGACTTTATTGAAACTTTTCAAATGTAACTAGTTGTCACTGAACAGAGCAATGAACTATTAGGTCTCTCCATTCACAGTGGTGAATTACTTTGTTCTGTTTATTAATTTTTATCCTCAACTACACTTCTAATACAAATACCCTTTTCTGATAGCACAGGATACAAGATGACACCACCCCTCCCAAAGGTAATAACTAATCATGAAAGATTTCCCTGGAGGTAGGGGAGGCAGGTTGGGGCAAGAAGAAAACCGTACTGTATCTATGCTTCTGTACTCATGTACAAACTTGGGGCCTGATTTTCAAAAGCATTTACATACTTAAAATTGGGATTTACCTGCATAAATGCACTTTACATAGGTAAATAGCTTTTGAAAATTGCTGTAATAGTAGTTACGTTTACATGTGTAAATCCTTTTGAAAATTCACCTATACGATTGTAAGCTCTCTGAAGATAGGGAAATACCTACAGTACCTGAATGTAATCTGCTTTGAAGTGTCAAAAAACAGAATGTAAATCAAATAAATAAATAATTTAGAGTGGGATCTGCAACCTACCACCTGAAGGGGGGTCACGCCATGCCAGTATACATCAAGGTCATTACTGGTGCTGGTGGCATTTTTGGCCACCAGCACCTTCCAAACATCTCTAGGGAATCACAGCTGGAATAAACCAATCTACTGCTTCCATATGCATTGATCAGTTCCTGACTCAATTTCTACAGAAAATACATCACCATATACTATATCCTTCCCTTGGAGCAGACAGCAACAAGAACAAATCATGACTGATTTCTCAAATAGCATGTTTCCCCTTTGTCATGGGAGCTATTGATTGCACTCATCTCTGTATAAGGGCACTAGGGTGAGATGAGGCTACTTACCACAAATGCAAGGGCTTGCACTCCCTCAATATGCACATGGTTGGCAATGCCAAAAGCATCATCCTTGTTGTACTGAGGTGTCTGGGACCCACTCATGGTTCATACATCCTCTCACAGTCAGGAATTCATGACTGCTTCCAGGAAGGCTGCATCTCCCAGGACTGGCTTCTAGGTAGGAATACATTTATTACTACCACTACAAACTACTTCTTATTGTCTTTATTTATTTTATTTATTTAAAGAATTTATATACCGGGGTTCCTGTATAGTATACATATCATCCCGGTTTACAAGGAACCAAAACTATCGCTAAGGAACCGTAACTATCGCTTCATTTAGCGGTTTACATTAAACATTTAGCGGTTTACATTGAACATAGTTAATTTGAGAAAACATAAATAAACATGTCTTCCTCTTATCTAGGTGTACTGACAGCTTTGGCCCAGGAGGACTATTCTAACCCTTCCATCTGAATTACCCCAATGCCCAACCCAAGGGCTTATCTAACTGTTCTTCTCTGCCTCCCCACCTACAGATGAAAATCCATACCTGGCTCATAATCCCACTGGCTAACCCATAGACTACTGCCGATGTTTGCTACAACAGGGCCCACCAGCAGATCAGTGCAATCATCTAGAGAACTTTTGACCTACTCAAAACATGTTTCTGCTGCCTGGACAGATCTGGGGGATGCCTTCTCTACAATCCCTATTAAGGTCTACAAGATCTTTCCAACCTGCTGCATGCTTCATATCCTGGCCAGAACCAAAGGCCTGCCTCCTCCAGAAAGACTGGAAGATCATCTAGATGAAAAGGAGGAGAATGAAGAGCTGAGTCAGGAGGCATTGAAGGAGATACATTGACAGAGTCACGGCAGGCTATAGAAGAAAGGATTACTCTGATACAAAGATATTTTAGAAGGTGAATGTCCATTTATTTATTTATGTGGCATGCTCAATGTGATGAATAATGTATTAAATTAAGTTAGTGCTTCCTTAGATGCCCTCTTTTTTGGGGTAGGGCAGCTCTGTTGCCTTTGATTGTCCAATTCTGGCACTCCTCCACAGTGATTTCCTATTGCAGCTGATGCTACCTTCAGAGGGCATAGAACCTGTTGCGTCCGTCGGTGCTAGATGGCTTCGTCTCGTTTGCCTCATCTTATTCACGGCTCCTCCTGCTTACCTAGGAAAGATGGCTACCACAGTGTCTACAAGCCGACCTCTCTGGAGTCCCCGGAACGGCTATGGTGCAGCCTCCCATTGCTCCTCCTAGGTACCTACTAGGATGCGCACGCGCGCGCACCCCACGTCTTTATGCCACCCTTGGCGTGAACCTCGAAGGCGTTCCCTCATGCTGATGTCACGCCATTCAGGTATAGTTTGCTAGCTCATTGAGTTAACAAGGACTCAAACTCATTCTTGACTACGTTACTCTGCTGCTTCCACAGGTCCCTACCATCGGCTGGCGGTGCTGGCTGTGGCAGAGGCCCAACTGGAGCTTAACCTATACCAGCCCTCATTCCCCTTAGGTTGAGCCCTCAGGTGCCAGGGCCAGCAGGTCTTAGGCACGGGCCTCAGCTGAAGTGTTGAAGATCCATTGAGTCGATAGTGTTGCAGGCCATGGTCTAGCACACAGGAAAGGCAAGTGAGGTCAGAGCCTGCCAGCTGTCAGAAGCAGATGGAGTACAATCAGAGTTGGAATCCAGGTAGTGATCAGAAGCAAACGGAGTACAAGGCCAATACCAAAAATCTGTCCGAAGGGCAACAAAGAGTGGAGAGGATAGGATGGAGAGGAACAGCACAAGCAGAAGTGGAAACACTGAGGAATGACCACGAAGAAGAATGACCACAAAGAACATAAGAACATGCCATACTGGGTCAGACCAAGGGTCCATCAAGCCCAGCATCCTGTTTCCAACAGTAACCAAGCCAGGCCACAAGAACCTGGCAAGTACCTAAAAACTAAGTCCATTCCATGTTGCTGTTGCTAATGGCAGTGGCTATTGTCTAAGTGAAATTAATAGCAGGTAATGGCCTTCTCCTCCAAGAACTTATCCAATCCTTTTTTAAACACAGCTCCACTAACTGCACTAACCACATCCTCTGGCAATAAATTCCAAAGTTTAATTGTGCATTGAGTGAAAAAGAACTTTATCCGATTAGTTTTAAATGTGCTACATGCTAACTTCATGGAGTTCCCCTTAGTGTTTCTATTATCCAAAAGCATAAGTAACCGATTCACATTTACCCATTCTAGACCTGTCATGATTTTAAACACCTCTATCATATCCCCCCTCAGCCGTCTCTTCCCCAAGATGAAAAGTCCTAACCTCTTTAGTTTTTCCTCATAGGGGAGCTGTTCCATTCCCTTTATCATTTTGGTTGCACTTCTATGTACCTTCTCCATTGCAACTATATCTTTTTTGAGATGCGGCGACCAGAATTGTACACAGTTTCAAGGTGCGGTCTCACCATGGAGCGATACAGAGGCATTATGACATTTTCCTTTTTATTCACCATTCCCTTTCTAATAATTCTCAACAAGGAACTGAAAACTGACCACAAAGAAGATGAGAACTAAGGAACACAGACCAGGAACATGAAGCCAGGACAAGAACATGCTGAGGCAATGCACTACTTCAAGGAAGTTGACCTATTGCCGAGGAGTTGGAGGAGTGTCCAATGCAGCCTTTTATAATGCAGAGGGAGTGATGTCATCAGGAGGCAACTCTCCCCAATTCCCACTCTTGGCCCTTTAAATTTAGTGTGATTGGTGTGCACATGCCCTAAGGAGGACAGGACCTCACAAGTTATTCAGTTTCTTACCTAGTAGGTAAATTCTAAGCCCAGTGTGGGTTCAAACTGAGAAATATGCTCATAGAAACATATAGAAACATAGAAGTGACGGCAGAAGAAGACCAAATGGCCCATCCAATCTGCCCAGCAAGCTTTCACACCTATTTGTTTTCATAATCTGTTACTCTGACCGCTGAGGTCAGGGCCCTTATTGGTAACTTTTTGGTTCCATTTTCCTTCCACCCCCACCATCAATGAAGACAGCAGTGCTGGAGCTGCATCTAAGTGAAGTATCTAGCTAATTGGTTTGGGGTAGTAACCGCCGTAATAAGCAAGCTACTCCCGTTTGTTTACCCTGCATGTGCAATTCAGCCATTGTTGGTTTTCTGAATAAAAATCCTCTTTACTTAATTCCCTCTGTTGCTGAAGCAGTGAGCTGCGCTGGATACTTATTCCAAGTCAAGTATCATGCTTAATTGATTCGGGGGTAGTAAGAGCCGTAACAAGCCAGCTACTCCTATGCTTATCTGTTTGCCCAGACTATGTAATTCATTCCTTGTTGGTTGATGCTGAATATAAATCATCTTTTCTTCATTTTCCCTGCCGTTGAAGGAGAGAGCTATGCTGGATGTGCATTGAAAGTGAAGTATCAGGCTTATTTGATTTGGGGTAGTAACCGCCGTATTAAGCAAGCTACTCCCCTGCTTTTTTGTGGATGCAAATCCTTTTTTCCTCATTTCCTCTTGCCGTTGAAGCATAGAGCAATATTGGAGTCGCATTAACTGTGTGTATGTTTATTGAATAAGGATATTAAACTCCAGGTAGTAGTCGTCATTCCCGCAAGCAAGCCACCCCTTGCCTCTTCTCTTCATTTACATCCTCTAGACTTTATGGGTCCACAGTGTTTATCCCATGCCCCTTTGAAATCCTTCACAGTTTTGGTCTTCACCACTTCCTCCGGAAGGGCATTCCAGGCATCCACCACCCTCTCCATGAAGAAATACTTCCTGACATTGGTTCTGAGTCTTCCTCCCTGGAGTTTTAAATCATGACCCCTGGTTCTGCTGATTTTTTTGCAACGGAAAAGGTTTGTCATTGTCTTTGGATCATTAAAACCTTTCAAGTATCTGAAAGTTTGAATCATATCACCCCTGCTCCTCCTTTCCTCCAGGGTGTACATATTTAGATTCTTCAATCTCTCCTCATAAGTCATTCTATGAAGACCTTCCACCTTTTTGGTTGCCCTTCTCTGGACCGCCTCCATCCTGTCTCTGTCCCTTCGGAGATACGGTCTCCAGAACTGAACACAGTACTCCAGGTGAGGCCTCACTAAGGACCTGTACAAGGGGATTATCACTTCCCTTTTCTTACTCGATATTCCTCTCTCTATGCAGCCCAGCATTCTTCTGGCTTTAGTTATCGCCTTGTCACATTGTTTTGCCGACTTCAGATCATTAGAGACTATCACCCCGAGGTCTCTCTCACAAGTCAGGCTGGTGAGTGCAGAGATTTTATGTCACCTGTGTACACCACATCACCTGCTGCACACACAAAAGAAAAGTTTACAAAAAGAGGCAGTGTGTGGGCATGGTATGGATGGGGCGTAGATGTGTCGGGGTCCTCTGCCTCGTAACTTTACTTCTGCTATAGATGACATGTAAGTCATGAAACAAAAAACTAGGCAAGTCAGTGGGATTTTAAAGGTCAGGGCTAACAGGGGGGAAGAGAGGCTATTAAACTAGGGGGGGTTGGAAGTCCTATCCTTGAACAGGGATCTAACCGGGAAAGGTAGGCGTGGTGTTGACATGCGTTCCTTGTAAAATTTCCCCACTTCCATGGTAGACGGGGGATTTGCATGTGTCCATTTAAAATTGTGCACACATGTATGTGCGTCCAGGCTATTTTATATCATGTGTGCATATATGCGGGTATGTTATAAAATGACCATGTCCCTAGGCGCAAGCCAAAGAATGTGCACACATGTGAGCCCGTGTGCCGCTTTGAAAGTTACTAAGTATTTTTACATTAAATGGCTTTCCAGTTTTTTATTTATTTACTTTGTGACCATTCCACCTTTGTCTTTCAAGGACTCTTTAAAACTGAGTTCATTGTTAAAATTACTCTGGTTGAAATGTTTTTGACTAGAATCCCCTTTAAACTCTAGGTATCTCCTATGCTTCTCAGTTCTTTCAAGGAGGTTCAGAACTTGACTGAGTGCTATGGTTGAGCAGGCTATCACTGCAGAAACATTCTGTGGCACAGACATTTGGCATTTTAAACAAAATCACCTTCAGTTGGACAGGATCTCAATACTAGTTTTGATTTACTCAATTTTCTTTTATTTTTCCCAGTTCTCACTCACTCAATCACTTTCAATTTTCTAGAATAGTTCTACAAAGTACAGTTCCACATCACCACTCAAAACACAGCTTCACAACATTTTTTTTTAATGAATCCCTGTTTTCTTTCTTACCAGAGATGTTGAGACCTTAATAACAATTTTTCTGATAGAAATGTTATATTTTTTTTAAATCTTAGTGGTATCATCCCTTACATTCACTACACATAAGTAACCAATTTCAGGACCCTGGATAGCCCAGTTTCTGTTAATGTTTCCTCAAAACCTTAATCGGGTTATTTTGTGCTGAAACAATTTAAACTGAATTTTAAAAGCAACACGTGCACCAAAACCAGGAGATGGGCGTGCATGTATCGTTTTTTCGCAGCCACTCAATTTTATAAACCTGCCACATACGCGCACAAGTATCAATACGCTATCTCACATCTGGAAAAAAAGGAGCAGAATGTGGGCAGGGTATGGCCATTCTAAGGTGGGGACAAGAGATATGCACACATGTATATATGCATATGGGCACACATCCAGGGCCTTGTCAGCACAAATTTACTTCTGCTATAGAAGAGGTGTAGTCAGAATAAAATGATTTCCAGCCAAGTATGAACTGATTTGAGGAATCTGGGTTAACTCAGTGGGTATGGAGGACAAACTGGTGAAACTGGTCATTTCCTGGATGTGTGCCTGTTATGAAATTCCCTCACTTGTGTGTCTCAAAGCTGACTTTTCCCTGCTGTGCATGTATATGCTTAAAAAAGGGAGAACACATATATGCGCTCAGCCTATTTTATAACATGTGCATGTACTTGCATGCAGGATATATCATTTGCAGTGCATCTGGCCGTGCACCCATGTATTTGGATGTCTGCATGCCTATTTACCATCCCTGGAGGTAATTTTCAAAAGGATTTATTTGCTTATAACTAGGTTTTACATGTGTAAATACACTTTATCCAAGTAAGTGACTTTTGAAAATTGCTACATTTTATGCCATTGAATTATCAGGTTAACCTGTGGTTAAGTACAGGGGTTAATGGGTTTTGAAAATTGCTACGATAGAATGTTACACTTACATGTGTAACTCCCTTGAAAATTACCTCCAAAACTTTTAGATAATATAGGCCTGGATTTACCAAAATGCACTAAATATCACCTGTGATAGAAAAAGGGATGTGTTTTATGGTAATAGGCAGTTTATTGCAATTTGTGCTAATACCTATGTGAAGAGCTAAGTTACTGCAAATTGTGATGACATTTTTGCACTTTGAGATAAGTGCCAGAATGTGGTATTTCCTACATACAACCACTGGGGGGGATGACCATATTTACTATAAGAGAGAGAGAGAGAGAGAGAGAGGGAGAAAGACTAGCCATAATGCCCTCACCCTAGATAGGTATTTATATCTCTATGGGAGACCCACCTAGTAACTCGAGGTGAGGTTTAGGTATTAGTGTAGGGGTTAGGGGCCACTTTGACATTCAAAGTGAGACGTATGAACAGAACAGTGCTCTCTTGTGAAGATTTGATGACTAGCATGATGGACTCTCTACTTGGGTAACATCAAGCTAGGTTGAGAGAACATTGCACAAATCTCATCTTTGGGTGAGCTTCCTCAC
The DNA here is from genome assembly GCF_901001135.1 of Rhinatrema bivittatum. NCBI lineage: Eukaryota > Metazoa > Chordata > Amphibia > Gymnophiona > Rhinatrematidae > Rhinatrema > Rhinatrema bivittatum. The sequence goes on along the minus strand of NC_042621.1, from coordinate 242,618,851 downwards.
TCCGAGGGTCATCAAATCTTCACAAGAGAGCACTGTTCTGTTCATACGTCTCACTTTGAATGTCAAAATGGCCCCTAACCCCTACACATACCTAAACCTCACCTCGAGTTACTAGGTGGGCCTCCCATAGAGATATAAATACCTATCTAGTGTTGGGGCATTATGGCTAGGTTCTCTCTCTCTCTCTCCCCTCCCTAGGCTGGTGCTCTGGGAGCTTCAAAACTAGTAAAACAGGCCTTTGAGAACACATCACAAAATGCAATAAAGCCTTAACACTACTGAAAAAGGTGTAGCTAAAATCAACATAAAGCTGTGCAATAGGACTTCACAAAATGGTAAACCCAACCCACCCCCTAACTCCTCCTCTTTTTCAGATTTGCATTGCACCATATGTTATGGTGCTATTGCATTTGTTAAGGGCTTATCACATGTGTTAACAGCATTTTTCGCATGCGATAAGCCCTTAATACATGCGAAAACGCCTTAGCACATTTTGATAAATGACACTAATAGGTAGCAGCTGCTAATTCAACTTCCATCTCCTTTCTTTTTCAGCCATCAACTGACTGTTAGTCTCTCTTTCATGTTCAAGCCTTCTGGCTTGAGTTCTTCACAGTACCCACTCAATGCTGAAAAAAATGCCACCTTTTAAAGTATCCCCTCAGCCCTGGAGCCCCCGGTCCCAAGCTTAGTTTCAGTTTGAAGCTATTTTGGGGCAGCATCTGCCCTTCCGTCTAGGAGCTCCTTGTACCTACTGGATTGCTACAGAATAGAGGCATCTCCATGGACAATGCCACAATGGCAGAAACCTCCCGGAATGCTTATTGTTGCTTCATCTGCCTCTTTTCAGCACCCAATATTCTTCCATAGCAGCTGCCTTGAGTTGTACCGTGATCTGATTTCAATTCTGGGTTTACAAGTTCATGTTATAGCCGCTGCACACATTACTAGCTCTGCTCGAACTCCACTGTGTCAATGGGATTCATTCTTCCACACCCTCACTGCCAAATCTCTGCTCCTTCCATGGCTCTAACAGCTGATTGGGCTGTTTCAGAAATAAAAAATACATTTAAAACTAAAAAATAACCTTGGTCTAAGCCTGCACAGCCATTATTCCTCCCAGGGGCCTAGAACCACAGGCACCAACACCACCCAAAGCAATAAAGAGTACCCAAAAGACATCATATCCAACCTAAGGGTAAGACAAAGAAAACATTTATTATATCTTTCTTTTTTTCTGGTAGCATTTATTATATTGATTAGCTACCTTGAGGTTATCTGAGAAAACTACTCCTAGATCTTTTTCTTGCTTTATAGCTTCCAGTGCTTGTCCTTCTAATTGATATGTGAAGGTCCATATTAAAAAAAAAAACGAAACATTTAGATGGATAACTCAAAAGTAATCCATCTAAATGGCAAATTTGGCACATTCAGCTTCTTATCCAGCTAAATTTAGCTGGGTAAAAAAGGGGTGTTCTAGGGGCATTTCAGGGAGGGGTTGAGTTATCCGGCTAACCTAGCTGAATCTCGGGTATATCCAGCTAGGTTAGCCAGATCATTTTAGGCCTGCTTCAGAGCATATCTAAAGTTATCCGGCCTTTTATGGCCAGACAACTTGCTACTTACCCGGATAACTTCAAAAGATATCCAGGCAACTGGTGCTCCTTACTGAAATAAATAAAATCACGGGTCTTGCCGGCCTTCCAGCCCGATTATCCCCTCCTCCTGAGTATCACCTACTTGTTTACCCAAACCCCTCTACCAACCCCTTCAATAAAGTTTAAAATAAAATGTAAACTGCTGCGCAGGGCCTGCCCCCCCCCCCCTTCCCACTAAATATAAAAGAAAACCTCATCTACTGCCCCCCAAACCCTCCCCATGCTGGCACCTGAACCCCTCCTACCCGATACCTTAATTGGGGCCATTTCTTACATGGGGATCGCAGAGCTGCTTCCAGAGTTACTCTGGTAATAATGCTAGAAGAGTATTCTGTAGCGTAAATGTACATTTCCAGCGTTATTACCAGATTAATGTGGGAAGTGGCTGGAATCATTTTGCTCTATGATCCCAGCATAAGAAATGGCCCTAATTAAGGTACTGGGTGGATGGGTGGGAAGGCTTCAGGTGCCAGGGAAGGGGGGGTGGGTGGGTTGTGGGAGAGAAGGGAGAGGGCTGGTCCAGCGCTGTGGTTTACTTTTTATTCTAAACCTTAAGAAAGGGTTGGGAGAAGCCTGTGAGACCTGTGATTTCATTTCATTTATTTTTGTAAGGAGTCAGAGATAACTTCAGGCCCAATCGACCCTATTTAAACACTGACCAGTTACATTTAAAGTTACCTGAAGGTATGTAGCTGGATAACTTTATGGTAGCATATTCAGCAGGATATATGGAATAAGTTATCTGGCAAACTTTAGCCAGAAAACGTGTCCACTCCCCAGCTAATGAATCTGGATCTTGTAGTTAATAGATTTTTGTGTCATAATTGCACGATTGAAAACATTTTAGCAATGAAGCTCATTTTCCAGTTTTTTAGAGTCCCCTTTCACTTATTGCATCCTTTTTGGCATGCCTGTACTCTGTTGCAGATGTTTTATATTCTGTGATCAAACCTATTTTCCCTCAAATACCTCAGCAATGTCTCTAGTAAAGATTCTGGAAAAAAAACAAACAAACCTGACCTTAGTACCAAATCCTAAAGTATTCCACTGATCACTTTGTCTTCAGCAGAATGGACTCTGTTTCCTCCGCTCTCTGAATCCTGCCACTCACCTTAGTTCATCACCCAATTTACAACTTTCTGACTTATACTATCATGTTTGCTTACTAGTCCTCTGTGTGAAACCACATCAGAAGCCTTACTGGAATCCAAAGAGGCAAATAGGCAACATCTACTGCATCTTCCTAATCCATCATTTTTGTTATCTGATTAAAGAATTCAGAGTTCTGTAAGATGTAAACAAAAACAGGTTCAGTTATTACTCAAGAGAGGTACAGTTTTTAGCAGTGTTAGCAAATTTGGTGCAATATCAATACCACTTCCCAGATGAAGGTTTGTATTTCGACAGATTCAGACAAGGAGCAAACTCATTGATAGTAAATTTTGGTTGCAGATAGCAGAAAAAAAATACAAAATCTATTTCATTTCTGAAGTACTACTAAATGCGCCATGGAGACTCTATGTTGAATTATTCTAATACATTATTTTTTGCTGTGAAAGGCCACTTAACCTGTCTCAGTAGTTGAGCATTTATCGCTCTTGGTCAAAACAGTCAAGTGTTGTAATTGGAGCCAATTACTTTTTTTGAAACTGAATATTTCTGGAAACAAGATGACTGAGAAGTAGTGTTCATTAATAATTGAAAATGAGGATGAAGTACAAGACTATCAATTAAAGCTAAATCCCAATAATGTTGACACAAAGTCAATAGAGTCAACAGTAATAAAAAAAAAAAGGCAAGGAAATGATACCTTTGATGTTAACTTTGTGGAATTTGAGTATAAGTGCAGATATGGTCTCAGCTAAGTTAGGATGACAGATATCTCTTGCTTTGGTTTATTTTATCAATGAGTATACAGTACAGTACTGCATGAAAAAGCTGCTTATATAATACACATAGGAACAGATTCACTAAATTGTGCTATTAATACATGCAAAACCAGCTTTTGTTTCATGACATGTGCAGGCGAAATCAGATACCAAAGTTCATACTTGTTTTATTACTTCCATTAGCTTAATAAAGACACAGCCATAGCCACAGCATAAAGCAAACACATAGGGCAGTGGTTCTCAACCTTTCTAATGCCGTGACCCCGTAATACAGTTCCTCATGTTGCGGGGCTTTGGTCATATGGGGGCGGGTTATGGATGGGGTTGGATTTTAGTGCATACTTATTTATTATGACATTTATAAACAGAACCATCATTCCTCATAAAACAATAAAATTAAGAAACATAAAGCATCAGTTATAATAGTAAAACCATACTAATAAAAGAATATTTTAAAATTACTGATAAATAGAATTTCTGTTAATTAAAATCATATACATTTTTATAATTTCCCAAACACCAATAAAATATTTCAAAACAGCACATATATCAAATAACACACAATAATTAAAACTAATAAGGATTTTAAAAAGCCCCTGCTGTCCATACATGGGAGCTCTTGATTTCCAGTCACCCTGATATTGTCGAGGATTAGGAGGTTATCCTCTCTCTCTCACACATACTCTCACATGTCCATTCTCTCTCACACATACACTGTCACATACATACACATTCATGCTCTTATACCCACCATAACCTCTCGCTCTCACAGACACTGATACACTCTCAGGGTGTAAGACACTCTCTCCCCCCCCCCCACTCACACACACTCTTACTCCCCTGGATTTTCTCATACACACTCATGCTCTCACTCTTACTGGCTCCCTCACAACCTCAGAGCCTCTCAGATAAAACTCTATGCAGCAGAAATAATGCTGAATGTTGAGAATTGTGTTATGCAGACTAATCTGGAAAATGCACTAATTTCTACATGAGTCATAATGAATCAGTCCTCAGCTGCAGGCTTCAATTGATTATCCTGGCTCCCTTTAATTTAATGTTTGCCAAATACAGTTTATGTGTAACAGCAATCCTAATTCTCCACCAGATCAAGCTGATTTCACATCCCACTTCATACTTTGTCACCTCCAGCTGAGTCAAACAATTAATCTAATTACTGCCACTGCTGCCACGTGGCTATTGGGGAGGCGCTGATTGCTGCTTTTGGCACTGAAGCCCATTCTGCTGGCTCCTCTGTGCAGGCCCCCTGGGTTTCCACTTCCTCCATGTTGATCTCGTACATTGTGAGATCCGCCATAGAGAAAGTGCTACTCTTGCACATTCCCAAAGATTACATGTACCAATCAGTAAAAAGTAATTTATTTTTTTTTACATCTGCTTCCCTTTATTTTTTTGCCATTTCCTTTTATATTGCCTTTTTTTCTGTTTCTTTTCTCTCCACCTGTCTTCTTCCCTCAAACACACAGTCAGGTTCTCATTCTCACATGCATTTCTCTCTCAAACACACATACACACACAGGATCTCACTGTCACATGCTCTTTCTGTCATGCAATCATTCATACACACAGTCTCTCACTGGCACAGGCTGTCTGAGTCTCACACACAGGCTCTCTCACACCCCCACATGCTGCCTTGCTCAAGCACAGGCTCTCACTGTCACATGCTGTCTCTTTCACACACACAGAGGCTCTCACATGCTGTCTCTGCAAACACACACAGTCTCTCAATTCACTCTCACACACAATCTCTCAACTCATCTCATACTCGCACACACCTCTCTCTCACCTCTGGGCCTCTTCTTTACGGGTTACCACAGGATGGGCTCTGCAGCGGCCCTAGTCTTCCCGGCCCCGCTGCTCCTCTTCTGCACGCGGCTGACGCGCCTCCTCTTTCCTGCCCGTGCGGCTCCGGCAACATTTGTCTTCCGGGGCAGGGCGGGCAGGAAGTAAGTAGGAGGAGCACCGCGACGCGCTCCCTTTTGGGGTTGGAGGAGGCAGGTCTCCAGCTTCGCCCCGCCTCCCCGCAGCAGCCGCGGCACCACGGACTGGCAAAAAACCCCAACGGCCCGGTACTGGTCTGCGGACCGGGCCATTGGGGTCGGTCCGCAGATCAGTTTTGGTCGAACGACCTGTGTTTTGGTCGAACGACCTGTGTTTTGGTCGAACGACCTGTGTTTTGGTCGAACGACCAAAACACAGGCGACCCCTGTGTTTTGGTCGTTCGACCCCCGCCGGGGTCGCGACCCACAGGTTGAGAACCGCTGACATAGGGGTAGATTTTATAAAGTTGCGCAAGTGCATCCATATGCACGCACATGGACACCCAATTTTATAACATGCGCGCTCGGATTAGAGTAAAACATGAATTCCTTCTTTCCATAATGGAGAGTCTGCCAAAGGTTCAGTAGTCCTAGCTCTGCATTGACAAAATTGACCCCCATTTTCTCTTGTACTATTTTGTACTCTCGTGCAATTTGTGTCCATATTAAATTCACCCCCCATGATCATCTTATACTCTGGACAATGCAGTAATACAGACACCAGGCCACTAAAAAAGTCATGAGAATATATATTTGAGGTGTATATAGTGGAAAATATCAAGTGTTGACCATACAGGCTACCGAAGACTATTACATACCTGTCTTCCTCATCAGATAGCTGATGTTCAAATTGGAATAGGGTTTGTTTATGAATTAAACTTGCCATCCCTTACTACCTTTGGGTGTAGGAAGAAAAGTAGCATTGCCCTATCCATTTTCTCTTTAATATGTTCCTCTTTAGTCAAGTGCATTTCCTGGATCATAGCAACTCGAGCTTTTTGCTTATGAAACATAGTTAACAGTTTCTTTCATTTAATTGGGGAATGTATGCCATCTACATTCAACGAGCAGACATTTACATTAACCATAGTCTAAATCCATAGTTGCAACTTCAAGCAGCCTAGCAAAGTAAGCTGCAGAAAATTGAAAATGCCCTGAAATGCCTCCCAGCCACATCATTCAGGTTCCACCCATTCCTGTTTCTCTCTCTTAGGCCACTTCCCCCCATCCCTATTCACATTCCTCCATACTTTGCCACAAGCACCCAGATACTTCACACACTCAATATAACACTGAAATTCCCCATATTCTCCAAGAGACCACACCCTTCATCTGGTCTCTCACTCAAACTGGGGTGTGCCCTAGGGGTGTGCATTCATTTGCAACGTATTGGTAATCCGCAAAGTATAGGGTCATATTCGTTGTATTCGTGGGGAAGCGAAACGTATCGTGATTCCCCATGAATACAACGAATCTTCACCGAATTATTTGGCTGTCTAAAGGAGCGAATTTAAACAAACCCCCACCCTCCTGACCCCCCCCAAGACTTACCAAAACTCCATAGTGGTCCAGCAGGAGGTCCAGGAGCCATCTCCTGCACTCATGCTGTCTGCTGTCTGTATTCAAAATGGTGCCGATAACCTTTGACCTTACTATGTCACAGGGGCTACCGGTGCCATTGGTTGGCCCCTGTCACATGGTAGGAGCAATGGACAGCCAGCTGGACCACCAGGGACTTTTCACAAGTCTTGGGGGATGCTCCTGACCCCCACAAGACTTGCCAAAAGTCCCTGGTGGTCCAGTGGGGGTCCGGGAGTGACCTCCTGCACTCGGGCCATCCGCTGCCAGTATTCAAAATGGTGCCAATAGCCTTTGCCCTCATTATGTCACAGGGGCCCATTGCTCCTACCATGTGACAGGGGCCAAGCAATGGCACCGGTAGCCCCTGTGACATAGTAAGGTCAAAGGCTATTGGTGCCATTTTGAATACTGGCAGCCGATGGCATGAGTGCAGGAGATGGCTCCCGGACTCCCCGCTGACCACCAGGGAGTTTTGGTAAGTCTTGGCGGGGTCAGGAGGGTGGGGGGTTGTAGTTAATTAAATTTTAGCTGGGAAACGAATAAGAATGAACACATGAATGTATTGGGGGCCCCCCCTTGCCTAATGCAACTTATCTGCCCCCCGACGAATACAAATTCCGAATGCAACATATGAGGTCCCTCTACACATCCCTAGTGTGCCCATACAGGTTCCCCACAATGAACATTTACCTCTGTTTAAATAGCCATAGCCATTAAACGTCAACTTCAAGCCATTAAAAAATAGAAAAACTAACTGGATAGTGTCCTCTGTTTTTCTGAACTGAAAAATGCAGGCAGCTCATGCAGTTTTTAAAGAAAATGGTCTCATGTCCACAAGACAATCTCATAAATGCTCTAAACTTTCAAGAAGCCAACGAATGATGGCCATTAGTAGCAAACAAGTGCATCTCTTCAATGACATGGATCATATCAATTACAGCAAGCTCTCACTGCGCAACCAACAATATTTTGGAATTCCTTCTCACCAATCACTTTTAACATGCAATTTCAGGAACAGCAAATGACCCCTTATTGCATTGTAAATGATGGTTTGTTTAGTTCTTTCTTTTTAATTATTAATTGTCATCTTTACTTCTCTTCCTCTGCTTTCTCATTCTGTTGCAAAGTTTAGTCTTTCAGTATGTTCAACTGATCAAGAAATGTATCTGCTGCAATTTTATACACAAAAAACTTCACAGTACCTTCATGGAAGACCTGAAGTTTTGTCAGGTAGAGAAGCGTAAACTTGATGTCCTGCCAATGCAAAGCTGAGCAGATTGGTGCTATTTCTTTTGTGCGAGGAGACCATGTGTGGCGAAAAGTCATTAAAAGGAAGCAACTTGAGGCCCTTATGTTCCAATTTATCTGCTTTTCTAAAGGCTTGAAACAACTTAACCTTACTGACCCAATTCATAATTTGAGCTATTATCGGCTGTGGCCCACCTTTCTGATCTTGTCTTGGTCCATTATGATGAACTCTCTCACAAATAACAGCTGGGGTCTCATAGCTGCTTAGGCACAACTCATGTGAAAGCCAGATTTCTATCAGCTCAGTGAGCTTGGTGTCTGCCACTGTTTCTGGCAACCCTACGATCCTCAGAGGTTGCAATTTTCCTGGTCATTCTGATTGTTCTGTCAGTTTTTTGTCTGTAATTCAGTAATTTTCTCTTCTGCTTACATCATGCAATCCTCTTGCCCTGAGATTCTGTTTTCTGCAGCTTCCGTTCACTTAGCATGCATCTCTAGCGTGCCTTTTATCTTGTCCATCACTGTTTGAATCTTAATAAGGCGTTTGTCAAAAGCTGCCGATACAATCTTGGTTATTTGTTGTAACAATTATTTGGACAACACCATCAAAACAGGGTCCACACTTTCCTAGAGGCCTGACTCAATTTGCCAGCCTTTGCTTTCTGCCAGCTTCCACGCAATGATTTCAAGCTCATTTCTCAGCCTTGTTGTCTGTGTGGTAGATGGTAGGGATGTGCAGACCAAAAGTTTATGTTCATAAGTCCATAAGTCGAAAGGGGGGGTCAATTTCGGTCAATATGGACATATGGAGAATTCCATAAGTTGAGTCTATGTCCATACGTGCAAATAAAAATTTAAACCCCTCACCCTCCTTAATCCCCCCCCCAAGACTTACCAAAACTCCCTGGTGGTCCAGCGGGGAGTCAGGACACCATTTCTGAACTCCTTTGTGAGGAGTTCAGAAATGGGGTGGTCAGGGGGGGCCTCCTGACCACCCCAAGCTGGCCAAAAGTTCCTTTTGGGTGCAACGAGGGTCCCGGAGCGAACGCGCGGGGAATCACGTGACGCCGCGTCACTCCGACGTGACGCCGACGTCACGTGCTCCTCGCAAAGGAGTTCAGAAATGGCGTCCTGACTGCCTGCTGGACCACCAGGGAGTTTTGGTAAGTCTTGGGGAGGGGATTAAGGAGGGTGAGGGGATTAAATTTTTATTTAGGATCAACAATCGCGATTTCCAACGTATTCAACATAGCTATGTTGGAAATCCGATCGTTTTCGCCTCATCACTTTTTTAAGTAAAAAAAAAAAAAGTTGCGTTTTACATTTAAGTTCAAAACGAATGCACACCCCTAGTAGATGGTTTACTAAGCTCTGATTCTCTTGAAAGAGTTTATCTTTTTAAACTAAATGTCCACTGCCTATTTTGGCCTCTATTTACCTAATATGTGGGGAACCTGACAGGAGCTTCTTCCCCCTGCATCCAATCAGCTATCAGCCATAACCAGAAGAACAACAAAACATTTTAATAATCTAATATCCCAGGAAATAAAGATGAAACCACTGTTTGGAAAGAAAAATCATCCAAATTGGGCTTCAATTGCCTAACCAATCGTACTTGCAAATAGGCATGCTAGCCACCTGAGAAACGTACGGTACCAAAACAAAGTTGGAGTCTAATGTGACCCCCATGCATTTAACAATATCTGAAATCTCCATAACATAGCCATCCAATACAAGCTGTATCAGCTGGCTCTCCAAGCCAACAAACAACCTCCCAAGAATTTCAATTTCGTTCTTATTCGAAACAATTTTATTAGCATTCGTCCAACAAAAAATCTTTGTCAAACAGTTATTAACCATGTTATGGTTATGAGATGTTGGAGTGGATTCTTGGGTACTCCGGTGATGGCCACTCCCATGGGGAGGAGCCCCATGAGGAACCGCAGTACTAAGCTAGACTCTAAACATGCAGACACAGAGAATTAGTATTTATTGTACAGCTTGATGGTACTGCCCAGGGTGGGCAGCAGTGACGGTAGTCCAGTGAAGTAGTCTAGGGGTCCTCAGTAGAGGAGACCAGTCTCACACTTGAGTAGGTGAAAGGCAGCGCTGCGTAGCAGGGACAGGTCCCGGATATAAATCCTGAGCGCTGAAGCTAAAGGTGAGACAGACTGAAGGATAGTACTCACTGAAGCAGAAGCTGTATTGTAGAAGGTCCTGGCAGGCAGAAGTTGTTCAGTGGTAGGCAGCAGGTTAAGGAAAGCAGGCCCTCGAGGAGCGAGTACCCGGTATCCCAAGATAGGTACCTGAAATAGAGCAGAAGAGCCCCCGAGGAGTGGGTACCCAGGTTAGTGAAGAATACCCCAAAGGGCAGAGAGAGCTTCCTGAGGCAGCTGGAAGCGGCAGAGCAGCTTAGACCGGAGGCAGTCCAATCCTTGCTAACTCAGTTTGTTAGCAAACGAAGGGCAGGCTAAATACCAGGATGTGATGACATCACTCGGAGGGAACGCCCCCGAGGTTCCTGCCATGACGTGGATATAGACAAGGGTGGCATGCATGCGTGCACCCTAGGAGGCCCTCAGGAAAATCATGGTGAACACCATAGCCGTTGCCGATCCGGGGATGCCGGAGAGAGCGGCATGAATATGCGGCAGCAGCCATCTTCCCAAGGCTTGAGGAGAGAGAAGGAAGAAAGGTGAGGCACAGAGGTCGAAGCTGTCTGAGACTGATAGACGCAACAGTACCCCCCTTCAGAGGGCCCCCTCCAGACCCCCTACCTGGTCTAAGTTTTTGAGGATGAGATTGATGAAATTGACGAAGCATCTCTTTGTCCATGATATTAGTCAACGGTTCCCAAGAGTTTTCTTCTGGTTCGTATCCCTCCCATGACAGGAGGTATTCCCAAACTCTGCCTCTCTTTCTTAAATCAAGAATGGCATCAACCTTATATTCGATGTCTTCTTCTGCATCAACAGGAGTAGGTTCAGGTGTCTTGGTGGAAAACTCGCTAAGAACAAGCGGTTTCAGCAGCGAAACATGGAATGCATTGTGAATCCTCATAGGTGGAGGAAGTCTTAGGCTATAGGTGAGTGAGCCCAAATGTCGGAGAATAGGAAAGGGTCCAACAAAGCATGGAGCAAATCGAGCAGATGGAAGCTTAAGTCTCAGATGTTTAGTAGAAATCCAAACTTTATCTCCAGGCTGGAATTCAGGAGCCTTGCTTCGGTGAGCATCATAGCCTTTCTTTGCTCTTTGTCCTGCTTTTTGGAGCATTTCTTTAGTCTTTCTCCAGAGCTGCTGTATATTATTGACAGTAGATTGAGCTCCCGGGAACGACACAGAAAGTGGAAGTGGTAAAGGTGGTAAAGGTTGTCGTCCATAGACTACTTCAAATGGAGTAGATCCAGTAGATGATGCTGGACGGGAATTGATGGCAAATTCAGCCCAGGGCAACAGTTCAGCCCAGTCATTCTGTTGTGAACTGACATAGGCACGGAGGAATTGTTTGAGAGTTCTATTCATTCTCTCAGTTTGGCCATTCGACTGAAGATGATACGCAGAGGTAAAGTCAATTGTGATGTCGAATTTCTTACACAAGGCTTTCCAGAATTTTGCTGTAAATTGAGCTCCTCTGTCAGAAACAATATGTTTAGGCATGCCATGTAGGCAAAAGATGTGACTGATGAATACCTTAGCAAGTTCCATGGCTGATGGCAAGCCAGGGAGAGCCACGAAGTGAGCCATATTCTAAAATCGGTCCACTGTAACCCAAATGGTATTGTTACCTCTGGAAAGTGGCAGGTCCAACACAAAATCTGTTGCAATATGGGTCCAGGGCTCATCCCGTGCTGGCAAGGGTTGAAGCAGGACCCAAGAATGTCCAGGTGGAGGTTTCTGTCTGGCACAATTGGAAAAGGAGGCTACATAAGCTAGAGTGTCTTCTTTCATGGTGGGCCACCAATAATACTTTTGTAGCTTGGCCTGTGTTCACCGTTGACCAGGGTGTCCAGCCAGTTTCGAATCATGAGCCCATCTTAGCAATTTCTTTCTTAGATTGCAGGGTACAATGGTCTTGCCCGGAGTTACTGGATGTGTAGTTGTGAGAACCACTATCTTCAGGTCAATAATGTGCTGGTGTTCACAGGTACGTCCTCTGAGAGGAAAGAGTGAGATAATGTATCTGCTCTGACATTCTTGTCACCAGGGCGATATTTCAGCAAAAAGTCAAATCTGTTGAAGAACTGGGACAACCTCACCTGTCTATGGTTGAAGCGTTGAGCATGACGGAGGTACTCCAGATTTTTGTGATCAGTGTAAATAGTAATCTGCTGTTGTGCACCTTCAAGCCAGGGGTGCCATTCTTCAAATGCCATTTTTATTGCCAACAGTTCTTTATCCCCAGTACCGTAGTTCTTCTCCGCTGGCGAGTAGCGTTGGGAAAAGAATGAACAGGAGTGCAAGATCTTTGAATCACTGGTCTGGCTTAGCATGGCCCCTACACCCACATCCGAGGCATTGACTTCCACAATGAAGGGTTGAGTAGGGTCCGGATGGCGTAGACATGGTTTGCTTTGAAAGGCATCTTTTAACTTCTGGAATGCAGTCACAGCTTCCATAGACCAAGTAGCAACGTTGGCTCCTTTCTTAGTTATTGCTGTTAATGGAACAGTCAATGAAGAGTAATTTTTAATAAAGGTCCGGTAGTAATTGGTAAATCCCAAAAATCATCTTAGAGCTTTTAGGCCCATGGGCTGTGGCCATTTTTGAATACTCTCAAGCTTCTGAGGGTCCATTTGGAAACCATTGTTTGAGACAATGTAACCTAAGAAAGGCACGGATTCTTTATGAAATTCACATTTAGACAATTTGGCGTACAAGTGGTTCTCACGAAGTCTCTGCAGAACTCTTTTGACATCTTCCTGATGGGATTGCAGGTCCTGAGAAAATATCAAGATGTCGTCTAAGTAGACAATGACACATTGATAGAGTAAATCACGCAGAATATCGTTCATCATGTTTTGGAAGACAGCCGGGGTGTAGCACAAGCTGAAGGGCATCACCAGGTATTCAAAGTGTCCATCTCAGGTATTAAAAGCCGTCTTCCATTCATCACCAGAGCGGATGTGAATTAAGTTACACGCTCCTTTGAGGTCAAGCTTGGAGAATATCTTGGCTCCCTGAAACCTAACAAATAGCTCTGAGATGAGTGGTAAAGGGTAGTAGTACTTTATGGTGATCTCATTCAGACCTCTGTAGTCAATGCACGGACGTAACGTTCCGTCCTTTTTCCCCACGAAGAAAAATCCTGCGCCGGCAGGAGACTTAGAAGGTCTTATAAAGCCTTTCTGGAGATTCTCCTGGATGTACTCTGACATCGCCTTATTCTCCACTATGGAGAGGGGGTAGATCCTTCCTTTGGGTGGCTCCGTATTTGGCTTCAAGTTAATTGCGCAGTCGTATGATCTGTGTGGAGGTATTATATCAACAGCTTCTTTTGAGAATACATCTTGGTAAGATGCATATTGAGGTGGCAACCCAGGCAACAATGGGGTTGTTGGCATGCATGATATTGGAGAGACTTCCATTAAGCATTTGCCATGACAGTCTGGACCCCAACATGAAAGCTCCAAAGTGGTCCAATTGAATTGTGGCATGTGTTTCTGCAGCCAAGGTAGCCCAAGTACCAAAGTGTGCATGGCCTTTTCTAGCACAAAGAAGGAAAAAGTCTCTTTATTAAGAGCACCGGTACGCAAGCTCACTGGTTCTGTAAGCATAGTTACTTCACCCGGTAAGGGCTCTCCATGAATAGAAGGCAATAGTAATGGAGGCTTCATAGTAGTGGTAGGGATCCGCAAATGTTCCACTAGACATTTCAAAATGAAATTTCCCCGTGCCTCAGAGTCTACTAAGCAAGGGTCTGATATTCCAAAGACCCACAGATTAAAGACACTGGAAGAGAGAGAGGAGGAGAGGGTGCAGTTAGACCTAAGAAGAGTCTTCCCACAGGACTTAGGTCTCGGAATCATCTCTCTTTAGAAGTCAAATGACTGCAGCCCAATTGCATTGGTTCTTCTTCACCAGCAACAGGCCCTGGGAATGTAGGCCTGGGTATAGTCTTGACACAAATCTCTCCCTGGAGTGGTCTTCTGGGACTCTTGACCTCTTGAACTTTGTTGTGAATTCGGCAATCAATCTTCGCTGCCAACTTCATAAGTTCTGCTAAGGCCTTGGGCATCTCACGAGTCACCAGTTCATCTTTCAACCGGGAGTTCAGGCCTTCAAAAAATAGGGTTTTCAGGCACCTAGGGTCTCAATGTAATTCAGAAGACAACATCTTGAATTCAATGGCGAAGTCTGGTAAAGTTGTGTTATCTTGTTTTAGATGAACCAAAGCTGATCCTGCTATTGAGTACCGGGCAGGGTCATCAAATACAGACTTAAACAGTTCAAGAAACCCGGCAAGATCATTCAGGATAGGGTCATTGTGCTCCCACAGTGGTGAGGCCCAAGCCAGCGCTCTTCCATCCAGATATGAAAGGATATAGGTGGTCTTTGCATACGCTATAGGGAAATGGTTAGGTTGCAGAGAAAAGTGCATGCAACATTGATTCATAAATCCTCTATACTTACAAACTTCACACGCAAAGCGTGTCAGAGCAGAGAGAGGCACTGTAGACTTGACCATTACTTCTGGCGGTGTAACTTCTTTACCTGCAGCAGCCGGTGTATTCATCTGTGCGTGTAGCTGATTGAAGGCAACAGTCAAGTTGTCTAATGAATTCTGTTGTTCGGAGATTCGCTGGGCCAGGTCTGGAATGGTATGCAAAGAGGTGAGCTGAGCCGAATCCATGGAGTTAGCAATCTGTTATGGTTATGAGGTGTTGGAGTGGATTCTTGGGTACTGTGGTGATGGCCACTCCCATGGGGATGAGCCCTGTGAGGAACCACAGTACTAGGATAGACTCTATACAAGCAGACACAGAGAAGTAGTATTTATTGTTCAGCTTGATGGTACTGCCCGGGGCGGTCAGCAGTGAAGGTAGTCCAGTGAAGTAGTTCAGGGGTCCTCAGCAGAGGAGACCAGTCTCACACTTCAGTAGGTGAAAGGCAGTGCGGCGTAGCAGGGCCAGGTCCTGGATGAAAACCCTGAGCGCTGAAGCTAAATGACTATAATGACCCTCTGGGAAAGGGGGCGACAGAGTAACTTCCAGTCTCTGCTACTTTTTAGAGGAAGAAGGGCAGGCTGTCTTTGGGGCAAGGGGAAATTGAAATATGTTTTTAAAGAGTTAAGGAGTCAGTGGCCCCAGAAAGATCAGATGACTTTTCTTCTTGCTTTGACACCAAAGCAGAGACTAGAAAGTAATCATTGCAGATGAATCATCTAAGAAAGAGATTGCCAGTAAAAACAATATTTTCATTTTTTTAATTAATATGCATAATACCATATGAAAAGCTTTTTGCATGCTTTTAGCACATGCTGTTCATTAAGAAAATTCTTTTTCACTCATTGCATAATTAAGCTCTGGAATTCATTGCCAGTTGCGCAGTTGTGGCAGTTAGTATAACTGGGTTTAAAAAACATTTGGATAAGTTCCTAGAGGAGAAGTCCATAAACTGCTATTAATTAATAAGGAATAGTAGTTTGGGATCTATCTAATGTTTAAGTACTTGCCAAGTACTTGTGACTTGGATTGGCCACTGTTGGAAACAGGATGCTGGGCTTGATGGACCCTTAGTCTGACCCAATATGGTATGTCTTATGTTCTTAAGACAGCAGCCTGAATGACTTCCTATACAGTATTTATCTTTAATTAATTTCTTAACAATATTACATTATTTTCTTTTCCATGGCATCTTCCATAGACCACCTTACATTAAAAACAATTACAAAATTCTTTCAGCAGCACACAAATATGGGCAAGGGATGAAAGAAATAAAATATTGAGGAATGAGTCAGAGGTTTGAAAAGGCTAAAGGTGTGAATTTTCAAAACTTTATGTGCATAAAATGAGCACATATGTTCATAAGAAACATCTATTCACATATTCTCTATTTCTAAAAATGTCAAAACACGTATGTAGTTTCATTTTCATGCACACATATACATGTGTAAAAAAAAGGTATTGGGGCGTTCTGGCGTGGGGCAACAAGCATGTAAGCTGCTATTATAAAAGACACATGCATGCATTTGCCAACCTACTCGCTTATTTTTACACCTGCTAATTATCTGGTGAAAGTGATATTACACTTGTTTATTGTGTACTACTGGCTAGGTGGGAGATCTGGATGAACTTGAGGAAAATTCAGGCTGTAGAACCAGGAGGGTTTTAATTACCTGGAGAATGACTCAGAGAACTGATAGACTAATTGGTAAACTGGTTAATTTCCTTTACATTCAAATGTTTTAAAATTGGCCAACTTACACATTTATTTATTTTTATTTATTTAAAAATTTTTCTATACCGTCGTTAAGTTAAATACCATCACAACGGTTTACAGAAGGGCACGATAAAGAGAAAGATGGGTGGTATAGATTACAAATTACTCGTGTGCCATCATAGTAAGGTAACAATGTAAAATAATAAACTAGGTGTGTAAATTAAACCTGATTGTTAGGAACAAATTAGGCAGTTTGATTTTAACATTAATATGCTTATGTAGGTTACTAAAAACTTCTAGCTTGATGCATCCTTATCGCTCAACTATGTTTCTCCTTTTCTTTATCTTTATAAAATGCTTGTTTAAAAAGCCAGGTTTTCAGATTAGTTTTGAATAATTTCAGATTTGTCTGTAGTCTTATTTCGAGTGGCATGTAAATCCTGATATATACAAGTAATTCCAGTTTACTTTTGCACGTAAAATATACCTGCATATATTTTTTAAATAGGAAAAGTGCACATGTTCAATGCATTAATATATGTGGTTTCAATGCAATGCATAAGCCTATATATGTTAATATATTATGGGGTTTAGTTACACATATTTTATAAAATGTGCACATATATGTGCTTGCTATAAAATACTTGCATAGATCTGCTATAGACCATATACACGAGTATATGCCACACACACATTTGTTTGAAAATTATTCTACCGGATGTAAGCTTCTTGTAGATCTGAAGAATAGAAGAAATATTTTAAATATCTAGTTGAAGGTTGTATAATTAGAAAGAAACCAAGATAGAAGAAGCACAGAAAGACGAGGATGCCTGACAGAAGAATTGTTAGTTACTTAAAAATTGGGACACAGGATCCCCTAGAGATTTTGATAATTCAATTTCACAATTACAATCAGCCTCCCTGTTCCCCAACCCCCACCCCCAACAATGAGAACAATCCTGTAAAAGTGAAAGCTCCTTCAGTAGAGAACCCTGTGGGTTCCTGCTAAAAAGGATTGTTTCATCTTCAAGGGGGAACACATATAGCAATATTATTGGGTGTTAACTCTCCCATGTGTGGACTAAGATGGGAAGCTCCCAGAATAAATAAATCACTGCTACCATATAGAGGTGAATTTTAAAAACTTGGCACATGCATCAATTGGGGGATGCACACACAAGTCAGGCTGGCACACACCAACCAAATTTTAAAAGTTGCCTCGATACATGAGTATCTCCCATTGCTCACACATCTCAAACGTTTTCCAAAAGGGGCAGGGCATGGGCATGGTCTTAGTGGGGTATGGACATCTCAGGGCATGGCCAAGAGTTATGCTCGTAAATACATAAATGCCTGGGTGCACGCCCAGGTCCAGTGGTGCATAAGTTTACTTCTGCTATGGAGGAGGTGTAAGTTAAAAAAAAAAAAAGTTAAACTAGCCATAACTGAGGTGATTTAAGGGTCTGGGGTAACTGGGGGGAGTGAAGGCTATTAAACTATGGAGGTTTGGAGGACCTAGCTGTTAACTGGGTGAATTGTTGAGTGAACTGGTGAAACTGGCAATGGCATGGGCACATCCGGTTTAAAATCCTCCGACTTACATGGTATAGAGGGATTTGTGTGCCCTTGTGTACACCCACTTAAAATTAGGCGCACTTGTGCATGGAAACAGGTTATTTTATAACATGCGCACAAGTTATAAAATGGCCATGTATCTGGGCGCGTGCTAATGCACACAT
Organism: Rhinatrema bivittatum; assembly: GCF_901001135.1. NCBI lineage: Eukaryota > Metazoa > Chordata > Amphibia > Gymnophiona > Rhinatrematidae > Rhinatrema > Rhinatrema bivittatum. The sequence goes on along the minus strand of NC_042621.1, from coordinate 242,600,516 downwards.
GTCAAAGTGTGCCCATGCGCCAGTTTGAAAGTTACTGTCCCAGTGTGTAGATTTTTTCAGTTATCCCTGCTAGGGGCAGCATGTCTCTCTATTACTCCAGTGCTGTTAATTTTTCTTTACAGAAGGACTCTTGGGTCTCTAGGTGAAGTAAAGAAGAAGGAGTGCCTTTGCTCAATGTACCAAGTCTTTTGTAAATGTTTTGTTTAGAGGAGGAAATTGTGTCCATCCTTCCTTTACTTATTTCCCTTTTTAAAGGTTTTCATTTTACTGGCATGACCAAATACCTTATGGTGCAGAGACCTATTTTCTGATCATCGTGAAGAAGATGTGACTTTCACAGAGAGAGAGATCCAACGGACCATCAGTGTCCTTGTGAGGGAATGAGTTCTCATTCATTCTCAGAGAGTAGGAATACTAGGAACTGAAAGGAGCTCTCATCCTGGTCTGCAACTAGTAAAATGCTTAATATTTGTTTTTCCATCATCCATACTTAGCTGACTAATTTGGTATTGAATCCAGATAAAATTGAGATTATAGTTTTAAGCAGATTGCTTTTAGAAGATGCCCCCACAATATTTAATCTAGTTGGCAACAATATAAAGGTGTCATCCAGGGCATAACTTGGGACTTGTTTTGGATTCAACTTTATTCATGAAGCCCCAGATTAGTTCTATGGTAAAGTCATCATTCGCCTCATGGCAAATTTGCAGGTTAAAAACTTTCGCCTAGTGGTGTATGCATTAATATTGATTGGTTTAGACTATTGCAACTCACTGTTGGTTGGTTCACCCAACAACCAATTACAAGTGCTACATATAGTACAAAATTTGGTGGCACAATTAATAATATCTAGCACTGGTTGGAATGTCCAAATCACTCCAGTACTGCAGTCCTTACACTGGCTACCAGTAATCTGGCACATTAACTATAAAAACGTGACAATGGTCTATAAGCTTTTAATTATTTGAAAAGCACTTTGGATCAATGCAGTAATTTAGAACTATACTCCATCATGTTCTTTCCATTCTACCAATAGATCTTTGCTTTATTTAGATTAATATACCTGGATGAGGCCTGAGAAGGTGTCTTTTCGATCATGGACCAACTTTATGGAATGCTCTCCTCGACATAGAAGTAAAATTTACACCCTGCAAGCGGGAGCACATTTGCGCACATTTGCCAGCGCTTACACATGGACACGGTGATTTTATAACATACATACATATATGCTCACGTTATAAAATTGGCTGTACACACGAACATGTGTATATGGCAACTCAAATGCGTAAGTGGCGGGAATTTTAGTATCTACACACGCCGACGCAATTACCTGTTTCCCCAGTTTGTTCCCAGTAATGATGAGGACTTCCTAAACTCCCTAGCTAACTTGCCCCCCTTTTACCCTTTTAGCCCCAAGCCTTAATATCCCATTGACTAGCCTAATTTTTGTTGTTAGATGACTTACATGCCGTCTGTAACAGAAGTAAAGTTACACAGTAGGGGACTCCAGCACACGCTTGTGTGCATAACTACTTATGTGCTGACTTCATGATGCTACCTCAGCCCACCCATGTCCCGCCCCTTTTGATGAAAATTTGTATGCGCATACCAGGAGTTACGCACATACTTGCATGGTTTTTAAAATCTACACAGTGTGCACCGGGCTGAGTCACATGCATATCTCACCACCTCTATTCTAATTCTGAGATAATCCTTTTCAACAAAATTATTTAACCTTCCACCACCTCTCTCTTTATATAATAAAAAATAAATTGTATATAGAACAAATAAGAACAGTAATGGAATTCAAAAGGACTTGGGATAAACACAAAGGATCCTTAGTGGCTAATGGATGAAATTGAAGAAAACGGGTAACCTGCATGTAGAGGCAGTTACTACCCATAAAAAAATAAATAACTTGCTGGGCCGATTGGATGGACCACTTGGGTCTTTTTCCACCATCATTTACTATGTTACTATGTAACCCTGAGAATTATCTTTTAGTTATTGGATTCTTGCAGATTCTGAAAAATTTATAAATTATCTGAAAATATTGTACATGAGTCTTTGAAATCTTAGAGGTCATTTGTTCGGATGTCAAATTAGAGACATTCACACCTGAAGAAAAGAATTAGATGGTCTCCTCCAACATCTACCGCCCTTTCTCTGTTACCAATCCCGATCATCCCTGCACTGACTAGCTAAGTAGTGGGCATACTCACAACCAGTAGTTTTACAGATGAGGGATCCTCAGAAATCTGCCTTTCACTTAAATTATTTAACATTATGTGTCCTGTAGCTGATCTTTCGGGAGCTAGATATCACTCCATATATTTATGCAGATGATATACAGTTTCTGGTGCCTATTAATTCAACCATAGCTACAACTATTGATCTGGTTTGTTGCGTCCGTCGGTCTCAGATGACTTCGACCTCTGTGCCTCACCTTTCTTTCTTCTCTCTCCTCAAGCCTTGGGAAGATGACTGCTGCAGCGTCTTCATGCCGATCTCTCCGGCATCCCCAGATCAGCAACGGCGATGGTGTTCGCCATGATTTTCCTGAGGGCCTCCCTAGGGTGCACGCATGCATGCCACCCACGTCTATATCCACATCATGGCAGGAACCTTGGGGGCATCCCCTCCGAGTGACATCATCACATCCTGGTATTTAGCCTGCCCTTCGTTTGCTAACAAACAGGCCTGGATTTATCAAAATGCGATAAGTATCGCATGCGATAGCAAAAGAGGTGTGTTTTATGCTAATATACAGTTTATCGCAATGTGCACTAATTACCTATGTGAAGAGCTAAGTTAGTGCAAATGGCGATAACATTTTCAGACTTTGCGATAAGCACCACCCCTGTTGTATTTCCTGCATTCAACTACTGGGAGGAGAGAGAGAGAGAGAGAGACTGACTGACTGACTAGCCAGGTAGAGAGTCCATCAAGCTAGGTTGAGAGAACATTGCACAAATCTCATCTTTGGGTGAGTTTCCTCACTCCAAAGGTCATCAAATCTTCACAAGAGACCACTGTTCTGTTCATACGTCTCACGTTGAATGTCAAAGTGGCCCCTAACCCCCTACACTTATACCTAAACCTCACCTCGAGTTACTAGGTGGGACTACCATAGGGATAGAAATACCTATCTAGGGAGAAGACATTATGGCTAGTCTCTCTCTCTCTCTCTCTCTCTCTCTCTCTCTCTCTCTCTCTCTCTCTCTCTCTCTCTCTCTCTCTCTTATTTGCATCACACCATAAGATATGGTGCTATCACATGCATTAAAGACATTTTCACATGTGGTAAGGGCTGCCCCTGAGTTAGCAAATATTGGACTGCCTCCAGTCTAAGCTGCCACAGGAAGCTCTTTCTGCCCTTCAGGGTATTCTTCACAAAACTGGATACCCACTCCTCAGGGGCCCTTCTGCTTTATTTCAGGTGCCTGCCACTGAACAACTTCTGCCTGCCAGGACCTTCAATACAGCTTCTGCTTCAGTGAAAATATTGTTTTTACTGGCAATCTCTTTCTTAGATGATTCATCTGCAATGATTACTTTCTAGTCTCTGCTTTGGTGTCAAAGCAAGAAGAAAAGTCATCTGATCTTTCTGGGGCTACTTTGAAAAGATATTTCAATTTCCCCGTGCCCCAAAGACAGCCTGCCCTTCTTCCTTTAAAAAGTAGCAGAGACTGGAAGTTACTCTGTCTCCCCCTTTCCCAGATGGTCATTATGGTTCTCTCCACATGCTCAAGATAACATTTAATGCAAGCATGATCTACCTGTTCATGCTTTGGGGTAAATTTTAAAAGCCCCGCATGCGTAAATCCAGTTGGATTTACACGCGTAGGGGACTTGCGTGCCGGCGCGCCTATGTTGCATAGGCCGCAGGCACGTGCAAAGCCCCGGGATGCGCGTAAGTCCTGGGGCTTTGCTTGGGGGGCATGTCGGGGGCATGTTGGTGGCATTATGGGGCGGGGCCATGGGCGTGGTGCCGGCCCAGGGGTTTCCGGGGGTGTGGCCGAGGCCTCCGAAGTAGCCCCTGGGCCAGGGAATGGCGTGCTGGCAGCCAGCTGGAGCGCGCAAGTTACGCCTGCCTTGGTCAGATGTAACTTTTTCGACAAAGGTAGGGGGGGATTTAGTTAGGGATGGGTGGTGGGTTAGATAGGGGAAGGGAGGGGAAGCCGGGGGGTGGGGTGGAAAAAAAATTCCCTTCAAGGTCACTCTGATTTTGGAGCGGCCTTGAAGGGAACGGGGAAAGCCATCGTGGCTCCCCTTGGGTTCGGCGTGCACATGTGTGCACCCCCTTGTGCGCTGACCCTGGATTTTATAATATGCGCGCGGTAGCGTGCGCTTGTTATAAAACCGGGCGTAGATTTGTTCGCTCCGGATGCGCGAACAAATCTATGCCCGCATGTATGTTTTAAGATCTGCCCCTTTATGAATACTCACAAAATTAATTTGCATATGGAGGACAATTTTAAAATGATTTGACCTCGTTAACTAAAAGGTTACCTGGGTAAAATTGTTGGTTGAAAATTGCCCTCTAGCACTGCGAAGGGATGGGGACGGGGAGTCTGGGAAGCACAGAGCTGGAAGACAACATATAGGAATGGTTATTTTGTGCTTTATGTTGTGACTTTTCAATTCTACTTCTAAAATGTCTCCTTTAACTGGCATACCTGTAAAAGTCTCATCACCATGCTTTAGCTGTTTAGCTATCCTTTCTTCTATTTGCACTATTGCTGATTTCATTTCTTGTCTCTTTTAGCTTGACCACATATTCTCTCCTATGGTCTTTGGAGAACCATATTGGTTTCCTTTTCTTTATCTTTAAATTCCTGACAAAGATTTGATGCCATTATTATAGCTCCTTTTAGCTTAACCCACTTCTCTTACCTCCTCCCATCCTGTCACTACCTATTTAAGGTATTTACTTATTTTATAAAAGCCATTATTTTTGAAATCCAGGACTTTGAGCTTTGTGTAACTCCTTTCCTCCTTAGCCCTTATATCAAATAACGTCTGATGATCTTGGTGCTCAGGTGGGTATCTACATGGACATTAGAGACTCTTTCTCCATTCATAACTACCAGATCTAGTATCGTCCCTTCTCTCATGGATTCCACTATTTGCCTGAGCAGAGCCTCTTGACGTCTGCAGATGGGATACTGTAATCTAAAACATAAGATATGCCATACTGGGTCAGACCAAGGATCCATCGTGCCCAGGTTAAAATTTCCCAATGCTTCCTCCTTTATTCTTACCTTTTGGATATTTTTGGCCAGATCTCTGTCCAGTGCTTTTACCTGAGCCAGAGGTCTGCAGACCACACCAATGTAAATAGAAGTGTGATCACCTCTTTCCAAGAGAGACCACAGTGCATCTTCCTTTCTATATGCCCTCTGCATTTGGCATTATTTTTTATATAAATTGATATCTTTCCCCTTTCTGGCACCTTTCCTCTTTTCTGAAATCTCTGTCCTTTATATATAGATTGTAGTTTGGTATCAACATATCCCATTCATGGGACTCATTGAACCACATCCCAGTGATTGTGATGATATCAGGGCCTTCTTTTACCATAAGAACTTGCAGATCTGGAATTTTATTGCCAGATAAACCAGATATTGCCTGGTGTGACAACCCAAATCAATCAGTTTTCACATTCCACCCTGCTTCTCTAGTTCAAATGCCTGTCAACGGATGATCTCAATTTCTTAGTTATGATCCTTATTCCTCTCACAGAAAGCTGCAGGCCAGGGGTGGCCAACTCTGGTCCTCAAGAGCCACAAATAGGTCTGGGTTTCAGGATATCCACAATGAATATGCATGAGATAGATTTACACACACTGCTTCTATAACCTTCATGGATTGTATTTACACAGTGAGTTTCTCTTTAAGAAGCCTTGAAGGAGAGCAGGGCATAAAGCATGTTCAGTTGGATGCTCTTACTTTAAGGCAGCCATGCTTAATGGCAATACACATGCTCAGCAACTGGAGAAACTGTATGTGAAATAAATACATATAGCCAGCAAGAAGGTGGGGATTTCTCGGTCCTGCTCAGACCCCTGAGGAGGTAGTAAACTTGTGCTACCAAAAGGTTACCTGTAGGCCAGAGGCCAGTGGAAGTCTGAGTGGGATGCAGGACTCAACTTTCTGTTCAGGTTAGTGCTAAATAATTTTATAAAGAAGCACAACTGCTAGTATCAGTTTCATTTGCAGATAATGTTATATTTCTGCAGATATAAACCTGTGTAATATGAGTGTAAGCTAATTCTGGTTGTAATACTTTGGCAATGGAACATTAATAGAAATGTAAAGGTTATACTAAAAATTTGTAAAGAGCATTTCAGTTCTGCACAGAACCCTGAGGAGGCAGCAGACCTGTAGGCCATAGTACAGTAGAAATCTGAGTGGGTTGCAGCACTGAACTTAAGGAAACTTTTCTTTTAGATAGAATAATGGACTCCTAAAAGCTGTGGAACCAGAAGAATACTCCTAAAGAAGAAGATTGCTTCAGGAACTGGACCCCCTATCAAGGAAGACAATTACAAGTAACAAAAAAAATCTGAACTCCAAGGAAAGGGACTGGCAGTTCGGAAATTCTGTTTCTTTTTCTTGTTGCAAAAAAAATCAGATAGATAATTGTAGAAAATTAATCATGTGCATTATTTTAATGAATACTTGATTTAATATTGTCATGGCTAATGAAACAACTTTCTTTTGAATGTAAGTTCCATATATAAAGTTATATCTTTGTTTAAAACAAATAACTTTTTCTCTCTCTCTCTAGTTTTTCCTGAGAAGCTGGTACGTAGCTATCAAAGGGAAAATGCAAATAATCCAGATCCTGAATTGAACTCTGAATATTTGCATATGAGTTGTGGATATCCTGAAAACCAGACCGGTTTGTGGCTCTTGAGGACTGGAGTTGGTCGTCCTTGATGTAGGCCATCATTACAGTATAGCTTTTTATTGCTCCATATATGGTCTCAGCTCCCAATATATCTAAAACTTGCTCTTGACACAAGAGAGCAACTTATTGATGTCAGCTTCCTCTCTCTTACCACAAACAGGTAATACATCTTAAAATGCTGTGATCTTTGCCAGGTGCTTAAATTCTGGATCTTCCTTTGCAATACAATGGGCACCTTAACAGAGCACTTACAGAGAAAGAGAGAAACAGCATGAAACCCATATCGGAAGCAATGATAGAGAGAAGATTAAATGGAAAGGCAGCAGAAAGCGGAAAAATAATGCAAGCGACATCACATTAACCAATAACATCCAACACAAAGAAAGAAGGGAGTGGAAAGCTTTGAAGAACCTGAATGATTTTTTCTTATACAGCAAACATCTATATACAGCTATCACTGCATGTCTATATCATGAATGATACACTGTGTGACAATTTGGCTGATCTCACATGCTTGAAATAGATAAAACAGCCATGCTGTCATTCTAACGTGCTACAAACAGCACATAAATTCACAACTGCAAAAGCACACATAACCATGCTAGCCTTTGAAAACTGAGAAAAAAAAACCTGTACTGTTCCCCAGCTAGACATGAAGTGCCACCACAGTTTGACTCCTCCTGCTCCTCTCCCAGGTGTTAAATACTCTCCTGGCCCTCCAGCATCAACTAGAGTACCTGGTCATCTAAACACAGTCTTGCACAAAATCCCTAACCACTTCTCCACTTCTAACGAATTAGGAATAAGGTGTTTTTCTGTTTTTCTGACCGAATCTCTCTGAAAACAAAAACCAGCAAAACTGTATCATTTAACAAGTAGTGGGATTTTCTTGTTTTGTACTATTGTTACCCTGATTTAAAACATGAAGGAAAACAGAGCCTTCCTAACTAAATCCTAGATTTATCAAAATGCTATAAATATAGCAGAAATAACGCCCGCGATAAAAAAGGGGTGTGGTTAGGGAAATTTCCCAGCTCCCGCATCACGTCACGAGCAACGTCATTGCGTCACGTGTTACGTCAACGCGTTCTGTGATGCATTAGCACATCATGCGTCATTAGCTGAGGCATGCACTAGTAGCCATGTCTCACATTGTTTTATGCAAATTGCGCAGTACCTTTGTTTTATATATATATATATATATATATATATACCTACTTCTTGCAGCTGCCTCTTTGAGAGTGTGTCGAGGCGTGGGTTAGAGGAGAGGAGGTGAGTTGTGGTTTAGTTGATCAGGAGTTTTTATAGCAATTTCTGAATGCATTTTCCTGTTCTTGACTGTTTTTCCTTGTGTTTACCTTGACCTTTGTCTTTTGTTTATCTGTGTGTGAAAATTTTTGTTTGTTTGTCGCTTTGTCTTTTTCTGTGGAGGAGGTGTGTGGAGGAGGTGAGTGGAGGAGTTGAGGATTGAGGAGGTGTGTGGAGGAGGAGTGAGGAGGTGTGAGGAAGAGGTGAGTGCAGGAGTGAGGAGATGTGTGGAGGAGGTGAGTGGAAGTAACCACAACAGGAACTTGAAAGCCAGGGACAGGAGGGGGGAGGAAGGGAGGGGGAGTGGGAGTGAGAACACCTCTCTGGAAGGGGAAGTGGCACTCCATTCTGGCAGCCAGGCAGCTGGAAAATTCAGCATCGAGGACCATGAGATGCTGGTGTCTTCAAGCATTACCCCTTCCTTTTTGGAAACCATGTATCCTGGACCTCCAAGGCATGGGAGGGAGAGATCTGGTGCACCATTAGCAGGCAATATCCAGGCGGAGCGGTGTCGAGTGCAGTGCTGAGCAGGTGGCCCATAGGTACCGGGATATAAAGGCATAATTAAAGATGAAGGTCAGCAGCCGCAACAAGTACTTCCAGCAGCCTGTTGGAGGAATCCCGTGTCCAGTTGTGCCCATGCCCATGGAGGAGTGCCTCATCCAGCAGCTGTGACTGGACGTGTTTGAGGGCATGGCTGAGCAGCTAGATACCACGCACACCAGAGCCGGTAAGTTCACCTCAACTGTTAATAGAAAGGCACATCATTTGGCATAACATGCTCACATTGCCTGAGATGCTAAGTGCACATCTTGCCAAATGTTCCATGTGTGCTTATCTCTCAGCTTTGGTACTTATGTTTTCTTCTTTGTTTCCACAGCTCTTGCCCAGGCCTCTGTGAAGAACTGCACCCTTGCTTATGGACAAGGAGACCCAATTCAGTGAGGAGGAGGAGGAGGAGCAGCAGCTGCAGTAGCAGCATCACAGCCCACTTCTGGATGTCCTGGCCTCAGTAAACCTGTTAAATGGCAGTCTCAATCTTTCTGGCTTAATGGATGAACCCAGCTTGCAATGGGACACAGTGCAGGCAGCGCAACCTCGGTCGAGCATACCACATCGCCAGCACGAGGCAACAGGCACTGAGGCGGATCAGACCATCAGCACCCTCATGCCCCTTCTGGAGGCTGAACCATCATCTGCTAACATGAGCACAGCACCAGCTCCATCCCCAGCATCAGCTGTGCCCCCAGTGTGCCACCAGCACTCCCAACAGCACCATTTATCATATTGGCCTCCATACAGGAGCAGCTGATTTTACTGGAAAGGAGCCATCATGTGCACATACACCAAATACGGGCAGAGCTAGTATGCCTGAGAAGGGCTGATGGGCAAGCCCAGGCTATGCGTGCCCAGGCAGCAATGCAGGCACAGGGCTTCACTACAGTGACAATATCAATAAACAATCTCACTGCTATCATGATCCTACAAGTCTTGTTCTTTGACCTTAGAGACCAAGGGTTTGGGTGGGTTCATGGGTCTTTGCCACACCATGGCTTGCCACTTGGGAGGGGGGGGCATGTCCTTGGGGTGCCTCCCCCAAGTCATCTCTCTGAACAGGTGGCTGCTGCATGGGGTTGAGTTGTGTGAGGCTGGGGAAGGCATAGGTGCTGGTTCTGGTAGTCTTTGTAGAATCTGGATCAGGACAGCAAGAGCTAAACTGGAAGCTCCTTACTGTGGAACTTCCCTCTTGGCTCCTGTTGTCTTCTTCACTCAGCATACTGTTAGCTAAGTATTGGGTACATGGGCCTGTATGTGAGATGGCTGCTAGGTAGCTTATGTTCAACTCCATTTGCTATTGGATAGAACTGGTGTCAAAATGTTTGGCTACAGGTGCAGTAGCTATGTCTTCACTTTGTGGGTACCCAATCGATGGTGGAGCTATGTGACCGACATAGTGCAGCTACAACAAATAAGTGCTCTCTTCCATTGTCAAGATATATCACCTATGACCTTTCAATGGGCCTTCTCTCTGGCTCTGGGCCTGAATGGTATCATTTATTTTATTTATTTATTTATTTAACTTCTTTTACTATACCGATACTCAAGACCAGGTCTTATCGTACCGGTTTACAATAGAACAGAGGGGAAACCAATTAACATCTAGGTAGAAAGTAAAGTTACATTAAACAGGGAGCGTAAAACATGGGAGATGGAAAACAGGACAGATTTTAAACTATAACAACTGGAGGGTGATAAATATAATCAACAAAAACAATATGTTAGTGATACATAAACAGACATGACATCACTCTGTTTTCAGAGGCCTACTTGAACAGTTACTAAAGTCCAAGGTTTGGTTCTTCAGTAGTCAGCTGAAAAGTGCAGCTGCAGGGGCCAAGGCCAGAGTGTACATTCTGAACATGCCAAGCTTGTGTGGTATAACTTTACCTTGGGCTCTCTTACTGCAATGCCATTCTTCTAGGCCTCACAGCATCATCCATGAAACCCCTTCAGATGCTCCAAAACGCAGCCGTGAGAATCCTGACAAACACCAATTGGAGAGATCACATTACGCCTATCCTCAGAGATCTGCATTGGCTCCCAGTAAGCTTCAGAATCCTTCACAAATCCCTCACTATCATCCATAAAACCATTCACCACCAGGTCCCTCTTGACCTGCAATTCCCACTCAAACTTCACACCTCTGCCAGACCCATCAGGGAAGCTTATAAAGGATCTTACATGCCCCTTTTAACAAAGCGGCTCATCCGTCAACCACCAGAGAACGGGCCTTCTCGACAGTGGGACTTTCCATCTGGAATGCCATACCCCCGTTCCTCAGACAGGAATCTTGTCTTTTGACCTTCAAAAAAAAACTTAAGACATGGTTGTTCAGATAAGCCTTCCCCTAATCAAGGCTAGCAATAGCCATTCCACAGATATGATGTAGGCCTCTCAAGTACCCACCATCTCTATAGTTGTAATTAGTTATTGAGTTAACTTCCCCCTCTGCATTTTCATCTTCCCAGTAACAGTCCCCTGTTTTATTGTAACTTTTTCCTCCTTCTGGTTAAGGTTAATGTTAATGTTATAATGCTTCTGTTCCCTGTAAACCGATTTGATATGATCTGTATCATGAAAGTCGGTATAGAAAAGCTTTAAATAAATAAATAATAAATACTTGTGTTCTCAGTACAGTAAAAATGCTATGTGTCCCCAACCCTTTTTATGGTTCACACTACACCAAATAGGTCAGCAACTTGCAGGGTACAGGAACATGGTGCCATCTGCCATGTGACAACTGAGGAGAAGTGAAGGAGTTATATCATGTACAGAATGAGCACCGGTGAAGAACAGATGGTCTAGAGGGCTACAGCTACTGCTGTTTGGGACTAGGCAGACTAGCACAGACCGGCTGCCACCTCTGTTCTGGCCTCACCTGTGGATCTGTCTAATCCCTGATATTTTAGGATGAGATAACAGGGATTAGACTGAGCCACAAGACAGGCCAGTTCCAGTAGCCTGCAACAAAACAGCAGTGCATAATGGCAAAGTGGCTTATTTGCAAAGTTAAATGCCAAAGGTTTAAAGGCAAACCTGGCCCCTACATTACACAGCAGATTGATGTCACCACTTCTATGTCTGCAGAGTAAAAAAATATAGCTACATATGCCTGATTTCAAGTAGGCATACCCTGCCAGCGTATACAGATGATGAGTATGTGTCAAATAATGTGGCCTGCTGTGCCACCTTCTAGGTCGACTGTACATGTTATGGTCTACAGAGAGGAAGCTAAAGAGTCCACCGTCCTAAAAAAAGGGACCCTAAAATTGAAGTCATGGCAGACCTCATGCACCTGCAACCTCCCCTCCCAAGTCTCAGCAACATGCTGCTACTGTGCCCCTCCAGCAACCCAGTTCTCTGGATAAACCTAACATTGCTAGCATGAGGGGGGTCATTGCGACTCTGCGTTCCAGCCACCCCTGCATCCCCACATTCTGGGGATACATTTTAATAACCACACCCCCTGCCAAACATGATAGGCCTCCCTATCAGCAGAATGTCTGAGAACCCTGCACACCTCCATGTTGCCAGACTATTACCACGACTCCCGGTACTAGGCGGAAGATCCAATGGATGTGGGGGGGTGGGGGGAGGTGTGCAGTACAGCCAGATATGAAGTCATACGAAACTGTCACAATGAATATCGGAGTTGTGACACAGCCAATTATCTCTCCCCTTACCAACCCCTTCTCCGCTCAACACAAGTTCTTACTACTGATAGGCCTAGGGGGAAAGTCAGAGTACAACACATGAGGTCATGCTGACAGCAGCCCTTGTCATGAGTGGAAGCACTGGGTCACTGCTCGGCAAGGACAGTGTGTCCAAAATGAATGCCCACACACACCGCCTGCTGTGGGGTATGCATTGCAGAGGTAAGGGAGGTAATTTACTAGGCCTTCATCACCCCACACACATAGATATTCCCATATACACACACACACACACACACACACATATATATCTGTGGTGAATGGACTACCAGAAGAACTTCATGCCCCAACACATGGGCAATGTGTAGGTTCCTGGACACTTTGTAATCAAGCATCTGTGATATCAGTGGCAGCATAGTCCCTAACAGCTAATGATGTAGTCGGAGTCATTACTCGGTATACACTCTTATCTATACTGGCACGCCAGACACAAATCTGTCCAAGGCCTATATGGTACGTACTTTGTCTCAGGTACTGTCATGGGCCCCTCAAGGCCTCAGATGCCACTAAATGTGTGTCTTGCAAGAGACCAACACAATGCATAAGTCATCAGGGCAACCACATGAGACACAGCCTATAGGACAGCTATTCCTCTGAGGGGGCACAAGTCAGGGCTGTCATGTGAACCAGCAAGGGCCTCTAACCCTAAACCACCTGATTGTGCCTTCATCATCCTGGACTCTGTCCTTTCTGCATGCAGCTCTTCTCAGGAATCGTATAACTATGTGCTTTAAGGATGCCAACAGAAAGCTACTAACACAAAAGTCATCATTAATTATAGGAACATACATACAGCAGCACAAGATGACTAGCCCTCTGCTGTACGGGCCAACCAGCACAATCACATCTCCTTATTGGGCAAAGCCTACTGGAGACTTTTCATGCTAGCAAATCGCTTCAAACACACTTTTGCGATGGGTTGAATTAGGGGAAGCTTTGGTTAGGAGACATTTGGGTGATATTACAGTCTTTCCAAACCTTGACAATGGGACGTGCCTTTATAATACAGGTAAAGGCATGCCACCATCTGATTCCATGTCCTGTCTTCACACAGTCCAAACAGCATCTTTGTCTAGGCTCCCTGAGCAGTCAACATTACCAACCTGACATCCCAACTGACAAGACCCTCACCGTCTGGACATGATAGTTTACATTTAGCCTACATAGCTGGAGGCCGTGACCAGATCCAGATCCCCATATGATTTCATCATATCATTCCATTATAGCCCGACAAGTGAGGCAATACCTGCTTACCATATAAACTTCTGGCATGCCCAGGAAAGAGGTTCGTGGAGGGAAGATGCGCTCCTTGTATCTCCTGTGCTATGGACACCTACGTGGCAAACCCTGTCATGGACCCTGAAGCTTTCCCTATGGGGCCACTGGCTCACGCTCGAGTGCTGGGACTTCCAAAAGAGGGTCTAGATATTCCCTTTCGTGTTCAGCATGTTGTGATTGATCATCTTCTTCTTCATGTTGTCTGTGGTGATCCCTCTCAAGGATCCAGTATCCCCTCACAAGTACATTTGCTACAAACATAATGGATGTAGGAAGGCAGACCAGGTAGGAACAACTGTTTTTATTGGCCTAGGAGGGCTTGGTAGATGTGTTTGCAATAAGGCCAAAATGATCACATACAGCAATAGCCGTGAGCCGCGGTAATGGCTGAACGCATGCCATAAAAACTTTTTCCCATACCGCACAAAAAAATAGGTGTAGTTATTTCTGATGTTAATTCCTGCAATACTGTGTGTTAATCATATGCAGGAAGTGCTAGAAGACCCTCTTTTGCATTTACTCCTCCCACTCTCCTTCCACTTGCATACTCAAGTGTATATTTGCATATGCAATTGCGTTGCGTTATTTATCGCACATGTTAGGGCTTTATCATGGGCATTAAGCTGTTATTGCTTGTTAAGGCCCTATTGCGAAATGATAAATGACCTAGAACAGTGGTTCCCAACCCTGTCCTGGGGACCCCCCAGCCAGTTTTTCAGGATATCCACAATGAATATGCATGAGAGAAAATTTGCATGTTATGGAGGCAGTGAATGCAACTGTTCTCATATGCATATTCATTGTGGATATCCTGAAAAATTGCCTGCCTGGAGGGGTCCCCAGGACAGGGTTGGGAACCACTGACCTAGAAAGTATCTTCTGATTTTAAGTCATGATCCTACAAAATTCTTTTTCTGAATATGCCAAATCAGATCTTTTCTAATATTTCTTATGGAAAAAAAACTTTAAAAACTCTCCATCTAGGTGCAAAATACCTTGTAGCTAACTTTCAAATGGATAGAACACAACTGCTTCCCTTTCAAAACTGCCACAGGTGAAAGGTACCCACAGACTTTTGCACCTGGTAACTAATGCATGTAGATTAGAAAGTAAAATCTTTGTGTATTATTTTCTGAACCTTTACAAAACATGCCCTACCATCCGGCAAAATGTGTCTGCCGAAGAATGCCGCAAGGACTTTCACCTGGGTTCAGAGAGGGCAATTTCCAGAAATAAAATCCAATTCATCCACATGAATGCTTTCAAAATTGCCCTCCACAATTTCATATGAAAACATTGCATATAAAGGATTTCATCAGTTGTTTAAAAAAAATGTCAACCATTTAGTTTGCTTATGCTAAATGCATTTTAAAACTCTTTATTTTATTGTGCAACTGCATTTAAAATGGAGACATTTAATTAGTATCCATGGCTACTTGACAAATATACATGGAAACAGGAATAGGAACCTTATGTTATTGACTTGAACAAAGGCAGCTATTGAAAAGTGAATTCATGAAAGCATGCTTGCCTGAAAACATTTTTTAGAACTTCACAGAGTAAATGCCAGCGATAGAGGTTATGTCATAGAGCACATAAGGAATACTGTAGAACGCCTAGAACCGTATTCATTTTATTTATTTTTATTTAAAATCTTATAACCCACTTATCACAAAAAAAGCCATTGAGGAACATTTCAACATAAACAATAATATATTCAACTATGACACATGAACAAAACATGATCTTTGGCATGTGTGAAGTGACTCTGGTTAGCAGGATTGTCACCTAAGTATTTGAACATCATATCAGTTGCTACGTCCTTTATTATAAGATAAGATGCTGTAAGGAATATAAGAAATTCTTAGCTAAGGGAAATGGTCCCTTGAGCCCAGGATTTTGTCTCTGACAGTGCTCAGTCTGGATCACTTGGAAGTACTTGGCAGAAGTAAGTGGAATTTCTAACTATGGGACAATAAGGATATGCTTTCATTGGAAACAAAATAGGAAGCTTTTTTATTATAATGAATTCTTTATTAAGTTTAATGCATATTTACAGGAAAACATATAATAAATGGAAACATAAGAAAAATACCAATACATCATCGTGTACCAATAAAGAAAAAAAACACATTGCTTAAATGTAGTCCACATTATTGGCGAGGCCAAATTATACTAAACTCTCATCCAATACCCAGCATCTAGAATTACCCAGTAGATTTATCCAGCAAAATGGTTTCCAAATGTAAAGGATCCACAAAAAGAAACTTATTTCTCTGATAGGTAATAATACACGTAAGAACATAAGAACATGCCATACTGGGTCAGACCAAGGGTCCATCAAGCCCAGCATCCTGTTTCCAACAGTGGCCAATCCAGGCCATAAGAACCTGGCAAGTACCCAAAAACTAAGTCTATTCCATGTTACCGTTGCTAGTAATGGCAGTGGCTATTTTCTAAGTCAACTTAATTAATAGCAGGTAATGGACTTCTCCTCCAAGAACTTATCCAATCCTTTTTTAAACACAGCTATACTAACTGCACTAATCACATCCTCTGGCAACAAATTCCAGAGTTTAATTGTGCGTTGAGTAAAAAAGAACTTTCTCCGATTAGTTTTAAATGTGCCTCATGCTAACTTCATGGAGTGCCCCCTAGTCTTTCTATTATCTGAAAGAGTAAATAACAGATTCACATCTACCCATTCTAGACCTCTCATGATTTTAAACACCTCTATAATATCCCCCCTCAGTCGTCTCTTCTCCAAGCTGAAAAGTCCTAACATCTTGTATGCCCACCTATGAGGCTGCATCAACTATGCTACAGCAACAAGGACTCACACCCACACCACCCATCACAAGAACAAACAAAAAATGGCCTCAATGGTTGCATTTTTGGCATTCTTTTGAAACAAATGATCATTCCTAATGAAAAGGTAAAACTGCAAATACTATACTAGGCCCTAAAACACCAATGCACCCTTTATAAGGAAAACAGAACAAGCCAGGCTGCTTTAGATCCTTACACAGAAACTACATGCTAGTAGAATATTTCTCATCAGTCACACTTGCAGAACATAGACAGTCCTCACCAAATATAGAATTAAGAAATCATAAAGTATAAATAGAAATGTGCAGACAAAAACTGAACTGGAAACTACAACAAACCAGATTTTGAATGCAGTGCAACAATGGAAACACAGACACATCACAACTTCTCATAAAACATCAAGCAATAAAATCAAGAAATATAAAACATCAATCATAATAGCAAAACAATATTAACAAAAAGAATAAATATTTCAAAACAGATGTTGAATAAAATAACCAATAATTAAAAATGCCTATAAATTGGTTTTTTTAAATTTTTATTTAATTTTTATTTAAATTTTTTATTTATGCAATTTTAAGATACATTCATAAAGTCTTTACAGATATTAGTATTTAACTAAGATAATAATTAGTTACAGCCCACGAATACAAATAATTATCTATATTTGAGAAGAAACTATTATAAGGTAATCCTCGAGAAGTAAGGAAGTAAGGAAGGAAACAAAAAGCGGTTATAGTAATCATGGAATATCCAATTAACAATTGAAAAATAAGATCATTGTCCTAGATATTTCTATTTACTTGCCACATTTTCCAAGACTAAGGACTCTTGGGACAACGAATCCAAGAACATTCTTAATTGTTAAATTTCAAAGAAAATGCTTTTCTGATTTTGATGCATTATCTCACATCTACATGGGCATTTCAAAATCATTTTCCCCCCATTTTTTCAATTTCAATTTTCAAGGCAAGAAACTGCCTCCTCCTTAGTTGTGTTAATCTAGAAAGATCAGGATATATCCAAATAGGGGCCCCATGAAATTTTTCCAATCTTTTCCTCATGTAGAGGCGGAAAATAGCATCTCTATCAGTTGCAAATGCAAATGTTATATGCAAAGTTACCCTAGTTGTAATTATAATTTCTTAGATTCTGAAACTGCGGTCAGATTTAATTGGTGCTCCTCTGGTTTATCATGCAAAGTTTTTATTCCCTTTAGATGGAATATAATATATTTTTGAGATAGGTGGAAAAGATTCTTGAGGCATCTGTAGAATATAAGTAAGGTATTCTTTAAACATTTCCAATGGAGAGCTTAAATCCTGTCTAGGAAAGTTCAATACTCTCAAATTAAGATATTTCAAGGTGTTTTCAATTGCTTCAAGTCTTTTATCATAGAGTATCTTTGTTTTGTGAATCTTTGATAACCACTTTCCATCTTATTTACTCTTTTTTCCAGTTGCTTCTTTTCTCCTTCTATCTTTATCACAGCAGATTCAATGTTGGTAACTCGCTGATTAGCTACTTCTGTTACATTTGTTAATTTAACTATGGCTAGTTCAAGTGCTTTAATAGCTGACCAGATGGAGTCCATTGTAACTTCCACAGGTTTCTCTAGCTGCAGAGAGATGTCAGTTAGAATGCTAGATTGTTGTTGCCCTTCCTTAGCCAAGGCTCCTTCTCCAATCCCTTCCTTAGTAGAATTAATTAAGGAATCAGAAGAAATTGGTAAAGGTGGAGGAAGAGTAATTGGGGCACCGGGACTAAGAGATGTTTCGGCCGGAAGGCTGGGCACCCACTCCATGCCCAATCCTTCAATGGCCCAATTCACCGGTTGATTATTAGGTACTGGTGAAAAGAATGCCTGGATCTGGGGTTGGGTAGGCTCAGATAAGGGAGAGGAAGTAATAACCTCCCTGATCTTTGCCTTCCTTTTTGTATGTGGCATATCAAAAAATTGTTCAAAGGAAAAGAACAAAAATAACGCTCAGATCGTACCACCTCTCCACAGTCTTACGGGCTGATTCAGTAAAGTCCGCGGGAGACTCCGCCACTCGCCTGTGCGCACGATACAGTATTTAAATGAGGCCCGGCGGTAGAAACGGGCACAAGGAGGTGCTAGGGACACTAGCGCGTCCCTAGCGCCTCCTTTTTGACAGGAGCAGCGGCTGTCAGTGGGTTTGACAGCCGACGCTCAATTTTGCCAGCGTCGGTTCTCGAGCCCACTGAAAGCCACGCCGGCAAAATTGAGCATCCGGTTTTCGACCTGACAGCCCCCGGCCGACTTCAAATTTTTTTTTGATTTTGATTTTACTTTTTTTTACTCTTCGGGACCTCCGACTTAATATCGCCATGATATTAAGTCGGAGGGTGCACAGAAAAGCAGTTTTTACTAGGCGCTAATTTCTGAAAGTAAAATGTGCGGCTTGGCTGCACATTTTACTTTCTGAATCGCGCGCGAATACCTAATAGGGCCATCAACATGCATTTGCATGTTGAGGGCGTTATTAGGTGCCGCGGGTTGGACGCGCGTTTTCCGCCCCTTACTGAATAAGGGGTAAGGGAAAACGCGCGTCCAGTGGCAGGTTAGTGCACTCCATCAGAGCGTACTGTACTGTATCGGCCCGTAAGATTGCAGACAGAATGAGGTATGGTCTAACACAATATGAGGAATGGGTGAGCAGTTGCCATTTAAGTTTCAAGGGAAAAATTTCAGAATCATGCAGTTGGGTTGCAGAAATTCAAGGCAGCAGTGCATGATGTGGGGGGAAGGGAGGAAGAGGGAGGGAAGAGATACCAATGGGCACTAACCAGTTAAGAGATTGTACATTCCTAAGGCTGACGATGGTATTGGGCTTATAGAAATAGAATATACATATAGAGCTGTTATCATAGGCTTTCAGACATACCTAACAACATTAAAAGATCCCAATACTCGAAAAGTGCTGAAGTATGAAACTAAATAGCCAAAATCAATCTCAGCCCTTAAGTTTGGACAATCATTTCTACAAATAGAAAGAATGAGTGAGAATCTAGCAGTGCACAAGGGGAAAAAAAACCAATTGAATTTTCATTACAAGAGAAACAGTTCTTTAAAGAGTCAGCGCAGCAAATAAGGAAAACAACTGGCAAAAGCATAAATACAGTGGGAAACACAGTAACATATTAAATGATGGCAGATAAAGACCAAAAATATCCATCCAATCTGCCAGCAAGGTGTTTAAGGTTGTAACTACTACCACTCCGTTCAGATTATCTTAAGAGTAAGGAGGCCCCTTCCAAACTGTAACAGCAGGTGATGGCCAGACCTCCACTTTCCAAATATATTTATTCATTCCTTCTTGCAGTGCACAGAAGGCCTGCCCTGGCCGTATAAGCACAAGGGCCGCGTGCTCTTGCCCTACAGCCATCATGAGTGAACTTGATCAAACGTCATTGACGTAATGTGAACAGCCAGCCAGCTAAAACCTGTGTTAACTGTAAGATATGCCCAGATGCAGGCTACCCCTGAGCAGAAATGTTTCAACAAAAGTTACCACAGGTTACTCTAGTTTTTAATTTCTATCTCCTAGCCCTCTAGTCATCTTATAACAAGGCAGTTATTTCTAAGGATGAGCAGAGGAAAAATTGCTGTTTTGGTTTGTTCATTCATTTTGTAGGGCACCTCCATTCATTTCATTAGTTTCAAATAAAAAAAAAATTGCTTTGTTTGTTCACTTATTTCCCATCATAGTCAAAGAGGGAAGCAATACAGCATATTTTGTACTCCGAAATTGGGATTTTCTAACAATGTTGAAACTGGTGGGTAGATATCATCAGAAGGGTCATGGCAATGTAATGAAACAAGACTATGTCACTGTGGCACCAAACGAGGCATGAAGAGCCCAAGGAACTGCAATGAGGCAAAGCAGTAACAGCAGTGGTAGGAGTTCCCCAAGGCACTGTCAGAAGCAAAACAGCAGCAACACTGCTGATCACCCCAATGCTGCAAAAATGGGGCAAAGGGCACCAACAACAGTGGCATGAAGGCCCCAAGGCTGTACAAGAGGGGTAAAGTATGGCATGAATAGTTCAAGGCACCGTGAAGTGGGAACAAAGCATCAAAAGAGGCAGAAAACTGCCTAAGACAGTGATAGAGGGTGAAAGCAACTCAAAGAATGGCAGGAAGACCCCCAAGTATCAAAAGAAGTGCAAAGCACCCAGAGCAGCAAGAACACACCAAGGCTCCACATGAGAGGCAAAGGCCACCAACTAAATTGGTAGAAAGCCCTAGGCAGGGAGAAGCCAGAGGAAATTCTGGTCGCTGCATCTCAAAAAGGATATAGCTAAACTGGAAAGATACAGATAAGGGCAATCGAAATGATAAAGGGGATGGAACAGCTCTCCTTTGAGGAAAGGCTGAAGAGGTTAGGGCTGTTTAGCTTGGAGAAGAGATGGCCAAGTGGAGATATGATTAAAGAATATAAATTCATGAGTAGAATAGAACTGTTAAATGTAAATCAATTATTTACTCTTTCAAAATACAAAAATTAGGGGACACTCCATGAAGTTATTAAGTAGTACATTTAAATTGAAGAAATTGAAGAAATTGAAGAAATTGAAGAAAATTAATTTTCACTCAATGTACAATTAAACTCTGAAATTCATTGCTGGAGGATGTGGTAAAGGCAGCTAGTATAGATGGGTTTCAAAAAGATTTGGACAAGTTCTTGGAGAAGTCCATAAACTGTTATTAACCAATAGGCTTGGGAAAAACCATTACTTATCCCTGGATGTCAGCAGCATGGAATCTATCTATTGTTTGGGATCCTGCCAGGTATTTGTGACCAGAATTAGCCACCGTTAGAAACAAGATACTGGGCTTGATGGACCCTCAGTCTGACCCAATATGGCAGGGATTTGCAAATATTCTTATGTAAAGCCCTGGAGGAGGTCTGATGTCATTTCCAAAGTAGCTGACTGTTCGGGCTTTGAGTTGGTTTTTACTAGAGGCTAAGAAGCTACTGACTAGAGGAACCAAATGTTGTTTAGCCACTAGCTGTTTAATATGCTGTCATTCAGGGAATCCAGGACATGATTCTTCTTCTGAATCAGTTTTTGCAGATACTATCTCCATTACCTCAGAAGTAGTAATCATGGAAACATGATTACTGGGATCTATACCTTTGTAGCACTTGCCTTTTGCTATGGTATAATCTATTGAAGGCTGAATACCGGATGAGACCAATAATCACAAGAACCATAGGGAGTTTGAAGAAAGTATCCAAAAGGTTTGAAATTGTTAAAGATAACTGGGTGGGTCAGAACTGAAAAGCATTGTATGGCCAGGGCAAGACCAAGAGTCAGCAAATACTGTAGGAGAAGGGGATTTGGAAAGAAGCTTGTTGACAGCTGGAACAGTGGAGGAAAAACCCTCTTCCAAAGGGTGTTGAGATTGTTATAATCTGCTATGCTGATGGGACGAGCAATCAGATAGGAGTAGCAATCTGATGTGTTCCATAGGCGGAGTTAGCAATCTGTTAGAGATCTGTAGGGAGTTAGCAATCTCGTATGCTTCGACTCCTGAGAGGGGAGGAGTTAGCAATCTGTTATGTGCGAGCTCCTCTGGAGGGAGGAGCTAGCAATCTGTTATGGTTAAACTCCTATGAAGGGGAGGAGTTAGCAATCTTGTTAGGAAAGCTCTGTGTTAGAGCTAGGAGCAGCAATCTGCTGTGTACTAGCTCCTGAAGGAGGAGGAGTTAGCAAGCTGTTATGAATCTCCGTACAGAGTTGGCAATCTGTAGGAATCTGCTCCTGTGGAAGGATAAGTAGTAAAGTGATATGCTCAGCTCCTGTAGAGAGAGTAGTAACAAACTGTTAATGAATCTATTGCTGAAGACTCCTGGTAGGAAAGGAGTAGCCATCTGTTACCAGCGGAGTGCTTGGAGAGCTGTAGAGGAATGTAGATAGGTGAATCCTTGGGCCGATGGCAGATGACTGTGCCCCCAGGAGGATATCATGAGAGCGACCACCGGCTAGGCTTGAGTATGGAGACAGACACAGATAATTCTTTTATTAGGCAGGTTAGTAGAACCACCAGAGTTGGCAGTAGTGAAGTCCCTCAGGTACTGGAACCACAATCCCAGGGTTGCTGAGCTGTAGAGAAACTATAGATAGTGAGTAGACAGGTATGCTGTGTTCATAGCCAAAACTGGATGACAGATCTCACATAAGGTCTTTAGAAAGCTCAGTAGCTGGGAAGGGTTAGGCCCCTGAGGAGCAAGTACCTGATTCCAGGGAAAGCTCTGAGAGAGCGATGGTAACTCACAATTGTCTGTATCTGTGATAGCTGCCAGGCAGTAGAGAATCTTCAGAGAGTTCAGGAACATGGGCCCTCGAGGAGCGAGTACCGGTTCCCATCGGCAATCTGAAATAGAGAAAAGAGAGCGAGGCCCCCAAGGAGCGGGTACCCCTGGTAAGTCAGAGGAGGCAGAGTAGCTTAGGTAGTGAAACCCTTTGCTAACTCGATCCATTAGCAATTTCTGAGACTTTTTATATTGAAAGCGGATGACATCAGTTCAGGGGGATGCCCCTGAGGTTCGCGCCCTTGCTGGTAAGAACATAAGAACATAAGAAAATGCAATACTGGGTCAGACCAAGGGTCCATCAAGCCCAGCATCCTGTTTCCAACAGTGGCCAATCCAGGCCATAAGAACCTGGCAAGTACCCAAAAACTAAGTCTATTCCATGTTACCATTGCTAATGGCAGTGGCTATTCTCTAAGAGAACTTAATAGCAGGTAATGGACTTCTCCTCCAAGAAATTATCCAATCCTTTTTTAAACACAGTTATACTAACTGCACTAACCACATCCTCTGGCAACAAATTCCAGAGTTTAATTGTGTGTTGAGTAAAAAAGAACTTTCTCCGATTAGTTTTAAATGTGCCCCATGCTAACTTCATGGAGTGCCCCCTAGTCTTTCTACTATCCGAAAGAGTAAATAACCGATTCTCATCTACCCGTTCTAGACCTCTCATGATTTTAAACACCTCTATCATATCCCCCCTCAGTCGTCTCTTCTCCAAGCTGAAAAGTCCTAACCTCTTTAGTCTTTCCTCATAGGGGAGATGTTCCATTCCCCTTATCATTTTGGTAGCTCTTCTCTGTACCTTCTCCATCGCAATTATATCTTTTTTGAGATGTGGCGACCAGAACTGTACACAGTATTCAAAGTGCGGTCTCACTATGGAGCGATACAGAGGCATTATGACATTTTCTGTTTTATTCACCATTCCCTTTCTAATAATTCCCAACATTCTGTTTGCTTTTTTGACTGCCGCAGCACACTGTACCGACGATTTCAATGTGTTATCCACTATGATACCTAGATCTCTTTCTTGGGTTGTAGCACCTAATATGGAACCCAACATTGTGTAATTATAGCATGGGTTATTTTTCCCTATATGCATCACCTTGCACTTATCCACATTAAATTTCATCTGCCATTTGGATGCCCAATTTTCCAGCCTCACAAGGTCTTCCTGCAATTTATCACAATCTGCTTGTGATTTAACTACTCTGAACAATTTTGTGTCATCTGCAAATTTGATTATCTCACTCGTCGTATTTCTTTCCAGATCATTTATAAATATATTGAAAAGTAAGGGTCCCAATACAGATCCCTGAGGCACTCCACTGTCCACTCCCTTCCACTGAGAAAATTGCCCATTTAATTCTACTCTCTGTTTCCTGTCTTTTAGCCAGTTTGCAATCCACGAAAGGACATCGCCACCTATCCCATGACTTTTTACTTTTCCTAGAAGCCTCTCATGAGGAACTTTGTCAAACGCCTTCTGAAAATCCAAGTATACTATATCTACCGGTTCACCTTTATCCACATGTTTATTAACTCCTTCAAAAAAGTGAAGAAGATTTGTGAGGCAAGACTTGCCCTGGGTAAAGCCATGCTGACTTTGTTTCATTAAACCATGTCTTTCTATATGCTCTTTGATTTTGATGTTTAGAACACTTTCCACTATTTTTCCTGGCACTGAAGTCAGGCTATCCGGTCTGTAGTTTCCTGGATCGCCCCTGGAGCCCTTTTTAAATATTAGGGTTACATTTGCTATCCTCCAGTCTTCAGGTACAATGGATGATTTTAATGATAACTTACAAATGTTTACTCATAGGTCTGAAATTTCATTTTTTAGTTCCTTCAGAACTCTGGGGTGTATACCATCCGGTCCAGGTGATTTACTACTCTTCAGTTTGTCAATCAGGCCTACCACATCTTCTAGGTTCACCGTGATTTGATTCAGTCCATCTGAATCATTACCCATGAAAACCTTCTCCATTACGGGTACCTCCCCAACATCCTCTTCAGTAAACACTGAAGCAAAGAAATCATTTAATCTTTCTATGATGGCCTTATCTTCTCTAAGTGCCCCTTTAACCCCTCGATCATCTAACGGTCCAACTGACTCCCTCACAGGCTTTCTGCTTCGGATATATTTTAAAAAGTTTTTACTGTGAGTTTTTGCCTCTACAGCCAACTTCTTTTCAAATTCTCTCTTAGCCTGTCTTATCAATGTCTTACATTTAACTTGCCAATGTTTATGCTTTATCCTATTTTCTTCTGTTGGATCCTTCTTCCAATTTTTGAATGAAGATCTTTTGGCTAAAATAGCTTCTTTCACCTCCTCTTTTAACCATGCCAGTAATCGTTTTGCCTTTTTCCACCTTTCTTAATGTATGGAATACATCTGGATTGTGCTTCTAGAATGGTATTTTTTAACAATGACCACGCCTCTTGGACATTTTTTACTTTTGTAGCTGCTCCTTTCAGTTTTTTTCTAACAATTTTTCTCATTTTATCAAAGTTTCCCTTTTGAAAGTTTAGCACGAGAGCCTTGGATTTGCACACTGTTCCTTTTCCAGTCATTAAATCAAATTTGATCATTTATTCCATCCAGGAACGTTATCTCTCTAGCGTGATCCGATGATACATTTACCCAGTCTACATCTTCAGGAACATGGTGGATCCACAGCATTGTGCCACTCCGGGAACGCCGGAGGAAGATGGCAAGAAGACACCACAGCAGCAAACCGTCCATCAGGCCCGGAGGGAGTCGCCACAGTGGTAAGGAGGGCGGCGTGAGGGCGTCGAGCAGCGACGGATGCAACAGAGATGGACTGAGACCTATGATTTAAAAAGGTGATGCAAGAACCATTTCTTCAGTGATTAAAGCACTAGTATTGGTTAACATTAATTTATGACACTTTCTTTTACATTGATCATCCGATGGTTTATTATTGGATTTGTTACATACTTTTGAATTTTCAAAATTATGTACATAAAATTTCCTGGAAAATTTCTGCATACAAATTAGCAGGTATAATTATATGCAAGTAGTTTCATGGTATAATTTGGAAAAGGGAAAATACACAACTAATTGCCCTTGAAAATTAGTGTAATTTATGTACGTATTTGCTGTCTAATCTAATTGGGCTGTTCCAAAATTACCCTGAGTTCTTTTATTAGCAAATGTTTCCCATTAATTCACTGCCAGGCCAAAACAGTAAAGCGCGGCCGCGATTACCCCGTTTCTAACCCACTTTGTACCCGCAATTTGTCCGCGTAAGTCGAACCCGTGATTCACTATCCCTTTTAACCCATCCTTACCGCTTCTTTAAATCAACGGGTAACCTGTTCCGCCCGCGGCATGTATATGATATGTAAACGCGCCAATTAGCTATTCCCTCCCATACAGTAACGTGCGCCCCGACTATCGCCTTTTTAACCTGCAGTTTAGCTGCGTCTTTAACCTGCTAAATTACTGCCTACCCTTACCCCTGCATTAGAGGGTAGGCGGTAATTTAGCAGGCGCTCAAGCAGCGAAGACGCATAAGTGCACACCGTGACCTGAGCGCCCGGATGGACCTCCGAAGTCACGGCGTTCACTCATGCGCCTTCGCTGCTTGAGCGCCCAAATTGGACGTGCGTTCATGCACCTTCGCCGGCATTTGGGCGCTCAAGGGTCAGGTGTGACGTCACAAGCTGCAAGATGGCGCTGGGGAGGCAGTGAGCGGTGGAATGGAGGGAGTCAGGCAGGCAGGCGAGCCGGAGCTGCCCCGCATGCAGGAAAGGTAGGGGAGCCGCCGCCCCGCCTCCTCCCGCACAGCCCCCCCCCCGGCCCTGGCTCCGCCGCTCTGGCAATCTTCTAGTTGCCTGCCGGTGCAATTTTTTTGGCATGATGAGCTCGCACCGCCTGTATGTCCCATTTGGGTGCTCAAGCCAGAAAAGGTGCCTTGAGCGTCCAAATTGGACGTGCGTTCATGCACCTTCGCCAGCGGGTCTGCTGGAAGCCACTTTCGCCGCCGGCTGCCCCCGGGAGGCAGGAGAGTCGTGTTGGGCACCTCGGGAGGAGGGGAGAGAGAACTGGGGCTGCTGGAAGCATGCAGTAAGTATTCTTTAGTTACAATTTCTATTTTCTTAATAACATGTCCAGTCGATTTTCGCCCTGTGCCTTGCTTCGGGAGGGGGGAGAGAGGACTGGCAATCCCTGATGCCCGAACGTTGAACCATCCATTTCCTGATACCTGTCAATTCAAATGTCATTTGAAATGACAGGTACCAGTGCACCCATTTTACTGTATAGGCGCTGTATAGCGCTCTATACAGTAAAATGGATTGCGCTTCATGGACGCTTCTTGGATGCGCTTTGGACGCGGCTTGCATTTGCATGCCTTTTAAATACTGTATCGAGCGGTATGTGATCCGAACTGTGTGCGCGGCAAATGAGGGTGCGCCCGGCACTACTGCACTCTTTCTACTGCGTCCTTACTGTATCGGCCTGTGTGTTACTATTACTAAGTATTCCTTTATTGGTGGATTTTTAAAGGCTGGCACGCGCTGAAACAGGGGCATATGCACGTGTCTGGGCCGAGTGCGCGTCGAGAGCATTTTTAAAATGGCCCGGCCTTGTGTGTATCTTGCAGTATGCATGGAAGTGCCAAGACTTTAAAAAGGGGTGGGGCAGGGGCAGTGTGTGGGTGGGGAAGGGGTGGACTGGGGGCAGGGTGATGAAGTTCCTAAACAAAAGAAAAAAGGTAGGAAGAGGGGTTTTAGGGGTTGGAGAGGAGAAAAGGGAGGCAAAGTAGGTAGGGGGTTAGGGAAGTTCCCTCACAGTTAGATCCTTTAATGGAACAGATTGGGAAGGAACTGGGCAAAGGCCTGATCACGTTTCCATGTGATTTAAAATCCCCCCTTTTGCATGCAAGAGTCACCACCCATGCACATATGCGCACACTTATATAAAATCGTCCGCACATGTGCGCACAGGTAGCGGATTTTGTAACATGCATGCGTCGGTAGCCCGCGGGTGCACATTATAAAATAGGTGCGTTTTTTAAAATCTACCTCTTAGAGTGCAATTTTTAATGGTCTGAAGAGTCTACACGTACACACGCAAATTTTATCCAAAATTTTCAGGGCATAAATCTGCTTTGAAAAGTAGCGGGTATGCTCCAAACACGATGTGGCATACATGCACTCATTTACATGAAAAGCATGCTTGTAAATGCTATCCCTGCCCCTTTTACAGTACACATAATTGCTTCTGCATGTACTTTTATATGTACAACCCCTAGGCAATTTTCTATAGCCCATTTATGTACATAAGCCCAGTTTTATGAGTGTAAATGCTTTGGAAAATTCAACCCTTAAATTTTCAGTAAAGTCTAAATGATCTCCCCATCTAATAACAGTTTATTTTCTAATTATTTTCTATAATCCTTAATTTTCTGTAATCCAAATTCAAAACACACTTTGGTACGTCACTGGTTGTAATTTTGTAACTGCCTGCATTGGTATTAAATCTGCAGGTACCTTTTACTGCAGACTTTACACTGTCCCACCAAAAATACCCACAGTTCTTTGGAATCAGTTATTAGTGGAATTGTGGATAGAACAGGATTGTGCTTTTGCAAATGCTTGAATAAATGGCTTTATTCCTGGATGTGAGGCTGTCAATAGATGGGCAGGATTTATGGTGTGTATATCTTGTTTTATGATTTTGTGATTATATTATGTTTTAAGATGTTGCACACTGATTTGATTGGCCATTTTGGCCAGAAAGTAGTATATAAAAGTTTCTAAATAAATAAATTAGAATTTAGCTGGACAAACTGCTGGATTTGAATTTCCTGTTGCACCAGTTTACCTGGATAAATTGTTGGCATTCTAGGGCATTCCAGAGAGTGGCTAACTTATCTGGATAACTTGGATGAATAATGCTGAATGTTGCATTATCTGGTAGTCTGGTTGTACTGGAGAGCACTCTTAAAGTTATCCAGATAACTTGGACTTTATACATGTATATTGAGTAGAATGCATATCTGGCTGCTCTCCACTGAATTTACGAGTAAACTTATCTGGCTAACTTTATCCAGATAACTTACCCACTCATCAGCTCTCTGAATATGTGTCTCTTAGCCATCATTAGGATTTGAAGTGTTACATTGCATAATTATTGTGAAAGATGTTCTAATTTGTTCTCTCTAAAACACTACATTCCTGGATTTTGACAATTAAGGGGTGAATTTTAAAAGACCAGCATGTGCCGAAGCTAGGAGATATGCACAGAAGTCGGGCCAGTATGCGCCGTGCAGATTTTAATAGACATCCCCATACATGCGATCTCCTGGTATGCACATTAATAAGAATTTGGGAAAAGGGGCAGGATTTGGGTGTGGTTTGGGTGGGGCATGGGCAGGACATGGGCGTTCTGGGACTTTAACGTGAAATGTGTGCGTATTTAAGTGTACACGCGTGTGACGGGGTCCCCTGCCTCGTAACTTTACTACTGCTGTGGATGGCGTGTAAGTGTTAAAAACATGTGATAGCATGCGTTATGCTATCGCACCATGCAATAATGGCCCTCATTTTAATTAATCCCACTCAAACCTTGCCCAAACCCCTCCCCAATCCCGCCCCTTCAAAAAATGGGCATTCACACCGTGCGGTAATATTATTATCGCATGTGTTATGGCGTTAACGCCTGCATTAACTATTAGATGCCTAGCTATTAGAGACCTAAATTTAGAATGATTTTCAGCTAAATATCTAAATTTAATGACCTAAAATTTAGGGCTGTGATTCCTTTGCTTTGATTTAGGTGCCTAAGGGGGTCTTTTTTATTAAGCATTTCCCCCATAGACATCAAATGGGAGAAAACCTTTAGTAAATAACCCCCAAAGTTAGGTATCTGTTGCTGAAAATCATTGCTAAGTCCCTAACTTTTTTCCACACTCTAACTCCACCCCCATAGCTGCCCACGTTTTAGGCACATAAATGTAAGTGCTCAACCCTAATCAATAACCAGAGGAGTGGATTTAGATGCCTAACTCCCAGAGATAGGCACCAGTTTTTATATAATACTTGTCTATCAGCCTTTTCAGCTCTTTACCCTAACTTGTAGCCTTCACTGTTAAGTTTATCAGAGTTTAACAAGCTCAATAATATTGTTTAATATTTGCTCTACAAAGAATGAATATTTTGCAATGAGATATGAATTTCTTGCAAAGATTTTATGCCACTTTGTGCTGAGAGAGTTTTATAATGTTGCCTGCTCAAGTTATTTTTGTGTCTTTTTGCACCATTTGGTTATCTTGAGAAAACATTTTAGCAATAGCATTTTGCAGAAGATACATTGAGTTTTCTATTTCTTACAAAGCTCTGAATATAGTAATTCACCTGTTAAACTACATTTTAAAGCAGTTCTAGAATTTAGCTAACGTAAAAGTTGATTATGTTTAAGTACTCCTCTGTGAGTATATAATTAACTGGCAATGTGGCATAACGGTTAGGATGCAGAACTAAACATAGAAAATCAAGTTCCATTTTCCTATCTAACTCTCACTCATGAATTTTTTATGCGATCAACTCTATTGGAACCCATAGCTTAATAATTAGGATAAAGTGAGTTAGATTTCTTTAACTGAACAGAGCTCTTTTAAGAAAATATGATCCCCCTCTCTTTGGGCATGTTCAGGCCACAGCTTCAGTCTGAGTCATATGTAAAACCCCATTGCTTGAATGTCCATGGTTAAAAATAGAGATCAACAGAGCCTGCAGCAGCAACAGTGTCATTATTATTTCTTGATGATACTGGATAAGGTCTTAGACCCAACAACTTCCCTTAGATGATTACTTTCTGCACCCTATAAGTTATTTTTTTAAACAAAAAAAAGTGTTGCAAAAAGGAATGAGAATTTATTATTGCTGTTCAGTAGGAGAAAGTAAAAAAAGAAATGAATAAAAAAGGTGAATAGATATTGATGTGTAAGATCTTTATTAATATTTTTTATTTGGTTCTTGTTCCTTCTGTAAAATTATAAGACAATCTGGAGCCTGCTAGTACTCTGGGGAGAGAAAGAGGTACTTTATTCTCTAATACCAGCAGGATGCACACCACCTTCAATTTCTAGCCTATATAAAATGACTCAGTGTTTAGGTGACTATAGGTATATATGCTTTCAGGTGAGTGCAGTAGGGATGTGAATCGTTTTAGGACGATTAAAATTATCGTCCGATAATTTTAATATCGTCTTAAACCGTTATGGAACACAATACAATAGAGATTCTAACGATTTATCGTTATAAATCGTTAGAATCGTGAGCCGGCACACTAAAACCCGCTAAAACCCACCCCCGACCCTTTAAATTAAATCCCCCACCCTCCCGAACCCCCCCCAAATAACTTAAACATTTCCTTGCCAAATCCTACCTCCTTCAATCCCCCACCCTCCCGAACCCCCCCCAAATGACTTAAATTACCTGGGGGTCTGGAACGGCAGCGGTCCAGAACGGGCTCCTGCTACTGAATCTTGTTGTCTTCGGCCGGCGCCATTTTCCAAAATGGCGCCGAAAAATGGCGGCGGCCATAGACCAACAGGATTCGACGGCAGGAGGTCCTTCCGGACCCCCGCTGGACTTTTGGCAAGTCTTGTGGGGGTCAGGAGGCCCCCCCCAAGCTGGCCAAAAGTTCCTGGAGGTCCAGCGGGGGTCAGGGAGCGATTTCCCGCCGCGAATCGTTTTCCGTACGGAAAATGGCGCCGGCAGGAGATCGACTGCAGGAGGTCGTTCAGCGAGGCGCCGGAACCCTCGCTGAACGACCTCCTGCAGTCGATCTCCTGCCGGCGCCATTTTCCGTACGGAAAACGATTCACGGCGGGAAATCGCTCCCTGACCCCCGCTGGACCTCCAGGAACTTTTGGCCAGCTTGGGGGGGGGCCTCCTGACCCCCACAAGACTTGCCAAAAGTCCAGCGGGGGTCCGGAAGGACCTCCTGCCGTCGAATCCTGTTGGTCTATGGCCGCCGCCATTTTTCGGCGCCATTTTGGAAAATGGCGCCGGCCGAAGACAACAAGATTCAGTAGCAGGAGCCCGTTCCGGACCGCTGCCGTTCCGGACCGCCGCTGGACCACCAGGTAATTTAAGTCATTTGGGGGGGGTTCGGGAGGGTGGGGGATTTAATTTAAAGGGTCGGGGGTGGGTTTTAGCGGGTTTTAACGATTTTAACGATATATCACGATATTTTACCCCCCCAAACGGCAACAATACGATTCCCTCTCCCTCCCAGCCGAAATCGATCGTTAAGACGATCGAGGACACGATTCACATCTCTAGAGTGCAGGCTTCTACCACAACTCGATTTCATCCCTGATTGTAGTGGATCATTTTTGTATGATGTAGGAGCATGAGCCACTGAATCCCACCTGATGGGGAATATCCAGATTTTGGGTGGGGTTTAGGATTTCACATCTAGCCCATCTCTAATATTAATACAAATTATTCTTATTTTTTTTCAAAAGATCTGTATACCTATGGATCAATCTGAAGTTTAAGTTAAAGGTCTTTTCTATGTCTTTAAAAAGCAAATAGCATGCTTAATATACACATTCCCCCAAATAAAAACAGCAATGATACAGTCCCTTGATAATATACCTAGGGCAGGATTTTAATAGGTATCCCAATTTTATTACATGTGCACGTAGCCTTGCGCTTGTTATAAAATCCAGGGTCAGCGCGTGCAAGGGGGTGCATATACTAGTGCACCTTGCACGCGCCGAGCCCCAGGGGAGCCCTGATGGCTTTCCCCGTTCCCTCCGAGGCCACTCCAAAATTGGAGCGGCCTCGGAGGGAACTTTTCCACCCCCAGCCCTACCTAAATCTCCCCCTACCTTTATTTTATAAGTTGTGCCTGCCTCTGGGCAGGCATAGTTTGTGCGCTGGCCGACGGCCGGCCCGTGATTCCAGGCACAGCGGAAAATGGCCGCTGTGCCTGGAGGCTCCTGCCACGCCCCTACTCCTGCCCCGTCCCTTTTTCGAACCCCGGGACATACGAGTGTCCCGGGGCTTTACGCGCACTGCCGGGCCTTTTGAAAATAGGCCCAGTGCGCGTAACCCCCCTAAGCGTGTAAATCCACCTGATTTACATGCGTAGGCTTTGAAAATCTGTCCCTTAGTGTTGGTTGAAGGATTGTATTGGTGTTTTTGCAAAGAATTTCATGGAATTATGTAAATGAGGTTTACAAAGTTATGTGCTGACGGTGTGTTGAAGATTTTGGTGAGTCTGCATTACAGCCTGGAAGATTTGCAGGGCTGATGTGTGGAAGCCTGAGGTTGCCAAAGGAGCAAGAGCATGTTCTCGCCAGTACTGACTGGGTGCCAGCTAGGAGGATAAGGGCACTAAGGTCTAAGGGGCATACCATCCTGCCTGGGAAAGCCCACAGTCAGTGAAGGGCAGAGAAGAGAAATGTGAAACTGTGTTCTTCTGTAGGTCTGGAGGAAACTAGAAGGCCTCTAGGGGTAGCTGAACAGAGAGCTTTGTCAAAAGACTTTTGAGCTTAGACAAGTGAAAGAACTGTAAGTAATCTTTGGAGTACCTTGAATTGGGCTGAGAGGCTGCTAAAGGATCTTTTTTCAGATTGCTTGAACTATTCTGTAGGGGTGTGCATTTGTTTGCAACATATTGGCAATCCGCAACGTATATGACACATTCGTTGTATTTGTGGGGGTTACAAAACATATGGAGAACTCCCACGAATACAACGTATCACTAACAAATAAACCCCCACCCTCCTGACCCCCCCAAGACTTGCCAAAAGTCCCTGATGGTTCAGCAGGGGTCCTGGAGCGATCTCCTGCACTCGGACTGTCGGCTGCCGGTATTCAAAATGGCACCGATAGCCTTTGCCCCTTACTATGTCACAGGGGCTACCAGTGCCATTGGTCGGCCTCTGTCACATGGTAGGAGCAATGGATGGCTGGCACCATCTTCTGCTCCTACCATGTGACAGGGGCTGACCAATGGCACCGGTAGCCCCTGTGAAATATGTGGTAAGTGCAGTTAGTGTAGCTGGGTTCAAAAAAGGTTTGGATAAGTTCTTGGAGGAGAAGTCCATCAACGGCTATTAATCAAATTTACTTAGGGAATAGCCACTGCTATTAATTGCATCAGTGGCATGGGATCTTCTTAGTGTTTGGGTAATTGCCAGGTTCTTGTGGCCTGGTTTGGCCTCTGTTGGAAACAGGATGCTGGGCTTGATGGACCCTTGGTTTGACCCAGCATGACAATTTCTTATGTTTCTTATGTTCTTATGATGTAACGCATCCCGGATACAAAAGCATACACTTTTTGCTAGCTAATCGAGTTAGCAAGGGATCTCCTTACGGATGGGATTCACTATCCGTACTTTGCTACTCTGCCTCTCCAACTTTTGGACTTTATCCTAACGGGGTACCCGCTCCTCGGGGGCCTCTCTCATTTCTTTCAGGTCACTATCAGGAACCGGTACTCGCTCCTCGAGGGCCCATGTTCCCTGACTCGTTGCCTGAACTTATCGCTTCTGCTTAGAAGAAACCATTGTCTATATCATCAGTGAGTTACCAACTTTATTTCCTCAGAGTTGTTCCTGGAACCAGGTACTCGCTCCTCGAAGGCCTGCCTCTATTCCAGCTTCTGTGTCACCTTCCGGGAGAAATCGCTGTGTGAGTTACCAACGAGGCTCTATACCAGAACTCTGTGTATGCTCCACTGTACTCACTATCTCAGTTTTCTCCACTACAGGACAGCCATAGAGGGAATCGCTGTTCCAGTATCCTGAGGAACCCTAAGGCAAGCCGGGCTTCATCTCTACTCACTACTGCCACCTCTGGTGGCTTCTAAACTCTGTCTAATAAAAGATATATGTCTGTGTTGTGTGTCCCAAAGCTGAGCCTGACCTGTGGCCCCTCACGGGACTTCCCCCGTTGGCATGGGCAGCTGCCACAGTGTCCAAGGGTCCACCCAAAACCTTACAAACAATAACAGATTGCTAACTCGATGGATCTGGCACAGCTCAATACCCTGCCATTCCGAGCCTGCCCCTGCACATTTCTGAACAGCAAGACACATTGGAGAAGCTCACATCAGCATTCCATCAGCTGCACGCACAGAAGACTCAAGCCGCTACTTCCAGTAATGAAGGTCAGTTACCTGAAGTAACTTTAAAGACTACTGTACCACTGGCTTCTCCAGTTTGTTTCTCGGGAGAGATTCAGAGAACCAGAGGTTTTCTAAACCAGTGCTGCATGCATTTTGCATTACAGCCTTCTCACTTCCCCACAGCTTTTGCCAGGACTACTTACATTCTATCTTATGTTGATGGAAGGGCCTTGTCTTGGGACTCAACACTGTGGGAATGTAAGGATCATATTTTGCAGGATATTGACGGATTTTTGGACTTAT
The DNA here is from genome assembly GCF_901001135.1 of Rhinatrema bivittatum. Taxonomy (NCBI): domain Eukaryota; kingdom Metazoa; phylum Chordata; class Amphibia; order Gymnophiona; family Rhinatrematidae; genus Rhinatrema; species Rhinatrema bivittatum. The sequence goes on along the minus strand of NC_042621.1, from coordinate 242,565,140 downwards.
TTAAATCCGTTTTTGGTGATCCTGCCCGAGTGACCGTTGCTGGTTCTGCTCTGGTGGACCTGAAGCAAGGCAACTGACCACTGGCTGATTTTGCGATAGAGTTTAAGACTCTTGCTACAGAACTCTGCTGGGACCCCAAATGCCTGAAAACTCTCTTCTTCAGAGGCCTGGATACTCGCCTGAAAGACGAGCTGGCCGCTCGTGAAACACCTGATTCGCTGGATGAACTAGTGGCTTTGGCTACTAGAATCGACCACCGGCTTCGTGATAAGGTGAAAGAACTCCACCCTAATAGAGGACCAGGCCAGAAGGAGGCTAGTGCTAAACCTGCACCTCGGATGGTTCCAGTAATTCCTGTTGCCAGTGGAGATTAACCGATGCAACTTTGTCACAGTCATTTGACTTCTAAAGAGAGAAGACTTTGGAAGAGGCGTGGTCTGTGTATGTATTGTGGACAGGCTGGTCACGATATCCCAACATGCCCAATTCGTTTGGAAAATGGACGGGCCTAAGTCCTGCACGAGGACTGTTCTTAGGCCTTACTATGCCCTCTCCTCTGCTCTCTCTCCCAGTCTCCTTGATCTGCGGACCATCTGAGTTTCAAACTCTTGCCCTGATGGATTCAGGGACAAGAGGCAACTTTATTCTTCAATGCCTAGTGGAACATTTGAGGATTCCCCTCGTCACTTTGAAGGTTCCACTGCTCCTATCTTCTATCATTGGGGAGCCCTTACCGGGTGACGTGACTTGCCAAACCGAACTGGTAACTCTTCGCACCGGAGCTCTCCATAGAGTCAATTCCCTTCTTTGTGTTAGAGAAGGCCTGGGGTTACCCTGGTTGCAGTCGCTCCAACCCCAATTCGATTGGGCGTCTTGGAACTCTCCCGCTGGGGCCCAGGTTGTCATGGAAAGTGCCTTAAGGAGATTGCTCCTGTCATCTGCATGCCTACGACTCCAGTGATGCCGGGACTGCCACCTCAATACGCATCTTTTAGTGATGTGTTTTCCAAAGAAGCTGCTGATATTCTTCCTCCGCATAGGTCCTATGACTGTGCCATAAGACTGAAACCCAATACTGAACATCCTAAAGGATATGTCTATCACTCTCAGTGACTGAGAACAAGGCTATGTCTGAATACATCGAGGAGAATTTACAGAAGGGGTTTATTAGACCATCGAAGTCTCCAGCTGGCACAGGCTTCTTCTTTGTGGGGAAGAAGGACGGTACCTTACGTCCTTGTATCGATTACCGAGGTCTGAATGAGATCACGATTAAATACAGCTACCCCCTGCCTTTAATCTCAGAGCTGTTTGACCGGCTTCAGGGGGCCAAAATCTTCTCAAAACTTGACCTGAAGGGGGCCTACAACTTAGTTCGCATTCACAGTGGCGACAAATGGAAAACAGCCTTCAACACTTGAGACGGCCATTTTGAGTACTTAGTAATGCCCTTCGGCCTGTGCAACATACCTGTTGTATTTCAGAACATGATGAATGACATCTTGCGGAACCTGTTGTACAAGAGTGTCGTGGTATACCTGGATGATATCCTGATATTTTCTCAGGATTTGCCCACTCATCTAGAGGATGTCAAGCAAGTACTTCGCTGACTCCGTGAACAATGGCTCTACGCCAAACTATCCAAGTGCAGATTTCATAAAGACTCTGTGCCTTTTCTTGGCTATATTGTGTCTAAAGATGGCTTCCAGATGGACCCTCAAAAACTAGAGAGTATTAAAAATTGGTCCCGACCTATCAGCCTGAAGGCCCTGAGATGATTTTGGGGGTTTACCAACTATTATAGAAGCTTTATAAAGAACTATTCTTCTTTAACAGTGCCCTTGACCGCAATGACCCGCAAGGGTACCAATGCTTCAAAATGGTCTGCGAAGGCCATTTCCGCTTTTGAGAAATTAAAGACTGCCTTTTCCACGGAACAATGCTTGCATCATCCTGACCCCAACAAGCCATTCATCATAGAAGTTGACACTTTGGATGTCGGTGTGGGGGCTGTATTGAGCCAAACTGGAGAATCCAAATCCTTATGTCCCTGCTCTTTCTTTTCATGATGTTTCTCCCTGGCAGAGAAGAACTATGGGATCGGAGATAAAGAGCTCTTGGCTATTAAGCTTGCATTCGAGGAATGGCGGCCCTGGCTCGAAGGTGCTCAACATCAAATAACTGTATTCACGGACCATAAAAATCTTCGCTATGTGCAACGTCTTAACCACAGACAAGCTAGATGGTCCTTATTCTTCAATCGCTTTGACTTTGTGCTTAAATATTGCCCCGGAGACAGGAATACCAGACCCAATGCTTTGTCATTCTCCTTTCTCTCGGAGGATGTGCCTGAAGAACCTCAGCACATAATTGACCCAAAGAAAGTCATCTTGGTGACTACACATTCTGTGCCCGCTGGTAAAACCATCGTGCCTAAACACCTCAGGAAGAAAGTGTTCTTTTGGGGGCATGATTCCAATCTGGCTGGCCATCCTGGTCAACGCCGCACCCTGCTCAAGATCCAGAAGTTCTATTGGTGGCCTACTATAAAAAAAGATACACTATCCTACATGGCATCTTGGACCAACTGTGCCAAACACAAACCCACTTCTTGCCAACCGTGGGGATTGCTGCAACCGCTGCCAGTTTCGGAACAGCCCTGGTCACACATCACTACTGACTTTGTAGTCGATTTACCCCCTTTCTGGAGGAATGAATACCATCTGGGTAACAGTTGATCACTTCAGCAGGATGGCCCATTTCGTGGTGCTGCCTGGCTTACCTTCAGCCTTGGAGCTTGCGAAGCTCTTCATATCACACATTTTTCGCTTTCACGGCCTACCAAAACACATAGTCTCAGACCGAGGATCCCAATTCACGGCAAGATTCTGGAGGGCCTTGTGCAAGCTATTTGACATCTCTCTAGACTACACTTCAGCCTATCATCCGCAATCAAATGGCCAAACAGAACGGATGAATAGAACCTTAAAACAGTTCATTCGAGCCTACATGAGTTGCCATCAGAATAACTGGGCTGAACTGTTACCTTGGGCTGAATTTGCCATCCATTCTCATCCAGCAACATCAACTGGATCAACACCTTTTGAAGTGGTATATGGACGTTCACCAACACCGCCACTTCCACTGAAGCTCTCAGTGACGTCCCCAGCAGCTCAATCTACTGCTGATGAAATCCATAATCTGTGGACTCAGACGAAAGACATGCTAGTTAAAGCGAGTGACCATGCTAAGAAGGTTTTATGACGCTCACCATTCTCAAGCGCCTGTCTTCAAACCTGGTGACAAAGTCTGGTTATCCATCAAACATCTCAGACTGAAGTTACCCTTCACTCGATTTGCTCCTCGCTACATGGGACCATTTTCAATCCTCCAACGTCTTGGCAACATCACTTACAGTCTGAAGCTACCTCCCGGACTAAACATCCACAACGCTTTTCACGTTTCACTCTTGAAACCGCTCATACTCAGTGAATTCTCTTCCAAGACTCAGGAACCACCTGCCATTAATGCAGAAGATGACCTAGAATATAAGGTCGAAGCTATTCCTGATGTATGAAGATGAGGCAAAACATTTGAATACCTTCTTTCTTGGGAAGGTTTCGGCCCAGAAGAAAACTCTTGGGAACCTCAGGCTAATATCCTTGATAAAGAGATGCTCCATTAATTTCATCTCGCACATCCTTTGAAGCCAAAACCTGGTACCCGCAGAGGAGACTGCACTTTGAAGGGGGGTACTGTTATGACTGTCACTGCCCGACATCTCCACTCCACCCACCTTACCTTTTTTGCAACTCCTCCCGTGGTTGATGGACGTCTGGCTGCCGCGGCACTTGCCTGCCGTCCTCTCCGGCGTCCCCGGTCCTGCTTGGGCACTGCATCTCGCCATGTTGTCCAGGTACCATAGGGCGTGCACGCCGCGCAGCCCTGCTTCTTATTTTCTCTTTGGCGTGAACCTAAGGGGCGTCCCCCTGTGATGACGTCACGCATCCCGGATACAAAAGCCTACAGTTTTTGCTAGCTAATCGAGTTAGCAAGGGATCTCCTTATGGATGGGATTCACTCTCCGTACTTAGCTACTCTGCCTCTCCAACTTTTGGACTTTATCCTAACGGGGTACCCACTCCTCGGGGGCCTCTCTCATTTCTTTCAGGTCGCCATCAGGAACCAGTACTTGCTCCTCGAGGGCCCATGTTCCCTGACTCGCTGCCTGAACGTATCGCTTCTGCTTGGAAGAAACTGCTGCCTACATCATCAGTGAGTTACCAACTTTATTTCCTCAGAGCTGTTCCCTGGACCCAGGTACTCGCTCCTCGAGGGCCTGCTTCTATTCCAGCTTCTGTGTCACCTTCTGGGAGAAACTGCTGTGTGAGTAATTTTACCAATGAGGCTCTGTACCAGAACTCTGTGTATGCTCCATTGTACTCACTATCTCAGTTTTCTCTACTACAGCACAGCCATAGAGGGAATCGCTGTTCCAGTATCCTGAGGAACCCTAAGCCCAGCCGGGCTTCATCTCTACTCACTACTGCCACCTCTGGTGGCTTCTCAACTCTGTCTAATTTATTTATTTTATTTATTTAAGAGTTTTTATATACCGTCATTAAGTTATTCACCATAACGGTTTACAATAGGGCACCTATATCAAAGAAAATAAAATGGGTCGTACATTACATGGGTGGTGCCATAATAAAAGATATAACTCTGTGTTGTGTGTCCCAAAGCTGAGCCTGACCTGTGGCCCCTCACAGGACTTCCCCGTGGACATGCCACAGTGTCCAAGGGTTCACCCAAAACCTTACAAACAATAACAAGAAGATTGGCAGGGCTGATGTGTGGAAGCCTGAGGTTGCCGAAGGAGCAAGAGCATGTTCTCGCCAGTACTGAGTTTATAAAATAATGAGCAGAGTGGAACTAGTAAACATTAATCGGTTGTTTATTCTTTCAAATTGTACAAAGACTTAGGGACACAGAAAGACCACATCATTCTTCAAAATGCGTTATGGCGTTAAAGCACACATTAACTCCCATAACACATGCAAAAAATGCTGTAGAGCGATTGGGGAGGAGTTTTGGGTGGGAATTAGTTAAACTAGGGGACATATCACATGGTCTTAACACCAGAAATGACTACACCTTTTTCCCTGGCTTTAAGGTGTGCAATATGCCTGAAATGGCCATAACACAATTCACAATACATTTTTTAAATTTGCATTGTTCTCTGTGTGTGAGAGAGAGAGAGAGAACCTCTGGGGAGGGCCTCATTGTGGGCACCTATTTAAATCTCTATAGGAGGGCTGCCTAATAGATTGAGGTGAGATGTTAGAGGTGGTTTAGGGTTTAGGGACCAGTTTCGCATCTAGCATGAAACATACAAATAGCACATAACACCTTGGTGAAGATTTGACATGATTTGGAGTGAGAAAAGTCTAAGAAAGATGAAAGTTTGTTCTATATAGAGTCCATCAAGCTAGGGTGAGAGAACATAGTACAAAATTTCATCTTTCTTAGACTTTCCTCACTCCAAATTATGTCAAATGATGTTGAGTAAAAAAAATATTTGTTCTAAGGGTATCACTAGCAACTTCACCCTATATTCATCAAAGTTTACTGCACAGTGTGATAAACCCTACTTTTTGCAGAGAGATAGAGAGACTGAGAATATCTACAAGTCCCTCATAGTAGTTAAGTATTTAAATCTCTATAAAAGGGCTGCCTAATAGGTCGAGGTGAGGTGTTAGGGGTGGTTTAGGGTTTAGGGACCTGTTCGCATGTAGCATGAGACATACAAACAGCACAGTACACCTTGGTGAAGATTTGACATCATTTATTTATTTATTTTTAATTTTTATATACCGAGATTCCTGTATGAGATACAGATCATCCCGGTTTACAGGGAACTGCAACTTAGCTCACAGGCAATACATAGAACAGGTGAATACAAGAAGGAAGCCCAGAATTGGTACAATTGATTATAAGAGAAAACAGTGGATAAGGTTGGTACAACTGGTACACTTGGTACAACTGGTGCAACTGGGACAATTGGAACAACAGGTACAACTGATGCAACTGGGACAACTGTACAGCAGGTATAACTGGTACAGCTGGTACAACTAGAACAACTAGTACAATTGGTACAAGTGGATACCGGAATGGTACAAGGAAAGTGAAAGAGTTATTCTATAATATGAAGTGAATTGGTCCATGAGACCTCCAAAGTGAGCTTAATGGAAGCGCTTAACGAGTGGGTATACAGTGGATGGGAGTACATTGGGAAATGGGTGAGGGTATTATTAAACCAAGGCTAAAAGTTAAGAGAGAGGACATTGTGAACAGGACCAAGCTGTTATTAAACCAAGGCCAGCGGTTAAGTTTTGGGGAAAGCTTGGATGAAGAGCCAAGTCTTTAGCTTTTATTTTGAAAGCCGAGGGGCATGGTTCAAGTCTGAGGTCCGGGGGAGAGCATTCCATTGATGGGGGCCTGCTGTAGATAGGGCCCGCTTCCTCATTGATGTTTTCGCTAGGGTGAGGGAACATAGTACAAAATTTCATGCTACATGTGAAACTGGCCCCTAAACCATAAACTACCCCTAACATCTCACCTCGACCTATTAGGTAGCCCTCCTATAGAGATTTAAATACTTAACTACTATGAGGGGCTTGTAGATAGTCTCAGTCTCTCTCTCTTTCTCTGCAAAAAGTAGGGTCTATCACACTGTGCAGTAAACTTTGATGAATATAGGGTGAAGTTGCCAGTGATACCCTTAGAGCTAATATTTTTTTTATTCAACACATAATTAAGCTCTGGAATTCATTGCCAGAGGATGTGATGAAAGCCATTAGTATAGCTGTATTTAAAAAAGGTTTGAACAAGTTCTTGGAAGTAGACCAAAAACAATTTTTAAGGTGGAGTTGCAGAAATCTGCTTCATATTCCTGTGATAAACAGCATGATATTTATCTACCCCTTGGGATCCTGCCAGGTATATGTGACCTGGATTGGTCATTATTGAAAACAGGATTCTGGGTTTGATGGACTTTTGGTCTGAACCAGTATGCAAGGCTTATGTTCTTATATATGATATTGGGAATGGTCCTCATAGAGCTGTGTCTTTGTAAATTGTTTAAGATAGGTAAAACACAACATACCCTTTGCATATGAATGATAAAACATCAGAACTGTATCCAGAAGCACAAATTTCAGGTACCTTTAGTTGAACATTCTGTACCATTTTTGTCACAGTTTTGAAGACCTAACCTTTTCAGTATTAGATGCCCCCTTTTTTTTTTTTTTTAATAAGAGTGGTGGGGACTTGGATAAGTGCTTACTTTGAATTGAACAAATGTGGATTATTGTTTTTATAATTATTTACTCTTTCGGATAGTAGAAAGACTAGGGGGCACTCCATGAAGTTAGCATGGGGCACATTTAAAACTAATCGGAGAAAGTTCTTTTTTACTCAACGCACAATTAAACTCTGGAATTTGTTGCCAGAGGATGTGGTTAGTGCAGTTAGTTTAGCTGTGTTTAAAAAAGGATTGGATAAGTTCTTGGAGGAGAAGTCCATTACCTGCTATTAAGTTCACTTAGAGAATAGCCACTGCCATTAGCAATGGTTACATGGAATAGACTTAGTTTTTGGGTACTTGCCAGGTTCTTATGGCCTGGATTGGCTACTGTTGGAGAAAGGATGCTGGACTTGATGGACCCTTGGTCTGACCCAGAATGGCATGTTCTTATGTTCTTAAAATGTATTGAAGGTCATAGAAAAAAGAAAAGATACAGAAAGCTATGAAAGTGAATTTCTAGATTAAGCACAATTACTTCACAAGGTTTAAAAGAAATAGATTGGTTCATTTTTTACTGAAATCTATTTTTACTAACATCAACTGATGTGTCCATGTTTTAAAGTAACCCTCTTTTCATCCCACATTTTGAGGGTGTGCTTAGCAGTGTCCCTTGCAAATGTGCCTGATTGTTGCTTTTTAAACAACATCATTGACAGAAGCACATAATTGGTCTTTAAAGGAGTCAGCATCTTCTTTAAAAGCCATGGCTCAATCTGACATTTGAATTATGAAAATGTGCATCCATTATGATTAGGTGAAGTTTCATTCTACATCGCTTTTGTATTTTTTTTATAAAATATTTTGAAAGATGTGGTGATTGATTTTTTGCTTTTATATGTTTTCAGTGTAAACATGTTATGTGTTGAAACACCAGTGAGATTGAGCATTTGCTCCAACATTTTACAACTTGGCTTCTTGCATCCCTCCTCTGGCATTTTCATAACAATCTGCCTTTGTGCTTCAGCAAATGGGCCTTTTGAGAGAATCTACTGCTTATGCTTTAACTGATGACTTCAGCTCTTGAAGCTATTTTCAATATTCTGTTATAGAAGATTTGAGACTGATACGGATGAACACTAATGTTAGAGATTATTTTTATTTGCAACATAAATATTAGTTGTTAGAAAATGATTATAATTGTTCATTTTTGTCAATGTGTTCCCTTGAAATGATTTCAGGGTTCACTCAGTCTTTGACAAAATCCAGTAATCTGTATGATATCAAATATCAGCTATAATTTTAAAATATTTGTTACACAATATTATTATTGACACTGGGGTCCCTCCTGAATTTAAATCATATATGGTTTTGGGGTGGATCAAGCTGGTTTAGTTAGTGCTGACTGAAAAAGAGTCATGGAGGCAGGAGGGAATAGGGAAATGACATTGGAAGACGGAACCTAGATGTGATATTGAAAGCTTACATTCTATAAAATTGTGTATAATTCTTATGTGGATCCAATAAACAATATCACAACTTGCAAATAATTCATTATACCATATTAAAAGATTCTAGCGACAATTTGATCAGCTCAATATAAATTCCATTATTTCACTAGACAGAAATCTTACAACAGCATAATCCTTTATGAGATACTATTTACTGTTATTGTAGAGATGCATTTTTTTTCTACAGAAATGAGCTGCCAGTAGTTTTCTATGGCATTTTCATATTATTTCCCTTGAGTTCATCAGAGTGCACTGCAAGAGCTCAAGCAAATTCCACATCCATATGGGATCCTAAAAAAATCAAGGCTTTTAGTTATCTGTAGATAGCTTTTACTATATGATAGCAACACTATAGCAAAAATGCCACAAAATGAATTCCACTGAAATGTGCTACAAAATTCTTTTGCCCTTGCAACAGAAATGATCTTAACTTCTCTCCTGTAAGTGGTGCAGAGGTTGATGGTCTGTGCTGACTCCTGCAGTACTTGTATTTTGTGTGCCAGAAGTCATCGGAACATATAAGAGGCTTCTAGTGAACTGGAACCAAATGCTCCATCTGATTTGGGGCAATATGTTCTTTTTCTGTTTCAGGCAAGGAGTTTTCTAACGCTACATAGCAAAGTAGAAAAAAATTTGCTCCTATACGGTTTCATTTGTTTCATAAGGAACAGTTGTTACATTTAATAGCATTTTGTTTAATGTGCAATATTGAAAAGAATGTCTTCAATACTATACTGGTAAATATGTAAATTCTAAAAAATCTTTATTGTTCTGTAGCTAGCACCATATATGAAAGCTAACCTCTAAAATCTTATCTAAAATAATAATTTAAAAAATGTTTACTGAACTGACTCAAGATTCAGGAAACATTGGCATGACAAATTGTACAAGTATTGTCAAAGTAATACTTGAGAAGGACAATTTTCAAAGGCAATTCTTGGGTAAAACAGTGCTTTATCCATGGAAATGTTTTGATATAAAATTGTCACAAACAAGGAATGGGTGCAAAAGAACCAAAACGCTGATGAGCGTGAAGGCAGCTGATATTAAATGGTATAGTATGTTATTTTGGATATATTAGAAAAATGAGCAAACTAATATAGTGTGGACTTGCTTTTATGAACATTGGTATATGATTGGAATTAGTGTCTCATGTGGTTTATATAGCAACCCACAGAAATAGACGTGTGGTATAGCTGTTCCTTGACAACTATTTGGCATATCATATTAAACCATTTAATATCAGTTGCTCTCACTCAGCTTTTTGGTTCTTTTGTCCCCACTCCTTGTTCATGACAATTTGTTCTTTGTGTGAGTAGTTGGGCTATTTGTTGCTCTCCTTTTTTATATGTATATAAAATTGCCTATCTGAAGTGCAAGTGCCTTTACACATGTATGTCCCATATGTACCTATGTTTAACTGGACTGAGTAGAGGCACTTCCAGGCAGGGCTGGAGGAACAACTAGGCGAGCTAGGCCTGTGCCTAGGGCACAGAGACCTAGGGGGCACCGTGGCAGGCGGCAGAATTTTGAAAGGGCAAAAAGTGCCCTTTCAAAATTCTGCCAGCCCCCGACTCGCCCTGCCTCCCCCCCCAGTGCCACCCACCTGACGCCCCCCCTGGTGGTCCAGCGGAGGGCCCGGGAGTGATCTGCCGCTCCCGGAGTCTCGGCTGCCACTAACCAAAATGGCGCCGGTGACCTTTAGCCCCTACCATGTGACAGGAGCCAACCAATAGCACTGGTAGCTCCTGTCACGTGGTAGGGGCTGAAGGCCGCCGGCGCCATGGGCAGATTGGCCTATCGGGGGATAGGGCTTCCCCGGTGGGCCGGTCTAGCTGATCACGTGGCCAAAGTCTCCGGCTGCATCGATCTTCTTTCTGTGTGTGTGTGTGTTTCTGTGTGGGTGTATGTGGGGTGTATGTGATGTGAGAAAGGAATGGAGCTTCTGTGTTGGTGTATGTGATGTGTATGTGAGAAAGGAATGGAGCTTCTGTGTGGGTGTATGTGGTGTGTCTGTGAGAAAGGAATCTGCCAGTTTAAAAAAATGAAATGTGATAATACATATACCTCAACGTTTGTGCTGGTAGTGCATAAGAACATAAATTGCCATGCTGGGTCAGACCCAGGGTCTATCAAGCCCAGCATCCTGTTTCCAACAGAGGCCAAACCAGGCCACAAGAACCTGGCAATTACCCAAATACTAAGAAAATCCCATGCTACTGATGCAATTAATTACTGATGCAATTAATAGCAGTGGCTATACAAAAGCCTTCTCTATCAATTGGCCCCAGACCTCTTAAAATTCTATGAAACAGCCCAACAGCAACAGAACTTCCCTGAAGGGTTGACTAGGGCTTATATCACAGTCCTGGAAAAACCCGGAAAAGATCTGGCTCTTACTGCGTTGTATAGGCCGATCTCCTTACTAAATTTTGAAGCCAAACTATTTGCAAAAATAATGGTGGATAGATTAAGCCAAATATTCCTCACAATAATTACAAAAAACCAAGTGGGTTTTGTTAAGGGGCGATCAGTAAGTTCGAATTTGACCAAACTATTAAAAGCCATGGAAGAAAGTAATGCTAGCGGAACCCCAGCCTTGGTAGTAGGATTTGATTCCGAAAAGGCGTTTGAAAGGGTGTTGTGGCCATATCTGTTTTCAGTGTTGGGAAGGTATGGGTTTAAGGGGGAAATAATACAGAACATTGCAATGTTATACAGTGCCCCGAAATCGGCAATCCTGGCAAATAGTCATGTCTCGGATGACTTTCAACTACATGGGGAACAAAACAGGGGTGTTCACTATCCCCACTGCTGTATATTTTGAATATAGATCCCCTCCTTCGAAAATTGGAAATGGACGTAAATATCTCAGGATATAAAGGGAAGTCGCAGGAATGTAAAGTGGCGGTGTTTGCAGACTTCTCCACAGCAGTCATTAAAAAGGGTATTGAATCATCATAAACTATTTGGAATGTTTGCCGGCCTAAAGATAAATGAGGAGAAATCAGAGGCCATGGATATAGGGCCTGATGTTAAAGCTAAGTGGGAAGGTGAGTTCCCATTACGCTGGGTGGGGAGTCCATGCGATACTTGGGAATACAATTGACTAGAATGGTGGAACAACTTAAAGGAGCTAATATAGGACAGCTTCTTAAACATATGGAGCACAGATTGGGTATCTGGTCTAAACTGCCATTGTCGCTTATGGGCAAGTTAAACCTACTTCGGATGATGGAGCTACCACGCTGGCTTTATGTTTTACAAAATATCCTATTCTGGTTGACAAAAAAGGAAATTCAGCAGGTCAATAGGATACTCAATCATTATATAGGGGGGGGGGGGGGGGGGGGAGGAGGGCAAGAGTGTCCCTGCACTCCCTGATACATCCTTATATACAGGGAGGACTCTCGTGTCCAAATTGGAGGGACTATAATCTAGCATGCTTATTGAGGCATATGCAAGATTAGATTCAGGGTACTAACTTTTATTCCCCACATGACTTTATTATGGATTGGATAGCAACATACTATCCTGAAAATCTTCTTCATCTACGGGAAGTTGAAGTCCCGTCCCCTTATAGCAAACGTATGTTAATACAATCGTATAGACGTGCTTGGTCCTACCTATGCAGAACCAAGCTACAGGTCGGGGGTGCATATCACCATACCTTACCTTTAGAGGTAATCCACAGTTTGAGGTGGGAATCACTAGCACTGTTTTTCATAGATGGGGAACGGTTGGGCTAATCAGAGTATTTCAGATATGGGATGAAGATCATGCTCATGTGCGGAGTTTTAAAGATTTGCAAGAGCATTATGCACGTGACTCAAAAGATTTCTATGCATACCTACAGGCCAGACATTACCTTGATACCTTGGTTAAAACACATGGGCTATTCCATAAACAACAGCTCACAGGGATAAGAACCTTTTTTACGCCAGTAGAGTGAAAACAAAATTCTTGCTCGGTTTTCTCCCGAGCTCTCCGGGACATACCCTCGGAGACTGTTCTGACAGAAATACAAGGTAAATGGGAATCACAGGCAGGGATAGTATTAACCTTGAAAGACATTTCCCAGATATTGATAGATGGTGTTCGCGTTACGGAAAACATCATTTTGAGGGAAATAGGCTATAAAATACTCAGGTGTATGTATATGTCTAGAACTAGAATGTTTCTTGCCAAGCTATGTGTCACAGATCAATGATTGAAATGCAATCTGGAAAAGGGAACGCTGATCCACTTATTTTGGGGGTGTACAAAACTCACCAAATACTGGGACAATGTGACTGCAACTCTGGAATGTATCTTACAGAGTGACATACCCAGGAAACCGGAACTTTGCTTATTGCGGCTCATCAAAGGACCACTGGAACAACTAAAGGAGCAAGATCAGATATTTTTGAAAAAAGCCTTATTAGTGGCCTTACAGCCGGTCCTAATGGAATGGATTTTGAAGGACCCACCAAAAGAAGACCTATGGAAAAACAGACTATACAAGGTACTCCAGTTTGACTACACGACAGCCCATAATAAATCCCATGCAGCAGTGACTAAATGCCAAGCGATCTGGAGCAGCTATTGGAACACTCTTACAATCCCTATGCAGGACTGTGTTACTGCAAATATTGCACCATGACACTAAAAAGATCCTATCGAAAATATTTTGATTGGTTGGAGATCCCAAGGAGGGGAGGTAGAAGGAAGGGGGGGGGGGGAAATGGGAGGAGGAAAGTACGGTGACATATGAATATAGTTCAGTTTCTTAGTTGTAACTGCTTTGTTTAGCAATGTTATCTGAATGTTCATGTTTCTGTCATGTATAATTTCTTCTATAAAAACTTAATAAACATATTGTTAAAAAAAAATAGCAGTGGCTATTCCCTAAGTAAACTTGATTAATAGCCGTTAATGGACTTCTTCTACAAGAAGTTGGATGAAAGATGAAATTAAAGAGACAAATACTAAAACAAAAAAAAATTAAAGTATTTAAAATGTTCATCTCAGCAAAATCAAAAATTTAAGATACTGATGCCAGGTGGGGTTTTTTTTTTTAAGCATAATTTAAGCATGAAGACTAGGATAGTTCCAATCTGAAACGGTTTTGCTTTTTTTTTTTAAGACTTTAGAAAATGTATATTTTTAAATGACTAAGACTGGAATCTTCCCATTTAAAAAGGATGCTGACTAAGGATGTCTTTCTGTTCCATAATTCCCAAATGAATAATCATACGACTGATAGTTTGAAGAAAGACATTTGCTTTATTGCCTGAAAGCGTAAAACAAGAGAAGCTGTACGGTGTGGGTGGCTTCCCTTGGGAGGACAGAAACTGAAGGAAGGGTGTCATTTTGCCTTTTGATAGGAATGTAGTTTTCTTATTTAAGGGTTGGGAGCATCACATTCACTTTTAGTAAAAGTGAAAAATCATGCAAGTCTGAAAGCAAAGTGCTTCTGTGATAGTGTAATGTGTATGTGAGACAGGGAAGGTGTTTCTGTATGTGTGTGGTGTATATGTGAGACAGGGAGGGTGCTTGTGTGTGTCAATATGTGTGTGCGAGAGAGATGGAACATGTTTTCGGCTGGCTTGTGGCTGTGAGAGAGGGCATGTGTGTGATTGAGTCTGTTTGTAAGTGAGATAGAACATGTGTGTGATTGAGAGCTTGTGTGTAAGTAAGATAGAGAGAGCATGTGTGTGATTGAAATCCTGTGTGTAAGTAAGAGAGAGCAAGAGCATTGTGTGATTGAGAGAGACTGGCCAGAGAGGTGACATGTGTATGTGTGAGAAAGACTGATCGGGGAGATGACTGGTATGTGTGTGCTTGTGTGTGTATGTGAGAGAGAGAGAGACTGGTTGGGGAGATGATTGGTGTGTGAGAGACAGAAACTGGTCCTGAGGGTGTGACTGGTGTGTGTGTGTGAGAGAGAGAAGAGACTGGTTGTGGTCCCTAAGGAAGAGGACTGTGAAGACAGCTTCAGCAGCTACTGCTGCTTCTGGTGTGGCCTGCAAGGGAAAGGTGTAGGAGACCTGCTGGAGATGGTGAGTAAAGGTGGCTTTTTAAGTTCATTTTTCTTGATTGACTACCATTTTAATTATTGGGTAGTTTTGATGTATCTGCTGTTTGAAATATTTTATTGGTATTTGATAAAGCTTTCAAAATTTGCATGAGTCTTTAATTATTAGATATTCTATTCATCAGCTGTTTTGAAATTATTTTATTTGTATGATTTTATAATTATAATTAATGATTTATATATCTTGATTTTATTGATTTGTTTCATGAGGAATTGTGAAATTTTTGTTTTTCCATTGTTACACTGTATAGAGTCTGGCATGATGCGTTTTACAGTTCAGTTTTTATCTGCACATTTCTATTTATACTTTATGTGGCTTTATTCTGTATTTGGTGAGGGTTTGTGTTCTGCATGCAAAGACTGAGATGAAGCAACTCTCTCCTTCTCGGTCTCCCAGCTAACACCATCAGACCCCTTCAGATGTTGCAGAACTCCGCCGCCAGGATTCAGACCAACACCAACAAAGGAGAGCATATTACTCCCATCCTTCGGAACCTTCATTGGCTCCCCATCAAACTTAGAATTCTCCACAAAGTCCTCACGATAATTCATAAAGCCATGCACAATCTAACCCCTCTTGCTCTAAACATTCCTCTTCGACTCCACACATCCTCTAGACCTATCAGAACAACTTACAAAGCTTACACTCTGTATGCCCCCCAGCCAAGACTTCTCTAAGGAAATGCACCCTATCAACAGCTGGTCCCCCACAATGGAATGCTCTCCCCCCTGATCTCTGTCAGGAACCCTGCCTGCTGACCTTCAAAAAAAAGCTCAAAACGTGGCTATTCAGACAAGCTTTTCCCTAATGGATGAACGTTCTCACACTCATGACAGGACAGGAAGCTTGTATTGACTCTGGTTAGGGCATATCACCTGCCGGCAGGCTCTGCCACATACTAGCTTACATTTACCGGATGCTTTTATCACCAACTAATGTAATCTTCAACACTAACTTTCCCTTCCCGTGACCCTACCCAATCCCTAGCAAAAACTGGTCTTCCCATTAAAGAACCAGTAGTCCCTTATTTGCCGTTGTAATCCTCTTGTTAAATTACTATTTCTTCCTCACCTGTTGTAATCGTTTTTGCTAATCTACCATAAGAATTTCCACCCCCCCCCCATCTCACACTAGATCCTTTTCCTCCTCCTATCGCTAAGTAACTTTGAGCTTATCTCAGAAGGTGATATCATTTCAATTTTGGTTCCGTTTAACACTTGTACAGTATTTAAACTATATGTTAGCAGTTTGTATTTAACTTCCTGGGTCCCAGTTCAATGTAACCCCTGTTCTGTGTAATGTTTTTCTCCAATAATCTGTTTCATTGTAAACCGATGTGATATGTATTTTTTACATGAATGTCGGTATACAAAAGTTCAAAACAAATAAATAAATGAAGCATTCTTTTAGCATGTTGTTTCTCTGTAGGGATCTGTAGAAGCTTGGCCTGTTCTGTTTTCCTGATAGGAGGTGTATTGATATTTTAGATTCTGGTGTAATATTTGTGGTATTCTTTTTCATAGGTAGGGTTGTTATTCTTTGAGTGTTGGCAGATAGTACTGTGTTGATACGGGAAGACCATGCCGAAATATAGCACAATAGGTATGATGCCATATGAATTCCAAGATGCAAAGTTTTCTTGTTGGCATCACAACAGTGCATGAAATTATCACAATAATTTGTATATTAATTTTACCTTAGAATGCCATTTTTCATGTAAAATATGTTATAAATGCATAATTTAAAATTGTGTATGGGGAGGGGGTACCAGACTGTAAGTTTTGCCTAGGGTGCCTAATACCCTTGCACCGGCCCTGCTTCCAGGGGCAGAGGATCCCCATAAATAGGATGGTAGAGTGCTTCAATCAATCTATCCTGTGCATTCCCTTAAGAGAAACTAATTTTCTCACTAAAAGAACATACTGTACTCAAAAATTATTAACTTGGTTTTTGGGGCAGGTCTAACAACTGTAGATAACTCCTTTTCACCCCTCTAGTTTTGAGAGAGTGAGTGAGAGTGAGAGAGAGAGAGAGAGCACCTATGGGAGGCCAACCTAGTAACTGGAGGTGAGGTTTAGTATTAGTGTAGAGATTAGGGGCCACTTTGACCTAGCTTGATGGACTTTCTACCTGGGTAACATTGAAAAGGGTGTAGTTAAAATTCACATTAAAGCCATGCAATATGGCTTCAAAAAATTGTGAGCCTGGCCCAATACCCTCTCATTTGCATCGCACCATGCATTAAGGCATTTTCGCATGTGTTAAAGGCGTTTTTTTTTGCATGTGAAAATGCCATATAGCACTTTGATAAATGACCCCCTAAGTTAGATGGGTCAGGAATTTAAGCTTTCCTTTTTGCTTCATTTCATAAAAAAAGAATTAGAAGAACACAGGGCATAAACCTCATTAACCATGGAGAGTGTACTAGACTCATGCTTCAGACCTCTTATAATAGAGACATTTTAAAGCTGAATAGTAACACCATTCATCAGAGGTAGGTCTCAAACAGGCTTGGTTTTCAGGGTGTTCTCATTATACATTCATCAGGCATATTTGCATACATTAAATCCGAGAAACAGGTTAATTTGCATAGTTGGGTTATCCAGAAAACTGGACCTATTTATGGCCCTCCAGAAACAAGATTCTGCACCTCTGCCATATACCATCTTAATTACTAACATAGCAGCAGATAAATGTATTTATTTAAATTTAATGAGTAGAGGACATGAAACAAGGATCACGTAGAAGCACAGAGAGGGTTCTATTATACATTACATATTTATTTCAAATTCACACAATATCATGATGGTGGGTGGGCATCCTGTAAACATAAACTACCACTTTCTTGAAGAGTTCTAAACTCTCTCTTTGTTAAAAGGAACATAAATTATATCAGGGCTTACACCTACAGGATGTACATAACACACCAGCAAAGACATGAGCAAATGTTTGAGCTATGGCTTCTGGGCATGTGCATTTGTTGCTCCATTCGTATGTGTAAGAACATAAGAACATAAGAACATGCCATACTGGGTCAGACCAAGGGTCCATCAAGCCCAGCATCCTCTTTTCAACAGTGGCCAATCCATTCCATAAGAACCTGGCAAGAACCTAAAAACTAAGTTTATTCCATGCTACTGTTGCTAGTAATAGCAGTGGCTATTTTCTAAGTCAACTCAATAGCAGGTAATGGACTTCTCCTCCAAGATTTTATCCAATCCTTTTTTAAACACAGCTACACTAACCGCAGAAACCAAATCCTATGGCAACAAATTCTAGAGTTTAATTGTGCATTGAATGAAAAAGAACTTTCTCCGATTAGTTTTAAATGTGCCACATGCTAACTTCATGGAGTGCCTACTAGTCTTTCTATTATCCAAAAGAGTAAATAACCGATTCACATCTACCTGTTCTAGACCTCTCATGATTTTAAACACCTCTATTATATCCCCCCCTCAGCTGTCTCTTCTCCAAGCTGAAAAGTCCTAAACTCTTCAGTCTTTCCTCATAGGGGAGCTGTTCCATTCCCCTTATCATTTTGGTCGCCCTTCTCTGTACCTTCTCTATCGCAACTATATCTTTTTTGAGATGTGGCAAACCAAAATTGTACACTGTAGAGTATGGAGGCATAGAACACACTTGAGGCAGCTTTCATCGCAGGCAGCAAAAGGCTGGAGCACACTTTGGCGCTCTCCTTTATTGTACATTCATACAAAGGCAGATGATGTGTCATTACATGATTGGCTACTTTCCCCATAGCAACAGATGAGTCCCTACACTATTGGATTTGGCTCAGGGGGTGTGCACGGATCATTTCATTGGCTGCTGAAATCTATACCTCCTGACTTTGTCCTGCCTCTGACTAGGGGACACCCAGCCCCTCCCCCAGGAATTCAAGGCTAAGCACAAGCCAGAGAAATACATGCAGTCAGGTATCCTTTCCTAGGCAGAGAGTTAAGCACAAGTGATGCTTTTATTCAGGCAAGGCCAGGGAGAAGGGAAGATAGTGTTTAAACCCTGATGAAATGGCTTGCTGGCAAGCGCATATTTCCCACATCTCACCCTTTCTGTTTTTGTTTAGGCAGCTCAATGAAGCTTTAGACCCTTACTGAAATCTGTTATGTCTTGGTATGGGCTGGAAATAGGGGAAGGGGGATTATGGAGAGAAGAAAGCTGATTCGACGTGGTGTGCCAGCTGTCGATGAGCTCCTGAATCTCCATATCACCCAGAGCTGGTGCAGGTGGTGTGCCAACGCTGCAGGGCTCATGATTCCCTATTAGGCATCTTACAAGACATCTTTGTATCCGGGCTGAGAGCAAGGTTTCAAAATGGATATGAGGTTTGGGTATGCACTGAATACAGCATCACAGGCAAATAATTAAGATAATTACAGTAATTATAATAGAAATCACCCCTTTGAGACCAGAAATATCAGGGAGCCAGGACCATAGCCAGTCCCATGGAGAAGTAGGTATTCTGTCTGAAAGTGGTGCATCAGCAACCATGGTTTCTATCTGCTCTATGGTATGTGTGAGGTTTGCTTTATAATCTGATATGTACACACAGCAATGAGATCCAATTAATGCACAAACACCACCCTTTAAGGCTAAAATAGTGTCTAAGGTATAGCTGTTCTGAATGCTACTTCTCTATTCTGAGAGACTTCTGTTGTGAGTAGTTTTAATGCATGGACTGTCTGATTAAATATGGCAGTCGTCCAGTTAGCTAGGACGTGTAAGTCTCTGTAATTCATAGCTGTCCCCATTGGGGGAAACAGGCTTCTAGCTATCTGAGTTTCTGTATACTTTTCTATGGGATTATTTATCGCCTCCCTTTTGTTACAGAGCCTTGCTTTGGGTAAATTTTTGACTGCATAGTATGAGGGGAGGATGTAGCCTAAAGTGCATCTGTCTTTCCATCTTGGGGAAATGTACATATATGCTCTACGCCCACATAACATCCATATGTTTCCTAACAGATTAGTGGACATGTCATTGGTTATCATTTGGGCTATATAACTACAAAAGGTAAATCCGTCATCCCCTCTATACTTTCTGTACTTGCTTGGGTCTCCCACTGCACATCCTGAAATCTGCCAATTGCATACATATGTGTGGTATAATTATGTAAGTGTTCAGTGATTAATACAAATGTTCGGTTACAATATGGATATATCCCACCTGAATTCCCTTTCCATCCCCTGTATCATAGTCCCAACAAAGAGCGGCAGTCTCTTGAATACAGCTACCAATGTGTAGTATGGTATTATTAACTGGAGAGTTAATGAAAACACCTCTCTGTAAAGGATAATTAGTCCATACTGTAAGGTTAAATGGTACAGCATGCATCAGTAGTTCTCCGTAGGCTTGGGTTGGCATGTGTGTGCAGATCCAACAGTCTGTTCGATTCAACAGGTGTGAAAAGTTCTGTGCATAAAGGATGAGGGTACAGAACACAATTGTTAATGAGTTGGCATTCAGGCAAGAAAAGGCGGCTAATAAGTTCTCTGGAGTTTTCTCAAGGCCTTGCTGTTCTAAGAGTTGTGCAGATTGGTCAGATAGGGCCTTGATCTGTCCCCAGGTCATGTGGTGCTGCTTTTTGCAAGGAGTCCGGTCTCTGTCCTTCTGAGGGCTGTGGAGGCTCATGGAGAAGTTGGGGATCGGGTCCTGTAGACCTGGACACCTTTCCACGGCTTGATACCTGTGGAAGCAAGCAGAGAAACATATCCTCGTTCCCCATTTTAAGGGAACGGGACCGTACCAGACATTAAATATTCTATACAAAACTGATGGCTGTGGGTGACTAACCCTAGTCCCATAATGATTACTCATGGCTGTGTTCTTATGTGAACCTGATATGTTTAGATGATTTAAACAATACTTTGTTCAGCCAGTCCTTCTTAGGGGAATTACTTTGTTCAGCCAGTCCTTCTTAGGGGAAAATTCAGGGGCAATCCCTCCTTTTTCTTTTTGTTTGGTCCAGAGCTCTTAAGGGTATGATTGGCTCTCTCCACAATGGCTTGCCCTGTGGTGTTGTAGGGGATGCCAAATAAGTATTTAATGTTCAATTATTGACAAAATTCATGCAAAGGAATGGCTGCAGTAAATAGAGCCATTATTAGTTTTCAGAACAGAGGGTAACCCCATTATCAAAAAAGTTTTTATGCAGTGATCAATTTTCATTCAGTAAAATAGCAATAAGTGTAAATTAATCATTTAAAGGAAAAGTCATTTGCAGTAAGCAGAATCAAATGACAAGTATATTAGACATTACATTAAACATATGTTACACTAGACTGACATATATTCATTCATCCTGCAAATATTCGTTTACACAAAACTGACACATATTCATCCATTCCGCAAATGTTCATTCATAGTCTTCTTGGCATCAAGACAGACAACAGATAACACATAATTTGAGCTAAAAATCTTATCAAAAAGTTATCAAAAACAAAATTAGATCAAGGATCAAAAGTCAAAAGGCGTTAGAAAAATGTTAAAATAAACTGCAAAGTGTTCACCTTCACATCTCCTCATGGCAGGAAGGCTGTAAATCTGGAAAATATTAAAAACTGGCATACAGCAAAAAATTACTAAGGTAAGGATTAAAGTGAGCTTCTTACTTTTTTAACCTTGGATAAATCAATTCTATTATTCAATTTAATAAAATCAATTTGGATTTGCAAGAAAAGGCTTGGGAGGGATTGCTTTAGATGTAGCAACCTCTATCAGTAAAAATTTTAAGGTTCAGAATTCTGTATAAATTTTGTGAAAAAGAAAATAAAACTGAAGTTTCTTTAATACAGAAGGTCTGTAGGTCTGAAAAATAAAAACTATTATACAACAGAATTATTAAAACAATAATATAATATAACTTGTAGAATAACATAGCGCCTCCTAGTGGAGACCCCATCATTACTTTATAGATTGCAACTATTGTTCCAGGTTGCAATCAGTAATACTCTGAGCTTACTTTCAATGTGGAATATCAGAATAGAATTTCTTCATATAATTATTAGAATAGGAAATTAAACACGCTGTACAGTAATCTCAGTTCAGTATTAACGAAGTTTGAAAGTATTAAAAGATTAACTAACATATAGAAACTAGAGAGAGAAACTGCAGGACTAAGTCCAGTTTTTTTTCTTCTTTTCAAAAGTTCTCCCTCCCTCCCCCATGAGTGGCAAGCAAGAGTTAACAGAAAGACAGTAAAGGGGGGGGAGGAGCAGTGTTTCTCAAAAGAAAAGAACTGCACCCATGGAATTAATCCTTCAGTCAATAGGAACTTAAAGATAGCATTGTTTAACAAATCAACCAGAGACAATGGCTTGGCAAGGACTTGCTGATTCCTTGCAGACAGATACTATTTTAATTTACTTTTGTCCTGAAAGGGAGAATCACAGTAAAAATCTGTGCGCTGGCAATTCAAGCAATTGCTTATAAACTTAAATCTCAGAGAAATGGAGTCATTTTAAATGTGAGCCAAATTAATTTTGCAAAAAGTGAACTTTCACATGTAATTTACACAGTACTTGTTCAAATTTCAGTACAGTTTTAACATAAGGTTCTGCATACACCCTCTGTGGGGGAAATACTCTCAAAGTATGCAGATTTTTTGTACTGAATTCAAAGACTAATAGAAACCATTTTTTCCAAATCTGTACTGTTTGTTAAGAGAAACCATTTTTTTTTTCATAGTGATATTTTCTTTGCTTGTAACGCAGGAGTCTAATTAAATCCTTTTTTTCATATTGATATTTTCTTTGCTTGTAACGCAGGAGTGCAGCTGCTTGGCCCAAGGTCTTATACGCTGATTTCTTTGAAGACCTGGGGGCATAGCCACTGCTCATGGCATTCCGGGCTGCACTCAACTCTATTGCTGCCACACCCAGCTCTTTAATTCCTTTTGTAATGGGAGAAGCTTGAATCCCTTTCAATAATTCCTCTCTTGTGAGATTTCCATGTTCTAGATGAAATCCCATGCTGACCGCGGCACATAAATTGTTACCGGGAGCAGTGGTTTGAGATGGTAATTTACCTGGACAAATTGGTGATGCAGAATCAATGACTGTCTCAGGCAATGGCAAATGAGGGTACAGGGAGAGGTTGGTGGGGGAAGGGGGTTGCAGGCAAGATGGAGGAAGGCTAGTTTTTCTGACCTCAGTGTTTCCAGTTTCCTGGGGCCTTTTCTCTGAGGTGGACGCAGAGGAAGCCACAGGAGCCATGTGAGTGTGTGTCCCCAGATGTTCTATTTCATTTTCTGTCCCCCTTTGTTCATGGTTCTTTTCTGTGATGGGGAAGGCTTGAAGTCCTTCCAACAATTCTTTTTCTGTAAGGTTTTCTTTCTGCTGAAATTCAATGCTAATCACCCCACCCAGGCCAGGTTGTGGCTCAATTGTTCTCAAGGGTTGCTTTTCTAAAGAAGTGGGGAAGGTGTGAATGGGCTTGGGTGTGGGTATGGAGAGCTGATACAAAGAATTTGCTGTCTCTGAGGGAGACTGAGCATAAGATGGGGGAAGGGTATTCTGATTGAGTCTGCCTGCTTCTAAAAGCACATGGTTTGAAACTGCTGTCTTTAAACTTTTTTTTTCTATGTGTTCGATGGCCTCTGTACATTTTTGCCAGATTAATCTTTGCTTTATGGGAGCTCTGGGAGCCGTATGAAGACAATTGCCGATTAAAATCCAGTCTTGGGTATTTAGAGTTCCCGCCTGTGAATACCAAGGGCAACGGCAAGCTATTTCACTTATTAATTTTTCTAAGTCCCCCAGGCTGACTTGCGCTATTTTTCTTCTGGTGATGAAATAATGATTATTGATGATTTGCTGCAGCTCTCTGGCATGTAGCCTCTGCTGTACAGTCAAATCATTGCCCATGCTCACGAATGTGGGGAACAAACTTGCTGAGAAATACTTTAAAGATACTAAAAAATACCTTAAAAATACTTACAATTGCAAATCTGTTGAACGGTACGTATCTAAAGCTATGACCAGCCGAAATGAGCATGGAGTTTATCATCACTGTCGGGCTCACCAGATGTAGAGTATGGAGGCATAGAACACACTTGAGGCAGCTTTCATCGCAGGCAGCAAAAGGCTGGAGCACACTTTGGCGCTCTCCTTTATTGTACATTCATACAAAGGCAGATGATGTGTCATTACATGATTGGCTACTTTCCCCATAGCAACAGATGAGTCCCTACACTATTGGCTTTGGCTCAGGGGGTGTGCACGGATCATTTCATTGGCTGCTGAAATCTATACCTCCTGACTTTGTCCTGCCTCTGACTAGGGAACACCCAGCCCCTCCCCCAGGAATTCAGGGCTAAGCACAAGCCAGAGAAATACATGAAGTCAGGTATCCTTTCCTAGGCAGAGAGTTAAGCACAAGTGATGCTTTTATTCAGGCAAGGCCAGGGAGAAGGGAAGATAGTGTTTAAACCCTGATGAAATGGCTTGCTGGCAAGCGCATATTTCCCACAGTACACAGTATTCAAGGTGCAGTCTCACCATAGAGTGATACAGATGCATTATGACATTTTCCATTTTATTCACCATTCCCTTTCTAATAATTCCCAACATTCTGTTTGCTTTTTTGACTGCCGCAGCACACTGAACCGATGATTTCGATGTGTTATCCACTATGACGCCTAGATCTCTTTCTTGGGTGGTAGCTCCTAATATGGAATCTAAAATTGTGTAACTATAGCATGGGTTATTTTTCCCTATATGCATCACCTTGCATTTATCCACATTGAATTTCATTTACCATTTTGATGCCCAATTTTCCAGTCTCACAAGATCTCCCTGCAATTTATCACAATCTGCTTATGATTTAACTACTCTGAACAATTTTGTATCATCTGCAAATTTGATTACCTCACTCATCGTATTTCTTTCCAGATCATTTATAAATATATTGAAAAGTACGGGTCCCAATACAGATCCCTGAGGCACTCCACTGCCCACTCCTTTCCATTGAGAAAATTGTCCATTTAATCCTATTCTGTTTCTTGTCTTTTAGCCAGTTTGTAATTCACGAAAGGGCATCGCCACCTATCCCATGACTTTTTACTTTTCCTAGAAGCCTCTCATGAGGAACTTTGTCAAACGCCTTCTGAAAATCCAAATACACTACATCTACCGGTTCACCTTTATCTACATGTTTATTAACTCCTTAAAAAAAGTGAAGCAGATTTGTGAAGCAAGACTTG
The DNA here is from genome assembly GCF_901001135.1 of Rhinatrema bivittatum. Taxonomy (NCBI): domain Eukaryota; kingdom Metazoa; phylum Chordata; class Amphibia; order Gymnophiona; family Rhinatrematidae; genus Rhinatrema; species Rhinatrema bivittatum. The sequence continues at coordinate 242,540,033 of NC_042621.1, read as the reverse complement.
CCTTGGGTAAAGCCATGCTGACTTTGTTCCATTAAACCATGTCTTTCTATATGTTCTGTGATTTTGATATTTAGAACACTTTCCACTATTTTTCCTGGCACTGAAGTCAGACTAACCGATCTGTAGTTTCCTGGATTGCTCCTGGAGCCCTTTTTAAATATTGGGGTTACATTAGCTACCCTCCAGTCTTCAGGTACAATGGATGATTTTAATGATAGGTTACAGATGGAAGAGAGATGTACAGTTGGAGAGAGATGTAATACAACTTGGGGGGGGGGGGGGGGAGGATCCAAAGAATTGCATGGATGGAAGATAGAAGGGGAGGGGCCTTAGGCATTGCATTTGTTGCTCCATTTATTTTGTCAGTACACGTATAATCTCATGAATGGATAGTAGGCATGCAAAATGGATGGTATGAGGGTATGTAGTCAGCAATAGATGTACGTGCATACTATGTTTTGCATGTCTACTATCCATTTATATGGGACATGTGTACTGCAGAAATGAATGGAGCAATGAATGCACATTTCTAAGGCCCTTCCTCTTTTAACTTCCATCCATGCAATTGGTTGGATTCTCCCCTCACTCAAGTCATATTACATCTCTCTACACATTTACATGAAGTATATCCTGGATTCCTGCCTGGTGTCAGCTCTTCAACCTGTTGACAAGCAACCAGGTAACCACCACACCCACTAGCAACTAAAATCCCCAGTTTTTTTCTCTTCAAGTTGCTGAATGAAGCAAACACACACACACACACACACACACACACACACACACACAAATGTAGACACAGAAAGGCAGATACACCACATGCAGAAAGACACAGAGAATCAGACAGGCATACCACACCTTGAAGAAAGAAAAACACAGACAAGGATATAGAGACATATACAGACATTGCATACCCAGACAGACACTCATAAATATAAGAACATAAGTAATGCCATACTGGGTCAGACCAAAGGTCCATCAAGCCCAACATCCTCTTTCAGATAGTAGCCAATCCAGATCACAAGAACCCAGTAGAATTCCAAAGAAAAGGTCTAGTCCTTCTCTTTCTTGCTCATAATCAAGGATAAGCAGTGGCTTTCAAAGTCTACATAGCTAATAGTGATCTCTGAACATTTCCTCTTGGAAAATGTCTAGTTGGATCTTTTGGTATTCTTGTGTAAATTCATAGTCAAGTGTTGATCTCTGGAAGATCTCTATTGAGAAGGTACAGAGAAGGGCGACCAAAATGATAAAGGGGATGGAACATCTCCATTATGAGGAAAGGCTAAAGAGTTTAGGACTATTCAGCTTGAAGAAGAGATGGCTGAGAGGGGATATCATAGAGGCCTTTAAAATCATGAGAAGTCTTGAATGAGTAGATGTGAATCGGTTAGTCACACTTTCAGATAATAGAAGGACTAGGGGGCATTCCATGAAGTTAGCAAGTAGCACATTTAAGACAAATCAGAGAAAATTCTTTTTCACTCAATGCACAATTAAGCTCTCAATGCACAATTAAGCTCTGGAATAGGGAATGGCTTCTGCTATTACTGGCATCTATAGCATGGGATCTTCTTAGTGATTGGGTACTTGCCAGCTTCTTGTAGCCTGGTTTGGCCTCTGTTGCAATTTCTTATGTTCTTATGTTCTTATGAGATGTAGTAATCATCTTGGAAGGCTTAAGTTGTTGAATTCAGAGGTCTGCAAGTTTATTTGATAAACTAGAATTTGGTGATAATATTTTGGGAATTTGGAATGACAGAAAAAATTCTTATTGTTCAGAGGGATTCATTGTGCAAGGGTTCTTGGGTTGGTTTGATTTTTTAATGGGTGAGTTACAGTCTCTAATTGTTTTTGTGTGGTTTTTTTCTATGTGATACAATGTATATTTTAATGAGGATTGACTGGTGGATTTTAAAAGCCTTATTAATTTATTTATTTAAAGTCTCTTCTATACCGATAGCCGTTCACACATCGCATCGGTTTACAAAAAACAAGAACTTTTGGGCAGAGCCCTTACATATAACCGATAGAAATACAATTAACAGGGAGAGTAGATAATACTGAAAGGCAACGCAAATTAATAAATCAATAAATAGATAAAGAACTATGAACATATGTAACAATGTACAAGAATCAATGGTCATAAAGCTTATGTGCACCAAAGCCAAGAGATACATGCATAACTAGACCTGGCACGTGCTTCATGGATTTTAAAAACCACACAAATATGCACTTATCTCCTCATACGCACACAAATCATAATGTTAAAAAATGGGGCAGGGCATGGGCGGGGTCTGGGCAGGACATAGGTGCGTCATGGGTGGGCTGAGTCTGTAACATGGAGTCTGCACTTAAGTATTTACATGCCGAGGTCCTCTACTGCATACATTTTCTTCTACTATGGACAGCATGTAAGTAATAAAATAACAAAAGCTAGGCTAGTCAGCATTTTTTTAAGATCGTGGCTAATAGAGTAAAAGGGAGGCAAGTTATCTAGGGGGTTTAGGAAATACTCTCCTTTACTGGGGCAAACTGGTAATGAACTGGGAAAACAGGTAATTGCATTGGCGCATGTATCTACTAAAATCCCTCCCACTTATGTGCTCAAGGTGGCATTTGCATGCACATGTGTGTCAATATAAAGCTGTGCACACATGTATGCACACATAGCCGTACATGCGCATTTTATAACCACGTGCACGTATACACAAATATATGCACGTATGTTATAAAATCAACGCATCCATGTGCATGAGGCAGCAAATGTGCGCACATGTGTGCACATGCATGGGTCTTAAAATTCACTTCTATGTTTTTGTATTATGGGGAGGATTAATTTTTTGTAAAAAAAATATTTTTTATTATATAAAATATTATTTAAGATATTACTTTACTGCTATGAATAAAAAAATGTGTTGATGTATGATTTAAAAAATTCACTGTGATCAATATTTTTCTAAATATTTGTAAAAAATGTCTTATTATGCTTTACAGCTGATGAATTTTTGATATAGTGAAAAGGAGGTAGAAGTGAAAAACCACACTCAAACAGTGACAGTCTATAAACAAGGAAGCCTGGTGTAAGTAGCTGTCCTCGGAAACTATTGAATCAAGCTCTCAGAGGTAATATTATGCAATTTATTGGTGAAGAGGCTCCTAGCTTCCAAAATGCAACTTTCGAAAAGTCAATCTATCCCCTGACACAGATACCGTGTTTCGCCAAAAATGGCTGCGTCGGGAGGGACTCTGAGGGCAATAACTCAACCACTTAAGCATTTATATATGATCATAGCAGGAGCCCTTACAGTTACCAATCTAGCAAATGTATTTTAAAATACACTTCCTAAATCAGCGTTCCTGTTGGGGGATAGATTGACTAGGAGATTCTTCACCAATAAATTGCATCTTATCACCTCTGAGTGTTTGATTGAATGATTTCCAAGGACAGCTACTTACACCATACTCCCTCGTTTATAGAATATTTGATATACTCCTGTTTTATGGGCACTTTCCCTGATATTTGCTATATTGAACGACCGAGTGGACCGTGTGTCCGCAAGGTCAAATTAATGTGGGCCCAGGCTCACTCGGTGTTCGAGTTAGCTGGGTGAGAGGGGGGGGGGGGGAAGGGGGGGGGGAGAGAGCGGGGGGGACGGAGTGAAGGGGTTCGTGGCGGTTTGGGATTGGCAGAGAGCAGTCGGTGGAAGGAAAACAGAAAAAGGGTGATCCTGATTGGCGGGGGGAATTTCAAATTTAGATTAGAGTCGGCAGAGCTGCGCGGGAAGGGACAGTTCGGGTTCGCGCGGCGGCGAGGATAGTCTGGCGTGGTAGTTGCTATTTTTAGCGTTACCACGTTGTACTTGCCTGGCTGTACTTTCTGCGGGGATTTGGAGCGGTTTCGAGCGGAGGTGGGCTATGGCTGACGAGAGGGCTGATGAGATCTCGTGGCTGGTGGAGTCGGAGGAGGCGGCATGGTTGCCGTTGGAGGGCGAGGAAATCGCGGCTGATGCAAGCGACGGCCTGGAGCGGGTGAGCGACGGCAGCGTAAGCGAGGGGGGCGAGTTGGAAAGGGATCGACGAGCTGACGTCGAGGGCGGAGTTTTCGGCGGGGGGTCAGGGCTACCGGCGGGTTGGGTCCCTGAAGCGACGGAAACAAATTCGGGTGCTAGCAGGGGCAGAGTGCTGAGAGTGCAGAGGGTGCGCGTTCGAGGGCGGGGGGACCTGAGGAGAGGGGCGGTGCCGTGCGAGTGGAGGAGCGGTCGGAGCCCAGGGCCGAAGGCAGCTGCATGGAGGCAGGGGGGTGAGTCAGTTTTGCGACGGGGGTCAGGTGCAGTCTCTGAGCCTGAGGGCCGAGAGGACGCGGCGGTAGACGGGGCAGGTGATGTAGATGGGGTTTGGGGCAATGGAAGGCGCGGTAGAAGGGGAAACTTGGGGAATAGAGGTGGGGTTCGGACAAGGAGGGGTCCGGGACTGAGGCCGCAAGGTGTCCGGGGTTTAAGGGATTCGGCAGCCAGGGGGCGGGGTTCCTTGGAGGCGGGGAAGGTACCGGAGGTCGATGAAGGGGTAGCTAGGGCAAGGGGTACTGGGGGTTCGGGAGGGGGAGTACGGAGCACAAGAGGTATGGGGAGAGCAAGAATGCAGAGGGTAGGGTCACGGGGCAGAGGGGAACCGGCTTCCAGCTCACGGTTGGCGGAGCATGCATGGTGGCGGTGTGGCACCAGGGGTGATATGGTTAGGGCTGATGATGATATTTTGGGTGGGGGTGACTGGAGGTTGGGTGGGGCAGAGGGGGGAGAGATTGGGAGGTTTTGCCTGTTTTGGGGCCTGCTCTCTCTTCGGATGTGGTGTCTTCCCAGAGGGAGCATGAGGATGAGGAGGCAGCTATACCTGGCCCTTCCCGTCGGGAAGCGTGGCGTAATGCAGTTCCGGCTGTGGACCAGATGGGGAGCGGAGAGCGAGCGATAGCGGCGGCAGCGGTGGCTGGAGAGGTTGCCCCGACGGGTGAGTTCGTGATTTTCCCAGGACCCGTTAAAAGAAATACTTTACAGAGCAAGGAGCGCGGAGGGCGGGGTGGCAGGGGAGTGCGAAGTGGTGCTGCGGAGGAGGGAGGTGAGGTGCGGCAGGACAAAGAGCTGGGGGTAAAGGGAGACGTTCGCGGTGGGACAGTCAAGAAGGGGAAGTCTAGGAAAAGGAAAAGGAGAGGGAGATCTAGTTCTTCGGACTCTTCCTCATCTTCGTCTTCGTCGACCTCAACGTCGTCGAGTTCGGCGGTCGGGGGGAGCTTTGGACTCAAGTGTTATGGCAGGAAGCGGTACTGCCCACGGGGCCCCCGCGCTGGTGGCACTAACTGAATTATGGGAGGAGGTGCCAAAATCGTTGCGGAAACGGATCAGACATCGTCGTTTCATTGACATTTTTCAATTGATGGAAGGTAGGCGCGGTAAGCGAAAAGAAAAGAAAAAGCGAGGAAAGAGTGACCGTTTTCCGGGTGCGCAGCAGAAGGTTGCACGTAACATCCACAATTGGATGAGAGCCTTCTTACGTTTGGCGAGTGTGGTTGGACGTCAGGACCCGGCACAGTATGGGCCGTTGCTGGCTTATGCAGATGCCATCTTGGCAGCCAGTAAGACCTACGACGGATGGTCGTGGTTAAATTACGATGAACGTTTTCGGGATAGGATGGAAGAAAATAAATTTATGACATGGGGCACTCAGAACGTTGGTCTTTGGCTGACTCAAATGGCGTCAAAAAGTGCACTTGGGGGAGCAGGGCAGGGAGTGGTGGCAAGTGGCGGCTTGGGGCGGTCCTTTCGGAAGGATTTACCGGGGAATGGGTCAGCAAAAAGTGGGTCAGGACGTTCGGACGTGTGTTGGAGATTTAATCGCTCCAACTGCATCTTCCCTGACTGCAAATTTCGTCACGCCTGTTCCAACTGTGGAGCGGTGCATCCAGCATCTCGATGTCCCAAGCGGCAGGGAGAAGGCCTTGTTGCGACCTCAGTTTCCAAGGGTTCAGGTAAAGGCGGGATTTGAACGGGCCTTTTCTCCTGTTCGGGTCTCCGCCATGCGTCCGTGGTTACGCCTTTATCCTAGGCGACGTGCAGCGGAGATCCTTTTGCAAGGATTTACGTTGGGTTTTAGTATTCCGTTTGAAGGGGGGGATAAGGTAGGGGGGGGGGGGTAATTGCCCTTCGGTTCGCCGGCTGCAGAGTGTGGTGCGTCAAAAATTGCAAGAAGAGATTGATTTAGGCAGGATTGCAGGACCTTTCAGTGTGTGTCCGTTAGAGGATTTGATTTTGTCACCTTTGGCGGTGATCCCCAAGAAGGAAGTGGGAAAATTTCGATTGATACATAACTTATCCTATCCTGAGGGGAAATCAGTCAATGATGGGATTCCGAGAGAACAGTGTTCCGTTCGGTATGCATCTTTTGACTCGGCAGTCAGGTTGGTGAGCAGTTGTGGACCGGGAGCTTTGATGGCCAAGGCCGACATCGAGTCAGCCTTTCGTTTACTTCCTGTGCACCCGGACAGTTTTCGTTTGTTAGGATTCCGTTTTGAACATGCATTTTACTTTGATAAGTGTATGCCTATGGGCTGTTCCATAGCATGCGCTTATTTCGAAGCGTTTAGTTCTTTTGTGCATTGGGTGGTGCGGCAGAGAGCAAAGTCGGCCCAGTTAGTGCATTATCTGGATGATTTTCTATTTGTGGGAGCAATGGACACAGGGGAGTGTGAGCATTTGGTAGCCTGTTTTCAGGCGGTAGCAGCAGTGTTTGGTATTCCTCTTTCAGCAGGGAAATCAGAAGGACCATGTACTAAATTAACTTTTCTGGGCATTGAGTTGGATTCGGTAGACAGGGTGTCTCGTTTACCGGAGGATAAGGTGGAGAGTCTGCGGGTGCTGGTTCGTGATGCGATAGGGCGCACCAAGTTAACCTTGCGTGAGTTACAATCCATTGTGGGGAGTCTGAATTTTGCTTGCAGGGTAATTCCCATGGGGAGAGTATTCTTGCGTAGGTTATCGCATGCTACTACTGGTATCCGGAAGCCTTTTCATCATGTCCGGGTTTCCAAAGCCATAAGAGAAGACTTATGCATTTGGGATGAATTTTTGCGGAATTTCAATGGGGTGGCCTTGTGGCAATCCAACTCGTTGTCAAATCACGAATTAGAATTGTTTACGGACGCAGCTGGGTCGTTGGGCTTTGGGGCCTACTTCCAGGGGTCGTGGTGTGCGGCTAGATGGCCGGATGATTGGGTGTCTTCAGGGATTACAAAAAATATCACCTTTTTGGAATTGTTTCCTATCGTGGTGGCGGTGCATATTTGGGGCTCGCAGTTACGGGGTAAGAGAGTCGTGTTCTGGTGCGATAATATGGGGGTGGTTGAAGTCATTAACAGAAGGGCAGCGCGTTGTATTAAGGTTTCCGAATTATTGCGGGAATTGTTTTTATGTTGCATGTCCTTAAACGTGACTATGTGGGCCAGACATGTACCGGGTGTGTCTAATGGGGTGGCCGATTCTCTTTCTCGTTTCAAGTGGGAAGTTTTTCGAGAACTGGCTCCGAAGGCGAAAGTTTGCGGAGATCCGGTCCCGTCTTCCCTCTGGAGATTTGGTACCCAGAATCTTGGAGCATGCTGCGAGCTTCATTAGCTCCGTCCACTTGGACAGGTTACATAGGAGGGGCGCGGAGGGTAACGGCGTTCCTGTGGTCCAGAGGTTGGAGGGGAGGGCCGATCGCAGACGTTGCGCTGGTACGGTTTCTGGAGCATGCCAGAAGTATAGGGTCGTCCAGAGCGGCGGTAGGGAGGCAAATGGCGGGATTCTCCTTCGTAATGAGAGCGCATGGTTGGGGGTTTCCGTCAGGGCGTTTCATAGTGCGGCGCATATTGGCGGGTTGGGCCAGAGAAAGGGAGCGGAGGCAGGATCAGCGGTTGCCGATTACGCACGAGGTGCTTCTTCAGTTATGGGGAGCGTTGGAGACAGTATGTTCTTCAAGGTATGAAACTGCCTTATTTCGTCTCGCGTTTGTGTGGGCCTTTTTTGGAGCGTTACGCGTTAGTGAATTGGTGGTGCGTGCGGCGGGTCGGCGAGATTATCCGGGTTTGCAGGCACAGGATGTGGTGGTGACTAACCGGTCAGTAAGATTGTGCATTCCACGATCCAAGATGGATCAGAGAGGGCGGGGTTCATCGGTAGTATTAATTGGAGTCCCTGGTTTGGTAACGTGTCCAGTAGTTAATGCGGTGCACTACTGTAGATTGCGTTCGGAAGGGGATGCGCAGTTTCTGATCCATGAGACGGGTAGGCCGTTAACGAAGTATCAATTTGAGATGGTACTTCGACGGACTCTGTCTGTCATAGGGCTGGACGAGAGACGTTTTGGTACACATTCGTTCAGAATTGGGGCGGCAACATCTGCTGCTAGTGCGGGTTTAACGGGGGGAGTCATTCAGAGGATCGGAAGATGGCGGTCGGGGGCGTATCGGGGGTACATTCGCCCAGGGGCGTGGACGTGTGGGAACGTCGTCTAACATCTGTTTCTTTTCAGGTGCGGGGTTGGAGGACATGGAGGTGTGGATCATCGGGCACTCCTATATTCATTGGGCACACAGACACGCTTGTGGGCGGCCGTATGGTCCCCATTTGGACTTGCAAGAAAGAAGGGTGCGGGTGCGGTGGCTGGGGCATCGAGGCATGCGATGGAATGACCTACTGCCGTGCGTCCAGAGTGCACGTACCCGTTTTGGATCGCCTCGGGTGTTAGTGGTTCACTTGGGTGGGAATGATTGGGGTAGAATAACTGGTAGGCAGTTTATCAGCATTGTGAGAAAAGATCTCATGTCAGTGTCGATACTATTGCCTACCACTATACTATGCTGGTCAGACATAATAATCAGACCGGCAATGGGGGATATCGTCCTTTGGCGCAGAAGCAGGTCTAAGGCAAACCAACAGATTGGCTCTTGGTTGGTACGTCTGGGGGGGGCGTCATATTAGACATGAATGGTCTTGGGGCAAATTGGGGGGTTTGTTTCGTGAGGACGGAGTTCACTTATCTTTTTTGGGGATGGACCTGTTTCTGAACTCCATTCAGGAGATGCTTGAGGTTTTGTTTCCTGGGTAAAGCAGTCCGCATCTTTGGGGGGCACGAGACATTGGATGTCTGTGCTAGTGGCGCTTGGCCCGAGCCACAAGTTTGTTATAGTATGGTTATGTCAAGGACGGATTTCAGATAGTCAAATGATGGTAGACAACTGGGGCTGTTGTCATTGAGTGGCCCCTTGCTGGTGAGAGGCGGGGGCCGCTTGGCCAGACTCCCTGCAGGATGCTGTAGGGGGTCCACTCAGGCTGGCTCCTGGCAAGTTGGCGGCAGGAGTCGGAGCCTGTTGTGTGGGGCCTGAGAACATCGAGCCGAGTGGCTGGAATGGCTATCCTGCCGGAAAGAGGCGGATACGCGGGGAGGTGAGGGATAGTCTGAAATCCGAATATGTATTTTGCATATGTATTTAAATATGTTTAGGTTGTATTATGGGGCTCGGGTCATTGGAATTAAAGCTGCGGCCTCTGTTTTACCCAATATCCTTCTGTTGGCAATTTTTTGGAATGGATGGGAGGTGATGAGTGAGTGAAGTCCTGGATGCCCATATTATGAACGACCGAGTGGACCGTGTGTCCGCAAGGTCAAATTAATGTGGGCCCAGGCTCACTCGGTGTTCGAGTTAGCTGGGTGAGAGGGGGGGGGGGGAAGGAGGGGGGGGAGAGAGCGGGGGGGACGGAGTGAAGGGGTTCGTGGCGGTTTGGGATTGGCAGAGAGCAGTCGGTGGAAGGAAAACAGAAAAAGGGTGATCCTGATTGGCGGGGGGAATTTCAAATTTAGATTAGAGTCGGCAGAGCTGCGCGGGAAGGGACAGTTCGGGTTCGCGCGGCGGCGAGGATAGTCTGGCGTGGTAGTTGCTACCCTCCCACCCACCCAATTTTGTATTGGGGATTATATGGTTGTACTTTGAGGGGAGTTTGTCGCAGCTGGGGGGGAAAAGGTGTTGTGTATAGCGCTTGGCCCGAGCCACAAGTTTGTTATAGTATGGTTATGTCAAGGACGGATTTCAGATAGTCAAATGATGGTAGACAACTGGGGCTGTTGTCATTGAGTGGCCCCTTGCTGGTGAGAGGCGGGGGCCGCTTGGCCAGACTCCCTGCAGGATGCTGTAGGGGGTCCACTCAGGCTGGCTCCTGGCAAGTTGGCGGCAGGAGTCGGAGCCTGTTGTGTGGGGCCTGAGAACATCGAGCCGAGTGGCTGGAATGGCTATCCTGCCGGAAAGAGGCGGATACGCGGGGAGGTGAGGGATAGTCTGAAATCCGAATATGTATTTTGCATATGTATTTAAATATGTTTAGGTTGTATTATGGGGCTCGGGTCATTGGAATTAAAGCTGCGGCCTCTGTTTTACCCAATATCCTTCTGTTGGCAATTTTTTGGAATGGATGGGAGGTGATGAGTGAGTGAAGTCCTGGATGCCCATATTATATATCTAGGTGGGTCAGTGGATTCTAGATTAAGTCAAAATTTTTTTTACCTTATTAGATCTTTTTAAACCCAGCTAAGACACCTCATCCTCTTACAATGAATTCCATAGTTTAATTGTATACTGAATGAAAAAATACTTTCCGCAGTTTGTTTTAAAAGTGCTACCTATTAGCTTCAAGAATGTCCTCTAGTCCTAGAACTACTGGAAAGGGTAAAGAACTGTTTCCTAGCAACTTGTTCTAACCCACTCATTATTTTAAAGCCCTCTATCTTATCTCCTTCCAGCTGTTTCTTCTTCTGGCTGAAGAGCCCTAACCTGTTTAGCCTTTCTTCATAGGGGAGCTGATCTTTCACCCCTTTATCATTTTGGTCACCTTTCTCTGTACCTTTTCTAGTTTTCCTATATCTTTTTTGAGATGGGATGACCAAAACTGGCCATAGTTCTCTATACAGTCACACAATGAATCAGTAGAGAGGCATTATTATATTTCCCATTCCTTTCCCTTTAATAAATACTGAGTTGAGTATATCAAAATGAATTTGAGATTCTTTACCTATGGAACCCAGCATCATGAACTTAGTTTGGACTATTCTACACTATATGCATCACTTTGAACGTATCCACATTAAATTTCATGTGCTATTTAGATGTCTAGTCCCCGATTCTTGCAAGGTCCTCTTGCCACAGTTGGCTTGTGATTAAATTACTTTGAATAATTTTGTGTCATCTGCAAATGTTTTCACCTCATTCATCACTCACTCTCTTTTCCAGATCATTTATAAATATACTAAAAATCACTGGTCCCACTAAAGACCTCTGGGGCACTCCACTGATAGAAATGACCATTCAGTCCTACTTAGTGTTGTTAACTTTCATCTGTGAAAATTCTGAACACTTGAACGCATGGAGTAAAATGTTCACCTATGTCCTTCCACACGTCTATTATTTTAAACTTTAATTACTTGCCTTATTACTGGAAAATTGTGCACAAAACGTGGTAAAACCAAATGATCCAAAATAAAAAAAATAACAATAAAATTCCATTAGAAAAGTCAGGAAAACTACAATTACTTAACAAGTGCCACCCCTACCATTAGGAAAACTTGTCTTTTTTTAATCTATGATATCCTTTTACCCACCACTGCCATCCCAGAGCCAGTGCAAGTGTATTAGATGCCCTAAGCAAAGCTTACAGCCTTGTGTGCCCCTCTCTCCTCCCCCCACCCACACATACACACACAATTAAAAATTATGCAGTTATTGTAACTGATTTTTCATGGAAAATAATATTCAAAAATACAGATTCTTGATGTAAAAAATATCACTTACAAAATATATATTATATTTAAAATGTACTGCTATGGAGCCAACCAGAAAACCCTGCAACAAAGACACTTGGGCCACATGTGGTATAAGGACTATTGTAATGTGTGTTGAGTATGGGCTTGGCCACCAGACAGCATTAAGTAAGCTGAATTACAATTATAATATAGTAATCCTCCCAAACTAAAACAGCACTAACTTCCAGCATGCAAGCAATAAAAACCCTACCTAAGAAAGGCCAACACTGTAAATATTACACTAGGCCCTAAAACGCCAATAAACCTTCTATTATGAGGACAGAAAAAGCCAGGCTGCAATAGATCCCTACACAGGAATTACACACTAGCAGAATACAGACAGACCCTAACCAAATACAGAATAAAGAGACAATAAAATATAACTAGAAACATGCAGACAAAAACTGAATTAGAAACTTCAATAAACCAGATTCTATAGTGTAAAATTAGAAAAATCCTTGTTCCTCATAAAATATCAAACAATGAAACCAAGAAATATAAAATACCATAATAGTGAAACCATACTAATAAAAGAATACATATTTCAAAACTGTTGACAAATAAAATAACATCTAATAATTAACATATTAACATTATAAAAAATGTACCAAACATCAATAAACTATTTCAAAACATCAGACACATCAAATAAAGTGCAAGAATGAAAACAAATAGGAGTAAATTTATATACCTAGGAACGTTTTGATTTTCTGTCATCCTGAGATTGTCATGAATTAGTGAGGGAGAGGAAGAAGGGTGCAGTTTATCCTCTCTCTCATACACTGAAACTCTGTATTCATTCTTTCTTACACATTTACTCTCATGTACACTCCCTCCCTCTCTCACATACAAACACAAATACTCTCTCACACTCACTGGCTCTTTCTCCCTCCTTCAAACATACTGGCTCATAATCACACATATAGGCTCTTTTACATTCACAGGCTCTCTCTCCCTCATACACACATACACACACAGGCTCTCTCACACTGCCTCTCCCTTCCTCATACAAACAAAAACACAGGCTCTCTTCACTCACACACACACACACACACACGCTCTCTCATACTCACTGGCTCTCTCTCCCTCACACACCCACACCCACACACCCCCCCACACACACCCCCCCACACACAAGCTCTTTCATACTCAATGGCTCTCTTTCCCTCATACACCCACACCCATACACATATACACATACAGGCTCTCTCACACTCATTGGCTCTCTCTCCCTCACACACATACATAGGCTTTCGCTCCCTCCCTCACAAACACACACACACACTCACACACATACACAGGTTCTATCATACTTACTGGTTCTCTCTCCCTCATATACACAAAGAGTCTCTGTCACGCTCACTGGCTCTCTCTCCCTTCCTCTATTTCTCTTTCTCACATATACACACCCACACACACTCAAACACAGGCTTTCTTTCCTTCCCTCCCTCCTCCCTCCTTTCTCACATAGAAACACAGACACACACACACACATACAGGTTCTCTCAAGCTCACTAGTTCTATTTCATTCACACGCACACACACACACACACACACACAGCTCTCTCACACTCACTGGCTCTCTCTCTTACCCTGACACACACAAATAGACTGACACTCATTAGTTCTATCTCCCTCACACATACACAGAGGCTCTCACACTCACTGGCTATCTCTCCCGCACACACACACATACATAGGCTCTCTCAGACTTACTGGCTTTTTCTCACACTCACACACAGGCTGTCTCACAATCACTGTTTCTATCTCTCTAACACACACACACACACACACACACACACACACAGGTTCTCTCACACTCACTGGCTCCCCCCCTCCCCCACAGACTCTTTCACACTAAGTAGCTGTGAAGGTCAGGGGGTTGTGAACTCTTCAAATGCTGCAGAGTTGATACTTCCCAGTTTGTGAAAACATGGATCAGGCCCCAGCAGGCAGAAGCAGATATGCCACAGGCTGGAATGGTAGGGGGTTGACTTCACCTGTGCCAGCCTCTTTCCCCTCAGATTGAGCCTTTGGGTACCGAGGCTGGCAGGACTTGTGGCAGAAATCCATGGAGACAATGACCAGCCAAAGGGTCAAGGCAAGTTCATATCAAACAAAGTCAGTGTCTAGGCAGAGATCAAGCAAGGTTGGTGTCCCATAGGAATAGAAACCATACATTTCATCAATGCCATTCAGCAAAATGACTTTTTGCCTCACATTTGGACTTAGTCTGTATCTCAGAAATACAGAGATTCTGAACTTTTGATAAAGCTGTAATACATGACTGACTCATCTCCTGTGCCAAGCCATTGTTTGTCTAAATGTCTGTGAAAGAATGAAATCTTCTTTCAACAATTAGAGAATGGAAAAGACAATGCGGGCATGCTGTGTGTACTGAGAGGTGACAGACCGGAAGCTTCAACCAAGACTCAGAAGTACCTGATAACCCAGTGTCCAGTTCTGAGAAGAGATATTATCAGATCCAAGGCAACTCACAGTTCAGCTGCCATGTGGCAGAAGGTTGCTCCCTTCCTGGGAGGGGGTGGTGGAAGCCAAGCTTGGGGGGGGGGGGGGGGGGTCAAGCAGTTGCAAAGAAGAACCAATCAGAATATCACACTTGTCCCTGTTTTTCATATGCATGAAGCTACTGAATATGCATATGTTATCTCTTAAAAGCGGCTGGGAAGAGGGGATCAACACTTGGCTAAGAAGATTCCATTGAAACCAGCAAGAAGCCATCTGATTAATCACTCCTTGTCCCACCCTGCAACCAAAGTGCTAGAGGAGATTCTGTGTTGTAACATTGCTGGGAAGAGCACCTCAAGTTCTGTGACTTTAGCCAGAGTTGTACTTTCCTGGTTTCTCTCTAGGGAAACCCCCCTGCCCTTTATCCAAGTACAGAGATCCACAGCCAATTTTTCACACAACTTAAATGACAAGAATCTTCAAAATGGTGAGACTGTGGTTTAGATCCTGTTCATTTCTGGGGTCTACGCCCGTCGGTCGCAGATGGCTGCGACCTCTCATGCTCACCTCTTTTCTTCCTGCACCATCAAGTCTGGGAAGAATGGTGGTCTCTGCTAATCCCTGCCGACCTCTCCGGCATTCCCGGGACAGTGTGGGCGCAGTCGACTGCCATCTTGGATCTGGAATTACTTAGGCACATGTGCGCAAGGGCCTCCTTTGTACACGTCATGGCGGGAACCTCGGGGGCGTTCCCTCCTGATGACGTCAATCCGCTATTGTATTTGACCTGACTGGCCCTTGCCTTCTACGAGATAGAAAGAGTTCCGTCTTGCTGAATCTGCCTCCTTCGAGGACTTCCTGTTCCTGACTTTGATCTTGGCATCTAACGCTCTGAGTACCCACTCCTCGGGGGCTCCCCTGCATTCCCGGCTATCCGCTCCTCAGAGGGCCTACCTGCCTGACTACTACCAGACCTGCTTCTCAGGTCTCTCTCTCTCCTGGAAACATCTCTTGTGAGTACCTCTACTGACTTCTACTATACAAACTGTATTGAAGATTTCCCATGGTGTACCCTGAGCCTCGGGCCACTACCGCCTTTCCTTCACTAGAAACTATTCAGCTTTTCCTGCGCTGCAGAGTATTGACACACCAACTACGGGAGCCACATCTGGGTTACGGCATCTCTACCAGTTCTTCAACATCTACTATACAGACTTCCTTGGCATACCCCGCTCTGTGGGCCCCTACCAGATCTGTATTCCTGAGGTGTCTACACTCATCAGAGGGGATCCCCGGCATACCCCGCTCCACGGGTCATTACCGGATCTTCTCATCTGTGGCCTCGCTCTGGGTATTCCCCATTGCTCAGGACTGTACTATTACATCTCCAACTCTGTGGACATTACTTTTTCCTTCCTTCATAATAAAGTCTCTACTTCTAGCTGGGTCCCACACCACTGAGACTATGCTTGCTGACGGTGAGGCTCACAGGGCTCCTCCCTGTAGGCGGAGACACCTCTCATCTCAGCCCAGGGTTCACATTCTTACAAAAAATAACACATGAGACCTGTTGTTGAGGTGCTGGCTGGAAGCAGAGGACTATCTTATATACCTGGACAGGATGCGATGTTATCAGCTAGTGCCCCAGGAATTCCCAGTAGCAGGGGATAATGGTTGTGCCAGTTAGTACAGAAAGGACTGTGATAGTAAGAATTTTTAAAGGGTCAAAAGTAAGTTGGGGCTGCTCAGGGGTGTCTGAAACATCAAACAAAAGGGACAGGGCATCTGCTCGTTGGTTCTTCTTGGCTGGCCAAAAGGTTAACTGAAAGTTGAACCGGTTGAAAAAGAGAGACCATCTGGCAGGGCAAGGGTTTAACCTTTGGGCTTCTTGGAGGTACAATAGATTTCTATAGTCAGTGAAGATAATAATGGGGTGAGTGGCGGCATCCTCCAGCAGGTGTCTTCATTTCTGCAAGGCCAATTTGATGGCCAAGAGTTCTCAGTCCCCTATGGTATTGTTGCATTCCAAGGGTAGAACTTCTTGGAGAAGAAAGAGCATAGTAGCTGTTTGCCATTGTTATTTTCATGGAAGAGCACAGTTTCGGCACTGATGAAAGAGGCACCTACCTCTAAAAAGTAAATTTTATTGGTATCTGGGTGGTGCAGAATGGGCCTTTTTATAAAGGCAGACTTCAGCTGTTGGAAGGCTTGGACTGCCTCAGTTGGCCAATTTTGGGTGTCAGCCCTCTTTCTTGTGATTGTGATGAGAGGTGCTATGACCTTAAATAAACTGTCTGTAATAATTGGTAAAGCCAAGGAAATGTTGAAGTGCCTTGAGTCCCACTAGTTGAGGCCCCTCCTCAAAGATGGTAGGATCCATCTTTAGTTCCTGGGCTGAGATGATGTAGCCAAGGAAGGCTAGCTCAGATTGCTCAAAGGAACATTTATTTAGTTTGGCACATCGTCCATTCTCTTGCAGCCATTGGAGGACTGCTTTTACTTGGTCACAGTGTTTGGCCAAAGATTTGGAGTATATGAGAATATCATCTAACTAGAAAAGAATGCAGGAGCTCAATAGGTCCTGGAAGATTTCATTGATCATTTTTTGAAAGACTACAGGGACATAACATAGTCTGAAATTCATCAGGAAATACTCATAATGGTCATGTCAGCTGTTGAAGGTAGTCTTCAATTCATCCCCTGTGCATAACCTTATAAGGTTGTAAGCCCCCATAAATCTAGTTTAGTAAAAGTTTTTGCCTTCTTGAAGCCAGTCAAACAACTCAGAGTTAAATGGTAGAAGGTAATTATTCTTCACAGTGATGGTGTTCAGGCTGTGATAGTTGATACATGGCTTGAGGGATCCATCCTTCTTGGCCACAAAGAAAATTCCTGCACCATCTGGTAAAGAAGGTGATATAAAACTCCACTTGAGGTTTTCTTTGATGTATTTAGACATGGCTTGAGTATCAGGAACTGAGACGGGATATACCCTTCTTTGAGATGGAGTCTTTTCCTGGGAGGAGATCTATGGGGCAATCATAGGATCAGTAAGGGGGCTAGGCTTTCTCCTTGCTCTTTGTTGAAAACATTGAGGAAGGTAGCATAGGACCAAGGGAGTCCTAGTAGTAAGGGAAGAACAGCTATAGTGATGGTCAACAGTGGTAAGATGGGTTGCAGGCAATGCCAGAAGCAATGGGGTCCTCAGATGGTGATCTCTGCATGATGCAAGTCATAATGGGATTACGTAATCGGAGCCATGATAACTCCCGGATGATGCGGTTTAATGACTTGGGTAGTACATAAAGGGTAATGTGCTCTTGGTGTAGTACCCTGGTCTTGAGGACGATGAGTATGGTAATAGCCAGGAGACTCCCCAGCAAGGGTTTCTTGCAGATGGAAGAAATGGTGATGGGGGGGGGGACCAAGATGGGTTACTAGAATACATTACTACTGGACCAGCCATTCCTGAATCAAGGAAGACCTCGGAGGTAAACTCATAGAGCCAAGTTTTATGGTCACTGGAACAATGATCTGGGTAGGGGAAATAGAAAGAGAAGAACCTAGGACCACCTCCCCAATCCCTGCTTTGCAGAACACTGAGTGGCGAAGTGTCTGGAAACAGCACAGTACATGCAGAAGTTCAGAAGCATGCACCAGTGCCTCTCCTCCACTGAGATCTTGAATTGGCCTATTTGCATGGGCTCCTCCTCTGAGGGGTTAGGCAAGGAGACCTTAGCAGGAACTTGTACTGCTCTTTGAAAAAAATAGTGCTAGGCTAATTTTTCTGCAGAAGGAGTCTCTTTTTCATGTTTTCTCTTGGAACGTATGTTAATCTTGATGCATAAGGTGATGAGATCAACTAAATCTGAAGGGACATCTCGCCCTACCAGAAGACTGCTACCTGAATCTCCTGGTTTCAGTGGAGTTTGGAGGCCATTGTCCAGAAGAGAATGGATTATTCCCCTAATGGTTTAGAGCTCTGATGGAGGTGGAACAAGCCTGTAGTTGCAAAGAAGAAATAGTCAGATTCATCAAAGCTTTTCTGGATATGGACCAGGATGTCTGAAAAATTACTCAGAATTGAATTGTTCCACTCCCATAAGGAAGATGACCACACCAATGCCTGGTCAGAGAAGAGAGAGATGATAACCATAACCTAAGTTTGGTCATTGGTGAAGCTGGTGACTTGCAGTTCAAAATGCGTGAGGCATTGGTTTAGGAAGCCACAGAAGACTTAGGGTCCCCATTATATTATAGAGGTGGAGCCAGATGAGGGTTTGGTGCTGACGGCGGCAGTGTTGGAGATGGAAACACCACTGGGAGTAGAGGCGGAGGGTCATTGATTTACATAGAATCTAGGCAAATAGCCAGACCCTACAGAAGGTCAGTGATGTGGGTGAGCTTATCCTGTTACTGTGGCATTCTGTAGCCCAGGCCTTGGATAAACTCGATGAAGGCATATCTGTGGATCCATGGCCTCAGCAATCTGTCATGCTCAGGGGGTTGTGAGTAGGGATGTGAATCGTTTTAGGACGATTAAAA
Source organism: Rhinatrema bivittatum (assembly GCF_901001135.1). NCBI lineage: Eukaryota > Metazoa > Chordata > Amphibia > Gymnophiona > Rhinatrematidae > Rhinatrema > Rhinatrema bivittatum. The sequence continues at coordinate 242,521,148 of NC_042621.1, read as the reverse complement.
TTATCGTCCGATAATTTTAATATCGTCTTAAACCGTTATGGAACACAATACAATAGAGATTCTAACGATTTATCGTTATAAATCATTAGAATCGTGAGCCGGCACACTAAAACCCCCTAAAACCCACCCCCGACCCTTTAAATTAAATCCCCCACCCTCCCGAACCCCCCCCCCAAATGAGTTAAATAACCTGCGGGTCCAGCGGCGGTCCGGAACGGCAGCGGTCCGGAACGGGCTCCTGCTCCTGAATCTTGTTGTCTTCAGCCGGCGCCATTTTCCAAAATGGCGCCGAAAAATGGCGGCGGCCATAGACGAACACGATTGGACGGCAGGAGGTCCTTCCGGACCCCCGCTGGACTTTTGGCAAGTCTCGTGGGGGTCAGGAGGCCCCCCACAAGCTGGCCAAAAGTTCCTGGAGGTCCAGCGGGGGTCAGGGAGCGATTTCCCGCCGCGAATCGTTTTCGTACGGAAAATGGCGCCGGCCATACGCGTATGGCCGGCGCCATTTTCCGTACGGAAAATGGCGCCGGCAGGAGATCGACTGCAGGAGGTCGTTCAGCGAGGCGCCGGAACCCTCGCTGAACGACCTCCTGCAGTCGATCTCCTGCCGGCGCCATTTTCCGTACGAAAACGATTCGCGGTGGGAAATCACTCCCTGACCCCCGCTGGACCTCCAGGAACTTTTGGCCAGCTTGTGGGGGGCCTCCTGACCCCCACGAGACTTGCCAAAAGTCCAGCGGGGGTCCGGAAGGACCTCCTGCCGTCCAATCGTGTTCGTCTATGGCCGCCGCCATTTTTCGGCGCCATTTTGGAAAATGGAGCCGGCTGAAGACAACAAGATTCAGGAGCAGGAGCCCGTTCCGGACCGCTGCCGTTCCGGACCGCCGCTGGACCCGCAGGTTATTTAACTCATTTGGGGGGGGTTTGGGAGGGTGGGGGATTTAATTTAAAGGGTCGGGGGTGGGTTTTAGGGGGTTTTAATGTGCCGGTTTTGCGATTTTTAGATTTTTATATTTTTCACGATTTTTCACGATTTTTCACGATATTTTACCCCCCCAAACGGCAACAATACGATTCCCTCCCCCTCCCAGCCGAAATCGATCGTTAAGACGATCGAGGACACGATTCACATCCCTAGTTGTGAGCCCTTGGACTGCTTCAGAGTTGATATTGCTTAGTTCATGAAATCACTGACTAGGCCCCAGCAGGCAGCAGCAAATATTCCACAGATTTGAATGGTAGGAGGATAACTTCAACTATATCAGCCTCTTCCCCCTTCAGGATGAACCTTTATGTTCTGATGCCAGCAGCACTTGGGGTGGAGATTTATGTAGTTAATGTCCAGAAGAGGGTTGAGGCAGGCTGAGATCAAGCAAGGTCAGTGACTAGGAAAAGTTCGAGGCAAGTAGAGGTCAAGCAAAGGCAGAAGGCAATCTGGGTCAGCAACAGAAGAACAGTCTGAGGGAAGCTAACAGGAGAGACAAGGCAAGGGTGAAACAGGGCAGGGGAACAAAGCAAGGCAGGGCAGGAGAATGGCAGGGCAGGAAAAAAGCAAGGCAATACTGCACAAATGCAGGAACATGGCAAGGTAAGGCAGGATAAGGCAGGAACTTGGCAAGGTAAGGCAAGGCAGGCCACAACAAGGCAACACACACACTGCAGTCAAGAGCATAAGAATATAAGTAGTTGCCATACTGGGTCCATCAAGCCCAGCATCTTATTTCCAACAATGGCCAATCCAGGCTACAAGTACCTGGCAAGTACCCAAAAACAAAGTATATCCTATGCTACTGATGCTAGTAATAGCAGTGGCTATTTTCTAAGTCAACTTGATTAATATCAGTTTATGGACTTCTCCTCTAGAATCTTATCCAAACCTTTTTTAAACCCAGTTACACTAATTTCAATAACCACATCATCTGGCAACAAATTCCAGAGTTTAATTGTGTGTTGAGTGAAAAAGAATTTTCTCCGATTAGTTTTAAATGTGCTACATACTAACTTCATGGAGTGCCCCCTAGTCTTTCTATTATCTGAAAGAGTAAATAACCAATACACATTACCCATTCTAGACCTCTCATAATTTTAAAGACCTCTATCATATCCCCCCTCAGCCGTCTCTTCTCCAAGCTGAACAGCCCCTACCTCTTTAGTCTTTCCTCAAGGGGAGCTGTTCCATCCCCTTTATTATTTTGGTTGTCCTCCTCTGTACCTTTCTCCATCGCAACTATATATTTCTTGAGATGCGGCGACCAGAATTGTACATAGTATTCAAGGTGCAGTCTCACCATAGAACGATACAGAGGCATTATGACATCCTCTGTTTTATTCACCATTATCCTCCTAATAATTCCTAACATTCTGTTTGCTTTTTTGACTGCCACAGCACACTGAGCCGATTATTTCAATGTATTATCCACTATGACACCTAGATCTCTTTCCTGGGCAGTAGCTCCTAATATGGAACCTAACATCATGTAACTACAGCATGGGTTATTTTTCCTTATATGCATCACCTTGCACTTATCCATATTAAATTTCATCTGCCATTTGGATGCCCAATTTTCTAGTCTCACAAGGTCCTCCTGCAATTTATCACAATCCGCTTGTGATTTAACTACTCTGAATAATTTTGTATCATCTGCAAATTTGATTACCTCACTCGTCGTATTCCTTTTCAGATCATTTATAAATATATTGAAAAACATGGGTCCTAATACAGATTCTTGAGGCACTCCACTGTATACCCTTTTCCACTGAGAAAATTGTCCATTTAATCCTACTCTCCTTTTCTTGTCTTTTAACCAGTTTGTAATCCACAAAAGGACATCGCCACCTAAATACCAACATTTCTTAGAAGCCTTTCATGAGGCTGTTGATGAGGTACTGGCTGGATGCACAGGACTTGCTTATATACCTAGACAGGATATGATGTCATCAGCCAGCACCCAAGGAAGTCCCGATAGCAGGGCCTAAAAGAGGAGCTCCTGGTGGATGTTGCACAGAGTGGGACACTATGCCAGAAGTGCATAGAGGTAAGGGGCATTACAGTAGTGCTCTCTCTCCTTCATACACAGACACACACACACATACAGGTTCTCTCATACATACTGGCTCTCTCTCCCTGAGACACACACATACACAGACTGATTCACACTCATTGGTTTCTCTCCTTCACACACACACACAAATTCTCTCTCTTTCTGAAATTCACACAGGCTCTCTCAAACCCATTGCCACTCTCTGCCTCATACACATGAACACACACACACACACACACACACACACACACACACACACAGAGACCCTCTCACACTCAATGGCTCTCTCTCCCTTAAACACACAGGGGCAGATTTTCATAGGGGTACGCAAGTAAGATATGCGCGTACCCCCCGAAAACCTGCCCCAAGCTCCCCCTGCACGCGCCGAGCCTATTTTGAATAGGCTCGGCGGTGCACGCAAGCCCCGGGGCTTTCCTGGGGGGCATGTCAGGGGGGGCATGTCTCGGCGGCGCATCATCCGGGGGCGGGGCTGCAGGCGTGGTTCCGGCCCAGGGGCGTTTCGGGGGTGTGGCCGAGGCCGCTGAAACCGCTTCCAGGCTGGGGAATCGCGTGTGAGTTACGCGATTCCCCAGCCCTCAGGCAGGTGTAAGTTTTCTAACAAAGGTAGGGGGGGTTTAGATAGGGCTGGGGGGGTGGGTTAGGTAGGGGAAGGTGCAGGGGGGGTGGTGGTGGAAGGAAAGTTCCCTCTGAGGCCACTCCGATTTTGCAGCAGGATCGGAGGGAACGGAGACAGACTGTGCGGCTCGGCGCGCACAGGCTGCCAATTTTGGGCAGCCTTGCGCGTGCCGACCCCGGATTTTAAAGGATATGCACAGCTATGCGCATATCTATTAAAATCCGGAGTACTCTTGTTTGCGCCTGGTGCGCGAACAAATGTACGCACAGGCGTACTTTATTAAAATCTACCTCACAGGCTTTCTCATACTCGTTGGTTCTCTCCCCCCCTCACATACACAGGCTGTCTCACACTCTCTGGCTCCCTTCCTGCCCCTAAGACAAAAAATGTTTTCTTATACTCCAGGGCTCTGCTTCAGCATGCTGGCAGCCTCACTGGGCATCTTTTTGCTCCTGCCATGGGCAGGAAGGTAGATGTTGAATGCCCAGTTGGGTCTCTTGTTTTTATGCCATGGCAGGAGGGCAGGCATACACAGCCCCAGTGGGCATCTTCCTGTTATTCCATTGGTGCAAGGGGGAGATTCTGAAGGCCCCAATGGGTCTCTTGCTGTAGTGCCATGGGTGGGCAGGAGGCGGGATGTAGATGGCTCCTCTGGGCCTCTTTCTTTTGCACATGGGCTGGTGAGGGGAGATGCTGAAGGCCCTGTTTGTCTCTTGCTGTTGCTCCACACACAGGAGGGGATCCCTAGTGGCAGAAGACTGCAGGGAGAGGGGTGTATATGCAGGCACCTTTTAGGTGGTAGTGCAGTATCACTTTTGGCTGTGGAGTTAAACCACAGCTCTTTCAGGCTAGGTTTTGAGATTCATCAGCTTGTGGGTGGCAACATAGCTGCTGAGCTGTACTGGATGGTTAAAATCCAAACAATTTCCAGGTATTTTAGCTCTCCATCTGTCTTCAATAACTGCCTTTAAAATCTGTACTGTCTGGAGAAAATCTGGACAATTTGCAACCCTAGTTTTATTCTCTATTTTCTATCCTATTGCCAGTTACTAATACCAAAGGATATTGCTTTCTATCCCATTTTCAATGTAAACCGGTACGATAAGACACTAGTCTTGAGTATCGGTATATCAAAAGAATCTAAATAAATAAAATAAATAAATGACTCTTTAATTTCCTGATGAGCCTTTCATGAGGGACTTAGTCAAACGTACTTTGAAAGTCTAGCTACATTATATCAACTGACTAACCTTTGTCAACTTGTATTAACCCCTTCAAAAGAAATCTAACAGATATGTATGACAAGACTTCCCTTTGCTGAATTCATGTTGGTTTTGCCCATTAATCTGTGCCTATCCAGATGGCCAATAATTTTGTCCTTCAGAATAGCTTCTATTATTTTGCACAGTATCAATGACAAGCTCACAGTCTGTCTCAGCTCTTCTAGACTGCCACTATAGCCTCCAGAGATCAAACTTATTTTCTGAAAGCCAGGAGCTCTTTGCATCACACATACACAATCTTTCACCAGCTGCTAGATAAACATATTTGTGGCACTCAGTACAAAACGCTGGAAGACTCCTATCTTACTACTGTGCTGATACTTGCATATTAATATTTTTGAGTGGTTAGTTAATAAAGATTGCTAGGGAGTAGGAATGCTTACATACACACATTCCAGTGGGAGCACTAATAGGAGAGGATCACCTTGCTGGTGGCTGAAAGGAATCAGTAAGTTTTTGCTTGGGACATTGTCTTTTTTAAAAGTATTGGGGCAAAGTTAACTATTTGGGAATATTATTTAGTGTGTTTGTGTGTTTGTGCTTTTAATTGTCAGTAAGGTAGCGAATAAACAAGTTAGACTGTATTTTTAAATAGTCAGTCAGTAAGGCAGCTAGTAAGCAGTAATTAGTGTGTTTATTTTTAAAAGTCTGTAAGGCAGCTAGTAAGCAGAACTGAGTGTTTGTATTAAAAAAAAAAAAAAAAGTAGCCAGAAGCTAGATATAAGCTAGGAGCAGTGTATACCTAAGTAAAAAGGTTGAAAAGTCAAGTTCAGTTACTCACCTTGGAAAGGGGAAAGCCGACAGTCGTTCAGCAGCGCATGGTTCGGAGAGAGGTATCCTCAAAGGATACTAATGATGCATTAGAATTAGGGCATCCCGACAGTGAGGTTCCAATAATAAGAAAAGTAGTCCAAGTGCCTGTAACTAAAAGCTCACCTGAGCTAAAAAATGGTGGGGCTGCTTGGCAATGGTGATCATAATATGATCACATTTGAATTAATGACTGGAAGGTGGACAGTAAGCAAATCCACGGCTCTCATGCTAAACTTTCAAAAGGGAAACTTTGATAAAATGAGAAAAATTGTTAAAAAAAAATGAAAGGAGCAGCTACAAAAGTAAAAGGTGTGCAAGAGGCATTGTCATTGTTAAAAAAATACCATCCTAGAAGCACAGTCCAGATGTATTCCACACATTAAAAAAGGTGGAAAGAAGGCAAAACGATTACCGGCATGGTTAAAAGGGGAGGTGAAAGAAGCTATTTTAGCCAAAAGATCTTCATTCAAAATTTGGAAGAAGGATCCAACAGAAGAAAATAGGATAATGCATAAACGTTGGCAAGTTAAATGTAAGACATTGATAAGACAGGCTAAGAGAGAATTTGAAAAGAAGTTGGCTGTAGAGGCAAAAACTCACATTAAAAACTTTTAAAAATATATATGCAGAAAGCCTGTGAGGGAGTCAGTTGGACCGTTAGATGATCGAGGGGTTAAAGGGGCACTTAGAGAAGATAAGGCCATCACGGAAAGATTAAATGATTTCTTTGCTTCGGTGTTTACTGAAGAGGATGTTGGGGAGGTACCCGTAATGGAGAAGGTTTTCATGGGTAATGATTCAGATGGACTGAATCAAATCACGGTGAATCTAGAAGATGTGGTAGGCCTGATTGACAAACTGAAGAGTAGTAAATCACCCGGACCAGATGGTATACACCCCAGAGTTCTGAAGGAACTAAAAAATGAAATTTCAGACCTATTAGTAAAAATTTGTAACCTATCATTAAAATCATCAATTGTACCTGGAGACTGGAGGATAGCTAATGTTACCTCAATATTTAAAAAGGGCTCTAGGGGTGATCTGGGAATCTACAGACCGGTTAGCCTGACTTCAGTGCCAGGAAAAATAGTGGAAAGTATTCTAAACATCAAAATCACAGAACATATTGAAAGACATGGTTTAATGGAACAAAGTCAGCATGGCTTTACCCAAGGCAAGTCTTGCCTCACAAATCTGCTTCACTTTTTTCAAGGAGTTATTAAATGTGGATAAAGGTGAACCGGTAGATGTAGTGTACTTGGATTTTCAGAAGGCGTTTGACAAAGTTCATCATGAGAGGCTTCTAGGAAAAGTAAAAAGTCATGGGATAGATGGTGATGTCCTTTCGTGGATTACAAACTGGCTAAAAGACAGGAAACAGAGAGTATGATTAAATGGACAATTTTCTCAGTAGAAGGGAGTGGGCAGTGGAGTGCCTCAGGGATCTGTACTGGGACCCTTACTTTTCAATATATTTATAAATGATCTGGAAAGAAATACGATGAGTGAGGTAATCAAATTTGCAGATGATACAAAATTGTTCAGAGTAGATAAATCACAAGCAGATTGTGATAAATTGCAGGAGGACCTTGTGAGACTGGGAAATTGGGCATCAAAATGGCAGATGAATTTTAATGTGGATAAGTGCAAGGTGATGCATATAGGGAAAAATAACCCATGCTGTAGTTACACAATGTTAGGTTCCATATTAGGTGCTACCACCCAAGAAAGTGATTTAGGAATCATATTGGATAACACATTGAAATTGTCGGTTCAGTGTGCTGTGGCAGTCAAAAAAGCAAACAGAATGTTGGGAATTATTAGAAAGGGAATCGTGAATAAAACGGAAAATGTCATAATGCCTCTGTATTGCTCCCTGGTGAGACCGCACCTTGAATGCTGTATACAATTCTGGTCACCGCATCTCAAAAAAGATATAATTGCGATGGAGAAGGTACAGAGAAGGGCTACCAAAATGATAAGGGGACTGGAACAGCTCCCCTATGAGGAAAGACTAAAGAGGTTAGGACCTTTCAGTTTGGAGAAGAGATGGCTGAGGGGGGATATGATAGAGATGTTTAAAATCATGAGAGGTCTAGAATGGGTAGATGTGAATTGGTTATTTATGCTTTCGGATAATAGAAAGACTAGAGGGCACTCCATGAAGTTAGCATGTGGCACATTTAAAACTAATCAGAGAAAATTCTTTTTCACTCAATACACAATTAAACTCTGGAATTTGTTGCCAGAGGATGTGGTTAGTGCAGTTAGTATAGCTGTGTTTAAAAAAGGATTGGATTGTGTCCTTAAATACTCAATTAAGAAGAAAAGAATTTCTAGTATTGAGGGAACAAGTTACACAGCGGGGAGCTAAGTTTATCTTACGTTTCCCTTGTAGATGTATTGTTCTCTATCAAAACAATAGATATATTTTTAATCAGGTTGACCAGCTACGAGCTTTCCTGGACTCCTAGTCCTATAGTATCTCCTAGTATAATATGGGGGATTAAGAAAGATATGGATCAGACACATTATCTTTGAGATTTTTCTTTGGTATAGCCTGCTCAAATTTCTGTCCACCAATTTCTGCAATTACTAGTGAATTATTTTTTCTAGAATGCACAGAATGTAAACTATGTTTTTGTTTAAATTTAAATGTAAGTTTCTATACACAAGTTAAGTATACAAAACTGTGTATTTCTTTTGTAAAATGGAAAGATTAATAAAAATTATATATATAAAAAAAAAAAAAGAATTGGATAAGTTCTTGGAGGAGAAGTCCATTACCTGCTATTAAGTTCACTTAGAGAATAGCCACTGCCATTAGCAATGGTAACATGGAATAGACTTAGTTTTTAGGTACTTGTCCGGTTCTTATGGCCTGGATTGGCCACTGTTGGAAACAGGATGCTGGGCTTGATGGACCCTTGGTCTGACCCAGTATGGCATTTTCTTATGTTCTTACATCAACCAGTTATCCTCATACTTATTTCCTTATAAGTCGGGGCCTTTGTTGGTCACAGTATGAATCTAATATCTCTTTTTCCCTTGTCATTGAAGCAGAGAGTACTGATGGAGTTGCATCAACAGTATCAAAGCTTATTGGTTAAAGGGTAGTAACCATCACACCAGCAAGTTATTCCATGCACTCTTCTTTTCCAACCTTCAGCCTTTAGGGATCTACAATATTTATCCCATGTTTTGGATTTCACCACCTCATCTGGGAGGGCATTCCAGGCATCCACCACCCTCTCCGTGAAGAAATATTTTCTGACGTTTGTTATGAGACGTCCTCCCTGAAGTTTCATTTTGTGACCCCTAGTTCTACTGATTTCTTTCCAATGGAAAAGGTTTGATGTTTGTACATCATTAAAACCTTTCAGGTATCTGAATATCTTTATCATATCACCCCTGCACCTCCTCTCTTCCAGGTTATACATATTCATATCCTTCATTCTCTCCCTATAGGTCTTCGGATACTGACCCCATACCATTTTGGTAGCCCTTCTCTGGTCTGCCACCATCCTGTCTCCATCCCTTGTGAGATAAGGGCTCCAGAACTGAACACATTACTACTCCAGGTGAGGCCTTACCAGAGACCTCTACAAGGGCATCACCACCTCCATTTTCTTACTGGTTATTCATCTTTCTATGTAGTCTAGCATTCTTCTGGCTTTAGCTATCGACTTCTCACTTTGTTTCACCATCTTCAGATCACCAGAAACTATCACACCTAGGTCCCTTTCACAGTCCATGCTCATTAGTCTTAGTTATTACAATAAAATATGGCTGGTACTTCAAATAAAATAATATTTGCTGTCAACATATTCAATTCTAGAGAGTTGTGGAGGAGGGGGGAAAGTATGAGTAGGCAAATTAGCATACGGGTACAGTGTGCATATGTTCACTCCTAACTTCAATATATAAGGATGAGATACTTTAAACCCTTCTAAAATAATGCACTGAAAAAGCTGTAGTGTGAGAACTTACACTGTAATATGGCTGTTGTTATCCAAAACAGAAAGATAAAGATTCTGTACTACTTCTGATTTTATTACCTGTAGATTTAGGGGTTATGCTGGTTTTATTATCTTGTATATCAAACTATCTTAAAAGGATTGAAAAGACACCAGCGCATTGCTTCAAGATTTATTTATATGTAGGGATTCTAGAAATACACCAGTGCTGAAGAATTTTACTATGGTGGATCAGTGTACTAAATATTTTATGAGCACCCTGTAACATCATCTGTATTTCTCAAGTGAGCCAGTAAAATTGGCTAAATTTAAAGTAACTCTTATAGAAGTACATTATGTGAAATGTTCATTATTTTCTCATGTTTTCTCTTTTTTCTTACTAGAGTTTTCTTATCTTTATTGTACATTACAGCATAAATCTATGCAACTATAGTCTTTTCTGGACTTTTATCATCAATTCCTTATTACAGTAACCCGGGCAGACGCGACCATTTGTCACTAAGGGAGGGGGGGGGGGGGAGCGACCACAGCACACACTCACAGATTCCAAACATCATAGAGACCAAATGTGGGGTAAACCTGGCCACAGCTTTATTAATAATAACTATAACAATGTACAACCATAACCGTGTCCCTGAGCTATAACATAGATCAAACTGCCAAAGCGCCCCCCCCCCCCCCTTATGTGCAGGCAGCATGTCGCCTCCAGCCCAGCTATCGCAACCAAGCAAGACCCTGTTTTCTGGGAAGTAATTATCTCCAGGGCGTTCCCGGTCACCCATCTTGCTTAAGCAAGGTGACTGCCTAATCAAAGGGTAGAGGAATCTGGTCTATTGCTGCTCTGGGGCCAGCGAGCCCTGGTGACAGACAGCCCCCATCATATTGAAGTATGGTGTACCATATGCTGTGCACTGCCTCCAACTGGTGGCCCCCCTCCTGGCTCAGGTACCCTGCCATAGGGCCTAGATAGAAAAATGGCTTGTTTGGGACCCTCTCCCAACACAACTGCAGCCAATAACTAGGAGCCCAACAACACCCTGTAAATAGCCTGCCTCAAAGTGTTCAAGAACAAGTCCTATCCCATATCTAAGAGATGGACCCCATCATTGCGGAATAGCTTCATGCAATCCATGCATAACCAGCCATGCCTCAGTGAATGCCACCAAGATGTTCGGTGAAATACCCAATATGCTTGTTTAATTTCTTCATTCAGCTTCCCCAAAGTGGTGAGTATAGGAATCGGCGATGAGGGATGATCTCCGACCAAATGACCCTAGTGTGGGGCATTAAGGACAAGATGAACGCGATGTCATTCCTCATATTGTCCAGGAGCATCCATCCAGGCATGTTTCCCAAATTGTTACCTCTGAGGTATATGATTTATAATTCAGGAGGGGGAGCTCTTATTAATTGCTGCCTCAGCAATGAATTGCTGGTCCCAGCACATGCCCCTCTGACCCAGCCATTGCATCATCTCATTCATTGCTGCTATGCCCAGTTGCCCACCAATGGTATTTTTCATTGCGTGCTGCTCTGCCCAAAACACAAATGAGTGTCCAGTGATCCATATCATTCAATGTCATCAGTGGGGCCCTGAAAGACTGAAGATGTTAAAATTGCCTTAGGGAGGGGGGATGATCCCACCCACGAGATTCCATACCCAAATCGCTATGGTGTGCCAAATCCCAGGGATCCATTTACCTGTCTAATATAGGACAGATATGCAGGGGAGAACCATCTACCAATATGCTGGATAGTGGTACCCAACAACCCAGATGCAGCCGTGCTAGAGGCCGCACCAATCTGGAATGAGTGCTTTCCAAACTGTTCTGACCTCAGCTCGGCCACATTTAGGACACGCTTAAGGATGGCGTTAAATTGATACTTGCTCAGAGGGAGTGAGTTGGCATGCAATAGAATCTGTAACCCCCCCAATGGGCCCTGTATCGTGCCACATTGGCAACAGGCATGTAGCCAGAGCTGGTACTTCCACGAGCATGACCAATGCCCCCGGCCGAGCTGGTTGGTCTTTGATTTCCATGGAGTCAGCTTTTTGTCAGCAAAGGAGACATCATAGGCTCGGAGGACAGAGTTGTCATGTCTGCAACTGGCTGCGGCCACTAATTCACTCATCGACACGTGGCAAAGAATGCAATGCAAAAGGCAGCTCCAAACAGGACCAACTCTAAATTGTCCAATACCACTGAGGGCAAACAGTGCCATAGGGCTAGCAGGTGATCGTGCAATATAGTATGGCATGCGTCAGGAACGTGTGGATTGTATTTGGCCTGTCCTGCAAGGCCATGCCTAACCGCAAAGTCTGTAACTGGGTTGGGCAAATCCTGGGCCTTAGCAAAAAAGGTGTAACCTGCCAGATTAGTTTGGACTGTGCCTCGAGATGTGCCATGCTGCTTAGCCTGCACAATATATTTCACCATCCTGTGTGAAATACTTGGGTCCTCTGACTGGTCAGAGGCTTCCAGGAAATCCAAGACTTCATTATATCCCCTCAGGCATGCTCGCCAAGTAGATGGTGTGATTGACTAGTGCAGCAAGTCAAGTGCATCCTAGCTCCAATTCTCCAGAGGTGTACAGGAACCAGTGTCCTCTTCTCTTTGGCATCTGGAGCAAGCCTCTGGAAGTCTTCCCACTTGAAACAAGAAAGACAATCAGCAATCTTGTTGTGAAGGCCAGGAATGTGCCTCACCCACGCCATCACATTTATCTGCAAACACCTCAAGAACATTATCCTCAGGAGTTAAGAAACTGGAGCGCATCTCGCAGATTGCTGATTGATTATGTTGACGACTGCTAGGTTGTCACACCAGAATATCACCTTTCTGTTCACCAGTCTCTCGTTCCAAATATGGAGCACAACTACTATTGGGTACAGCTCCAGAAAGGTGATGTTCAACATGATCCCTGATGCCACCCAACTCTGTGGCCATATCTCTGTGCACCAGCTGCCCTGACAGTATAAGCCAAAGCCAAAGCCAATGCCCCCCCCCCCCCCCCCCCGAGGCATCAGAGAACAACTCCATGTCAAAGCTGGATTTTGGTGGGGGTAGCCACACTACTGAGCCATTGAAATCAGCCAAGAATCTCTTCCACACCCTGAAATCCTCATGCATAGCATGGGTAACTCTCAAGTGGTGGTACTTCCTCCTGACTGTCATGGACACAATAATCAATTAGTGTAGAAATGCCCACCCCCATTGGGATTACCCGACAAGAAAAAGCTAGGCACTCAATTAGGGACTGCATGATGGCTAGGGTTACTTTGCGAGCCAGGCATGCACCATGGGAGTCTGGACAACATTTGAATGGTGTTGAGCTTGATGCCAAGGAAAGCAACTTATTTGGCAGATCCAACTTGTCCACTGCCAGTGGAACGCCAAAATCTCTGGTCATGATTTGAAAGCTGTCAAAAAGATTGCAGCACACGCCTGAGTTACAAGGGCCAATGAATAGGAAATTGTCCAAGTAGTGAACGATGGTTGTCAAACCCGTGCGCTGGAACAACTCCCAATGCAAGAAGGTGCTGAAAGCCTCAAAGTGAGCACACAAAGCTAAGCACTCTATGGGCATGCATCTATCAAAGTAATAAGCACCCTCAAAGAAGAACCTCAGCAGAGGGAAGTTGTCCAGATGCCCATGTAAGATCCAAAAGGCAGACTCTATGTCCACCTTAGCCATGAGAGCCCTCTCCCCACAATTCCTGAGTAGGCCAAGCGCACTGTTGAAGGGGGCATATTGATATGTGCAGGCCTCCTGAGGGATGAAATCATTCACTGTCCAAACAGCTGGGTAAGAAAGGTTATGTATAAGCCTAAACTTACCCAGCTCTTTCGTGGGCACCACCTCCAGTGGTGATAAAATCATTCTACTGAAAGGAGATAGGGGGAAGCAGCCCGCCACCCTACCAAGACTATCCCCATCGTCAGCTTTTCCCTCTCACTACTTTGGAAAATCTGGTTGCAGAAGGTGCATTCGTGTGGGTAGCTGGGTTCAGAGGATCCTCGTAAGGGATTTTGAGGCCATCCTTAAAACTGTCACTGTCATGGTGGTAATCCCCATATCTGAACATAAGAAGATAAGAACATTAAGAAGTTGCCATACTGGGTCAGACCAAGGGTCCATCAAGCTCAGCATCCTGTTTCCAACAGTGGCCAATCCAGGTTATAAGTACTTGGCATGTACCCAAAACATTAAGTAGATTCCATGCTACTACCAGTACTAGGAGTGGCTATTCCCTAAGGGGTAGATTTTCAAAGGGTTACGCGCGTAACCCCCGAAAACCTCCCCCTGCGCGTGCTGAGCCTATCTTGCATCGGCTCAGCAGCGTGTGCAAGCACCGGGACGCATGTAAGTCCTGGGGCTTGAAAAAACGGGCATTCCAGGGGTGGGGCCAAGGATGGGGCACCGGCCCGGTGGCTGTTCCAGAGGGGGATGGAGAGCCAGCGCGTGCAAGTTACACCTGCCCTGAGGCAGGCATAACTTCTTCGACAAAGGTCAGGGGGGGGTTTAGTTAGGGCTGGGGGGGGGCGGGTTAGATAGGGAAGGGAGGGGAAGGTGCGGGGGGAGGCAGAAGGAAAGTTCCCTCTGAGGCCGCTCCAATTTCGGAGTGGCCCCGGAGGGAACGGAGGAAGGCTGCTCGGATCGGCGCACGCAAGTTGCACAATTGTGCACCCCCTTTTTGCGCACCGACCCTGGATTTTATAACATGCGCGCAGCTGCGCGCGCATGTTATAAAATCGGCTGTAGATTTGTTCATGCCGGGTTGCACGAACAAATTTATGCCCGCGTGCATGTTATAAAATCTGGCCCTAAGTGAACTTGATTAATAGCTGTTAATGGAGTTCTTCTCCAAGAACTTAACCAATCATTTCTTAAATCTAGCTACACTAACTGCCCTAACCACATCTTCTGGCAACAAATTCCAGTGCTTAATTGTGCATTGAGTGAAAAATAATTTTCTCTGATTTCTTTTAAATGTCCTACTTGCTAACTTCATGGAGTGCACCCTAGTCCTTACATAATCCAAAAGAATAAATAACCAATTCATATTTATCCATTCTGACCTCTCATGATTTTATAGACCTCCATCACATCCCCCCTCAGCCATCTCTTCTCAAAGCTGAATAGTCCTAACCTCTTTAGCGTTTCCTCATAGGGGAGCCATTCCATCCCCTTTATCATTTTGGTCGCCCTTCTCTGAATCTTCTCCAGTGCAACTATATCTTTTTTTGAGATGCGGCGACCAGAATTTTATACAGTACTCAAGGTGTGGTCTCATTGTGGAGCAATACAGAGGCATTATGACATTTTCCATTTTATTAACCATTCCCTTCCTAACCATTTCTAACATTCTGTTTGCTTTTTTGACTGCCGCAGCACACTGAGCTGATGAGTTCAATGCATTATCCACTATTATGCCTAGATCTTTTTCCTGAGTGGTAGCTCCTAATATGGAACCTAACATCATGGGTTATTTTTCCCTACATGCATCACCTTGCACTTGTCCACATTAAATTTCATCTACCATTTGGATGCCCAATCTTCCAGTCTCGAAAGATCCTTCTGCAATTTATCACAATCTACTTGTGATTTAACTACTGTGAATAATTTTGTATCATCTGCAAATTTGATTACCTCACTTGTCATATTTCTTTCCAGATTATTTATAATAATATTGAAAAGCACTGGGCCAAGTTCAGATCCCTGAGGCACTCCACTGTTTACCTTTTTCCACTGTGAAAATTGACCATTTTACCCTACTCTGTTTTCCTGTCTTTTAACGAGTTTGAAATCCATGAAAGGACATTGCCTCCTATCCCATGACTTTTATAGTTTTCTTAGAAGCCTCTCATGAGGGACTTTGTCAAATGCCTTCTGAAAATTCAAATACACTGAATTTACTGGTTCACTTTTATTTACATGTTTATTATATGCTTCATTTTTATGAAGGGGTTATGTGAGGCAACACTTACCTTGGGTAAATCCATGCTGACTGTATTCCATTAAACCGTGTCTTTCTATATGCTCTATGATTTTGATCTTTAGAATAGTTTCCACTATTTTTTTCGGCACTGAAATCAAGCTCACCAGTCTAAAGTTTTCTGGATCAGCCCTGGAGCCCTTTTTTAATATTGAGGTTACATTGGCCACCCTCCAGTCTTCAGGTACAATGGGTAAATTTTAATGATATGTTATAAATTTTAACTAATAGATCTGAAATTTCATTTTTTAGTTCTTTCAGAACCCTGGGGTATATACCATCTGATCCAGGTAATTTCCTATGCTTTAGTTTGTCAATCTGGCCTACTACATTCTTCCAGGATCACAGTGATTTGGTTCAGTTCATCTGACTCATCACCCTTGAAAACGATCTCCAGAACTGGTATCTCCCCAACATCTTCATTTGTAGACACAGAAGCAAAGAATTAATTTAGTCTTTCTGCAATGGCCTTATCTTTCCTAAGAGCCCCTTTAACCCCTCTGTCATCTAACAGTCCAACCTAGTCCCCTCACAGGTTTCCTGCTTCGGATATATTTTAAAAAGTTTTTATTATGAATTTTTGCCTCTACAACCGTCTTCATTTCAAATTCTCTCTTAACGGGGTCATTATTTACTAAGCAGTTTTCCCATAGACACAGAATGGGAGAATATCTTTAATAAATGACCCCCTTAGTCTTTCTTATCAATGTTTTACACAACTTGACAATGCTTATGCTTTTTCCAGTTTTCTTCAGCTGGATCCTTCTTCCAATTTTTTCATTTTGCCTTCCTTCCACCTTTCTTATCTGGACTGCGGTTCTAAGATGGTAATTTTAAACAGTGTCCATGCCTGTTGTACACGTTTAACCTTTGTAGCTGCACCTTTCAGATTTTTTCTTTTTTTCTCATTTTATCAAAGTTTTCCTTTTTAAAATTTTGTGTTGGAGCTGTAGATTTACATATTGCCCCACTTCTAGTCATTAGTTCAAATTTGATCATGTTATATCTGGTATTGCCAAATGGCTCAACTACCATTACCTCTCTCACCAAATCCTGCATTCCACTAAGATCTAAAATAGCACCTCTCTCATTGGTTCCTGAACCAATTGCTCCATGAAGTATTCATTTATTCCATCTATTTATTTTATTTATTTATTTATTGGGTTTTATATACTGGGGTTCCTGTGTGGGATACAGATCACCTCGGTTTACAGTGAACGGTAACTTTGCTCATGGGCTATAAATAGAACTTTGCTCATGGGCTGTACATAGAACAATAGATAACAATGGAAAACAAGAACAGTAGAAAACTTCGCTCTTGGCGATACCAATAAAGAGGTAACAATGGAAAACAAGAACAGTAGAAAAACTTCGCTCGTAGGCGATACCAATAAAGAGGTAACGGGACTTGGCACAAACTGGTACAACGGGTACATTAACTTCGCTCAAGGGCTGTACATAGAACAATATGAGCTAAAACAGTAGAGAATTAGGTGTCAGGAAAGGCTTGGATGAAGAGCCAAGTCTTAAGTTTTTTTTTGAAAGTTGGGTGGCATGGTTCCAGTCGAAGTTCAGGTGGGAGAGCGTTCCATTGGTGAGGACCTGCTGTAGATAGAGCTCGCCTCCTTCTTGAGGTTTTCGCTGGAGGGGCATACAGTGTGCCTTTGTATGTGGATCTGATGGGTCTGCCTGATGTGTGTGGTCTTAATTGGATGCTTAGCGAGAGTGGGGCGAGGTTGTGCGTCGCTTTGTGAATGATTGTGAGAACTTTGAAAAGGATTCTAAACTTGATGGGCAGACAATGCAGGGAACGTAAGATCGGGGTGATGTGGTCTCTTTTTTTAGTGTTGGTGAGGATTCTAGCAGCGGCATTCTGTACCATCTGAAGTGGTTTGATGGAGTTAGCTGGGATACCAAGCAGGAGGGAGTTACAGTAATCAATCTTAGATAGAATGATAGATTGTAGCACCAGGTGGAAATCGTTGAAATGAAGCAGAGGTTTAAGGTTTCTGATGACTTGCAATTTATGAAAGCAATCCTTTGTGGTGTTATTTATACATTTTTTTAGATTGAGTTGGTTGTCTAGCCAGGTTCCTAGGTCCTT
Source organism: Rhinatrema bivittatum (assembly GCF_901001135.1). Lineage (NCBI taxonomy): Eukaryota > Metazoa > Chordata > Amphibia > Gymnophiona > Rhinatrematidae > Rhinatrema > Rhinatrema bivittatum. The sequence goes on along the minus strand of NC_042621.1, from coordinate 242,503,295 downwards.
GACGGCAGATGAAGGGTTGAAGTTAGTGGTTGTAGCTTGCACGGAGCTTGGAGGGTTGAGCCGGGTAGCGGTGTCATCCTGTGATATGATGAGCATCTCAGTTTTATTGGAGTTGAGAACTAGGTTAAGACTGGATAGTAGGTCCTCGATTGATTGTAGACACTCATTCCAATGAGACAAGGTTTTATGAAGGGACTCTGTGATTGGGATGAGTATTTGGACATCATCCGCGTAAAGGTAGTGAGTTAGCTTAAGATCGGTAAGTAGCTGACAGAGCGGGAGAAGGTATATATTGAACAGAGTTGGAGAGAGGGAGGAACCTTGGGGGACTCCTTGGTCAGAGAGGACAGGTGGAGAGTCTTTATAGTTTATCCTCACTTTGAAGAACCTGTTGTCTAAGAAGGACCTGAACCAACTGAGGGCGGGACCCTTGATGCCTATGTTTGCTAGACGTTCCAATTGCGTGTTTGACCGTATCAAAGGCTGCGGATAAATCTAACAGAATGAGTAGGTAGGATTGACAATTTTTAAGGTTTAGGAGAATGGTGTCTGTGAGTGATAGGAGGAGGGATTCAGTATTCAGAGTTTTACGGAATCCGTATTGCGTTGGGGCCAGTATGTTGTTTTCCTCCAGGTAAACAACATACTGGAACTTTACATCTCTTGCATGTTCAGATGTTATATTTACCCAGCCAATAAATCTCCCATAATAACTGCACTGCCAAATTGGTTAGCTTCCCTGATTTCTCTTAGCATTTCATCGTCCATCTCATCATTTTGTCCAAGTGGACGGTAGTATACTCCTCTCACAAACTCTTATCCAACACACAATGGATTTCTACCCATATAGATTATACTATGCATTTAGTTTCTTGCATGATCTTTATCCTGATGGACTCTATGCCCTTCCAGATATAAAGCATCCCCCCAACCCCCACCAAGTTGATCCTCCCTATCATTGCGATATAATTTGTACCCTGATATAGCACTGTCCCATGGTTTATTCTCCTTCCACCAGATCTCTGAGATGCCAATTATGTCTATCTCATCATTCACAGCTATACATTCTCTCTCCTATCTTACTTCTTAGACTTCTGGCATTGGCATACAGACATTTCAAAATGTGTTTTTTTTGTTTGTATTAACAACCTGCTCTTCAGTTGATAGCGATAATTTGGAATCCTTTAGCCCAGATGGTTCTTTACTTATAAGCACATAGACTACTTTTGCTTTTATTGGAAGTGTCTGTTGGGATGCCCTAACTCTCCTGTTTCATTAGTATCCTTTGAAGATATGTTCCTCCGAACCATCAACTGCTGAGTGATTGTTAGCTTTCCTCCTTGTTCTAATTTAAAAGCTGCTCTATTTCCTTTTTAAATGTTAATGCCAGCAGCCTGGTTCCACTCTGGTTAAATTGGAGCCCATCCTTTCAGAAAAGTCTCCCCTTCCCCAAACGTTTGTCCAGTTTTTACAAAACTGAATCCCTCTTCCCTGTACCATCGTCTCATCCATGCATTGAGACGCCAGAGCTCTGCCTGCCTTTAGGATTCTGCATGTGGAACAGGGAGCATTTTCAGAGAATGACACCCTGGAGGTTTTAGATTTCAGCTTTCTACCTAAAATGCTAAATTTGGCTTCCAGAATCTCCCTCCCACATTTTCCCATGCCATTGGTGCCCATGACAGCCGACTCCTCCCCAGCACTGTCTAAATTCCTATCTATGTGATGCGTGAGTTCTGCCACCTTTGCACCAGGCAGTCATCACACCCACCAGCAACCCAGCTATCTACATTTCTAATAATCGAATCATCTGACAGCCAACCTAACCCTTCCCTCTGGGGCAGTAAGCCCTGGGAGACTCATCCTTGGTGCGAGAGGACAAAGCATCACTCGGAGAGCAGGTCCTTGCTACAGCATCACTTCCTGGTACAACAGGGTGATGCTCTCCAACTGGGAGAACTTTATGATCCAAGGCAGCATCGGGGATGCCAGATTTGATTTGGGTCTTGGCTACTATGACCCTGAAGGTCTCTTCAATGTACATCTCTGTCTTACTCAGCTCCTCCAGGTCTGCCACTCTAGTCTCCAGAGATCGGCCTCATTCTCTGAGAGCCAGGAGCTCTTTGCACTGGGTGCAGACATACAATTTCTCACCAGTGGGTAAAATAAATCATATATGTGACACTTGTTGCAAAAGACTGGAAAGCCCTCCTCTTGCTGCTAGACTACTGACTTCATCTTAATTTTGTTGAGTTCCTAGTTAAGTATAATTTGCTAAGGGAGTTGGAATATGTACAATCAGAGTCCTTTAAATTTATAGGTGTATTCACTAATTAATGGTAGTGACCTACAATTGGATGATTAAATTCTCAATAAGGGCTGGTGCAATATTATGATTTAGATAAGAGTCTGATTGATTTTTAATGAGAAAGTGTCTTTTCCTATAAATCAAGGGATGAGCTGGGGTGGGTGGGAGGGAAAGACAGGCAATAGAATTAATTCCCTCCAGCTTGCTTATTATCTCAGACACACACAAACTCTAAAAAATATACCCTACTATTTCACCTCTCTCCAAACTTTTTTAATTCCCAAAGCTATACTTACCAATCTTCTTCAACCGCCAGTAAGTTGATCTTCTCTCAATGGATTGAGAGGATTGAGTTTCACGCACCATTAGGTCCTTTTCTACTGCAAAGGGTGCGGGGCCTCTGGAAGCTGGAGCTGTGGAGTTCAAAGCCTGGATCATTTGCTGTGACCTCTGGAGAACACTCCCAGGAATTCTGGGAACAGTATGCAGATGATCCTTCCAGTCTTCTTCTACTGCAAAGGGTGTGGGTTCTCTGGAAGCTCTGGCTGTAGAGTGTAAAGCCTGGATCCTTGCTGTGACCTCTGGAGTTCTCTGCTGGGGAATGCTGAGAACAGTATGCAGATGAGCCTTCCAGTCCTCTTCTGTTTAGGATAGTAACTGCCGCTCTGTGCAGGTTACCCCCATGTACCCTTTTCTTCATTTCCAAGTCTTTGCTCTCTAACTCTTGACACCACTTTAGTTACTTGGAGACAGAAGAGTTCTATTCACCAATTCACATGCTCTCCCAGCTTTCTGCTTCCTCCCATAACCTTTTACTTTAAGTTGTAGAGGTCATAAAGATGAAAGAAAATAAGTAGGTTTTTTTTGCTGAAACAATTCCCCTATGAAGAAAGGCTAAAGAGGTTAGGAATCTTCAGCTTGGAGAAGAGACGGCTGAAGGGGATATGATAGAGGTCGAGTAAACAATCAGTTGTTCACTCTTTTGAAAACTACAAAGACCAGGGGACACACAATGAAATTTCTAGGTAATACATTTAGAACTAATAAGAGACTATATATTTTTACTCAATGCATAATTAAGCTCTGGAATTCGTTGCCAGAGGATGTGCTGAAAGCTATTAGTGTAACTGTGTTTAAAAAATGTTTGGACAAGTTCTTGGAGGAAAAGTCCATTAACCATTATTAAGGAAGAGTTGCAGAAATCCACTGCTTATTCTTGGGATAAGCAGCTTGGAATCTATCCACCCCTTGGGATCCTGCCAGGTACTTGTGACCTGGCTTGGCCATTGTTAGAAACAGGATACTTGGCTTGATGGACCTTTAGTCTGACCCAGTATGGCAAGTCTTGTGTTCTTATACATTCATGGATTATTTTTCATCTTAGATGTGCATACCAAACCCTTTAAGGAAAGAGTTCTTATTTATTTGGATTGAAGCATTTGCTGGCATCTGAGGAAAGGAAATGAATTTCTAGGTTTTTACTGGAACAGGCCAATCAGCACTATACTGCTCTCCACCAAGAATATGCTAACCTACTTTCACACAGCTTCTCTCATTTTGTGAGCTCATTCAGTCTGCTTAAGCAGTAACTCATGATCAAATGCATCTGACAGATCTACTAACACTATCCTTACAATCTATTACTGAGAAGCTCATCCATCAGGTACATAAGTGCTATCTCAGTTCCATGACAAGGTCTTCTGTGTGAATGGAGGATGCCAAAAAAAGCATAAAAGAACTGAACTGTTCCTAGAGCTGTACCACTATGACCTTCCTCTGGAAAACAAGGTTAGAAATAGACCCATATAGCTATCATCAAACACCGTAGAGACATTTTCTGAAGTAAAGGTCATATCTCAGTATACTTGAATTGAAGCAGTACTCTGCCCTCAATAAAACTGGATGATTTCTGTCAGTCTCAGGGACACGAGTGACATGCTAAATTTGGCCAGCATGGCACAAGTTTTAGTTGCATGTGCTAGGATATAGACCATCCAGCAACAGCAACATCTTTGTTTCCTGCATCTAAAGCAAGACTTGCTCATTCAGAACAGCTAGCAATGCAGAAAGTGAAAACTAGTTTTTGTCTTTATGAAAACAAATGCTGGTTTGACTACTTTATCAATTTGTTGTCACTGAAGAATTTAATGTGAAAACCTAAATGGGATTTTCCTCCCCCTTTCTAATAGACTAATGTAATGAGAAAGCATTTCTTTAGTTTCTTCTGTTTACTTTTTCTTTTCTTTTTTCATAATTCTCATTGTGTTTCTGGTACAGTTATTGGTTCTAATTTAAAAAAGTTGCAAAATCTTTTAAGAAAAGGAAGGAAAAGATAATTTCTTCTTGTTTCTACAGTTGCAGTTCTCTTTTTCTTAAAATAAAGAAAACCCAACAAAATGATGTACAGGCATTTAAATTTCATCAATTTTGCCTTTTACATGGAAATTCAATAAATTCTTATTACAAATATTTTTGCAATTGAGAATTTTGTCAAATATTCCCAAACATATTTTGAAATGGAAATTGTACATTTTCAATTCATTAAACAGCACCTCTATGGCCTTCGCTCTTTGCTAAGGAAATTATTTACTATGGGCAAAATGGTTATATGCATGTAAATGGGTGCTTGAAAATTGGGTGCTTGAAAATTGCCAGGTGGGATGGTTTGTATGCATAAAAGTACATGCACAGCAAAATGGCATTCTGGAGACTGTATTGGGGAAGGGATAACATTTATCTGCTAAACATTTACATCTGCTAAATATGTACAAGTTAGCTTTGAAAATTCATACTAAAGTCTGCATGTACAATCTCTGTGAAAGTCAGCACATATGCAGATAAGTCAGTGCACATAATATAAAGGCTTTAGTTTATAAACTGTGTGGCAGCAGACAGACATACAGTTTATAAAATACATATATTTTCACCCCAAAACTTATGCAAATATGTTCAAATGTGCTTATGCTTTGTACACAATAAAACATTTACATGTTCTTTTCTTTTGTGTTTTCCTTATTAGGGATGTGAATCGTGTGCCCGATCGTTTTAACGATCGGGTTCGGCTGGGGGGGGCGGAATCTGATCGTTACGAGATGTGAATTGGAATCGGTTCTGATTCCAATTCACATCACTAATTTCTTTTAGTGAGGCCCGCGCCGATAAAAAAAAACCCCACCCCGACCCTTTAAAATTCCCCTCTTAGCCTCCCCCACTCTCCCGACCCCCCCCAAAACTTTTTACACATACCTGGTGGTCCAGGGGGGCCGCAGGGAGCGATCTCCCGTTCCCACGCTATCAGCTGCACTAAAAAAAAATGGCACCGATGGCCCTTTGCCCTTACCATGTGACAGGGCAAAGGTAGCGCTGGCGCCATTTTGAATATTGGCAATACGGCCCGCGTGCAGGAGATCACTCCCGGACCCCCGCTGGGGTGGCAGGCTGATAACGAAGGCCGAACCAAAAGATCTGGCTGAATCACATCTTATAATGCGTAGTTGGTGTGGATTGGCCTATCTAGTCTGCCAATCCACACCAACTACTTTATCTGCTGTTATGCTTCTATGTTCCATGTTTAAATAGATTGAGGACCTGTAAAAGAAGGCCTGGGAGCCCTGGCAACTTGAGAGGGACTGGCTATAGCTGCTGAGTGATGGCCAAGAGTAGACTAGAGATAGATATATCTAATAGGGGTGGGAAGTCATTTGCAATGAAATAGGAAATACAGGCAATATTTCCTATTTCATTGCATTTCAAGGAAAGCAAAAAATGATAGGAAAAACCTCAACATTTTGTGTAGTTTTTCCTATCTTTTTTTAGGTTGGGGGGAACAAAAAAAAAAAAAACATTAAAAAAAAACAGACCCAAACCCCACACCCAACCCTTCCCATTTATTTAAATATAAAGCCCTCCTACCAGCAGAGCCCCCTAGCCGCGCTTCTAACCCTAACCCCCCAGGACTCACCTAATAATCATGGTGGTCTAGCGGGGGGGGGGGGGGGAAGAAGCACACATGACCTCCCACTTCTGGGCCATGGCTGCCATTAGTCAAAATGGTGCCTTCCATTGCCCTTACCATGTGACAGGGGCTGCCCAATGGCACTGGTAAGTTCAACTGATCTATAGTGTTACCACCTCTAGACAGTATTCATTCATTCATTCATTCAAATTTCTTTCATTCAGCTGTCTAATTTCCAGTCGGAGAAAGTAGTCAGGCTGGTAAATGAAACTCAAAAGCTGAGAGCCTGCATCTACTAGAGTGAATGCCTATCAGCAGCAAAATCACCGCTATATAGAGGACCATCATAAAAAATGGAAGTTCAAAGCAAAGCAGGCTGTAATACATGCCAAGGGTCCTTCAACTCTGTTTATCTGCCATTGAATACAAGGTAGTCAGCACCATTGATGAAACAATAGTAGCAGTGTGAGCCAGCAAGACGTCACTCGATCAGAAGGAACACAAGGTCAGTTTTACAAGTTGGCAATCTTGGTTTCTGCTTTTTCATATAGGCTATGCATGTGTGCATTCCCTAATGCACTTAAGATTCTCCCTGTTTATGTTTACTACTATTTAACTTTGGCTTGCCATAGCCAACAATAAAAGTGCAAAGGTAGGCAGCTCCTATGGAAGGCAACGAAAGGGCCATGCAGTTTTGGTGACTCCATTCCCAACCATTATAATTCCTGTGGCAATCTTTTACACGCTCATACTCTGTCTCTTACAAGGCATGCTTGCACTAACTGTAAAGTCCTAACTACAACTAAAAGTAACCTTGGCAGCTTGTTTTGCTTGCTAGTAGACAGGCACATGGCAGCAACTCATGGTGTGCCAGCATTATCTGTAGGCCCAGATGAGAATTGATGTTAGTTTTTTCAATGTTAGCATCATATGTCTCTCTCTGTAAGCATTATGCAGTATAAGCCAAATGCTTCAGAAAGTGCTTTGCTTTGCAGACTTAGTGCAAGAGTGTCAAGGTGGGTCCCTGGCACCGTCCTCTGTATGCAGGGTATAATGGCAGGCAAAGGATAATCCCATCAACAATGAATTGCTAGAGACATGAACAGTATGCACAAATCCTATCATACTGCTGGTCAGAGGTTAAAAGCATGCATGTGTTCCTGACTACTAGCTGCATTGCATGACGTTTTTGTTGAAGAAGAATATAAAGAAACCCTCTGCAAATTTTGAGGATAACTTTCAAAACTGCTCACGTGTGCCCATATATGCATGTATATGGGTACGCACAAAGTTGCTACAGTATTTTATACCCTGCACAGAAAGTATATGTGCAGGTTATAAAATAAGAGTATATGCACACAGGGGTAGATTTTATATCTTTACGCAAGCCCATACTTTTGTTCATGCACCAGGCGCGAACTAAAGTACGCTGGATTTTATAAGATACGTGCATAGCTGCGCGTATCTTATAAAATCCGGGGTCGGCGCGCGCAAGGGGGTGCACATTTGTGCAACTTGCGCGTGCTGAGCCCGGCGCGCGCTGCCTGTTCCCTCTGAGGCCGCTCTGAAATCGGAGCGGCCTCGGAGGGAACTTTCTTTCCACCCCCCCCCACACCTTCCCCTCCCTAACCCACCTCCCCGGCCCTATCTAAACCCCCCCCCCCCCCCCACCTTTGTTGGCAGATTTACGCCTACTGAAAGCAGGCGTAAATCTGCGAGTGCCAGCAGGCTCCTGGTGCGCCATCACCCGACCCGGGGGCTGGTCCGGAGGCCTCAACCATGCCCCCGGGCCTGCACCACGCCCCCGGTCCCACCATGAACCGCCCCCTGACCCCGGACACGCCCCCGGGCATGCCCCTTCCCTGCCCCTTTTTCGAAGCCCAGGACTTACGCGCGTCCCGGGGCTGTGTGCGCACTGGTGGCCTATGCAAAATAGGCACGCCGGCGCGCGAGTGCCCTGCGTGCGTAAATCCGTCCCACAAATGCTTGCGTATGTATAAACCATATTGGGGTAGATTTTAAAAAAAAGCGCGATCGCATACTTTTGTTTGCGCAGCAGGCGCAAACAAAAGTACGCTGGATTTTACAAGATACGCACATAGCCGCGCGTATCCTCTAAAATCCTGGATCGGCATGCGCAAGGCTGCCGATTTTGGGCAGCCGGCGCGCGCCGAGCTGCGCAGCCTGCCTCCGTTCCCTCCCCTCACCATCCCCTCCCTTCCCCTACCTAACCCACCCCCCCGGCCCTATCTAAACCCCCCCCACCTTTATCCATGGATTTACGCCTCCTGGAGGGAGACGTAAATCCACGAGCGCCAGCGGGCTGCTGGCGCGCCGAGACCCGACCCGGGGGTGGTTCCGGAGGATGCGGCCACGCCCCCGGAACGCCCAGGCCTGAAACCATGCCCCCGGGCCCGCCCCCAAAATGCCGCGTCCCGCCCCCAAAACTCTGCATCGTTCAGCCCCGCCCCCGACACGCCCCCTTCCAAAAACCCCGGGACCTACGCGCGTCCTGGGGTTCTGCGCGCGCCGGCGGCCTATGGAAAATAGGTGCGCCGGCGCGCAAGGCCCTGCTCGCGTAAATCCGGGCGGATTTACGCGAGCAGAGCTTTTAAAATCCGCCTGATTCTGCGCAAGTTCAGACTTATCTGGATAAATACCGTTTTATCTAGCTAAGTAGTGGCACATAACCAAATAAGTCCAAAAAGAGCTATTTAGATGGACAAATAGCACTTTTCAGCTATATCCAGCTATTTAGGTCTGCTGCTACTGAGCTGGAGAAAGTTCCGCAACTTATCCAAATAAGTTCAAATTTGTCCATCTAAGTAGCAGGAAAAGCGCTACTTGGCCAAATTAGTAGAAAATTGGCGGAATAAGTTTGCACAAATCATAAGCCTGCATATTTGTACTTTCAGTTTTAAAAGCATTTGCATGTAGATTTTAATCATGTTAATTTGATGCTTTAGCTCCTCCTTTACTGGAGGAGCTAAACTGCAACAGATTCATTTATCTGGCTGAATTCAATTGCGGAGACCTTACTTTGAAGAGGGATAATTTTTATTAATAACTTTTTCTTCTTTTAATTTTTGAAAAAGGGATTTTTTGCATTGCTTTTTTGTTTTTTTATGCATTATTTCTACTTAGTTTTAGAAAGGAAGAATAGAAGGAAGGCACACCCTCTCCCGCACCCCAACTCCCTATCACTCCTACCTTCACTTATTTTATTTATTTATTTATTTATTTGCAGTTTTTATATACTGACATTTGTTTAGTAACCTCACATTGGTTCACAATTAACAGAAACATTGCAGCTGTGCCAAATAGAACGAACATGTGCAACAGTGCTTTACAATAAAAAATAAACTTTACAATAAACTTGTTAACGAACATATGCAATAGTGCTTTACAATAAACTTGTTAACTGGGGGGGAGGGGAGAGAACAGTGGAACAATGAAAGGGAAAAAAATATAGTGGTACAAAGCAAATTGTTATCTCACTGAATTTATAAGTCTATAAATAAATAGAATGAATTTATGAGTCTATAAATAAATAGAATGAATTTTATAAAACACAATTGGAAAAGAGAAAAGCTGGGTATGAGAGAAAGAATTGGGATAGAAGTCTTATATACAATTGATATACAATCGATATGCATAATTGCCAACAAAAAGTTAGGTGTGGTGAGAAAGAAAAAGGGGATGTACATTTAAGTACATTAGTGGGCAAGGCTGTAGGAGTAAGGGAGAGAGGAGAGCGTAAGCGTTAAGTATAAGCCTTAACTTTACAGACTAACCCACTAGTTGGGGGGGGGTGGACATTGGTTGGCAGAGTATCACAAGGAAGTAATTTAGATAAATTTCATTACTGTAGAATCAAGTAAAGTTTCAGGAGATTAATTAGTAATACCATAGTAGATATTTCAGGTAATTAATTTTTAGGATAATAGAGGAAAATACTGGATGGTACCAGAAAAATGAGCGAGAACAAGTGAATAACCTCATTCTGGGGCGGATTTTAAGAGCCCTGCTCGCCTAAATCTGCCCAAAACCGGGCGGATTTAGGCGAGCAGGGCCCTGCGCGCCGGGAAGCCTATTTTACATAGGCCTACCGGCGCGCGCAGAGCCCCGGGACTCGCATAAGTCCCGGGGTTCTCCGAGGGGAGCGTGTCAGGGGTGGGCCCGGTCGTCGCGGCGTTTCGGGGGCGTGTCGGCAGCGTTTTGGGGGCGGGTATGGGGGCGTGGCTACGGCCCGGGGCGGCCCGGGGGCGTGGCCGCACCCTCCTTACCCGCCCCCAGGTCGCGGCCCGGCGCGCAGGAGGCCCGCTGGCGCGCGGGGATTTACGCCTCCCTCTGGGAGGCGTAAATCCCCGGAGAAAGGTAAGGGGGAGGTGTAGACAGGGCCGGGCGGGTGGGTTAGGTAGAGGATGGGAGGGGAAGGTGAGGGGAGGGCGTTAGAGGATTCCCTCCAAGGCCGCTCCGATTTCAGAGCGGCCTTGGAGGGAACGGGGGTAGGCTGCGCGGCTCGGCGCGTGCCGGCTATACAAAATCCATAGCCTTGCGCGCGCCGATCCAGGTTTTTAGCAGATACGCGCGGCTCCGCGCGTATCTACTAAAATCCAGCGTACTTTTGTTTGCGCCTGGAGCGCAAACAAAAGTAGGCTATTCGCGCTCCTTTTAAAATCCGCCCCTCTCTGTCTTTTGCAAATAGAACAAATTAAGTACATTTATTTATTTATATATATATATATTTATTTATTTATTTAACATTTTTTATATACCGAGGATCTGGTAACAATGTTATCAATCACTTCGGTTTACATTTAACTTTGGGATGACATAACACAAATGTCTTACATAGAACAAGGCAGTGAGAACTGGGAGAGAATTAAATAAATTAAATTAAAATTGCATAGAACATTATGAGAAATCACAATTTACATTACTGAAAAATTAATTAAATTAAATTGCATAGGACATTAAGAGAAACCACATTTTAACTTACTGAACTCTAACATATTGAAATCTAACATTCTAGCGATTAGGATCGGTCGTGTAACATGTAGTCTGTCTTAGGCAGGAGGAGATTGAATTTGTTTCTGGGGTTATGTAGTGTAGTGGGACACATGGTGTGTTGAACCAGACTGGATATTGTTAGTGAAGTCGATTCAGGCGTATGCTTGGGTGAAAAGCCCGGTTTTGGGTCTTTTTTGAAGTTTATTGGGCGTATGCTTGGGTGAAAAGCAAGGTTTTGAGTCTTTTTTTGAAGTTTATTGGGCATTGTTCGAGCCTAAGGTCTGAAGGGAGAGAGTTCCATTGTTTGGGGCCGGCTGTGGAGAAGGCTCTCTTGTTTGAGGATATTTTGATTGAGGGGGCTTTTAGCGAGCCTTTTTGTGCTGATCTCAATGGGCGTGATGATGAATGTAGCTGCAGTGGGATCCTGAGATCGAGGTGTGAGGTTTTGTAGATAGCTTTGTGTATGGTTACAAGAGATTTGTAGAGTATTCTATATTTTATAGGAAGCCAATGAAGATTCTTTAGGATTGGATTGGATTAGATAGGATTTAGGATTTCTCGTGAACTGATTGGTAGCATCATATTAGAACTTGTGGGAGCACTAAAAGGAGAGGATCACCTTGCTGGTGGCTGAAGAAAATCTGTAAGTACTGCTTTGGGAAATTTTAGAACTTAAAAAGTTTTGGGGATAAATAATTGGGGCATATTCTTTAGTAGGGATGTGAATCGTTTTTCAACGATTAAAATTATCGTCCGATAATGTTTATATCGTCTTAAATCGTTATAGAACACGATACAATAGAAATTCTAACGATTTATCGTTAAAAATCGTTAAATCGTGTTAGTGCGCACTAACTCGAGTTAGTGCGCACTAACTCGATTTAGTGCGCACTAACTGAAAATGATACAAATAAACACTTTCCAGGTCACTGAAGGTCAGTTAGGAATGAATATGTGTTCCTATTGGCTGGCTGCCCTCTTATCTATTGATGTTACCACTGAGGTGATGGTTGGGGGGATGGGAAATGGAACTGGAAACTAACGAACACCAACAGAAAATGAAACAAAGTGTTCACACTTCCCAGGTCAGTAAAGGTCACTTAGGAATGAATATGTATGTATGTATTCCTATTGGCTGGCTGTGCTCTTATCTATTGATGTTATCAATATGGTTGGGGGGATGTGAAATGGAAACAGTTGGAAGCTTGACAAAAAAAGTAATGTAATGATCAGCACTCACCTGACTAGAACTTGTTTGTTTATTATTTTTGTTAGCAGGCACCTGAAATGCTAGTGCATGTTGAATTTGCCAATCACTGTGCATTTTAGAAAGGTGGTCCTGGCTGGAACTGTACACAGTTCAAATATATGTAATTGATTGTTGGTAAGTGTATTTTTTAAGTAGCCACACTGGCACCAGTATGTTTACTTTTCCTCCTACTTAACTCACTAGCTCAGCTTTGTAAGAAGGGCTTCTCTGCTTGTGTGTTGTTTTTGTTTGGTGTGAGGAGAGCAGAAACATCAGATCTTTATTCAATCTACTACAGTCATCTCTTACAGTGCCCTATCCCTATTAATACCAGGAGTGTTGTGATCTTCCTGCACACAGTGCCCTAACCCTGATACCAGTCTGAGACAGCTCCCTCCCTGCATTACTAGTGAGAGGCTGGCTTCACAGACAGGGGGGAGCTGCCTGACCCTCACTCCTGACTTCCCCCATGTCCCAGCTAGTGAATGGTGTGTGGGTGAGGGGGGGGGGAGGATGGTGAAGTCTGAGACAGCTCCCTCCCTGCATTACTAGTGAGAGGCTGGCTTCACAGACAGGGGGGAGCTGCCTGACCCTCACTCCTGACTTCCCCCATGTCCCAGCTAGTGAATGGTGTGTGGGTGAGGGGGGGGGAGGATGGTGAAGTCTGAGACAGCTCCCTCCCTGCATTACTAGTGAGAGGCTGGCTTCACAGACAGGGGGGAGCTGCCTGACCCTCACTCCTGACTTCCCCCATGTCCCAGCTAGTGAATGGTGTGTGGGTGAGGGGGGGGGGGAGGATGGTGAAGTCTGAGACAGCTCCCTCCCTGCATTACTAGTGAGAGGCTGGCTTCACAGACAGGGGGGAGCTGCCTGTCCCTCACTCCTGACTTCCCCCATGTCCCAGCTAGTGAATGGTGTGTGGGTGAGGGGGGGGGGGTGGATGGTGAAGTCTGAGACAGCTCCCTCCCTGCATTACTAGTGAGAGGCTGGCTTCACAGACAGGGGGGAGCTGCCTGACCCTCACTCCTGACTTCCCCCATGTCCCAGCTAGTGAATGGTGTGTGGGTGAGGGGGGGGGGGGGAGGATGGTGAAGTCTGAGACAGCTCCCTCCCTGCATTACTAGTGAGAGGCTGGCTTCACAGACAGGGGGGAGCTGCCTGACCCTCACTCCTGACTTCCCCCATGTCCCAGCTAGTGAATGGTGTGTGGGTGAGGGGGGGGGGGAGGATGGTGAAGTCTGAGACAGCTCCCTCCCTGCATTACTAGTGAGAGGCTGGCTTCACAGACAGGGGGGAGCTGCCTGACCATCACTCCTGACTTCCCCCATGTCCCAGCTAGTGAATGGTGTGTGGGTAAGGGGGGGGGGGGGAGGATGGTGAAGTCTGAGACAGCTCCCTCCCTGCATTACTAGTGAGAGGCTGGCTTCACAGACAGGGGGGAGCTGCCTGACCCTCACTCCTCCGGGGTATTGTGATCTTCCTGCACACAGTGCCCTATCCCTGATACCAGGGGTGTTGTGATCTTCCTGCATGCAGTGCCCTATCCCTATTAATACCAGGAGTGTTGTGATCTTCCTGCATGCAGTGCCCTATCCCTATTAATACCAGGAGTGTTGTGATCTTCCTGCATGCAGTGCCCTATCCCTGATACCGGGATGTGTGCAAGAAGATCACAACACCCCCGGTATCAGGAATAGGGCACTGTGTGCAGGAAGATCACAACACCCCCAGTATCAGGAATAGGGCACTGTGTGCAGGAAGATCACAACACCCCTGGTATTAGGGATAGGGCACTGTGTGCAGGAAGATCACAACACTCCTGGTATTAATAGGGATAGGGCACTGTGTGCAGGAAGATCACAATACCCCTGGTATCAGGGTTAGGGCACAAGTTCTAGTCACATTGACTGATCACATTACTTGTTTTGTCAAGCTACCAACTGTTTCCATTTCCCATCCCCCATATACTGTCAGTAGGAAACTTGGTAACATGAATAAATAAGAGGGCAGCCAATAGGAATACATATTCATTCCTAAACTGACCTTAACTGACCTGAAAAGTGTCAAATTGTATCATTTTCAGTTAGTGCGCACTAACTCCCGTTAGTGCGCACTAACTCGAGTTAGTGCGCACTAATCGGAAAAAACGATTTTTAACGATTTTTTAACTAAAAAATCGTGCCTAAGACGATTTTCTTGCCCTGCCACACGATTTCTATCGTTAAGACGATATGGAAAACGATTCACATCCCTATTCTTTAGTGTGTTGTGTGTTTTGAGGGGAAGTGAACTATTGGGGCATATTCTTTAGTGTGTTTGTGCATCTGTATTTAATAGTTAATCAGAAGGCGGGCAGAAGCTGGGAGTTTGGGTGTTTTGATTTCCCTCCCACCCATCCCTAGCTTATCCTTTGATGTATAAGTAGGAGACACTTTCACATAAATACAAAAATTATAATCAGTCTTTTAACTTAAACACAGGATTACCCCAGGCCTTATCAAGTGTTTAATCATTCCCTTGTAGGTTACTACCAGATAAATAGTGAATACACTAATAAATTTAAAATACTCAAATTGTAGCATTCCTACTCTCATAGCAACTAGGAATTGAACAAAATTAAGATGAAGACAGCAGTCCAGCAGCAAGAGGGGAACCTTCCAATCTTTTGTGTCAAGTGTCACATGTATGATTTTTTACCCCACCGGTGAGAGGTTGTATGTGTGCACCCAGTGAAAAGTGCTCCTGTCTCTTAGAGAACAAATCCAATCTGTGGAGGAGAGAGTAGCAGACCTGGAGGAGCTGAGGCAGGCAGAGAGGTATATAGATGAGACATTCAGGGACATAGTAGCCAAGTCCCAACTCCAATCTGGCAGCCCTAGTGCTGCCTTGGAGGAGGAAGGTCTCCTGGTCAGAAAGCATCAACCTGGTATGGCAGGAAATGATCCTGTAGCAAAGACCTGCTACAGAATCATTTCCAAATGATGCATTCTCCTCTCTCACGGAGGAAGTGTCTCCCAGGGCTACTGCCCAGGATGGAAGGGTTAGGTCAGCTATCATAGTTGGTGATTTGATTATTAAGAATGTAAATAGCTGGGTGGCTGGTGGGCGTGAGGATCACCTGCAAACATGCCTACCTGGTCCAAAGGCGGTGGACCTCACATGTCACCTAGATAGGATTTTAGGCAGTGCTGGGGAGGAGCCGGCTGTCATGGTACATATGGGCACCAACAACATAGAAAAATGTGGGAAGGAGGATCTGGAAGCCAAATTTAGGCTCTTAGGTAGAAAGATGAAAGCAGAATCTCCAGGATAGTCATTCTCTGAAATGGTCCCTCTTCCACGCGCAGGTCTGCAGAGGCAGGCAGAGCTCTGGAGTCTCAATGTGTGGATGAAACGATGGTGCAAGGAAGAGGGATTCAGTTTTGTAAGGAACTGGGGAAGCTTTTCTGGAAGGGGGAGTATTTTCTGAAGGGATGGGCTCCACCTTAACCAGGGTGGAACCAGGCTGCTGGCGCTAACTTTTAAAAAGTAGATAGAGCAGCTTTTAAACTAGAACAAAGGGGAAATCTGACAGTCACTCAGCAGCGCATGGTTCGGAGAGAGGTACCTTCAAAGGATACTAATGAAGCATTAGAGTTAGGGCATCCCAACCTAAGCAAAGTAGTTCATGTGCCTATAAGTAAAGAATTACCTGAGCTAAAAGATTCCAATTTATCCCTGTCAACTGAAAAGCAGAATGTTAATACAAACAAAAAAAAAAAACATACTTTGAAATGTTTTGTATGCTAATGCCAGAAGTCTAAGAAGTAAGATGGGAGAATTAGAATGTATAGCAGTAAATGATGACATAGACTTAATTGGCATCTCAGAGACATGGTGAAAGGAGGATAATCAATGGGATAGTGCTATACCAGAGTACAAATTATATCGCAATGATCGAGAGAAGCAACTTGGTGGCGCTATATGTCCGGGATGGCATGGAATCCAACAAGATGAAGTTCCTGCAAGAGACTAAGGGGTAGATTTACAAAAAATGCGCGTTCGCGTACTTTTGTTGGCGCACCAGTCGCAAACAAAAGTACGCTGGATTTTAGCAGATACGCGCGTAGCCGCTAAAATCCAGGATCGGCGTGCGCAAGGCTGCCGATTTTGTGCAGCCAGCGCGCGCCGAGCCGCGCAGCCTGCCTCCGTTCCCTCCAAGACCGCTCCGAAATCGGAGCGGCCTCGGAGGGAACTCGCTTTCGCCCTCCCCTCACCTTCCCCTCCCTTCCTCTATCTAACCCACCCCCCCGGCCCTATCTAAACCCCCCCCTACCTTTGTCCGGGGATTTACGCCTCCCAGAGGGAGAAGTAAATCCCCACGCGCCAGCGGGCCGCTAGGTGCCGAGACGCGATCCGGGGGCGGTTCCGGAGGGCGCGGCCACGCCCCCAAACCGCCCCAGGCCGAAACCATGCCCCGGGCCCGCCCCAAAACACCACATCCCGCCCCCAAAACGCCGCGTCGATCGGCCCTGCCCCCAACACGCCCCCGACAAAAAACCCCGGGACTTACGCGAGTCCCGGGGCTCTGCGCGCGCCGGCAGGCCTATGGAAAATAGGCGCGCCAGCGCGCAAGGCCCTGCTCGCGTAAATCCGGGCGGATTTACGCGAGCAGGGCTTTTAAAATCCGCCCCTAAATGCACAATCGAATCTTTATGGTAAGAAATACCTTGGTGTTGGGTAAGAGTTTAGCGATAGGAGTATACTACCGTCCACCTGGACAAAATGATGAGACATTCAGTGTAATGCTAAGAGAAATTAGGGAAGGTAACCAAATTGGTACTGCTACTAATTACCCCAATATTGACTGGATAAATGTAACATCAGGACATACTACAGAGATAAAGTTCCTGGATGGAATAAATGACAGCTTTATAAAGCAGTAGTTCAGGAACTGACAAGAGATGGAGCAATTTTTAGATTTAATTCTCAGTGGAGACCCGGATCTGGTGAGAGAAGTTACGGTGGTGGGGCTGCTTGACAATAGTGATCATAATATGATCAAATTTGAATTAATGACTGGAAGGGGGACAGTAAGTAAATCCACGGCTGTAGCACAAAACTTTCAAAAGGTAAACTTTGACAAAATGAGGGAGTTGGTTGGACCTTTAGATGATCGAGGGCTTAAAGGGGCACTTAGGGAATATAAGGCCATTGCAGAAAGACTAAATGAATTCTTTGCTTTGGTGTTTACTGAAGAGGATGTTGGGGAGATATCCATTCTGGAGACGGTTTTCAAGGTTAATGATTCAAATGAAGAAAATTATGGTAAACCTGGAAGATGTAGTAGGCCAGATTAACAATCTGAAGAGTAGTAAATTGCCTGGATCAGATGGTAAACACCCAAGGTTCTGAAAGAACTAAAAAATGAAATTTCAAACCTGTTAGTAAAAATTTATAGCCTATCATTAAAATTGTCCATTCTACCTGAAAACTGGAGGGTGGCCAATGTAACCCCGATATTTAAAAAGGGCTCCAGGGGAGATCTGGGAAACTAGACCAGTGAGCCTGACTTCAGTGCTGGGAAAAATTGTGGAAACTGTTATAAAGAATAAAATCACAGAACATCTAGATAGACATGGTATAATGGGGCACAGCCAGCATGAATTTACAAAAGGGAAGTCTTGCCTCTAAAATCTCCTACATTTTTATGAAGAGGTGAATAATAGGGATGTGCAGAGCAAAATTTTATGTTCATATTTTTTATGTCCGAAAGGGGGTCCCACTTGCGGCCAATATGGACATAAAAAAAATCCAATGAGTTGGGTATATGTATTTATGTGCAAAAAAAAAATTAAACCCCCTCACCCTCCTTAATCCCCCCCCCAGACTTACCACAACTCCCTGGTGATGGAGCGAGGAGTGAGGACGTCATTTCTGCAATCCTTGGCGAGAAGCATGTGACGTCGGTGGCACGTCGAGTGACGCGGCGTCACGTGATTCCCGGCTCGTTCGCGCCGGACGGCTCGTTCGGCCCAAAAAGAACTTTTGGCCAGCTTGGGGGGGCCTCCTGACCCCCTCAAGCTGGCCAAAAGTTCTTTTTGGGCCGAACGAGCCGTCCGGCGCGAACTTGCCGGGAATCACGTGACGTCGCGTCTGAGTGACGCGGCGCCACGTGATTCCCGGCTCGTTCGCGCCGGACGGCTCGTTCGGCCCAAAAAGAACTTTTGGCCAGCTTGGGGGGGTCAGGAGGCCCCCCCAAGCTGGCCAAAAGTTCTTTTTGGGCCGAACGAGCCGTCCGGTGCGAACGAGCTGGGAATCACGTGACGCCGGCGTCACTCGACGTGCCGCCGACGTCACATGCTTCTCGCCAAGGATTGCAGAAATGGCGTCCTCACTCCTCGCTCCATCACCAGGGAGTTGTGGTAAGTCGGGGGGGGGGGGGGATTAAGGAGGGTGAGGGGGTTTATATTTTTATTTTGGCTCAACAATCGCGATTTCCCACATATCGAACATATCTATGTTCGATATGTGGGAAATCCGATCGTTTATGTCGAATCAATTTTTTAAGTAAAAAAAAAATATGAGTTGCGTTTTACTAATGCGGTCAATCCGAATGCACACCCCTAGTGAATAAACATGTGGACAAAAGTGAACTGGTAGATGTGGTGTATTTAGATTTTCAGAAGGCATTCTACAAAGTCCCTCATGAGAGGCTTCTAAGAAAACTAGGAAGTCATGGAAATATCCTTTTGTGGATTGTAAAATGGTTAAAAGACAGGAAACAGATTAGGATTAAATAGTCTGTTTTCATAGTGGAAAAGATAAACAGTAGAGTGCCTCCGGATCTGTACTAGGACCGGTGCTTTTTAATATATTTATTAGGGATATGAATCGGGCTTCGGACGATTGAAAATATCTTCGATATTTTCAAAATCGTCAGAAATCGGGGGCTCCTCCGAAATGATAGGAAAACGCCACGGTATTGATCGTGGGGGTTCTCTTATCATTTTGGGGGAGGGCGGGAAAAACGGCACACAAAAATAACCACTAAACCCACCCCGACCCTTTAAAACTAATCCCTTTGCTTCCCCCACCCTCCCGACCCCCCCAAAAACATTTTACAGGTACCAGGTGGTCCAGTGGGGGTCCCGGGAGCGATCTCCTGCTCCCGGGCCGTCGGCTGCCACTAATCAAAATGGCGCCGATGGCCCTTTGCCCTTACCATGTGACAGGGTATCAGTGCCATTGGCCGGCCCCTGTCACATGGTAGGAGCACTGGATGGCCCGTGCCATTTTTAAAGATGGCGCAGGCCATCCAGTGCTCCCTCCATGTGACAGGGGCCAGCCAATGGCACGGATACCCTGTCACATGGTAAGGGCAAAGGCCATCGACACCATTTTTATTAGTGGCAGCCGATGGCCCAAGAGCGGGAGATCGCTCCCGGGACCCCCACTGGACCACCAGGTACCTGTAAAATGTTTTTTGGGGGGGTCGGGAGGGTGGGGGAAGCAAAGGGATTAGTTTTAAAGGGTCGGGTGGGGTTTTTGTTTATCGGCTCGTGCACAGCCGATAAACAAAACCGTGATCGGGCCCGATGGAAAAAACCCCACATGTGAATCGGAACCGGAATCTGAACCGATTCCGGTTCCGATTCACATCTCTGATATTTATAGTGATCTGTAAAGTGATATGATGAGTGAGGTACTTAAATTTGCAGATGACACAAAGTTATGCAGAGTAGTTAAATCGCAGGCAAATTGTGATAAATTGCAGGAGGACCTTGTGAGACAGGAAGATTGGGCATCCAAATGGCAGATGAAATTTAATGTGGATAAGTGCAAGGTGATGCATATAGGGAAAAATAACTCTTGTTGTGATTACACGATGATAGATTCCACATTAGGAGTTACCACCCAGGAAAGAGATCTAGGCATCATAGTGGATAATACATTGAAATAGTCAGCTCAGTGTGCTATGACGGTCAAAAAAGCAAACATAATGTTAGGAATTACTAGGAAGGGAATGGCTAATAAAATGGTGGATGTCATAATACCTCTTCATTCCATGGTGAGACCACATCTTGGAAACTATGTGCAGTTCTGGTCGCCACATCTCAAAAAAGATATAGTTGTCCTGGAGAAAGTACAGAGAAGGGTGTCCTAAATGATAAAGGGGATAGAATGACTCCCCAGTGAGGAAAGGCTAAAGAGGTTAAGACTTTTCAACTTGGACAAAAGACGGCTGAAGAGGGATATGAAAGAGGTCCATAAAATCATGAATGGACTTGCATGGGTAAATGTGAATTGGTTATTTACTCTTTTGGATAATACAAGGACTAGGGGGCACCTCATGAAGTTAGCAAGTAGCTCATTTAAAACAGATCAGAAAAAATTATTTATCACCCACCGCATAATTAAACTCTGGAATTCATTGCCAGAGGATGTGGTTATTGCAGTTAGTGTAACTGGGTTTGAAAAAGGTTTGGATAAGTTTCTAGAGAAGTCCATAAATTGCTATTAATCAATAAGGATTAGTAGCTTGAGATCTATTCATTTATGGCCAGATTTTAAAAACCCTATGCATGCCGGGCCTATTTTAAAAAGGCCCAGCGACGCCCGTAAAGCCCCGGGATGCGTGTAAATCCCGGGGCTTGCAAAAAGAGGCGGTCTGGGGGCAGGGTCAGAGGCCTCCGACATAGTGGCCATTGCCGCTGTATCAGAGGATCACGTACCGGCAGGCTGCTGGTGTGTGCAACTTGCGCCTGCCTCTACTGCTGATTTTATAACATGCGTGTGCCTGCACGCACGTTATAAAATCAGGCGTACATGTGTGCGCGCCGGGTAGCGCGCACACTTGTAAGCCCGTGCGCACCTTTTAAAATCTACCACTTAATGTTTGGGTACTTCTAGGTAGTTGTGACTTGGTTGGCCACTGTTGGATACAGGATACTGGGCTTGATGGTCTCTTGGTATGACCCAGTATGGCATATCTTATGTTCTTATGTTCTTACCCCCATAAATTTGCTTTTACACTTCTGAGTCAGGGTATTTTCTAAGATGTGTGTGGCAATGAAATACATAGTTTTACCAATTAGTCCACCAGTTTACCTAGTCCATCTACAACTCTTGAAGACCCTCCTGGCTCTTCAGCCTGAAGTCCCCCATTGCATCCAGTCCCTCTACCCAATCATTTTTTTCATGTTAACTACTGTAAACCGATTTGATATGCTCGCACGAAAAGCCGGCATATAAAAATTATTAAATAAATAAATAATGATGTTTATGATCACTTACATCAGATATTTATAAGAAGTAAGACGTATGCCAGTCACTTTGCCAGGTTTTAAAATAGTAACTTATTTGTGTAAATGTTGGCCCCACCCCAGAATGCTCCTGACACGCCTCTTTCATACACATGCAAAGTTACTCATGGACCCAATTTACATGTGTAAGTTACAGTTTGAATTTCATGTGTGCTATTTATGCGTGTAAGTGCTAATTTTTACGTGCACAATATTTGAAAATTCATCCCATAGTAAATTGCAGGCCTAAAACATGGGGCATCTCTCTCAAGTATTATTATTTACCTACTTGCAGAAGAAAATAGTGACATTGATTCTCAAAGACCACGCTTGAGTCATGCTGTTGTGGCACATCATGTGGCCAGAACTGGCCAGTCATAAGTGAAGTGACAGAGTTCTGGTGGGAGATGCCTACACAGAGGCTGCAGGTGAAGGAAAGCCAGAAGATGCAAGGATAGAGGAGGATGAGCAGGGGCCTGGATTGGAGGTTGGGTCCCGATGCCTGGGCCTTGGCCTGGGCCCAGGCTGGATGCTGGGGCTTAGGCTGGATGCCAGCGCCTCGGACTCATTCCAACACTGGGGCCTGGTCTGAAGGCTGGGTCCTAGGGGCCTGGTTTGAAATTTTATCAGAATTTAAATTATTTCATTTTAAAAATGGCCGAAATGAAATAGGAAATTTTGCTGCACTTCACACCACCACCAGTAACACCCAGACCCAACACCACACCAGACCAATCACCAGTTACACCCTCATATCCTTAAACACCACCAGCACACTTTCAATGACACATACTCTCCAAATATAGCCACACATACTCTAATGCACACAAATAGAAAAAAATGCAGACTGAGAAATACTGAGTGATGAACAGAAAAGACACGTGGACAAACACACAACAGTAGACAGATACCTACTACTACTACTACTACTACTTAACATTTCTATAGTGCTACACGACATACTCAGCACTGTACAAACATACATAAAGACAGTCTCTTCTCAATAGAGCTTACAATCTAATAAAACAAACATACAGGACAAGAAACTTGGAATATTTCATAAAGCAGACAATGGTTAAAAAGCAAGAATGTTAGTTAACAAGACTAAAAGCAGACATCAAAAGGATGGGTCTTTAGATGGGATTTAAACATGGCAAGAGAGGTACAGCCAGGTGGAAAGCACGGAGTCTGGAATTAGCAGTAGAGGAGAAGGGCACAGATAGGAGTGAATTATCTGACAGGCAGAGTGTATGAGGAGGGGTGTAGAGAGAGATAAGAGAGGAGAGGCAGTGAAGTGCTGCAGAGTGAAGGCATTTGTAGGTGAGAAAGAGGAGATTGAACTGTATGCGGGAGCGGATAGGGAACCAATGCAATGACTTTAGAAGAGGGGTTATGTAAGCATAGTGACTTTAGCAAAAGATAAGTCACGCAGCTGAATTTAGGGCAGATTGCAGAGGAGAGTGTTTGCTCAGCAAACACTCTAGGCACTCTACTAGAACTCCCAGCAATCACCAATGTACAGCACTGACCACCACACTGAGCACCAGGTCCCAAAAAACAAGTGAGATTTGAATTTGGTGCTTTAAATAGCAGATGTAAAAGCATCCATGCATCCATGCATATTTGATGATGTATACAAGCACTCTGTTCATAAAATACTGAAATGTGCACGTACTTCCATACCCTGCCCTGGAAATTCCTTTACAAATAAACCACCAACCACCCTTATATTAGCAGTGCCACCAATAAACATATATTTATTAATATATGTATATGTGTATTTTTTTATATATGTTTTAAAAAGATTTTATATTGCCGCCAAAATTTAGAATTGCAAGGTGCTGCTATATTCACATTCCGTCGTATTCTATAACTCTATAGATGAAAACTTTTTAATCCAAAAATTGTTCAAAACTAAATTGTACTTAGCTGCTTAATCCTTAATTCCCTTGACATACACTCTCTTGTATACACCTCCTTTTCTATGGGACAGCACCAGTATTGCTCAGTACGGTTCTGAAAATTAACTTTTTGTGCATACTAGCTAATTTCATATGTACATACACATTTCACACTCACAGCCCCTGTGTAATTGTTTGAAAATTGATTCTTATATCTGCAACTTTACTGGCAAAGAATACGGATGCATAAAGAGGAATACGTCATTTCAGAGAAAAGACAACATAGATAGAGAATGCTAACTACTATTGTAATAATATTTTCCTTGTGCAGAGCAAAATAATTCAGTTACAAATATTGCCAAACTACTAGTACAATCTCTGTTCTTTCCCAAGTGCAAAAAGCAATCAACGCTAAAAAAGATTCAGCATATTAACTAGCTGAATCTCTTCTGGAATCTTAATCATTATATCTTACCCATGTCTTTGAAACGCTCTGGCTGCTAAGGTTAAAAAATGAGAATACATGTGAGATTGAGATTTTGACAATTACTCTTTTTTTTTTTTACCAGCATTTCTTCCTGCTTTCAGTTCAGTTGGAACCAGGGCTGAGATTTGGCACCATGAGCTTTCACTAAATATCACCTGTGATAGGAAAAGGGGTGTGTTTTATGGTAAGAGACATCAATGAAATGCTAACCTTTTCACAATTGTGATACATTTCAGATTTGTTGTATTTCCTGCATACAACCACTGGGGGGAGGAGAGAGAGAGAGACTAACTAACCATAATACCCTCACACTAGATAGGTATTTATATCTCTATGGGAAGCCCACCTAGTAACTCGAGGTGAGGTTTAGGTAGTAGTGTAGGGGTTAGTGGCCACTTTGACATTCAAAGTGAGACGTACGAACAGCACAGTGCTCTCTTGTGAAGATTTGAGGATCTTCGGAGTGAGGAAACTCACCCAAAGATGAGATTTGTGCAATGTTCTCTCAACCTAGCATTATGGTGCTATCGCAGGCGTTAAAGGTGTTTTCGCATGCGTTAAGGGGTTTTCGCATCCGTTAAAGGCCCTTAACACATGCAAAAATGCCATAACACGATTTGATAAATGACCCCCTTAGATTCAATTATTGCAATAATCTTTGGCTGGGAACTGTTTGCAGGGCTCCTTCTGCAACCCTACAATCACTAGAGGTCACTGCAAGATGACTTTTGACTCTCTCCCTTGAGGGAATGTGGGTGCTGCCTCTGTTACATCCCCAGCCCCTGCTGACTTGAGGAGTGGAAACCTGAGTAGGGAATCTTTTCCAAGTATTGCTGCATGGCAATGTCTATAGTGCTGCTAATGAGTATCCAGGCTGTCCTCAATATTATACATTTTATACCACTAGAAAACATAAACTCATTGATTTTTCAATGAGTGCAGCTGTGCATTCAAATTATTATTTTTTTTTAATCAACATAGAACCAAGTTGAAATAAATACATTTTGCACTAATTATACGTTAACTCAGCATGCATATCATGGTTTTGAGGGCAGTAATGGATTGTTGAAATAGAGACAGATTGGTAATCTCCTGGACTTCTATCACATTGGGTTTCTTGCACTAAAATCCCGTATTACATCCACAAGAATTGAAGAACTGATTCATCTTGTAGCTTGATCTAAGTTTACTGTTATTCCAATAGAAATGAAATGCCACTTTAAATGTATCAAATTGGGACTTCATTGGAAGAACATAAGAATATAATTTTTCATAATGCTTTCATATAGGCCTTTATTTCTGCACATGCAGATAAAATAGATTATATTGTAATTCAACTTTTGAAAGAATATTACTTAATATAAAAATACATTTAAAGATTTTATAGTGAAATTATTTTATCATAATTATTTTCAGAAAAATATTTCACTAAACCAGAAGTTTAATTGTATCAGAAAGAAGAGGTTTCTTCATTAATTTTTGTCAAGTAATAGGAAAAAAAAATACCCGAAACATATAATGCTATGTATTAAACAAACTGGTCATATGATTTTAACAGTCGCATGTTGTTTTGATGCAGACATAAATTGAGTTAGACCAATCCAACTTTTGTGAAGAAGCTAAACACAGTTTTATAAATTGCAAGATTCAGAGCCAGGTCTTAAAAGTACTAGAACAAATCAGGAGGATTTAACATTGAGAGAAAAAAATATTCTCCTTCTTAGTCTTCTCTATCGATCTGTGTATATACCTATAGGATGAAGCTATTGTTTAGCGCATGCTGATGATCTCTAGGCTTCATGGGATTAATGCAGTATTTGATTACACAGAGATCTATAAAGCTTAAGGATTCTCATCATGAGTTAAAGACTTTCCTAATGCGATAGGCATACATACCGATTGAGACAGATGCTAATGCTGTGAGTTTAGGGTCTGTCTCTCTCTTTTTCTCACACATGAACTTCATGCTAAAAAACAGTACCTATACTTGTGAATTTCAGTTTTGTATTTATAATTCAGCTGTGAGACTGACAAGCAATCCTTAGATTATTTGGTGATTTTTAGCTATATTGCACAGTTGTTTTTCCATATTAACAGTAATTCTTATTTTCTTTATGAAGTGAGATCTACGTCATTAAAATATATGGGAAGAAAATAGGATGTCTGTAATTGTTCACTATATCAGGATTCACTGTAACAGGGTATTGCAATTTATTTTAATGAGTAGATTCTTAAATAGGAAAAGCTACCAAGTTTTGAGTCCCTGGAGTATGGGATCATAGTGCCTTATGTAATAAATTTTAACATGCATGGTAAGACCCTCTTGTGCATGCTAAAAATTACATGCTATGTAGGGAGGTTTTAACATGCTCATTAAAGGGGTCAAAAAAACATTAGCATGAGTAAGCTAACATTTGCATGCCCACACTTGAAAAGGAACGTCATATGCAAATGAAGGGTTGCTGAGCCCACTCCTCATACTATTTTTCAAGTGCTCAGTAAAATGCTTCCTATTAAATATCTATCTTGGTACCTTATTCCTGCAAAGGTAGATTTTAAGACCCATGCACAGGTGTCCATGTGCACGCGGTTGCCAGCACGCACGTGAATGCGCCAATTTTATAACATGATCTCGTAAACATGCACGTTATAAAATCACGTACCTGTGTGCATGGGCACGCGAGTGCTGTCTCACGCAAGTAAGTGGGGGGATTTTAGCAGATGTTTACAGCGACACAATAGGCCTTTTCCCCAGTTCTCTCCAGCAAGCAATGGGTTCCGAAATGACAAAGGTCTTTTATCTCATTGACACTTTAGTGTAGCCAAAGACCATCGTAGGTATTCAGAATCTTAAGGCTGAAGAACAGTCTAAGCCTGAAAAACATTTTTGAACTGACTGTTTTGGTTTGAGTGCAGAGCTCATTTCTGTGAGTACTGAGGCAGTAGCAGATTGTGTAATGTAGCCATTGCAGTGCTTACAATTACATGAAGAATGAAATAATCAGATGCCATACTTTTCTGAGACAGGGCTACCATTCTGCCCTGGGTCTCTCCTTTACATACTACCTTCTATTCTCAATCATGTTCTCTCAAACTGCCCTTTAATGATCCTTACTGACATATAGGCAGAGGATTCTAAATGCACAATAATGTCAGTTTTCTTCCCTCCTGAAACTGTCAGCCTTCATAAAACATAAGACGTTCCATGCTGGCTCTGACCAATGTCCATTGAACCCAGCATCCTGTCTTTAACAGTGGTCAGTCTGGGTCACAAGTACTTGGAAGATCTTAAATAGCTGATCTATTTTACTCCCAGGGATAAATGATGGCTTTCCTAAATTTACATGGCTAATAACTCTTTATGGACTTTTCCTTCAGGAACTTGTCCAATCCTCTTTTTGAACCCCACTATGGGGGTCATTTTCTGTTACGGTCCTGGGCCTAGCCCAGGTCCTCCCACTTACCTTGAGGCCGGCCCGGGCCGCTGAGCTTCCTCTCCGGCTGGCAAGGGCCAATCCTGGCCCTGCCGCGGCGCTGCCTGCTCGAGGGAGATGCCGTCGGCCCGACGCGTCTGGCCCCACCCCCTAGGCGCGCGTGCACGGGGGCTCCAGATTTAAAAGGGCCAGCGCGGGAGAAGTGAAGACAGCCCTCCGATGATGTCAGACGCTGCAGGGGTATTTAAACCCTGCAGCTAGGCCTGTCCAATGCCTTGCAACGAGGTTCACTCTTGTTAGAGTCTCGAGTTGCTGTTCCTGGTTCCTGACTGTCATCTGTCTTCTGGCTCTTGACCCTGCTTCGTCCACCGACTCCGGCTTCAGCATCCACTCCTGGCTTTGGCTTCGGCATCTGACTTCTGGCTCTTGACCCTGCTTCGTCCACCGACTCCGGCTTCAGCTTCTGCTCCTGGCTTTGGCTTCGGCATCTGACTTCTGGCTCTTGACCCTGCTTCGTCCACCGACTCCGGCTTCAGCTTCTGCTCCTGGCTTTGGCTACGGCATCTGACCTCTGGCTCTTGACCCTGCTTCGTCCACCGACTCCGGCTTCAGCTTCCCCTCCTGGCTTTGTCTTCTGCATCAGACCTCTGGCTTCTGACCTTGGTTTGTCCCTGGACTCCGGCTTCAGCCCTTGTCTCTTCTTCAGGTATCCTGTGTTTCACTCGCCTGGAAGTTTCGCCTAAGTCCCAGCGGCTCGGGTTCTCACGGGCTCCTCCCGGGGGGGCTGCGGGCTTCCGAGGGTGAAGTCTCTTCTGGTCCTTGGCCGCAGAGGATCACACCTAAGACCAAGAGGCCCAGATCCCTACGGGCTCCTCCTGGGGGGGATCTCGGGCTTCTAGTGGTGAAGCCTTCTCAGGAATACCTCTCCTTTGCCACCTCCCGGCTGCAACATCCACTGTGGGCAGCCCGCAGCGCAATACCATCTGTCTCAGCCGGCCCAAGGGTCCACCGTCCTAACATTATCTAAGCCTATCGCACGCGAAAAGTCCCTTTTCGTGTGTGATAGCTTGCCAGGGCGGAGTCGTGGTGGTGAGGGGAAGAGGCAGACGTGGCATTATCTTTGCTGGTGGCGATAAGGTAAGGACCATTATTGTCGCCAGTAGTATGCTCAATAGCACCACCTTTCACGGTGGCACTATTGGGTGTGAAAGCCAGCAGCGATAACACAGCGATGGTGCGATCGCTGCTGGCTTTCGCAGGCCCACCACCCCACCCCTGCTACCGCTGGATTCATCATTTTCTGTGAGAATGGAAAATCCAGGCCTATGTTAGTTGCCTTGACCATGTCCTTTGGTAACAGATTTCATAGCTTGATTGTGAGGTGAGTAAAAATTCCACCAACAATTTCTTTTAAATCTGCCAATTGCTAGTTTCATGGGGTGTCCCCTAGTCTTAGCATTGTTTGAAAGTGTAAATAACTGTTCCTTATTTACTCATTCCACCCCACTCAGGTTTTTATAAATCTCAATCATATTTCCTGTCAGACATCTCTTCTTCAAGCTATAGAGCAATAATCTGTTTAGCCTTTCTCCATCCTCTTTATAATTTTAGTTGCCCTTCTCCATGTCCACTATGTTTTTTGTGAAATGGGGTAACCAGAACTGCAAACAATACTAAAGGTGCAGTCACACCATGTATGTGTACAAAAGTATGATATTCTTAGTTTTGTTCTCTATTCTTTTCTGAATAATTCCTAACATTCTATTTGCCTTTTTGGCTGCTACCATAAACTGAGCCAAATATTTGAAGGTATTGTTCACAAGGACTCTGAGGTCCTGGGTGCTCCCTCCTAACCCAGAACCCAGCATATGTACCTGTAGTTGGACTTATTTTTCTCTTTAACTTATTTAACTGGAACATAGTAGGTCTTCCATTTCTTCCCTCCTTACTGACAAGTTGAAGGAAAAAGCTTCTGAGGGAGTCATTTGGGCTACTTGAAGACTCAAGGGTGAAAAGGGTGCTAAGGGAGGACAAGGAAATAACAGAAAAGCTGAATTTTGCCTCAGTTTTTATGGAGGAGGATGTTGGGAATATACCTGCACCTGAAACATTCTTTAATGGTGGAGATTCTGAGCAACTAAAACAAATTTCTGTGACAATGATCAGATTGACAAACAAATTTCTGTGACAAAGATCAGATTGACAAACTAAAGAGTAACACATTACCAGGACCAGATGGCATCCACCCCTGGGTTCTAACATAACTAAAACATGAAATTGCTAACTTGTTACTAGTAATCTGTAAACTATCATTTAAAACAGCCAGACTAGAAGGTGGCCAATGTAACACCAATTTTTAAAAATGGCTCCTGGACTGATCTGGGAAACTATAAACTGGTGAGTCTGGTGCCTGGCAAAATGGTAGATGTTTTTCCCAAAAACAAAATCACTGCCCATATAAATAGACATGGCTTACTGGAAAATAATCAACATGGTTTTACCAAGGGAAAGTCTTACTTTACCAATCTTTTTGAATTTTTTGAAAGTGTGGGGATGTTGGGGAGGTACCCGTAATGGAGAAGGTTTTCATGGGTAATGATTCAGATGGACTGAATCAAATCACGGTGAACCTAGAAGATGTGGTAGGCCTGATTGACAAACTGAAGAGTAGTAAATCACCGGGACCGGATGGTATACACCCCAGAGTTCTGAAGGAACTAAAAAATGAAATTTCAGACCTATTAGTAAAAATTTGTAACTTATCATTAAAATCATCCATTGTACCTGAAGACTGGAGGATAGCAAATGTAACCCCAATATTTAAAAAGGGCTCCAGGGGCGATCCGGGAAACTACAGACCGGTTAGCCTGACTTCAGTGCCAGGAAAAATAATGGAAAGTGTTCTAAACATCAAAATCACAGAACATATAGAAAGACATGCTTTAATGGAACAAAGTCAGCATGGCTTTACCCAGGGCAAGTCTTGCCTCACAAATCTGCTTCACTTTTTTGAAGGAGTTAATAAACATGTGGATAAAGGTGAACCGGTAGATATAGTATACTTGGATTTTCAGAAGGCGTTTGACAAAGTTCCTCATGAGAGGCTTCTAGGAAAAGTAAAAAGTCATGGGATAGGTGGCGATGTCCTTTCGTGGATTGCAAACTGGCTAAAAGACAGGAAACAGAGAGTAGGATTAAATGGGCAATTTTCTCAGTGGAAGGGAGTGGACAGTGGAGTGCCTCAGGGATCTGTATTGGGACCCTTACTGTTCAATATATTTATAAATGATCTGGAAAGAAATACGACGAGTGAGATAATCAAATTTGCAGATGACACAAAATTGTTCAGAGTAGTTAAATCACAAGCAGATTGTGATAAATTGCAGGAAGACCTTGTGAGACTGGAAAATTGGGCATTCAAATGGCAGATGAAATTTAATGTGGATAAGTGCAAGGTGATGCATATAGGGAAAAATAACCCATGCTATAATTACACGATGTTGGGTTCCATATTAGGTGCTACAACCCAAGAAAGAGATCTAGGTGTCATAGTGGATAACACATTGAAATCGTCGGTTCAGTGTGCTGCGGCAGTCAAAAAAGCAAACAGAATGTTGGGAATTATTAGAAAAGGAATGATGAATAAAACGGAAAATGTCATAATGCCTCTGTATCGCTCCATGGTGAGACCGCACCTTGAATACTGTGTACAATTCTGGTCGCCGCATCTCAAAAAAGATATAATTGCGATGGAGAAGGTACAGAGAAGGGCTACCAAAATGATAAGGGGAATGGAACAACTCCCCTATGAGGAAAGACTAAAGAGGTTAGGACTTTTCAGCTTGGAGAAGAGACGACTGAGGGGGGATATGATAGAGGTGTTTAAAATCATGAGAGGTCTAGAACGGGTAGATGTGAATCGGTTATTTACTCTTTCGGATAGTAGAAAGACTAGTGGACACTCCATGAAGTTAGCATGGGGCACATTTAAAACTAATCGGAGAAAGTTCTTTTTTACTCAACGCACAATTAAACTCTGGAATTTGTTGCCAGAGAATGTAGTTCGTGCAGTTAGTATAGCTGTGTTTAAAAAAGGATTGGATAAGTTCTTGAAGGAGAAGTCCATTACCTGCTATTAAGTTCACTTAGAGAATAGCCACTGCCATTAGCAATGGTTACATGGAATAGACTTAGTTTTTGGGTACTTGCCAGGTTCTTATGGCCTGGATTGGCCACTGTTGGAAACAGGATGCTGGGTTTGATGGACCCTTGGTCTGACCCAGTATGGCATTTTCTTATGTTCTTATGTTCTTAAATAAACATGTCGATGAAGGTGAGCCCGGTTGCTATAGTGTATTTGGTTTCTTAGAAGGTATTTAACAAAGTCCCTCATGAGAGACTCCTCAGGAAATTACAAAACCATTGGTATATGGTTAAAAGGCCAGAAACTGAGGGTCAGTTTTCAGAATGGTGTACCACAGGGATTGGTACTGGGTCTTGTGCTGTTTAACATATTCATAAATAATCTGGAAAATAGCACAATAAGTGAGGTGATCAAATTTGCAGATAACACAAAATTATTCAAATTTGTTAAAATGGCAATAGATTGCGAGGAATTGTGAGACTAGGAGACTGGGCAACTGAAGGGCAGATGAAATTTAAAGTGAGAAAGTGCAAAGTGATGCACATAGGAAAAGTAATCCTGACCCCAGGTACATGATGCTTGGTTCTGTATTGGGAGTCACTATCCAGGAAAAGGACCTTGGAGTACTTAAAGACAAGAAGTGAAAATCCTCTGCTCAGTGCATAGCAGTGATCAGAAAACAGAATGTGAAGAATAGATCTGAAAAAGAAAATAAAATAAAACAGAAAATATCAGATTGCCTCTGTATTGAGCCATGGTGTGACTGCACCTTGAATATTGTGTGCAGTTCCGGTCACCCCATCTCAAGAAAGACAGTGGAGCTAGAAAAGGTGCAGAGGAGGGCAACAAAAATGATAAAAGGAATGGAATGGGAGATCTCTCTTATGATAAATAAAGGACTCCTCAAAATCCCTCATGTAAAAACCACTCATCTGATCTCAACCCATGAGAGAGCTATATCCATCGCCAGCCCTGCTCAATGGAACTCTTTACATCCAATTTAAGAACACAATCAAACACCAGAACCTTTAAAAAAGAGTTAAAAACCTGGCTATTCACCAGATCCTACTCAGACGCTCTCAACCATCAACACCAACAGTCTCCCACCCAATATAACAACAAGAAAACAGAGATACCATCATGTCCACCCATAGACTCTCATCAGAACTACTAAACCCATCATACACCGCTCAAGAACCATTTTTTTCTTTCAATATGTATTACCCAACACTTATTGATGCTTTTATTTTACCCAACTTGTTTCATCTTATATACTCACTGTAGAAACCCTGATGTAACTTTGTCTACCTATTACGATTACTGTAAACTAGGGATGTGAATCGTTTTTTGACGATTTAAAATATCGTCCGATATATTTTAAATCGTCAAAAATCGTTAGGGCCACGATACAATATCAATTCCCCCGATTTATCGTCAAAAAATCGTAAATCGGGGGAAGGGGGAGGGCAGGAAAACCGGCACACTAAAACCCCTAAAACCCACCCCCGACCATTTAAATTAAATCCCCCACCCTCCCGAACCCCCCCCAAATGCCTTAAATTACCTGGGGGTCCAGCGGCGGTCCGGACAACCCCGCTGAACGACCTCCTGCAGTCGATCTCCTGCCGGCGCCATTTTCCGTACGGAAAACGATTCGCGGCAGGAAATCGCTCCCGGACCCCCGCTGGACCCCCAGGGACTTTTGGCCAGCTTGGGGGGGCCTCCTGACCCCCACAAGACTTGCCAAAAGTCCAGTGGGGGTCCGGAACGACCTCCTGCAGTCGAATCGTGTTGGTCTATGGCCGCCGCCATTTTGCAAAATGGCGGCGCAGAATGGCGCCGGCTGAAGAC
Source organism: Rhinatrema bivittatum (assembly GCF_901001135.1). Taxonomy (NCBI): domain Eukaryota; kingdom Metazoa; phylum Chordata; class Amphibia; order Gymnophiona; family Rhinatrematidae; genus Rhinatrema; species Rhinatrema bivittatum. Next base: position 242,469,669 of record NC_042621.1, on the reverse strand, counting down.
AACACGATTCAATTGCAGGAAACCGTTCCGGACCGCCGCTGGACCCCCAGGTAATTTAAGGCATTTGGGGGGGGGGGGTTCGGGAGGGGGGGGGATTTAATTTAAAGGGTCGGGGGGGGGTTTTAGGGTGTTTTAGTGTGCCGGTTTTCCTGCCGTCCCCCTTCCCCCGATTTAGCTACGGACCGCCGCTGGACCCCCAGGTAATTTAAGGCATTTGGGGGGGGGGGTTCGGGAGGGTGGGGGATTTAATTTAAAGGGTTGGGGGTGGGTTTTAGGGGGTTTTAGTGTGCCGGTTCACGATTTTAATGATTTTCACGATACTCTAAACACCCAAACGGCGACGATACGATTCCCTCCCCGCCCAGCTGAAATCGATCGTTAAGACGATCGAGGACACGATTCACATCTCTACTGTAAACCATTATGATGTCGAAACCAAATGACGGTTTCCAAAAATGTTAAATAAATAAATAAATAAATAAATGATGAGAGGTTATGCAGGCTATGGCTCTTAAGCTTGGAAAAGAGGTGGCTTAGAGGGGCATGATAAAAGTTTATAAAACCATAAGTGGAGTAGAATGGACAGTTATTTACCCTTTCAAAGGATACTAAAACAAGGGGACACTCCATGAAACTAACTACTGGCAGATTCAAAATAGATTGTAGAACGTATTTCACTCAGAGCACTGTCAACCTGTGGAATCTGTTGCCAGAGAACGTAATCAAGGCAACTAACATGATGTTTGGACAAGCTCCTGGAGGAAAAGTTCATAACATATTATTAGCCAATTAGATTCAAAAGAGTTATTGCAAATCCATTGTAATGAGTAAAAGGACTTTGACTACTTTATGAGGTCTTCTAGGTACATGCGGCCTGGATTGGCCACTGTCAGAGGATGCTGAGCTCGATTGATCTTGGTTTGATCCATTATGGCAATTCTTATGTTCTATACTTTTTAAGTTAGCCCCATGTATCAGGCTTGCTTGTATACCTCTGGAAACCAGCAGGAGAAACCAAGAGGAAAAGTGAACTGAGCAGTTTAGCATGATCATACTATTCACTCAGTCTGGCCTCTGTAACATGTTCATGCTATTCAGCTAATGCATTTTCACATTTCCATGCATGAGAATAGCATGAGCTCACTATCATTATTTCAGACATTTTTTCCATGCACATGCTAAATCTTTTTGGATCACCCATTCAGTGAATGTTTTATGCATATATTAAAGATTTTTGTTTGCCCCCACTAAAATTGGTTTTGCAAGAATGTCATTGCATAGGGCAGGTTTATCTTGAAAATCTTTTAAAAAGCCAGAATGTGCATTCCACCAGCAAGCAACGTACAAATAAATATCATGAAATCATTTTAACAGTGAATCTGTGGTGGACTTATTAAACATGCAGAGTTACACTTATTACTGAGCTGAAATACTGGCATTTGAGTTTTCCTCATTTTGAAGACACATACCATTTTTCAGAAGTGCAGATATACAAGATTACTTTTTCTGAAGACAATTTCACAAAGCTGTTTGTCACTGAATGTCAACTAGACTCCTTGCAAGGACCTGAAATAAAGTAGTAATGTGCATGATGATTGCTAACAGTCTTTGCAAAGAAATTCTATATGCATATGCAATGTGTAACCTACTTTAACAGTTCTTGATGCCAACTTGGATTCTAATATTTTCCAATCCACCAATCTATTTGAAGTCCAGAATCTGCTAAACCACCATTATAGTCACTCTAGAGAACTACAGATTAGGGAGGCGAATATAATGATCTATGCTATAAGTAGCACAAGTTCTCTGGGATTAAAAGTCCCAGTGCCAAAACTAGTACTGCAGACTTTGGGACAATTTTCTTCTTTTTATTTATTTATTTACTTACTTATATATTGGATCAATCACATATCTTAAGTACAGTAACACTGGGCAACAAATTTTCACAAAAGTCATGTTATGGAAATGAAATTAGTCAATTCTTATACATTTCCAAGTGCTAAACATGAATGTGACTGTGAAAATGCAAAATTGGCTCTAGTTTTTTTGTAATATGCAATAATATAATTACATCTTGAATTGTATGCCAATAGTAGGAGACCTACGGTTAATACCGTTTGAAAAATGAAGTCATAGACTACGTCTTAGATTTCTTTGCTTGTCTCTTGTACACCTGTTCGGGAGCATCTCTGCAGAGTGTCCAGCAGTAGTCAGCCAACATGAATATTTCAAATGCTCACCCTTTCTGACTGGGCTTCATATAGTACACTGCTGACGTCAGCTTACTCAGCAGCAGCATGGCAGTAGAACTGCATTGCATCAGAAAATGATGTAATAAACTCTGGATGATGTGTGCATGATGGTATTATGCAATATGATGCAATATTACATCATTCTAGGCTTATTTACAGTCCTACTGGATACATTTACATGACTAAACATAGAAAGTGAACTATATTAAATATCTTCAAAACGAGAGCCAATAAAAACTTTTCATGGTCATATTCATGTTCAGCACATCAAGATACTACAGAGTAGGACCTTTTTAGGTCAGTAACACTTTCATTGTTGCCCAGTGATAAGCGATGTATAATAAAAACAAAAATTATGTACAGGAACACATTAAAATCAAACAGTCAAACAGAAGTATTTACCCAAGAAAGACTGCCCTGGTTGAAAATTGTTCCCTTTACAGTGGCTAAAATGATGTAATGGGCTTTGATAACTTGTGTGCTTTTAGCCAGATTAAAAAAGAGGCATTCTCAAAGGTGTGTTTAGATTGAGGGAGGGAACAACTTGTATACATTTACATTTTCAAATGTACACGTGCTCTTTCACCACCAATTGACTGGCTGCCTGCAGATACATAGGTAGAAAATTATCCGGTTATCATGTACTGTGAGTGGATCTTTTATAATTGACTCTCTAGTGAATAAATATCTGTAAGTAATTTGCACAGACTGGAAGTGATCAAACTAAAATTTCACCAGCAAATATATCAATTTAATATAAGTGAAAAGTTATATACTGAACACACACATCTTTTATACATTATGGGGAATCACTCATTGAATATCAATGTGAACAAACTTGCATACAGTATGTAAAAAACAAAACTTATCTGAAAATGCAGTGGTAAAATACTTCAGTCCAGATTTTATGAGGTGATTAAAAACACCAAAAAAGGTCAACGCAGCCAGCTTTTCACAATGGGGCTGCTTCAGGGCATATTTCTAGAAAACGTAAGCACACAATTAAGTCATACTCGTTATCACTTTTAATACTGCAAACACTTTCATGGACAAAGTCTTCTTTCAAGATTACTGTGGATACACTTACAATTTTTGGCAAAGTTTGTTCATATTGACATGCATTAAGTGATTCATCATAATTTAAAAGGGAGGTTTTTTGACCTATGATTGAATTTGACTGTCTGTTGACATTACAACATTATCAGCCAGTCTGTGTTTTTTTCCTCTCCAAGTTTTTGTATCATTATTTTATTTTTCACATAGTAAATTGATGTTTGCTATTGCTAATGCGGTTTTAGTTTGATTTTCTGTTGAATTTCCTTGCTTGTCCTGATTGGTTTATTGGAATACAAACTGGAAGTGATGTCATATAATGAGGGCAACAGCCTTTGGTACGGCCCTTTTTTTTTTTTCTGGAATGCATTTGTTTGCTTGTGCCATTATTAGATGGGTTTCCCCGCAGTGTTCTCCCCTGTATAGCAGCACTCAGTCTGTGAAAAGGAACAATAGGCAATGAATTTTTCATGCCAGTAACATATTTAACTAAGTACCAAATTTCTAAGGACAATACTCTTGTAGAGATATATTTCAGGGCCAGTTTTCAAAGGGATTCTTCCCAATGCCTGATGCTGGCGGGTCCAGCCTTTTAGCTTCTGCTCTGGGCCTCAGCTTGTTTAACACTGGCCCTGTGTCGTCCTTTGGAAGGAGGGACTAGGGATGTGCAGCCGGAAAGTATTTGTTGGATTCGGGATACATATTTGTCGGAGCCCAGCTATGTTGCATTCGGTCAAGGGGGGGGAGGGAAATATGGCGCCGGCCGTCCCTTGCTCCTACCATGTGACAGGAGCCGACCAATGGCACTGGTAGCCCCTGTGACATAGTAAGGTCAAAGGCTATCGGCGCCATCTTGAATACCGGCAGCTGACAGCGCGAGTGCAGGAGATCGATCCAGGACCCCCGCTGGACCACCAGGGACTTTAGGCAAGTCTTGGGGGGGGCAGGAGAGTGGGGGGTTTATTCGTTCAGGATTCGTTGCATTCATGGGGGTTCACCATACATTTCGCGAACCCACGAATGCAACGAATAGGGACCTATACATTGCAGATTGCACATTCGTTCACAACGAATGCACATCCCTAGTTGGGACTGGGACCCAGTTTACCTTCAAATAGCCTAGGTAACCCTTAGAAATGCCCCAGTGAAAACACGGAATTAACAACAAAAAAATGAGGATCCTATTTATATCATCAGTAATCAAATCATCATTGTTGAACTGCATGGGAGTTCTTCACCTTTGTTCTAATTCAAAAAAGAATGTGGGTAAGAAAACTGTGAAGAAAATTATTCATTTGCTTTTAAAATCTGTGTTTTGTGCAGTTTCAGAAAATATAAATTTTGCTTGGATAGCTCATTGTTCAGATAGCAAACTTGTAGAATAAAGTGTTAATGAATCAAAGGTTGCATTAAGCCTACCTGATTCTCCCTGCTTATTCATCCTATGAAAATAGTGTCTGTACAGAAAAGCATGGTGCCACAAACTATTTTTTCTGTAATAAGATAAAGATTTCACGGATGATGACAAACCTTTACACTGGAACGTTATGCTACCCATAAGATTCCTTAAACTGGAGCATTAGAACTGAAAAACACTGCGGTTTCACACACATCCTTCACTTCCACAGAGAGAAAATAGGTAAATGTAATCAAATATCTACTCAACTTATACATTACAAAGCCCTAGTTACTTAAAATATAATAAATGCTAGTGAAAATGCCCACAAAAATGACTGTGATGTTAATGTATTCTCTGCATCATCTGTTTGCAAGCAGATGCAGAATGCTCATACAAAGCACGAGTTCTTCCACACCATTTCCCAGTGAGAGACACAAGGCATGTCGCTCTCACAGCAGGGGAAAATATGCAAGCTGACATACAGCATGTGTACTTTCACCTACAAAGAAGCTGGACAGAGTAATGAATCTTGTTTTTGGTGAGTACACAGCATTTACATGAATAACCTGTTGCCGAGCCAGGAGAACCGGGACCTGCGCGGGGGGGGGACCGCTGCGAGCCGCTTTCGCCACCGGCTGCCCCCTCCGGAGGGCGGCAGAGAAGGGAAGGGGCTGAAAAGCAACAAAAGGTAAGTTGGCACATGTCGAGCCGCTTCGGGAGGAGGGGATTTTCGGTTTTTAGGTTTTCCTGGGTTAAAGTTGGGATCCACTTCCTGGTGCCTGTCATTTCAAATGTCATTTGAAATGACAGGTACCAGCGCACCCAGGATACTGTATAGGCGCTGTATTAAACACCTATACAGTAAAATGGGTTGCGCGGGCCTAATGCTTCGCCTAACTCTTTGCAGACGCGGCTTGCATTTGCAAGCAATTTAAATAGAGTATCGAGCGGTATGTGATCAGAACAGTGCGTGGGGAAAACGAGGGTGTGCCCGGCACTGCCGCACTCTTTCTAATGCGGCCTTACTGTATCGACCCGACAGATAGGTTGGGTGAAAGTAGGAGATAGAGAACTGATAGGTAGGCATGTGATGAAAATAGAGAGAATAAGGACTAAGAGGAACAAGAGAGAAATGCTCTTAGAGTAAGATGATGAGGCATGAGAAAAAGTACAAGAAAAAAAGATGTGGACAAATGGCAAGGGGGAATAGGTAAAGAGATGGAAAAGGAGAGCTCGAAGGGGAATGCATGGGACAAGGGAGAGTGGATGATTGGGGAGAGAGAGAGTCAGCTTTGGGATGGTGGCAGGTAAGAAATCCAGAAAGGGGATAACAGTGTGATAAGGACAAGGGGCTCAGATTGATGGAGATTAGTGAGGGGGAAATGGAGGGCTGAGGGGGGACAATGAAGGATATTATTATTATTATTACTATTATTTATTTATTATTTTTATATACTGACATTCATCTTAATTGAGACATCACACCAGTTTACATTCAGGTACTGTAGATATTTTTCTATCCCCAGAGGGCTTACAATCTAAGTTTAATAATAATAATAATAATAATAATAATAATATGTTATATACCACTTGCAAAGCATGTTAACCAAGTGGAGAAACATTAGAAATAAAAGAGGATAAAAAAATAAAACAAACAAGGGGAATATAATAAAACTAAATTAAAATCACAATCAATCAAAAACAGTTCTTAATTAAATTACCAAGATAGGGGAAATGAATAGCAGGGGCAGGAGGAACTAGACAGCGAGAAGAAAGGAGACATTTAGCTATTAGTAAATAGAGAGGCAGAGACATGAGATGAAAGAAAAGATAGTCAGACAGAAATAGAGGAGGAAGAGAAGCAAGGAAAAGTAAAAAGTCATGGGATAGGTGGCGATGTCCTTTCGTGGATTGCAAACTGGCTAAAAGACAGGAAACAGAGAGTAGGATTAAATGGGCAATTTTCTCAGTGGAAGGGAGTGGACAGTGGAGTGCCTCAGGGATCTGTATTGGGACCCTTACTGTTCAATATATTTATAAATGATCTGGAAAGAAATACGACGAGTGAGATAATCAAATTTGCAGATGACACAAAATTGTTCAGAGTAGTTAAATCACAAGCAGATTGTGATAAATTGCAGGAAGACCTTGTGAGACTGGAAAATTGGGCATTCAAATGGCAGATGAAATTTAATGTGGATAAGTGCAAGGTGATGCATATAGGGAAAAATAACCCATGCTATAATTACACGATGTTGGGTTCCATATTAGGTGCTACAACCCAAGAAAGAGATCTAGGTGTCATAGTGGATAACACACTGAAATCGTCGGTTCAGTGTGCTGCGGCAGTCAAAAAAGCAAACAGAATGTTGGGAATTATTAGAAAAGGAATGATGAATAAAACGGAAAATGTCATAATGCCTCTGTATCGCTCCATGGTGAGACCGCACCTTGAATACTGTGTACAATTCTGGTCGCCGCATCTCAAAAAAGATATAATTGCGATGGAGAAGGTACAGAGAAGGGCTACCAAAATGATAAGGGGAATGGAACAACTCCCCTATGAGGAAAGACTAAAGAGGTTAGGACTTTTCAGCTTGGAGAAGAGACGACTGAGGGGGGATATGATAGAGGTGTTTAAAATCATGAGAGGTCTAGAACGGGTAGATGTGAATCGGTTATTTACTCTTTCGGATAGTAGAAAGACTAGGGGACACTCCATGAAGTTAGCATGGGGCACATTTAAAACTAATCGGAGAAAGTTCTTTTTTACTCAACGCACAATTAAACTCTGGAATTTGTTGCCAGAGAATGTGGTTCGTGCAGTTAGTATAGCTGTGTTTAAAAAAGGATTGGATAAGTTCTTGGAGGAGAAGTCCATTACCTGCTATTAAGTTCACTTAGGGGCGGATTTTCAGAGCCCTGCTCGCGTAAATCCGCCCAAAACCGGGCGGATTTACGCGAGCAGGGCCCTGCGCGCCGGGAAGCCTATTTTACATAGGCCTCCCGGCGCGCGCAGAGCCCCGGGACTCGCGTACGTCCCGGGGTTCTCGGAGGGGGGCGTGTCGGGGGGCGGGGCCGGAGCGCGCGGCGTTGCGGGGGCGTGTCGGCAGCGTTTTGGGGGCGGGTACGGGGCGTGGCTACGGCCCGGGGGCGTGGCCGCGCCCCCCGTCCCCGCCCCCAGGTCGCGGCCCGGCGCGCAGCAGGCCCGCTGGCGCGCGGGGATTTACGTCTCCCTCCGGGAGGCGTAAATCCCCCGACAAAGGTAAGGGGGGGGGTGTAGACAGGGCCGGGTGGGTGGGTTAGGTAGGGGAAGGGAGGGTAAGGTGAGGGGAGGGCAAAGGAAAGTTCCCTCCGAGGCCGCTCCGATTTCGGAGCGGCCTTGGAGGGAACGGGGGGAGGCAGCGCGGCTCGGCGCGCGCAGGCTATACAAAATCGATAGCCTTGCGCGCGCCGATCCAGGATTTTAGTGGATACGCGCGGCTCCGCGCGTATCTACTAAAATCCAGCGTACTTTTGCTTGAGTCTGATGCGCAAGCAAAAGTAGGCTGATCGCGCTTCTTTTAAAATCTACCCCTTAGAGAATAGCCACTGCCATTAGCAATGGTTACATGGAATAGACTTAGTTTTTGGGTACTTGCCAGGTTCTTATGGCCTGGATTGGCCACTGTTGGAAACAGGATGCTGGGCTTGATGGACCCTTGGTCTGACCCAGTATGGCATTTTCTTATGTTCTTATGTTCTTAAGCAGGAAAAGAAAAGAAACAACTTGGAAAGGAGACTCTGGGAAAGGGATGTAGACAAAATGGAGAAGAGTAAGGCTTTGAAAACATAAACATAGAGGACCAATACAATCAGAAAAAAATAAAATGTCCAAACAACAAAGATGGAAAACATTTTAAGCTTGGTGACTTGAATATGTTAGCTTGGGAAAGCTGATATCTTTGTATTTTGCACAGTACAGGAGGAAATGCATTATCTTTCTCTAGTGCTGCACTGTATACAGAGTCTGGTTTTGGAGTTTCCTATTCAGTTTTTATCTGCTATTTCTATATCTAGTATGAGGCTGACTATTTTTAGATTTTTAGATTCTGTAACAACTGATTTGATATTGCTAGTGTTTTGTTTTTTTTAATATTTTTAGGTTTAGGTTTTAGATTTAGTAACTGCTGATTTGATGTTATTGGTCATATTTTTATGTATTTTATTGTGTATATTTTGTTGTGAGCCACTTCGGGCCTTGGTACAATAAATAAATAAATGAAGAAAGAAAGAAAGAAAGAAACTCTAATTTGTGGTCTCTTGTTTTATATTTAGTGAGTGTTTGTATACTGCATGTGTTACCATGGTGCAGTAATCTGCTAATGTCATGTTTTGATATAGTGTGAGGGAGAAGCAAGTAAAAGCCCCTTACCCCACTGGAAAACAAGGAATCTCAGCCAGGGTAGAGCCTAGTACAGGCTCAGGGTCCCTATGACATGGAAGAGCAGGAAAATGACTACATTTCCCAGGTTGCTAGAGCTAGGAAAAGCCCAGAGGAACATGGCGGAGGGGTTTTCTGAAAACAGGAGAGGGCAGACCCTAATGAAAACACCTGAGAGGGAAGCAGGCAGAATGTCAGCAGAGACAAAGGGGCCACACCCTCTCAGGAGGGGTTTTATAACATTAAGGAGGAGGAGGAGATGGAAATAGAAGGGGCAGAAGCAGGAGAGCCTGTGGACATTGAAGTTAACTGAGGGTACTATACCTGAATCCCTGCTAAGGGGGACATATGAAGAATTGTTTGTTTTTGGACTGAATCTGGGGCGAGGCTAATGTCATTTTCTTTTCTTGAATGTTTGTAGCTTAGGGGTTTTTTTTTTTCTATCTGCAAGAAAGGGACAGGGCTGCAGGTTTGACACAACAGTGGGATGAAGGGGGGCGTTAGTACCTCAGCTCCAAGGCTTGAAGTTGGACTTGAACTCATGTATTATACATATAATAACCAGAAAGAGCAAGGTTGCTTTTATTCTTTCTGACCTCCTTTTTGGAGGATTTTTTTTTTTTGGAGTAATTTTTTTCCTCTGTACTCCAAGCATACCTTTGAGTGAGCAAGCTTGCTCCCTAGTGGCAGCCTGTGGCTACCAGACAAGGGGCCAAATGGACTGGGAATGCTTCTCCTTGGAAGCAGGGCAATGCTGAAAGATCAAGCAATCCCTTCAGGAGACCAGGCCCTTCCCATCTGAAACCTCTACTCTGGAGACCAAGAAGGGGCAACTACTTCAGCGAGGAACTGTTAGCCAAAGTTAGAGCTGTATTCAGGGTAGAGATGTGAATCGTGTCCTCGATCGTCTTAACGATCGATTTCGGCTGGGAGGGGGAGGGAATCGTATTGTTGCCGTTTGGGTGTGTAAACTATCGTGAAAAATCGTTAAAATCGTGAGCCGGCACACTAAACCCCCCTAAAACCCACCCCGACCCTTTAAATTAAATCCCCCACCCTCCCGAACCCCCCCCCCCCAATGCTTTAAATTACCTGGGGATCCGGCGGTGGTCCAGAACGGCGGCAGTCCGGAATGGCCCCCTCAATAGAATCGTGTTGTCTTCAGCCGGCGCCATTTTTCAAAATGGCCGCCGCAAAATGGCGGCGGCCATAGACAAAAACGATTCGACGGAGGAGGTCGTTCCGGACCCCGCTGGACTTTTGGCAAGTCTTGTGGGGGTCAGGAGGCCCCCCCAAGCTGGCCAAAAGTTTCCTGGGAGTCCAGCGGGGTTCCGGGAGCGATTTCTTACCGCGAATCGTTTTTGTACGGAAAATGGCGCCGGCAGGAGATCGAGTGCAGGAGGTCGTTCAGCGGCGGTCCGAAAGGGGGGAAGGGGGGAAGGGGGAGGGCCGGTTTTCCTGCCCTCCCCCTTCCCCCGATTTACAATTTTTTAACGATAAATCGGGGGAATTGGTATTGTATCGTGGCCCTAACGATTTTTTGACGATTTAAAATATATCGGACGATATTTTAAATCGTCAAAAAACGATTCACATCCCTAATTCAGGGTGCCATTAGACCCAATCAGGGAAGCTAGACAGGACAATAGGGATCTGTAGCAGTCTAGCTTGTTCTGTTTTACCAGTTGGAGACAAATTATTGCCTAGGACTCATAATGGGGTAGATTTTCAGACGAGCGCGAACAGCCTACTTTTGTTTGCGCTCCAGGCGCAAACAAAAGTACGCTGGATTTTAGTAGATACGCGCGTAGTCGCGCGTATCTACTAAAATCCTGGATCGGCGCGCGCAAGGCTATCGATTTTGTATAGCCTGCGCGCGCCGAGCCGCGCTGCCTCCCCCCGTTCCCTCCAAGGCCGCTCCGAAATCGGAGCGGCCTTGGAGGGAACTTTCCTTTGCCCTCCCCTCACCTTCCCCTCCCTTCCCCTACCTAACCCACCCGCCCGGCCCTGTCTACACCCCCCCCTTACCTTTGTCGGGGGATTTACGCCTCCCGGAGGGAGACGTAAATCCCCGCGCGCCAGCGGGCCTGCTGCGCGCCGGGCCGCGACCTGGGGGCGGGTACGGAGGGCGCGGCCACGCCCCGGGCCGTAGCCACGCCCCGTACCCGCCCCCAAAACGCTGCCGACACGCCCCCGGAACGCCGTGACGACCGGGCCCGCCCCCCGACACGCCCCCGACACGCCCCCCTCCGAGAACCCCGGGACTTACGCGAGTCCCGGGGCTCTGCGCGCGCCGGGAGGCCTATGTAAAATAGGCTTCCCGGCGCGCAGGGCCCTGCTCGCCTAAATCCGCCCGGTTTTGGGCGGATTTAGGCGAGCAGGGCTCTGAAAATCTACCCCAATATTTGTAGTGCTATCTTTTCAAAGGTTTGGTTGTTGTTTGAGTCCCGTGAGTCAATGCTGCTTTGTATGGTAGGTTTGCTGTACATAGGTTTGGAATATGTTTTTTGCAGGGTTTTGTGTTATTTTCAGAGTGCCTGGTAGTGGAGTGTATGTGTTGCTGTCAATGAGGAGACCCCGGAATTTGTATATGATGTCTATTGTGGTACATGTTTTATAGGGCAATTTTAAAAAGTTTTAAAAATTAATAGTTGGCTGGTGCATCTGAATTCCATATTATTATAAGTGTATTTCTGTTAAGTTAAGTTTGTGAAATAATAACATTGTAGATGGGACAGAGGTATCTTTCTCTTCTTAATTTAGGGTGAGGATTAGGGAACAGTTGTCTCTGCCTTGAGTAAGTCCAGTCTGTCCCCACTCAAGTGTGTAGAATGTGTGTGGAGGATGCCTGCATTTTATTTATTTATTTATTTAAAATTTTTTATAGACCGACATTCATCAGGGATATCACATCGGTTCACATTGTAACGCAAACAGACGCCTGGGGAGGCGTTTTACATCGAACAGAGTTATATCAACAATTTATAACAAATTAACAAAAGAACAGTTGAGGGGGGGGGGTAAGTGGGGGAATATAAGGAGGGGAAAGTAACATTGAATGTTAAATGTTAAGAATAGGCTTTACTAATATATATAAAATAAAATAATATTATAACAGTATATACATATCCAATATGAGGCGATGATATATTAAATAAATTTGAGTATAGTTTGAGAGGAGAAGGGGGCAGAGGAACCTAGGGGGGGGGAGTGAGAGGGAAGGAGGGTAGAATGTGTAGGGATTGAATGAGACGTGGGTAGAGAGATGGGGTGGGAGGGAGGGGAAAGAAGCGAGGGTGGAGTGTAGTGGAAGGTGCAGTGGCCTGTGGCTCTATCTCCTCCCACACTTGTTTGCAGGTCTCTAGTTTCTCAATTTTATTTATCTATCATGTTATATGATTGTTGTGCACAGGGCCAGTGCAAGTGTATTTAGTACCCTATGTAAAACTTTGATCATGCATTCCCCTCTCCCCCATCTTACCTCTAGCATAGTACTCCCTCCTATTGATGGCAGTAGCTCCAGAACAATCCCTCCTTTTATGTGGCTGTATTAGCTGTGACCTAGCACCCCTCTGGCCTCATGCTCGCAGGATTTTGCTGGCTTTCAAACTTTGGTTCTCTAGGTGACTACCTAGTTTGCCTAATGGAAGCACCAGCCCTGGTTGTGTACAGAGTGAGGACACACTTTTTCACTTGGTCATAGGTGCCATATTGCTTGGCTACAGCTCTGGCATAAATGGATTAGCGGAGATTAATGCTAGTATTTTATAAACTGTATAGGTCTGCACAGATTATAAAATAACATGTATTTTTATCTCTTAAAAAATAGTAACTACCATGAATACTTCTGAACCCTGACCTGGAACACCTCTAACCCACCCCCTTTTATTCCCTGTAAAATATACATATGAAATAAAAATTACTTGCATACTCTTGACATTTTAAAAATAGCATATACATGCATATATGCTGTTTGGGGCAGATTTTAAAACCTGCGCGCTTGGCCTACATTTCCGCGCGCTGAGCCCTAGGGGAGCCCCGATGGCTTTCCCCGTTCCCTCCGAGGCTGCTCTGAAATCGGAGCGGCCTCGGAGGGAACGTTCCTTCCGCTCCTCACCTTCCCCTCCCTTCCCCTATCTAACCCACCCCCCAGCCCTACCTAAATCCCCCCCACCTTTATTTTGTTATGTACGCCTGCCTTTGGCAGGTGTAACTTGGGCATGTCGGCCAGCTGCCGGGGCACGATCCCTCAGCACGGCCGCTGTGCCGGAGGCCCCCTCCCCGCCTCGCCTCAGCCCCCCTGCCCCTTTCACAAAATCCCGGGACATACGCACATCCCGGGGCTTGCGCGCATCGCCGGGCCTATGCAAAATAGGCTCGGCGCACGAAACCCTTTTAAAATCCACCCCTTTATGTGCATAATGTAAATGGTATTTTTATATGCAGATCCCTTTTGAAAATTCACTCCTAAGGTAGTGAAATGATCATGTACCAAAAATGATGGCAAATATGCTTTTTGAGCATGACAGTGACAAAATCATGCATATAATAAATTATATTTTTAAGATGCTTTTTCATAGCAACTTTTATTGTGTGCATTACATAATATTAATTATTACGATGTGTTTCTAGTTCTTGTGACTGTTTTCAGATTGTAGTGGTTTGTAGATTGTGCTTTATTGCTATTTGTAACGTACATTGGAGTTCCTTGAATGATAAGTCGAGAAATAGAGTTTGATCAAATAGATGATTTGTCTAGGAAGACATAAAGGATTAATTCAATATAAATATTTTCTTGCAAAACAAGTAAAATTTCTTTCACCACAGCAGTTACAAACACTTTTGTGCAGAAAGTGTCAATCTATTATGCACATCCCTTATAATAAGTTAAATAAGTTCTTTAAATAATAACAGAATACTAGCAAAGAAAATCCTATTCAGTTTAATTTTAATGGAATTATGTTTCTACTATGTGGAGAAGCAATTCCACCAAAGCAAATGACAGTGCAATAACTTTCAATTTTTAAATTCTTGAGCATGATCTTCTAGAGGTGACCTTCAAGCTACTTCTGCAGCCTTTTCGGGCAGACACTCTGGAACTGTCAGCTCTGCCCTCTGAGAAGATAATGCCTGGGAGATTTTTACCTTTCTCTGGTGCTTTTTTTTACTGCTATTATCCTTCCAGTTCTGACAATTCTCTGGCCTATGTTTCTTGTACCTGTCAGGCTGCTTTTCTCCTTCTCATAGTTCCGGCTCCTGGGGTCTGATGGGGGATGGAGCTTTGATCCCTCCCTCTCCCAAAACTCTGCCCAGGGTTCTCCCTGCTTTTTTCCTTCAGCTTCATTAGCACTATTCTGTTCGCAATCCTGAGCTTTCTGCTGTCTCTTTTCTTCTTTCTTGTTGGGCCAGCCACAGTTCTCCCCTGCAGTTTCCACGTTTCTGCCAAATTAAATAGATAAGTGAAATTATGCTGTAGAAAAGCTGGATATAAATAGAAATGCAATGTAATGTGTTAAATAATTCTATGCAGTGATAAGAAAAATATGAAACACTCCTTGGTATATTGTAATTGAACATGTAAACAACTACCTTCTTAAAATAAATGCTGTTTCTTAATATTTCACACTGTGAAAGATGTAAACAAGGATGACTAAGTTCAGTTAATGTTATAACAATTAGGTTTTGTCAACTCATGTTAGTAGCATCAAGTGTTTTGTTTTCTCTTGTGCTAATACTCCTGAATTAGGGCCAGATTTTCTAAGCTTTTTATCCTCCAAAGACACAGAATGGGGGAAAAACCAAAGCAGATCTGGCCCTTGTTTCAAGGCACAGCCGGTGTGCGAGACTTGAAATTGTGGAGTCTGATCAGAGTTGGCCTTAACCCAATGCAAGTGTAGTGGTGGTGGTGGTGCTTGGAGGTTCTTTGGAAATCTGAAGGGGAGGGTTAGACATTCCTTACTTGTGCTGGGCAGGACTGGAAAAAATGAACCAGCATACAAACCTTCCAATTCCAAATTAAAATTTAGAGAAGTAGGAAGCATATAGACAATTTAATATAAGCATCATGACATCCATCATACTATATATGCCTTCTGTTACACAGACAATTCTTGTTGTTAAAATGGAAATTGCTAAAAACAAATATTTTTTTTAGAAAAAAAAACCCCCACTCCTGCTCCCTTCCCTGCACAAACTCAGCTAAGACTCTCACCATCAGGGGTGGGTTGGAGACAAATATCATCCCAGGGGATTTTTTTCAAAACTGGCCAACAGGATATCTGTGACTCACTCCTGTGCTTTCTGTGCATGTGCTTCAACAGCCCCTAAAAGCTCATCAAGCTAATTTTTAAAAGGTATATCATGTGATCTGGAGCCTGGAAAACTGAGCTAAAAATCTCCAACATAAATTTCACATTTTCCTAACAAACTAAGGGGGTCATTTACCAGACGGATCACACGCGATAAGGGACGTTTCGCACGCGAAAAGTCCCTTATCGCATGCGATACCAAGATGGGGGCGGAGTTGGCCCTGGAAGAGGAGGAGTCGGGGCATCACCGGGGCCGATTCTGCGAAGACGCCATGAACGACGAAAAGGTAAGGGCCTTTTTGCGTGCTATTTCGCGCCCAATAGCTACACCTTCTATGGTGGCGCTATTGGGTGCGAAACCGGCAGCGATCGCACCGCGGCGGTGCGATTGCTGCCGGCTACCGCAGGACCGCCCCCTGTTTCGGCCCCCCGCCCCTCATTACCTAAAGTATCGCAGGCCTGCGATACTTTAGAAAATGATGCCCTAAGCAGGTTATTTTGTAAGGCTTATTGCATGCGATAGCAAGCGGGGGGGGGGGGGGGGGGGGGCGCGGAGTTGGGGCAGTGAGGGGAGGCGTTGGGGTGGTGAGGAGGCGGACTTGGCGCTGTCTTCGCTGGTGGCGATAAGGTAAGCCATGTTATCACCGCCAGTAGCGCGCCCAATAGCGCCACCTTTCACGGTGGCGCTATTGGGTGCGAAAGCCGGCAGCGATAACACCACGGTGGTGCGATGGCTGCCGGCTTTCACAGGCCCACCCCCACCTTCGCCCCCCACCCCCCATTACCAGTAGATTCACCATTCAGTGCGAGAATGGTGAATCCAGGCCAAAGTAGAGCACATCCTAGACCAGGGATGAGCAAATTGAGCTGCAGTCCCTCTTCGATTCATGCAATTAATTGGGCCCCCTACAAAATTGCTTACATCTCTCATATATTCTGGATTCCTGGTCTGGTGTTAAATTTTTTTGCCAACCAATTGGCTCTTGAACCAGTTGCCAAGTAATGAGTCAATCACAGTAATAGCCAGTGGCTCAGACACACACAGACAAAGATATTTGCTGTTATGCTGCTTCTCTTCTGCTCATTCAGTGAGTGTACTCCTTCCCCAACACTGCGGCATCATTATATAAAAATTGATGTTTGTTGCCATTCTTTCCTCAACCTGCAGCAGCCTCCATCCTGTCCCACTGACTACTTCTTGGCACCCACATGCTCCAGAAGACTTATTGGTTCCATAGCCAGTTGCCCTTCTCAAAGCTTAGTCCAGCCACCTCAGACAGAAACCTCACTAACACTGGGTAGGCCCTACCTCCTGGCTCACCATCTCCCTTTCTATAACAGTAGCTTGCCTTCACTTCTCAGAGGCCTCCCCAACTCCAGCACATTTTCATTGACCATGTGCTACCAGCCTGCTGCATTAATGGTTCTTTATGCTCTGCTCTACCTACCTATTCCCAGGGAGAAGGGACCAGAAGTGATCCATATTGTTTGCTTCCTCTCGGACTTAAGAAAAAGAAAATTAATTCCTGGTCAAGACTATATGCATTAGTGCTGCAGCCAAGACTGGGGAGAGCCTAGCCCATAACAACATATCTCCAGATGGAATTCTGCTTTCCCACGTAGTAAATATTCCCATCTTTGGAACTACTTAGCTGGATAAGTTATATCCAGCTAAATTAGACTGGATAAGTATGAATAGATAAGTTAGCTGGATAAGTAGCACCGCTCTGATCTGCTCCCTGCCTGATCACAATTTATCCAGCTATCTACTTAGCCAAATAAGGGGGTCATTTTCAATAGCTTTCGCACTCGAAAATGGACTTTTTGCATGTGATAGGCTGATCAGGGCGAAGTTGGGGCGGAGTCTGCCCCAGAAGAGGAGGAGGAGTCGGGGCGGCAATGGGGCCGATGCTGCGGAGACATCGCTGGTGGCAAAAGGTAAGGACCCTTATTGCTGCCAGTTTCTCGAAAACCGGCAGCCAGCATACCTTATTGCTGCCAGTTTCGCGAAAGCCGGCAGCCAGCATACCGCAGTGGTGCAATGGCTGCCGGCTTTCGCAGGCCCGCCTCCCTGCTTCGCCCCCCCGCCCCCTGGTACCGCGCGATTCACTATTCTCTGCGAGAATAGTGAATTCAGGCCTAAGTGACTTATCCAGCTAAGTGGTGGCTGTTGAATGTAGCTGGATATTCAGCAGCCACCATTTATTTATTTATTTATTTATAACTTTTCTATACCGAAGTTCAAATAACAGAGTTAATTATCACTCCGGTTTACATTGCAACCATAAAAACAGTGACAAAGTTGTCTTACAAAGAACAGGGGGAGAGAAAAACTTGGATACAGCTTAAGCATGGGGAGTAACGTGTCCAAAACTGGTAAGAACTGATAAGAGTTGGCTTTTTGGGGTAACAAGGTATTCCGAGGGAGGGGGTAGGAATGAGGGATTGGAAGGGGGTTGGAAGGGGGGTTGGAAGGTGGGGGGGGGGAGGGTAGCGGAGGGTTACCATAGATTTAATGAAACTAATATACATATATTAAATAGCTTAGGCAGCGGAAGAAAAAGTGCTTAGGCATCTGAGCTTAGGAAGAGAAGGTCCGTGGAGGATGAGGCAAGGACGAGTGTTCTGGGAAGGCTTGTCTGAATAGTAGCGTCTTAAGTCTCTTCTTGAATGTAATTGGGCATTGTTCCAGCCTAAGGTCCTGTGGGAGCAGGTTCCATTGTTTGGGGCCTGCGGTGGAAAAGGCTCTTTTACTAAAGGAGGTTTTGAATGTAGGTGTTCTAAGAGTCCCTCTTTGCGCTAATCTCAGAGGACGGGTTGAAGTATGAAGTTGCAGGGGGGTCAATAGGTCCAGCGGAGAGATGTTAAAAATGGCTTTGTGGGTGATTACTAAAAGCTTGTAGAGGATTCTGAATTTGACTGGGAGCCAATGGAGCTTCTTAAGGATTGGTGTTATGTGGTCCCTTTTGTTAGACTTTGTGAGTATCCTTGCAGTTGCATTCTGAAGCAACTGGAGAGGTTTAATGGAGTTGTCTGGAAGGCCTTGAAGAAGAGCATTGCAGTAATCGATTTTTGAAAAAATGATTGCTTGTAAGACAAACCTGAAATCTTGAAAATGAAGGAGGGGTTTTAGCCAAGTTTCTGTGATGGTGCACAGATCTGGCTGCTCATCAGTGAGGTAGTCATATAAGAGGTGTGTTTTTTTTTAGAGTGATTGGGCATTCAAAAGGGTTAAGCAGAATAGGGTAAGACCCAGTAGTTGGTTTAGAGGAGAAAGCATAATGGGAATCAGTCTTTTTTGTTGTTGTTGCTGCTGGTGGCGAGGTGTTTGACCAAGTGTAGTGGCGGCGTTTCTCCAGTAGTTGTGGATGATTGGAATGGCCGAGAAGAGCATGCCTGTGCAGCTGCCTATTTGAGGTGCAGGGATAATTGGACAGTGGAGATTCCAGGCGCTCTGAGTGAGATAGTTGAACTGTGGTTGCGGACAGCGAGTAAGAGAGAGGAGTCTCTGGTAATAGTTGAGTCTGAGTGTAAGCAGTGTCTTGTAGGGATGTGAATCGTTTTTTGACGATTTAAAATATCGTCCGATATATTTTAAATCATCAAAAATCATTAGAGCCACGATACAATAACAATTCCCCCGATTTATCGTCAAAAAATCGTAAATCGGGGGAAGGGGGAGGGGAAGGGGGAGGGCGGGAAAACCGGCACACTAAAACACGCTAAAACCCACCCCGACCCTTTAAAATAAATCCCCCACCCTCCCGAACCCCCCCAAAATGCCTTAAATTACCTGGGGGTCCAGCGGGGGTCCGGAACGACCTCCTGCAATCGAATCGTATTGTCTTCAGCCGGCGCCATTTTGCGCCGCCATTTTGCAAAATGGCGGCGCAAAATGGCGCCGGCTGAAGACAACACGATTCGACTGCAGGAGGTCGTTCCGGACCCCTGCTGGACTTTTGGCAAGTCTTGTGGGGGTCAGGAGGCCCCCCCAAGCTGGCCAAAAGTCCCTGGGGGTCCAGCGGGGGTCCGGGAGCGATCTCCTGCCGTGAATCGTTTTTTCCGTATGGAAAATAGCGCCGGCAGGAGATTGATTGCAGGAGGTCGTTCCGGACCCCCGCTGGACTTTTGGCAAGTCTTGTGGGGGTCAGGAGGCCCCCCCAAGCTGGCCAAAAGTCCCTGGGGTCCGGGAGCGATCTGCTGCCGTGAATCGTGGAAAAACGATTCGCGCCCCCCCCCCAAGCTGGCCAAAAGTCCCTGGGGTCCGGGAGCAGATCGCTCCCGGACCCCAGGGACTTTTGGCCAGCTTGGGGGGGGGGCCTCCTGACCCCCACAAGACTTGCCAAAAGTCCAGCGGGGGTCTGGAACGACCTCCTGCAATCGATCTCCTGCCGGCGCCATTTTCCGTACGGAAAAACGATTCGCGGCAGGAGATCGCTCCCGGACCCCCGCTGAACTCCCAGGGACTTTTGGCCAGCTTGGGGGGGCCTCCTGACCCCCACAAGACTTGCCAAAAGTCCAGCGGGGGTCCGGAACGACCTCCTGCAGTCGAATCGTGTTGTCTACGGCCGGCGCCATTTTGCGCCGCCATTTTGCAAAATGGCGGCGCAAAATGGCGCCGGCTGAAGACAACACGATTCGATTGCAGGAGGTTGTTCCGGACCCCCGCTGGACACCCAGGTAATTTAAGGCATTTTGGGGGGGTTCAGGAGGGTGGGGGATTTATTTTAAAGGGTCGGGGTGGGTTTTAGGGTGTTTTAGTGTGCCGGCTCACGATTTTAACGATTTTCACGATACTTTAAACACCCAAACGGCAACAATACGATTCCCTCCCCCTTCCAGCCGAAATCGATCGTTAAGACGATCGAGGACACGATTCACATCTCTATTGTGCACTGCTGTTGATCTTTTTATTTGTTTGCCATGATCTCTCTTTTGGGTGTCTCCTAATACTTTCTATTTAGAGAACAGTATATTGGTAAGCTTTTTATGGAATGCTAAGGCTCTGAAAATTGGTCTAAAGAAATTGAAACTTAGCAAAGACAAAGGTGGAGTTAATTTCCCTGATTTTAATTGCATTTTATCATGGCTTTATTTTACGGTGGGGCCTAGCTTGGATATCAGGTAAGATTGATATGATAGCTACCCCTCCATAGCTATCACTGAAAAAAAAAAATGGGTATCCCCAGTTCTTTTATGTATAGTTGTTGCCAGGCATGAAATTGCCCTCTCATCTAAAATTGTTTTTAATTAATAGAGCTATCCATAGAGCATTTATTGAGTCTGAAAATTTGTCAGTTGTTTGCACAATCCATGGACATTTTCAAGTTTTACCTTTTTATGATATAACCCTATTTTTAAAATTAATAAGATGTGCATCAATTGGTTCCCTGGCAAAGAGCTGGGCTTTGGACAATAGCTCAGATTTTGGAGAATGAGAAGTTTATCTTTTTTTCTATGTTTTCTCAATTTCAATTGCAGGCTTTGCAATTTTGTTCTCTCAATTACTCCACCTAGGTCATCCTGCTTCTAATTTGTACAAGTTTATGAAAAATGCTGAGTTTCCTCAGTGTGTGGCCTTTGAGAAATCTTGGGAAACCGATCTTCATTTAACTGCAAATTTTTCATGGGAGCCGTGTTGGAAGTTCACTATTTGAGTTTCATTCTCTTCTACTATAACTCAATCAATGCTTTTTGTAGCTCATCAGGCATTATGGACTCCTTTGAAGTTGAAAAGGCTGGTTTGCTGTCGTCACATACATGTTGGTCCTGCAATGAGCCCAAGTGTTACTGTCTCATATGTTCTTCTTCTGTCTTTTAGCTCAGACTTTTAGGCAGGAGCTAAAATCTCAGCACCTTTAAATAGTACATGTTCACTCTTCTGTAGCATTGTTATCTTAAAATCATTGGCATTATATCCTTCTTTGTGCTGCTAGGGAAATTACTTGGTTTTTTACTTACCATTGTTTTTAAGTTTGTGCTTGCCAATTATAAAAATATCTGGCTTAAGGGCAAATTTTTAAAGGGCCACGTGCATAAAAATCACAGAGCCTAGCCATGCGTGTAAGTCCTGTTATGCGCACAAGTGCTGGGCCCTGAAAAAGGGGCGGGCTGGGGGTGGGGTCTGGGCGGGGTGGGGTGGGATGGAGGCCGGCTGGGACAGCAGCCATCAGCCGCTGTTCCGGGGAAGTGTGTGCCGGCAGCCGGAAGTTGCTTCTTCTCCGACAGAGCAGTAAGTAAAAAAACAAAAAAAAAATGGGGATAGTTAGGGTTAGGTTAGGGGTCGGGGTGGAGAGGGGAAGAGGTAGGAAGACTAGGGTTGGGGATAGGAAAGTTCCCTCCTAGTCCTCTCCTTAATTTAGAGCGGGCTGGGAGGGAACTGGGAAAGGCCAATTGCGTCACTGCGCGTAATTTACTAAAATTCACCCCCCTGCATGCACCGCCCACACATGAATGTGCAGATTTTAAAATCCGGCATCCATGGGTGCACAGCCAATGGATTTTATAACATGTGCATACCGGCGGGCTTGCATTTTATAAAATCGGCGCGTCCATGTGCGCGCGCTGGGAACCGTGTGCAAATGGGTGCGCACACGCTCCTTTTAAAATGTACCCCTTAATATACATTTTTGGTGGTTGTTAGTGTGCTTGTTTATAAATATGAAAAGCTTGCAGCTGTTAAATATAAGATAATTGCCTAGTGGGTTGAAATGTGGGGATCTGTAGATCATTTTTTAAATCCTTATGTTTTGATTATCCTGGCTTTTTCTTTTCTTCGCCTTTCTTCATTGTTCATTTTAAAAAGGTGTCAATGGCTCCTATTATACTTGAAGATTATTGCAGTGCAACCTTTATGTTCTGTTTCTCATTTTCCTTAATGTTGTTTCTGCTGAGGAATCTTATTCTTGTTATGTTTTTTTCTGATTATTTGTATTGCAATCAATAAAGAAATTTGAACAAAAAGACTATAGCAATGCCATCTACTTAGGGTTACTAAAAAATGTAATTACCAAGCTACAGGTACTCCAAAATGGCAAAATGCTGCCTAGAACAATCACCAGCAACAGAAAATAGGAAAAACCCCTCTCCTTTTAATGACCTTACAATGGCTTCTAATTTCTCTGAGGTCAAAATTCAAAATTGTTTGTCCAATGAAGTTCAGGATTTAGTGAGACATTACTGGGGGTTTAAATATGTCCCGTCCCCCCACCTTCTGGGCATTCCAGGGGCGGGGCTTAAATTTAGCCGATTAGCCGATTTGTCCAATCTGGCAAAGTTTTGAAAGAAAAGGCTAAAGTTATCCTCTTAACCATTTATAGTCAACATATAGCTAGTTAAGAGGATAACTTTAAAATATGTGCAGATACATTCCTATATATGTATATAGGCCTATAGGGGTGCATGTGCTGATGACATGCATTTTATTTTGTGTGCACAAATGTGCATGCACAATGTAAAATGCATGTAAGTCTACCCTACAACATGCTTGCATATCTTAAACCCATCATTCATCAATAACGCATGTGTTATCAAAAAAGCGTGTGTTCAGGGAAATTTGAAAGTTACCGCTTTGCATATCACAGTAAATTTAGCATGCCCTGCAATAATCCCGAATTTTCACATCCTGTGCAGAGGAGAGAGAGGGGGACTATCTACAAATCCCTCTTAGTAGTTAAGTATTTATATCTCTATAGGAGGACCCCCTGATAGGTCGAGGTGAGGCGTTAGTGGTAGTTTAGGGTTTAGGGGCCAGTTTCGCATGTAGAATGAGATGTACATTTGTAGTGATGAAAGTCTCACAAAGATGACATTTTGTACTATGTTCTCACACCCTAGCTTGTTGGTAGAAATTTCATCTTTGTGAGACTTTCCTCACACCAAATGACGTCAAATCTTCACCAAGGTGTACTGTGCTGTTTGTATGTCTCATTCTACATGCAAAACTGGTCCCTAAACCCTAAACCACCACTAACACCTCACCTCGACCTATCAGGGGGCCCTGCTATAGAGATATAAATACTTAACTACTAGGAGGGCCTTGTAGATCTTCTCTCTCTCTCAATCTCTCCAAGCCCAGAAATAGCTAACACACACTTCCAAAAATTTATCACAAATTGTGTTGTGGCCATTTCAGACATCTCATACAAAAAGGTGTAGCTATTTCTGGCATTAAAACCATGTGATAACATGTGTTATGCTATCACACAGCACAATATGGCCCCTAATTTAACTAGAACCCACCCAAACTCCTCCCCCGATCCTGCCCCCGTCAAAAATTTGCATTCACGCCATGCGCTACTATACTTTTCGCATGTGTTATGATGAAAACGCATTAAAGCCATAACACATTTTAATGCATGATGTTAAAAGATAAGTAGCATGTATTTTCAACATAGCCAGATAAGTTTTGATTTATCCAACTAAGTGGCAGCAATGGAGGTAGTGCATGCAAATCTATCTCATGTATATTCATTGTGATTATCCTGAAAATATGGTCTGTTTGTGACTCTTGAGGACTGGAGTTGGACATCCCTGGTCTAGATCATCATCGTCTATAATAATTCAGGTTGTCTTTGTCTATCTGTCTATTATCTGTGAATATATAGCAGCGTCAGTTCTCAGCACCAACAGTGCCACTGTGTGCTACTTTTGCCAATCTGCCAGAAGACAATAGTGTCAAAATGGGATTTTTTTTTACAGTCCTTTCTAGTTTTTATAATTCTTACAATGTCAACACACAATAATGCCCAAATTTTAAAAAGACTGCTCACGTACAAATCAGGGGTTACGTGCGTGGCTGGTCTTGTGCGTGCTGTGCGCATTTTAGAACGGGTCCAGCCATGCGCGGGATCCCCAATATGCACACAAATGCCGGGCCTGCTGAAAGGGGCGGGGTGGGGTCTGAGCAGGGAGGGATGGGGTGGGAGGCGGACTGGGACAGTGTCATTAGACGCTGTCCCGGGGAAGTGTGCGCCAACAGCCAGCCAGCATGCGGAGTTTACTTCTGCTCCTGACGAGCAGTAAGTACAAAAATAAAAAAATGGGGATAGGTAGGGATAGTTTAGGGGTCGGGGGAGAACTGGGGAAGAGGAATAAAGAATAGGATTAGAGGTAAGGAAGTTCCCTCTATTGGAGCAGACTGTGAGGGAACTGGGGAAGCCCTACTTGTGTCACCACATGTATATTCTAAAATCAACCCCCCCCCCCCCCCCCATGCGTGGAGCAGGCCATCTGCCTGCACATGCGCATGCAGACATGAAAATCCAGCACGCATGTGCATGTAAGAAACATATTACATGCACGCACCAATGCAATCATGTTATAAAATTGGCACGTCCATGTGCGCGCACCAGGAACTATGTGCACATGGACGCGTGCACGCACACGCCTTTTAAAATCAACCCCTTACTGTCCAGTTTACCGTGAGTTGACCAATTCCTACTAAATTGTGTTGAATGGCTGTGTGCTGATTCCATGACGCATGAGGAGGATGAGTTTACAACAACCAGGCTGTGAATTGCAAAAAGAACTGCCAGCCCACCAAGATGATATTGCGCCGGAGGTGGACCCTTGGGCCGAGGGGGGTTGATGCTACCCGTAGGAAGGATACTACGGGTTTCCACCATCAGCAGGCAGAGTGGGCTGATGGATGGCGACCGGCTGGAGCTTCACCAATACCAGCCCTCGTTCCCTGCGGGTTGAGCCTTTGGGTACCGGGGCCGGCTGGGCTTAGGTGGGCCTCCGTATGTCGTTGTCGATGGAAGGGTAGAAAGGTCAGCCCAGAGGCAGCAACAACAAAGCTGGGAGGTCTGTACTGGACAAGGCGGAGTCCTGGAGACCCGGTCGCCAATAGAACCAAAGTCAGACAGGGAGTGCCTGAGCAAGAACAGGCCAAAGCCTGAATAGGCCAAGTCCAGGACGTAGACTGTAGAGGCATCGTAGATCAAGCTGGAGTCAGGGCCGGCGGCAATCAAGGATCAGTGGCAAGGCAAGGCTGAGGTCAGAGCTAGGAGAAAATCAGTAGCGAAGTCAGGCAAAGCAGAGGTCTGGGCTTGGAGAAGATCAGTAACGTAGTCAGGCAAAGCAGTGGTCTGGGCTTGGAGAAGATCAGTAACATTGTCAGGCAAAGCAGAGGTCGGGTCCAGGAGAAGATCAATGGCGTGGTCAGACGAAGCAGAGGTTGGGTCCAGGAGAAGATCAATGGTGTGGTCAGACGAAGTAGAGGTTGGGTCCAGGAGAAGATCAATGGCGTAGTCAGATAAAGCAGAGGTCATGTCCAGGAAGTCAATCTGAGGAAGGACAAGGAATCAGGAATGCAGAAACGAAGGAGAACAGGAACAGGAACTCAAAAGGATCAGGAACCAGGAACGCAAGGGAATCACCAGGAGGCAACGAAGTACATGACCAGCATGGAGACCTGTTGCAAAGGCGACTATCAGGAGCTGAGCCCGACTTTATATACCGGAGCTTCAGCGACATCATCATCTGGAGCTGCAGCCAAGTTCCCGCCGCGGGCCCTTCATAAGCAGCAGTGATGCGCGCGCGCGCACCTAGGGAGGGGCATGGAGCTGAACGGCGGCGTCTCCACGGGCCGTGTGGAGAGGCCCGTTGTAGAGCACAAAGGCCTGTTGCAGTAGGTGGAGCCTGAGGACAGAGCCGGTGGCCCACCACCACCACCAGAGAAGTGGAACTAGATGCTGGATTTGGTAATGGAAGGTGAGAGGGCCGGGCTGCGGGCCTGCTGCAGCCGGCACACACAACAGATGATGTGAAACCATCCCATTCAACTTAGCTAAGTAGTGTACTGGTGCATACCATTAGTAACTTCCACTGTGCAGCACATGCTGCATTACACAATTGTTCACTCAAAGCCATGAGGATGCATGCTCCAATTCTAGTCCACCAACCACTCCCTACCACCAATGGCCAGCGATGTCGTATTGCAAATAAGTCCCATCATAGTGGCCCATGATCCACATAAGTAATTTTACTCTCTCCCTTCTTTTCAATGATGGGCAGAGCAATGGGATTGCCTCTGCTGGCCACCATGAATCTATTCTATTTACTATGCCACCAGATTCAAGGAAGCCTAGGCTTCCCAAGTCTCTTATTCTCGCCACCTAGGAAGGACTTCCTACCAGCATTATGTCACTGATACACATAATTAGGTTGGCAATATAATGTATATTAGAAACCAAATACATAAGCACAAGCACACAAAAAGGAGAGAATAGTTCAAGGAGCAAATGGGGGAAAAAAGTGAGATTTAGCACAAGGAGAAGGAGGAATAGAAAAACTTAGGAAGTCAAGAAATGAAGAGATTATGCTGGATGATAAAATGAAATTAAGAATTAACATGAGGGATGAAGAAGAATGAATGAAATGGAAGTTAAATGGTTGAGTATAAGAATTTTGAGATTCATATCCTTCTGACTCAATAAAATGCAGTTAAAAGAGGTGACATATAGATAACCAGAAAGCTTTAAAAGAGAAGACAAGCAGATGCATGAAGAAAAAGTTGAAGGGGCTGAATCACACAAACAAGGAAACTAGCTAAAAAATCCTATTACAGTAATCTAAAACACAATCAGCATCTGAATTACTGTTTAGTGGCAGAGAAGGTACGAAAAGGATGACTTTTATAGGGATATGATAAATAAATGTGGAAGATTTTAGATAAGATGAGAGACATAATTGGAGAAGCATAGTGAAGGCATAAACATAAGCTGCATTTTTAACTGCTGAGACAGGGGAAATGCTTATCAAGGTCAATGAATAAGGAAGGATCAATTGTAGGAAAAGAAATGGAAGTAAAATAAATACGCTTGTCGCTTGATTACTGGGCCAAATTTCAGAGAGGGAGGAGGTGGTGGTAAGAAAGACAAAGTTCTGAGCTGCAAAGGAAGAAAAGGATTTGAGTTATACAGCATCTTATCTATGGTATTTAAGAAAAGGAATGATATAAAAGACATCTTGGACTATGAGTTCAAGACAACTCTGTCACTAATTGAGAGTCTGATGTCATATGACAAGTATACAAAATGCGTGCTACATTTTAGTGTACATTTTCTTAATGAACACAACTAAAAAGTTGACTCCCTATGCAGTAAGATGGCAACTTTAAAATGAGGGTGCATGCCCTCGTGTATGTGGAAAAGTGGCAACATATTCAGGAATGTTATATTGGCTGCACATATTGTAAAATACACCTAGCACGCATATGTGTGCTTTTAACTTTGAGCATTTACACAAGAATCTGCTAATCACGCATTTTCCTTAGGAACTGGCTTTTACACATGCAAGTGAGATATTTTTATTACGCATGCGCACGTGAAGAAAATGACGAGGTTAATCACTTTGTCCACCGTTTTGCCCAGTCTATCTCTAGGCCATTATACCCTCCTGGTTCTTCAGCCTGCAAACCCCCCCCCCCCCCCCCCCCCCCCCAATTTACCCAGACCTCTCACACAGTCTGTATTTGGCTATAATTTGTTTTATTCAGACTTAAATCTGATAAATAGTAGAAATATGTGCAGGGAAAAGCCGTACATGAGATGCTTTCACAGGATGTTGAATCGATACTCACATGTGTATATGTTGGCCCTGCCTTGGAATGCCCCTGTCCCACCTTTATTCCACCCCTTTTTTTCAAGATGAAAGATAATTGCACATCTGTACTTGATATGTGCGATGTTTATAAAATCTCCCTAGTAAAAATTAGAACTATATGGGCCTGATTTAAAAAAAACATTTACATGCTTAAATTGGGTTTTACGCATGTAAATGCACTTCACCAATGTAAGTTAGCTTTTGAAAACTGCTATAGTGTGTGCCATTGAATTATCCATAGGATTTACCTGCATAAGTGCACTTTACATGCATAAATGGCTTTTGAAAATTGCTATGATAGTAAGTTACATTTACTAGCGTAACTCCTTTGAAAATTCATCTTTGTGTGTGCACATCTTCGATGCTTTGCACTTATAGGGTTAGATTTTAAAAGAAGTGCGTGCGGCCTACATGCACGCGCATTACTCGGCGCACCCACATGTATGCCCGACTCTTGTATTACCTTTTGCACCTGCCTCTGGGCAGGCGAAAGTTGCGCGCGCTGGCAGCCTGCTGGCACGCGATCCTCCGACACAGCGTCAATGGCCGCTATGTCGGAGGCCTCTGGCCCCACTCCCAGACTGCCCCACCCATGCCCCACCCTTGTCCCACCCCCCGACCACCCCTTTTGTAAAGCCCCAGGACTTACACGCGTCCCGGAGCTTTACGCGCCTCGTCGGGCCTTTTTAAAATAGGCCCAGTGTGCGTAACCCTTTTAAAATCCGGCCCATAGGGCTTTAAAAATTCTCCTTTAAGCTAATAGTATGCAAATGTATCCCAAGTAATAAAAAAAATGATAATAAAGTTAAAAATGTGTGCAGAAATTGAATAGCTCACATAAATATTGTTTAATGCAAATAATGGTTTATGCTTATAAAGCATGATTTATGTGCACAAATCATATTTCATGTGCACAATGATTTGCACGTATAAACCATGATTAATGTGCAGAAAACATAATTGTGAAGCATAAATAATGTTTTATATGTACTGTGTGCAAAAGCATGATTTGTTTGCATATAATTGGTGCCCCTTAAAGTTGTGTGCACAAAACATTTATTTGAAGCATGAAAGTTATGCTTATACCTGAGTGCAGGAACCTTGAACTCCAGGTCCAGGACCATACTGTGGCACAGCGCTAACACTAGCTACATAAATGTGAGTTAACTTTACTCCACCTCTCAACAGGAGTAACATTTTGAGTGTTATAACATTTTTAGATGTCTCACTGAATTAATAGTTAATGCCTTAATAACATGGGATTTAGATGGAGGACTGCTAATTTGTGTGCACATTTTTCGTGTTAAAATCCTTATTAAAAATGTGTGCAGAAACGGGAGTTAAAAAGTACACTTAGCCTAGCACACTTTATTACATTGGCCTGTGAATGTGACATTGTGGTCCATACTGTATAATCAAAGCATATTAAATATATGCAATTTTAACAAAATATTAGCAGTGCTTCTAGTGTACGATACGCGGAAGGATGTAAAGCTTGTAGTTTATTGTTCATTGAAAGTGCTGATATCACATGTATTGAATCCAAACAAATTATTTATTTATTTATAAGCCGCCTAGCCCTAAAGCCCTAGGTAGCACACAGAAACAACATTCATGGCTAATATTAGAACAAAGAGAAATAAATAAATAGAACAAACTCCTTCCGTCTGATAGATAGCAATAATTACAAATTCAAATGCACACACTTTCACAGATAGCCGAAAACATAAACCAACTCTTGAAGGCCGGCCTACAGGAATGCCAGTCTGAAAAAATAATGATTTAGCCATTCTTTTAAAGCTCTTATGACAGTCAATCAGCCACAATTCTTGCGGTAAAATTAATGGAAAATGTGTTACATTTAAATGAGCTGGATAGTATAGGATTGCTTATTAATCAGATAATTTAAATTTTAATGCAAAAATCTGTTAATTGAAAAATTATTCTTAACCATTAAATGAAGAAAAAGGGTGCATGAGGGTAACCTGCATGGAGCGGCAGCTACTACACCCTAACACAGAGCTTTCCAAACTTTTCATGTTGGTGACACACTTTTTAGACAAACATAATTTCGGGACACAGTAATTAGTCTACAAGCAAACCGGAGGTTAAAGGTTAAATGAACGAAATGTATTTCGACAATTTATGTATGTTTCCTTAAATATATACATAATAAAATGTTTCACGACACAACATATCTTGTGAAAACCTTTTGTTTATATTAAAAATATATAATATTCCAAGATTAATGTTATTGTTATAATTTATGAGTAACAAAAATAAAACAAAGTTATTGTGTTATGAATCAATTTACCTCTTTAATGAGATATATGAGCTTGATGGGATGAACACAGCTTTTGAATATTTGGTGTTAATAAAAAAAGTCCAAAGGGTCTTCTGCATAATTTTAAAAAGCTGGCCAGTTTCACACTACATAATTATTTGATAGCCTCATTCAACTAATTCTTTATGGCTATGAGAGTGAAATCTGGAATTTATAGGAAGGGACAGAATGTCAATATAAATCCTGCACCTCCAGTTCTGTAACTCTGTGCATCCACTGAAATTCCCCCAAACAATGGAGCTTGGTCTTCTTCTGCCGTCATTTCTATGTTTCTATGTTTTGGTCTTGGATACTGATATGCAGACATTAGGGAAAAGCTCAAGATTGCTTCTATAGCCAAGTCCAAAAGCAAAGCACATTCAAGCAGCATTGTCTTATAATGATTATGAGCCATTG
This sequence comes from Rhinatrema bivittatum, assembly GCF_901001135.1. Lineage (NCBI taxonomy): Eukaryota > Metazoa > Chordata > Amphibia > Gymnophiona > Rhinatrematidae > Rhinatrema > Rhinatrema bivittatum. Next base: position 242,438,885 of record NC_042621.1, on the reverse strand, counting down.
TGCTTCTTATTTCTTCTATCTTTATCTCATGAATTATACTCTGATCTCATTTGGGTTTCATATAGTAAAGATTCTTAAGTGAGCATTTTGATGTAAAGGATTGGAGTTTGTAAGATTACGGCTTTTCGTCTGAGGTGAGCCCGCGCAGTGTTAAGGGAGATATCTGAGTTATATGAAAAAGTTCTTGGAATTTTGAAAGTTATAAAATTGTGTTTATTTTAGGATAAGAGTTGAAGAAATATTATTGAAATTGCAACTTTGGGTTAGTCCCTGATGAAGCCCCTGTGAGAGGGTGAAATGAAGATATCTTTGTTGGACTAGATACAAGATATGAAACCCAAATGAGATCAGAGTATAATTCATGAGATAAAGATAGAAGAAATAAGAAGCAAGAAGGAGGATACATAAAATAAACGAATAAAAAATAAATGAAAATGTTATAAAATTCGAATGTATAAAAATTATTTAGAGTTACAATGTTTACATGTACTGATATGTGCTATATGTTGTTTTAAATTGGTATGAATGATGGATGTGTGAGTAATGTATTGGTTAGTCAGATTTTAATTGTTCAGATAGATGTTTATACATATTTGGTTTGAATAAACATATATATTGTATTTGCAAAAGTGGTATGTTATCTGAGTGTGATGTGGTTTAAAGGATAGAGAATAACTCTTTGACTGAATCCCTTTGTTTGTAATTCCCTGAGGAGGGAGACAGGCAGCAGGCGTTGAGGGCCAGTAACTGTAGTGCCCAAGCTCGGGACCCCCGCCATACTTATTTATTTATTTATTTATTTATTTATATACCGCCGCTCATCAAAGATATCACGTCGGTGTACAATGAACAGGAACTTACGCCGGAGCGTTATACATTTAACAGGGTTAAATAAACATTATACATATAACAAAAGTAAGAATATATATATTGAAACATAAAACAAGTAGAATCTTTTAAAACCGAACTATCATTTAGGTTTAACTGAGCTAAGTTAAACAGGACTGGAAAGTAAAGGGATATTAGGAAATTAGGTATGAGAGTAGGGACAGGTTAGGAGGGGTTGGAATTATAAATTAGGGGTGATAAGAGAGGGAAGAAAGCGCTTAAGGTGCATTTAAGAGCAAATGTATGGAATGGTCACCTTATCCAGACCAGACCGGACCGGACCGGACAGGTCTGGATAAGGTGACCAGTACCCCCAGAGTAGAGGCAGAGACCAGACTTCCGTCTTTGGAGGTGTTCCTTGGGAGTAGGATGACCGTGGTTTATTTGCATCTGTTCTTCCTTTGGTGGGGAAGCTGCCGATGATGCCCTTGATCTTGGGCTAATGGATCAAGGTGGTTCCATACCCCAGCAGCTTCCACAATTCATTTCTACGTTCAGATGCACCTTCAATGATCCAGGCCGACAGGCGGTCGCCGGCCACCATCTCCTCCACCTCTGCCAGGGGTCCCACTCCCTCTCAGAATACACCGTGGAGTTCTAAACCCTGGCTATGGAATTGGGATGGCAGGAAGACTGCCTGTGGGCACTCTATCTTGAGGGCCTGTCACCCGCTTTGAAAGATGAATTGGCAGCCCGAGAGATTCCCATGTCATTTTAGGACCTCATCACTTTAGTTGGGCAGATTGACCACTGCCTCCGGGAACGGCACCAAGAAGTAAAAGCCAGCTGATGACCGGTCCTGGAGTCAGAACGCTCCCAAAGTGGGGAGGCCTATGCCAGGGCTTTCCCTTCCAAACGAGATAAGATAAAAGTGATCTTCGTCACTTCATCTGGGAATAAAGAAGGCTGTAATGCAAACTGCATGTAGCACTGGTTGATAAAACCCAGGCAGAGCTGAGGATCCCCATTGAAACGGGGAGGAGCTGGGAGGGCCAGCAGTGCCCGTGAAGGCGATGAGGCAGAGGAAGTGCTGTTACCTAGAGTCTCTGGGTTGGACATGGTGGACTCTTCAAGTTGTGATCGTAGTCTCTCTACCGAGGTAGCCAATGCCTCGAGGAATTGCTGCTTCTCCCAGACACATGAGGCCAGGCCTGGAATAGCCTGTAAGGCAGAGGACTCCGCCAAATCAATGGCCTTGGCAACCTGTTGTGCTGGAGGTGGACCCTTGGCCTGGCACAGGATTGGTATGGCCCTCTGGTACGGCCAGAGGGCGCCTGCCGCCAGGAGTCGGAGCACATGAGGCAGAGCTTCACCCATAACAGTCCGAAGGCTTCGTGGTGTTATGGTTATGAGGTGTTGGAATAGATTCTTGGGTACTGCGGTGATGGCCACTCCCACAGGGAGGAGCCCCGTGAGGAACCGCAGTACTAGGCTAGACTCTATACACGCAGACACAGAGAAGTTGTATTTATTGTACAGCTCGATGGTACTGCCCGGGGAGCGGGCAGCAGTGAAGGTAACCCAGTGAAGTAGTCCAGGGGGCCTCAGCAGAGGAGACCAGTCTCACACTCGAGTAGGTGATAGGCAGCGCGGCGTAGCAGGGACAGTTCCCGGATGTAGACACAGAGCTGCTGAAGCTGAAGGTGAGACAGACTGAAAGGGTTAGTACTCACTGAAGTAGAAAGCTGTATTTTTGAAGGTCCTGGCAGGCAGAAGATATTCAGTGGCAGGCACCAGATTAGGGAGAGCAGGTCCTCGAGGAGTGAGTACCCAGTATCCCAAGATAGGTACCTGAAATAGAACAGAAGGGCCCCTGAGGAGTGGGTACCCAGGTTAATGAAAAAATGCCCTGAAGGGCAGAGAGAGCTTCCTGCGGCAGCTGGGAAGCGGCAGAGCAGCTTAGACTGGAGGCAATCCAATCCTTGCTAACTCAGTTTCAGGCCGATACAGTCAGTGCACTCGAAGCGCACCGTTAACCCACAATTGGACACGTGTTTTCGACCCGCTAGCATTACCCCTTATTCAGTAAGGGGTCCAAAACGCGCATCCAACCCCCCCAAAACTAATAGCACCCGCAACATGCAAATGCATGTTGATGGTCCTATTAGGTATTCATGCACGATTCAGAAAGTAAAATGTGCAGTCAAGCCGCACATTTTACTTTCAGAAATTAGCGCCTACACCGGAGAGAGCGGCATGAAGACGTGACAGCAGCCATCTTCCCAAGGCTTGAGGAGAGAGAAGGAAGAAAGGTGAGGCGCAGAGGTCGAAGCCATATGAGACCGACGGATGCAACACGTGGGTTGAGTCCTTGGATTTCTGGACCGCCTGGGCTTAGGTGGGCCTCTGAGGGTCTCCCGGAGAGGTAGCAGAGAGTTGTGCCCACCAAGAGCAAAGGTGTGCGGCCAGTGGAGAACAGATAAGCTAGACCAGAACAGAGAGTACCGGAGACCACCGGAACGGAACAGGAACTGAAGGCCCTCTGGTCAGGATAGGCAGTGTCTAGTGGTCTAGCTTGTAGAAGGCCGCGGGTAGCGTCAGAACAGGCAGGCCTGGTGCTCACAGGAGAAGCAAGGAGAGTGTCCATATGGAGCGCAAGGGTCAAAGCCAGGTTATCCGTCTGAGGGTGGTCAGCCAAAGCAAAGGTCAGTTCCAGGTATCAGTCCGAGCGTGGTCAGTAGCAAGCAGAGGTCAGTTCCAGGCAGCGGTCCAAACGTGGTCAGAGGCAAGCAGAGGTCAGTACCAAGTATCAGTCTGAAGAGATACAACCTGGGTAGCGGAGCGTGGAACAGGAAACAGGAATAGATGCCGGAACACAGAAAGGACCACGGGAACAGAGGAACGCAGGAGTACTGGAAGACACAGGAACTCAGGAACACTGGAACAAGCACAGGAACAAGGAATGCAGGAACACTGGAACAAGCACAGGATGGCAACTAGCTTCACACAGTGTGACGACCCATTTGCCAAGGAGAGGAACTGAGGGAAGGCCCTCGCCTTATATAGAACGCTTACGTGATGCCATCAGGAGGCGTCCAGCCCGAGGTTCCCGCTCTGGGCCCTTTAAAAGAGGATGCGCTGGCCACGTACGCGCCTAGGGGCGGGGCCGAGGACGCTGAGGACGCGGACCCCCTGCGGGAGCTCCGAAGAGAGGCCTGCGACGAAGGAGGCATTTGGGGCAGGGCTGGGGTTGCCAAGAACTGGTCGCTGCCGCTACGGAGGATGGAATGGAGCCCGTGGAGTGGACCTGAGATGAGCAGGCCCGGGCGCGGCACCAGCGCAGCAGGGATGTGCAACATAACTACCATAACCACATCTTCTGGCAATGAATTCCAGAGCTTAACTATGCGCTGAGTGAAAAATAATTTTCTTTAATTTGTTTTAAATTAGCTATTTGCTAACTTCTTGGAGTGTTCCCTAGTCCTTCTATTATCTGGAAGAGTAAATTACCGATTTACATTAACCTGTTCCAGTCCTTTAATGATTTTGTAGACCTGTATCATATCCCTCCTCAGTCATCTCTTCTCCAAACTGAAGAGCCCTAATTTCTTTAGCCTTTCCTCATGGCGAGCCATTCATTCCATGCCCCTTATCATTTTGGTCACCCTTCTCTGCACTGTCTTCAGTGCAACTATATCTTTTTTGAGATGTGGTGACCAGAATCGCAGACAGTATTCAAGGTGCAGTCACATCATGGAGTGATACAGAGGCATTATGACATCCACTGTTTTATTTGCCATTCCCTTCCTAATAATTCCTAACATTCTGTTTGTTTTTTTGACTACCACAGCACACTGAGCTGACAATTTCAATACATTATCCACTATGACACCTAGATCTCTTTCCTGGGTGGTAACTCCTAACATTGTGTAATTACACCAAGGGTTAGTTTTCCTTATATGCATCACCTTGCACTTGTCCACATTAAAATTCATCTGCCATTTGGAAGCCAGTCTCAGAAGGTCCTCTTGCAATTTATCACAATCTGTTTGAGATTTAAATATTCTGCATAATTTTGTATCATCTGCAAATGTGATCATCTCACTTGTACCCCTTTCCAGATCACTTATAAATATAGTAAAAAACACCAGTCAAAGTACAGATCCCTGAGGCACTCCACTGTTTACCTTTTTCCAGTGTGAAAACAGACTATTTAATCCAACTCTCTGTTTCCTGTCTTTTAACCAGTTTGCAATCCACAGAAGGACATCACCTCCTAGCCCATGATTTTTTAGTTTTCTTAGAAGCCTCTCATGAGGGACTTTGTCAAACACCTTCTGAAAATCCAAATGCACCACATCTGCTGGTTCACCTTTGTCCACATATTTATTCACTCCTGCAAACAAATGTAGATTTGTGAGGCAAGATTTCCCTTCGGTAAATCCATATTGGCTGTGTCCCATTAAACCAAGTCTATCTAAATTTTTTGTGATTTTATTCTTTATAACAGTTTTCATGATTTTTCCCAGCACTGAAGTCAGACTCATTGGTCTATAGTTTCCCGGATCACCCCTGAAGCCCCTTTTTAAATATCAGGGTTACATTGGTCATCTTCCAGTCTTCAGTTGCAATGGATGATTTTAATGATAGGTTACAAATTTTATTGAAATAGGTCTGAAATTTCATTTTTTAGTTCTTTCAGAACCCTGGGTGTTTACCATCCAGTCCAAGTGATTTACCATTCTTCAGTTTGTCAATCTGGCCTACCACATCTTCCAGGTTCACCATGATTTGGTTCAGTTCATCTGAATCATCACCCTTGAAAACTGTATCTGGAACGTGTATCTCCACAACATCCTCCTCAGTAAACATCGAAGCAAATCATTTGTTTAGTATTTCCGTGACGTCCTTATCTTCCCTAAGTGCCCCTTTAACCCCTCGATCATCTAACGGTCCATCCAACTCCCTCGCAGACTTTCTGTTTCAGATATATTTTAAAAAGTTTTTATTATGAGTTTTTGCTGTTAGATGTGCCGGCCATGGATGGCTGCAGCCGGCCCCCCTTACCACTTCCACAGGCGTCGTGAGCACAGTGGGGAGATGGTCCCACCGCTCGTCGCCAGCCTCGTCCTCTTCTACGGCTGCTGCTGCTAAAGAAACTGTCTCCCGCGGCAGCCCCTGGCTCCATCTTCGCGGCTCAACATCACTGGCCAACGCTACTAGCAGCCCTTCCAGGTCGGGCCCTCCCTAGGTGCGCAGCTGTGCCTCCTGAGCACTTTTAAAGGGCCAGCACTGATTGAAGCAGCCCAGCCTCTTGGATGACGTCAGGAGCCTGGAACTATTTAATGGAGCCTCCTCTTCATGTTCCTCGACTTGGCAACTAATCTGCTTTGCTTCGGTGAGGTCTTCTGTGCTTTGTTGGTGCTGTGGTTCCTGTTCCTGCCTTCCAAGCTCTGTTCCTGCCTTCCAAGCCCTGTTCCTGCCTTCCGAGTCCTGTTCCTGCTCCTGTTCTCATTCTCTGGTTCCTTCGGACGGATCTTCTGGCTTATGACCTCAGACTGGATTTCGGTGACTCTTCTGTCTTCGGACCTCGAACTGGGTCTCGGTGATTCTCCTGGCTTCTACCTCGGACTGGCTATCGGCGATCCTCTGGCTTCTGATCTTGGACTGACTTCAGACTATTCTTCTGGCTGCTATTCTACTGTTTTCACAGGGGCCCACCTAAGACCAGCTGGCCCCCGCACCCAAGGGTTCAACCTTTGGGGAACGGGGTTGGTATTGGCAAAGTTCCAGCCGGTCCCTGCAACAGCCCGGCCTCACCTTCCGACGGTGAAGACCTGAAGGGATTCACCCTCTCAGGTAGCGCCAATTCCCCCTCGGACAAGGGGGGGTCCACATTCTCGTCAGTAACACAACATTTGCCTCTAGGGCCAACTTCTTTTCAAATTCTCTCTTAGCCTGTCTTATCAATGTCTTACATTTAATTTGCCAATACTTATACTTTATCCTATTTTCTTCTGATAGATCCTTTTTCCAATTTTTGAATAAAGATTTTTTGGCTAAAATAGCCTCTTTCACCTCACTTTTTAGCCATGCCAGCAACCGTTTTCCCTTCCTTCCACCTTTCTTAACGCATGGAAAATCTCTGGACTGCACTTCTAAGATGGTATGTTTTTTAACAGTGGTAATGCCTGTTTCATACTCTTAACCTTTATAGCTGTACCTTTCCATTTTTTAAACTATTTTTCTCATTTTATCAAAGTTTCCCTTTTGAAAGTTTAGTGTTAGAGCTGTGGATTTAATTACTGACCCCCTTCCAGTCATTAATTCAAATTTGATAACATTATGACCACTATTTCAAAGCGGCCGCTCCATCATTACCACCCTCACCAAACCCTGCACTCCACTGAGAATTAGATCTAAAATTGCTCCCTTTCTAGTTGGTTCCTGAACCAATTGCTCCATAAAACTGTCATTTATTCCATCCAAGAACTTCACCTCTCTAGCATGTCCTGATGTTTTACGTATCAAGTTTAAAACCTTAGTTTAAAGAAAGGTTAAGATCTCCATCAACAACTGTTAGCAAAGAAGGCCATATAATCACAAGGTCTTATTGCTGGGAGCTGAGAGTGAACAACACTGAATGGATCTCATCATTAGGATCTTTTGGCTACTTCTTCAAAGCAATATGGATTAATTACTGTTGGAGATAGGATGCTTTTGATCAATCATTGGTTTAGTCCTGTATTAAATAGCTACATTAATATTATTAAACAAACATTACTTTTGAAAGTAGGAGAAGGGCATTTTTCAGTTTTTGTCTTACAGTAAGAGGAGTAGCCTAGTGGTGAGAGCAGCAGGCTTATGCACCATGAGACCAGGGTTCAAGTCCCCCTGTTGCTCCTTGTGACCCTGGGCAAGTCACTCCATTGCTTCAGGTACAAACTTAGGGGGTCATTTTTCAAAATGCGGTAAGGTGTTTTCACATGCGTTAAGGGCTTATCGCATTTACCGCATGCGATCGCACCATATCGTATGGTGCGATGCAAATTCCAAAAATGGGAGGAGTGTGGGCTAGCCTCTCTGCAAAGAGCTATCGCACAGCCATAATGCAGATTTTAACTACACCTCTTTGAAATGCATTATGATAGCGGCCGTGACCATGCGGTAAGGTTTTATCACCATTTGCAATGTGTCCCATAAGGCTTATTTCAAGGCTCCAGAGCCCCGGGAAGAGAGAGAGAGAGAGAGAGACTGGCCATAATATCATGGCCCATAGGCAGGTATTTGTATCCCTAGGGTAGGCCCACCTAGTAACTCGACGTGGGGATTAGGTAAGTCTGTAGGGGGTTAGGGGCCACTTTGACATGCTACGTGACACCTACAAACAGAACAGTGGTCACTTATGAAGATTTGCTGGCCTTCGGAGTGAGGAAACTCACTCCAAGATGAGATTTGGGCAAGGTTCTCTCAACCTAGCTTGATGGACTCTCTACCTGGGTAACATCAAGCTAGGTTGAGAGAACCTTGCCCAAATCTCATCTTGGAGTGAGTTTCCTCACTCCGAAGGCCAGCAAATCTTCACAAGTGACCACTGTTCTGTTTGTAGGTGTCACGTAGCATGTCAAAGTGGCCCCTAACCCCCTACACACTTACCTAATCCCCACCTCGAGTTACTAGGTGGGCCTACCCTAGGGATACAAATACCTGCCTATGGGCCATGATATTATGGCCAGTCTCTCTCTCTCTCTCTCTCTCTCTCTCTCTCTCTCTCTCTCTCTCTCTCTCTCTCTCTCTCTGAAAAACTGGTCCCCCAGTGGTTGAATGCAGGAAATACATCAGGTTTGGCACTTATTGCAGAATCTGAAATGGTATCGCAATGTGCACTAACTTATCTCTTCACACAGGTAATTATCACAAATTGCGATAAATACTATATTAGCATAAAACACACCCCTTTTGCTATCACATGCGGTACTTACCGCATTTTGATAAATCCAGGCCTTAGATTGTAAGCCCTCTGGGGATAGGAAAATACTTCCAGTACCTGAATGTAATCTGCTTTGAAATGCTGAAAAAAGTGTAAAAAGCAGAATATAATAAATAAAAATGCTACTGATCTAACATGGCTTTTGGATTAATCACAGAGGGACAACTGGGCTTAATTCTGAAATGAACAAATGTTGTCCCTTATTTATTTTATTCACCAGAATGTCTAGCATATCTGAATCTTCTCTATTCCACCTAGGTCAAGATTCTTTTGTTCTACTTTGAATTTTCTCTGGTAAAACGTTCAAAAATTGAATTGCCTTTCAAGGTCTTTCAATGATGAACTGCAAAATAGCCACTATAATGCTTTGCTTGAACAGAGCCCTTATTTTAGTGTCAAATTACATGAATTCAAATATTGCTATCACAAAAGTACATTTCAAGAACTGTCCTAGCATTTGTAATATAAATGCTTTGTAATTGCATGTAAACAACGAAGTGCTAGAAAGTAGTTATATGCTGATTTTTATATCACTCTCAAAGCATTCATCAGTTTGTGAATGTGGAGTGACTTCTTGGCATTGATTTACATGGGTGAGCTGTCAGTATCAATTCTGTTATCTGTAAAGGTTAACACTGCTGTAACAATAGACATTCACAGGTCTCCAACGTTATTTCCCTGTCTTTCATTTCACTGCCAGTGCATATTTTCCTATAGTCCCTTCATCATGCCACCCACACACACACACCTTTCGAAAATGATTAAAGATAAAAAAAACAAAAACAAAAAACAGTGAAGGTGAAAAGGATAAAATAAAATATACATCATCTCCCAATTATTCTGCATACTTCATGGATATAAACTTATCCTTTATGTCTGATTATAAGAAGAATCAACAATTCATTCCATGCCATGAAAGATAGATCCTCTAGGATACTACCTGCTAAAAATGAAGGTATAAGAACATAAGAACATAAGAAAATGCCATACTGGGTCAGACCAAGGGTCCATCAAGCCCAGCATCCTGTTTCCAACAGTGGCCAATCCAGGCTATAAGAACCTGGCAAGTACCCAAAAACTAAGTCTATTCCATGTAACCATTGCTAATGGCAGTGGCTATTCTCTAAGTGAACTTAATAGCAGGTAATGGACTTCTCCTCCAAGAACTTATCCAATCCTTTTTTAAACACAGCTATACTAACTGCACGAACCACATTCCCTGGCAACAAATTCCAGAGTTTAATTGTGCGTTGAGTAAAAAAGAACTTTCTCCGATTAGTTTTAAATGTGCCCCATGCTAACTTCATGGAGTGTCCCCTAGTCTTTCTACTATCCGAAAGAGTAAATAACTGATTCACATCTACCCGTTCTAGACCTCTCATGATTTTAAACACCTCTATCATATCCCCCCTCAGTCGTCTCTTCTCCAAGCTGAAAAGTCCTAACCTCTTTAGTCTTTCCTCATAGGGGAGTTGTTCCATTCCCCTTATCATTTTGGTAGCCCTTCTCTGTACCTTCTCCATCACAATTATATCTTTTTTGAGATGCGGCGACCAGAATTGTACACAGTATTCAAGGTGCGGTCTCACCATGGAGCGATACAAAGACATTATGACATTTTCCGTTTTATTCATCATTCCTTTTCTAATAATTCCCAACATTCTGTTTGCTTTTTTGACTGCCGCAGCACACTGAACCGACGATTTCAATGTGTTATCCACTATGACACCTAGATCTCTTTCTTGGGTTGTAGCACCTAATATGGAACCCAACATCGTGTAATTATAGCATGGGTTATTTTTCCCTATATGGATTTGGATAACAGTTTTCAAATGTAGCAAACATTATTTTTATGGGAAAAAAGTAATTGAAGGAACGATAACTAGTAATTACTGCTACCACCACAGGAGCTATAACGTTTTACTTATTGCCTCTGTTCCCCTCCCCTACAACACAGGTTACATTTCTACTTATCTGAGGATGAACGGTAAAGGGGCTTATTTATTAAATGACATTCCACGGTCCATACCATGTATTAATAATGTGAGTGGTTTCCCATTAAAACATATTTTTGCATTAAAATGTAAGGGGTTAATTTTCAAAGGTAACATAGTAAATGACAGCAGATAAAAACCGAAAAGGCCCATACAGCCTGCCCGGTGTTATTAACTTGTAAGAGTGTGAACCCTGGGCCGAGGTGAGAGGTATCTCCGCCCACAGGGAGGAGCCCTGTGAGCCTCACCATCAGTAGGCGCAGTCTCAGTGGTTTCAGACCCAGCTGTGGAATAGAGTCTTTATTAAGAGAGGAGAAAGGCACAGCCCACGGAGCAGGAGGTGAAATAAAAGTAAAGTTCTGAGCAGAGGGGTATACCCAAGAGCGACACCTCCGATGTGAAGATCTGGTAATGGCCCGCAAAGCGGGGCATGCCAGGAAGTCTCTCAGTAGTGTTGAAATACCTTCAACGTGTAGATCCGATAGTGGCCCGTGGAGCGGAGTACGCTGGAGAGGTGTCTCAGTAGTGGTAATGAGATAGTAGTCCGAGGTACAGGAACCCCGATGAGGATCCTATAGTGGTGGTGCGGTAATGACCTGCAGCGCAGGGTATACCGAAGTGGTTCCTACTGGAATGATGCAGTAGTGGCCCGAAGCACAGGGTACACCAAAAAGGATCCCACAATGAGGCTTTGTATATTTTTATATATTTATTTATTTAAAATCTTTTCTATAACCATCATTCAGTAAATTAACCATCACAATGGTTTACAAAAAGGCACATAAAGTAATAGAAATTAATTTAATATAGCTAAAACATTATAAACGTGCCAACAATGCGTGGTAACAGGGTTCTTTCAATATAAAACTATTTGTTGAGTATTGATTTTGTTAGGTTGAAGTTTCTATTGCAGTTCATATATAAAGAAAACAATCTTAGGTGTATTTAAAGGTGGGAAAGAAAAAGGAAATTAAAAACTACATATTCGGTGCCGGGTTACGATCTTATTTTCTTTCTCCATTCTCTTTATAAAAAGCCTGTTTAAAGAGCCAGGTTTTTAGGCTTACTCTGAAAAGTTTGAAGTTTTTCTGCAGTCTTATCTCCAGAGGCATTGAATTCCATAATGTGGGTCCTGCCAAAGATAGTGCTCGCTCCCTTACTTGTGTGAGTCTAGCAGACTTAACAGAGTAGTGCTTTATTAGCTGATCTTAGGTTTCTGTGTGGAACATGTACACATAGAGCTGTGTTCAGCCATTCTGCTTTTTTGTCATGAATTAGTTTGTGTATTGTGCATAGCACTTTATATTAGTCTGTAGAAGTAAGATACTCTCCCCAGGAGAGGTCCCAGGGAGCGGGATGGATAGAAGTCCAAGGAAAGAAGGCCCTCTGAGGAGCGGATAGCCAGAGACGATGAAGGGCCCCCGAGGAGCGGGTACCCAGAGCATCTCACACCAAATGTAAAGTCAGGAACCGGAAGTCCAAGGATGGAGCAGGATTCAGCAACGAGGGAACTCCTTGCTAACTCGCCAAACCGAAAGGCCAGCTAGCTTAAGTACATCAGATGGATGACGTCATCCGGAGGGGACGCCCCCGAGGTTCCCACCATGACATGTACAAAGCTTGTATACTGTTGTCAATTACAGTTAACGATATATTTTCAAAATGTTGCCTAGCTAGGCCCAAATGGTTTTTATTACACACTGACCCAGACAGAGGATCGGTAAGTAAAAGAAAGATACCAATGTGAGACACAAGAACCACTCTGCTGGGCTATCTTTCATGCAAGGGGAAGGATTAGATGATGACTAACAGCCAAAGTAGCCTTGTATAATAGAGATGTGAATCGTTTTGCATATCGTCTTAACGATAGAAATCGTGTGGCAGGGCAAGAAAATCGTGTTAGGCACGATTTTTTAGTTAAAAAATCGTTAAAAATCATTTTTTCCGATTAGTGCGCACTAACTCGTGTTAGTGCGCACTAACTCCCGTTAGTGCGCACTAACTGAAAATGATACAATTTGACACTTTTCAGATCAGTTAAGGTCAGTTTAGGAATGAATATGTATTCCTATTGGCTGCCCTCTTATTTATTCATGTTACCAAGCTTCCCACTGACAGTATATGGGGGATGGGAAATGGAAACAGTTGGTAGCTTGACAAAACAAGTAATGTGATCAGTCAATGTGACTAGAGCTTGTGCCCTAACCCTGATACCAGGGGTATTGTGATCTTCCTGCACACAGTGCCCTATCCCTATTAATACCAGGAGTGTTGTGATCTTCCTGCACACAGTGCCCTAACCCTGGCACCAGGGGTGTTGTGATCTTCCTGCACACAGTGCCCTATCCCTATTAATACCAGGAGTATTGTGATCTTCCTGCACACAGTGCCCTATCCCTATTAATACCAGGAGTGTTGTGATCTTCCTGCACACTGTGCCCTAACCCTGGCACCAGGGGTGTTGTGATCTTCCTGCACACAGTGCCCTATCCCTATTAATACCAGGAGTGTTGTGATCTTCCTGCACACAGTGCCCTAACCCTGGCACCAGGGGTGTTGTGATCTTCCTGCACACAGTGCCCTATCCCTATTAATACCAGGAGTGTTGTGATCTTCCTGCACACAGTGCCCTAACCCTGGCACCAGGGGTGTTGTGATCTTCCTGCACACAGTGCCCTATCCCTATTAATACCAGGAGTGTTGTGATCTTCCTGCACACAGTGCCCTAACCCTGGCACCAGGGGTGTTGTGATCTTCCTGCACACAGTGCCCTATCCCTATTAATACCAGGAGTGTTGTGATCTTCCTGCACACAGTGCCCTAACCCTGGCACCAGGGTTGTTGTGATCTTCCTGCACACAGTGCCCTATCCCTATTAATACCAGGAGTGTTGTGATCTTCCTGCACACAGTGCCCTAACCCTGGCACCAAGGGTGTTGTGATCTTCCTGCACACAGTGCCCTATCCCTATTAATACCAGGAGTGTTGTGATCTTCCTGCACACAGTGCCCTAACCCTGACACCAGGGGTGTTGTGATCTTCCTGCACACAGTGCCCTATCCCTGGCACCAGGGGTGTTGTGATCTTCATGTACACAGTGCCCTATCCCTATTAATACCAGGAGTGTTGTGATCTTCCTGCACACAGTGCCCTAACCCTGACACCAGGGGTGTTGTGATCTTCCTGCACACAGTGCCCTATCCCTGGCACCAGGGGTGTTGTGATCTTCATGTACACAGTGCCCTATCCCTATTAATACCAGGAGTGTTGTGATCTTCCTGCACACAGTGCCCTATCCCTAATACCAGGGGTGTTGTGATCTTCCTGCACACAGTGCCCTATTCCTGATACCGGGGGTGTTGGTATCTTCTTGCACACATCCCGGTATCAGGGATAGGGCACTGCGTGCAGGAAGATCACAACACTCCTGGTATTAATAGGGATAGGGCACTGCATGCAGGAAGATCACAACACCCCTGGTATCAGGGATAGGGCACTGTGTGCAGGAAGATCACAATACCCCGGAGGAGTGAGGGTCAGGCAGCTCCCCCCTGTCTGTGAAGCCAGCCTCTCACTAGTAATGCAGGGAGGGAGCTGTCTCAGACTTCACCATCCTCCCCCCCCCCCCTCACCCACACACCATTCACTAGCTGGGACATGGGGGAAGTCAGGAGTGAGGGTCAGGCAGTTCCCCCCTGTCTGTGAAGCCAGCCTCTCACTAGTAATGCAGGGAGGGAGCTGTCTCAGACTTCACCATCCTCCCCCCCCCTCACCCACACACCATTCACTAGCTGGGACATGGGGGAAGTCAGGAGTGAGGGTCAGGCAGCTCCCCCCTGTCTGTGAAGCCAGCCTCTCACTAGTAATGCAGGGAGGGAGCTGTCTCAGACTTCACCATCCTCCTCCCCCCCCCCCCCCTCACCCACACACCATTCACTAGCTGGGACATGGGGGAAGTCAGGAGTGAGGGTCAGGCAGCTCCCCCCTGTCTGTGAAGCCAGCCTCTCACTAGTAATGCAGGGAGGGAGCTGTCTCAGACTTCACCATCCTCCTCCCCCCCCCCTCACCCACACACCATTCACTAGCTGGGACATGGGGGAAGTCAGGAGTGAGGGTCAGGCAGCTCCCCCCTGTCTGTGAAGCCAGCCTCTCACTAGTAATGCAGGGAGGGAGCTGTCTCAGACTTCACCATCCTCCCCCCCCCCTCACCCACACACCATTCACTAGCTGGGACATGGGGGAAGTCAGGAGTGAGGGTCAGGCAGCTCCCCCCTGTCTGTGAAGCCAGCCTCTCACTAGTAATGCAGGGAGGGAGCTGTCTCAGACTTCACCATCCTCCCCCCCCTCACCCACACACCATTCACTAGCTGGGACATGGGGGAAGTCAGGAGTGAGGGTCAGGCAGCTCCCCCCTGTCTGTGAAGCCAGCCTCTCACTAGTAATGCAGGGAGGGAGCTGTCTCAGACTTCACCATCCTCCCCCCCCCCCCTCACCCACACACCATTCACTAGCTGGGACATGGGGGAAGTCAGGAGTGAGGGTCAGGCAGCTCCCCCCTGTCTGTGAAGCCAGCCTCTCACTAGTAATGCAGGGAGGGAGCTGTCTCAGACTGGTATCAGGGATAGGGCACTGAGTGCAGGAAGATCACAACACCCCTGGTATCAGGAATAGGGCACAGGTTCTAGTCATATTGACTGATCACATTACTTTTTTTGTCAACTACCAACAGTTTTCATTTCCCATCCCCCCAACCATCACCTCAGTTGTAACCTTGGTAACATCAATAGATAAGAGGGCAGCCAGCCAATAGGAATACATATTCATTCCTAACTGACCTTTACTGACCTGGATAGTGTCAATAATTTGTATCATTTTCTGTTAGTGTTCCTGAGTTTCCATTTCCATTTCCCATCCCCCCAACCATCACCTCAGTGGGAACCTGGTTAACATCAATAGATAAGAGGGCAGCCAGCCAATAGGACCACATATTCATTCCTAACTGACCTTTACTGACCTGGAAAGTGTCAATTTGTATCATTTTCAGTTAGTGCGCACTAACTCGTGTTAGTGCGCACTAACGGGAGTTAGTGCGCACTAACACGATTTAACGATTTTTAACGATAAATCGTTAGAATTTCTATTGTATCATGTTCTATAACGATTTAAGACGATATTAAAATTATCGGACGGTAATTTTAATCGTTAAAAAACGATTCACATCCCTATTGTATAACACTCTGCCAAAGCTGACTGCCAGTCCCTGGCTTCGATAGGGGGACATGGGGTATCCTCTGGTAGATTTGGAATAAGGTCAAATGGGATGAAATAATGTAGAGCACAATTATGGAATACACAACAGACAAGCACTATCTCTGCTACTCTGGCTGGGCTATACATTAAAACGCCCCCATTTTGTCCAAACAGTAAAATCTACTTTTTAGAAATCCAAAGGTATGTTCAATGACACAGCAGGTAGAACATAAGACCTCATTGTAACTCATCTCTGCTGGTGTGTTGGGAATCACTACAGGTGTGAATATCCAGGTCCTGCAACCATATCCCGAATCTCCTCCTCTAGCAAAGAGAGAATGGCTGTATCACTTTCACCACCATTACTGTGTTATATCACTGCCAACCCACAGCATACTAAAACATACTAGAAGCTAAGCTATAGCTTGACATGATTCATAAAAGATTATGTCAGAACCAAAAGTCCATGCCGCTTTTTATTGATACACTATAAGTGTGCTATAGCACTTTGTTATGCTGTGTCTGACCTTCATGAATGGAAAACTACATCTGGGGTTCCTATACAATGTATACAAGTCATTCATAACCAAGCAATCTTGACCCAGTTCTAGCACTCCTATAACACTGAAGTTGTGCATCATAGCTCCTACACATGTCATTGCAGAAAGACATCAACCTCATGGTATGACTGTACATGTCCCTGAGTGTTTTGCAGTCTGTCCTCCGACACAGTGAACAAGATTGGCCCAAAATGCACATTCCACAGCTTCAATTGAACCTGTGTACCTCTGTGATGGCCATGACAAATTGTGGCTATCATCCTGGCTGTCAGAGCATAAGCACTGTAGTCTGGATACCTATATGGGTATCGTTATCTGAGGGCTGACAGAGCACTAACAACCCACACCTGACCTAGGAGTCCCTGTACTATGGTTCCAAAAAGGTTTTGGCTGATAAGTGACATTTTAACAGTTCCAAGAGAGAGGATTTGAACATTCACTTGTTTAAAGTTGACAAGTTGAAATTCTGTAGTACTCGGTCAAATACTGTCCTTAGTGGAAACTGTATTGTATGGGCGTGCATTCATAACCTCATTTATAATAATAACTTTGCCTGGTTATCTGCATGATTACATATATATACTCCTTGTAAAAATCTTAGATCAAAAAACAAACTTTTATTACAAATTCCTTCTCCGAGAACAACAAGGTTAACTACAACTAGAGAATATAGCAGGACCCATCCTAGGGAATACAATCCCTTCCGTCAGTATACTAACCGCAGACAAAAGAGCTTTCAAGAAAGCCCTCAAACACTACATTTTTCTGAAGGCCTTTCCTGACTTACGTATATTATAACTTCTCTCAACCGCCCCCCCTATTTTTCTTTGAAACTCCATTCTTTTTAGTTTATCAATGATAATTAAAATTTAATATTTTACTTCATTTTTATGTTGTTTACTACGGTTGTTATCAATTTTATGTTTTAAATCTTATTATGTATGTTTTTATTGTAACCCGCCCCGAACTTTGGAGGGTGCAAGATATAAATACTTTTAAATAAATAAACAAACAAACAAATACAACATTAGCAGGCCACTACAGCATTGAAATAGAAACCTGGGCCTTGCCACTATGACTTGTTGACATTATGTTCAAGCCACTTGTCATATAACTTATGCAGTCACATCCTTGACAGTCCCCCATGTCACTGCTGTTTGCTGTGAACACATAACTGAAGATAGAAAGAAGCCCTGCTCTTACCTATTAGCCAACCGTCACCATAGAGGCCATCTTCAACTTGTTCAAACAGCCCAAATAGTCTAAGTATAAAGAAATTGTGCACACCTTAAGGGAACATGGCAACCACATCAAGGACGCACAGTACAGCATCACAGACCACTTGCACATTGAAGGAGTGAAAGAACCTTCTGCTGTGGTAGATCTCCTCCCTGAGACAGGGTGGGATGATGGCTATGTGAGTGCAGTCAATAGTTCCCAGAACATGTGGAAAGTTTGTTATGGCATAAAAACCTCTCTTCAAGTCCAGCAAGTCCTGCCTTTCATGAGGGAATCTTATGAAATAATGAACGTGGCTGCATATAGCTTTTAGAACCTGGCCCAGACAGCGGGAAAATGATGTTTGCGACATTCCCCCGATAACCCCAACTGTTGTTTGGAATGAGCTAGTTGCCATAAAATGTAGGGCACACAATAGTTTGGTAAGGTATATAGCATGGGACCTTTCTGAGAATTGATCCAGCTCCCCTCTGAGTTCTTAATATAATTCCATGATAGCCTGAGAGCTCAGGCAATACCTCTTAATCATATGCTCCACTGACATCCCCAACTATATGGTGTGGAGATGAAAGATGAGCTCCCTGTACCGCCTGCGGGCTTTTCTGCATGGCAAACCCTAACATGGGCCATCCTGCTCTAATGGTGGGTCTTGCAGCTCTGGATCTGGTGCAGGTGTATCCCTAGGAGGCATTTGAACCTTCCTTCCCTGCTGTTGTTGTGCTTGTTGTTGTTGAGCAGCCTGAAGCATCCAGTGTCCCACTATTAGCAGATTTCCACCCAACATTCTAGCTTAAGGAAAACAGGGCATGTAACAAAAGGTGATTTTATTGGCTCCCTAGGGCTATGTAGGTGTGTCAGAGAGAAGGCCTCATTTTATCTCATGGGATAATTGCTGCTATAATGCGATAACAGCTGTTATGGCGCGATAAAAACCTTTTTGCCACTCTACCACAAATAAAAAAGGTGTTATTTCTCACGTTAAATCCAGCATTAGTATGTGATATTTTATTGCCAAATGTGGTAGGAGTCCCTCATTTTCATAATTGTCTTGATTTTGTGTACTCATCGTATTTAAATTCTAATGTATGTTGTGATAAGCGTCGCACATTAGTACTGTTTTATTGCGTGATAGACCCCATTTAATGAGCCATAGTGCTCTAACATGGCTTGATGAATGACCCAGCATATTTGTATGGTACAGGGTGGCCCATGAAAAAGTAGCCTGCCTGCGTGGCACTGGTATTGGATGCGGGTTACTTTTCCATGGGCCACCCTGTATATTATTTGTTCTTTTCTTCAAGTGACAGCATATAGTATAGTCAGGCCAGCTTTAATCTGGGGAAAAGTTGTGATTGTTACAATATCTGTGCTTAGAGAATTTGCTGGTCAAGCTACTTCAGCTGGATTTGCTCTTTTAACTCTCAGGTACAACACAAAAAAAAATGACTTCTACAATAATCTCTGTAGAAAAGGATTTATAAATGTGACCTAAGATAGTGTCAGAAAAGAATTTTGGAAAAAAACCCCCAGCATAAAAGAATTGATATTACTGAGAAACTTCTGCAGAGATAAAACAATAATCACGGAAAATTTGCATTCTTCAGATAGACTCTAAGTTTATAGCCATGAAAATTGGGAGACGGAGGTAAATGAAAGGAGCAGACTTTTAAAATGAGTTATCTTTATAGATTATACATCAGGTGAAATAAACAGCAATTTAAATTCTGTAACACAATTGCTCGAGGCAGACTATGTTTGGGGTATAATATACAGTATAAAAAGGGACTCTTAAGAATGCAGTTTTTCACAGGGATAAAAGATCACATATGCAGCTTGTTATGGCTATATACACTAAAACATATTACATTTGAGCTGTGAATTCCAGGATATGTATCAGATTTATAAGAGTGTCTAACTTGGTATGCTTTTTCTTTGATTATCTTTGTTACAATAAGACATGGTTTTTATTGTGGTCCTTATTGGTTAGTAACTATGCTAACATCTGCTGCACTCATGGTGTCCTGGATATCAGTGCTGATCCCTGTGAGCTCTGCTCCTATTTCAGGTTCTGTTTCCTCCATATTGATTGCTGCTATCTGCTGCCCTGAGGAAGAACAAAAATATACTAATATTAAGTCACATCAGGTGGTATGGATAATGTTGCTGCTTTTCCCTACTCCATGTTGTCTTATTACCAATTCCTCTGAGTCTCTGCAGCAATTTGGTGGTTCACTTGCATATGGGATGTAAATTAATATCAGCAACCAACAAAAATCGAGTTACATATACCAGTAGGAACATAATAATTTCTCAGAAATTTGTATTAGAAATCTGTAATTTGCTATTGCAAAGTAACTATGCCTGTAATAGGCTACAGAGGAAACACTGAGAGGAGAGGATCACCTTGTTGGTGACTGAAAAAAAAACCCAGTAAGTACTGCTTGGGGAAATTTTTAAAACTTAAAAGTATTGGGGTATATTATTTAGTGTGTTTGTGTGTGTCTGTATTGATTAGGTAGTCAGAGGGCAGGTAGAAACCAGGAGTTTTAGCGTGTTTTATATTAAATAGGTAGTCAGAAAGGCTGGCAAAAAAACAGAAGTCTGTGTGTTTGTATTTCCCAACTCACCCACCCATAGCTCATCTTTTAATTTATAGGCAGGAGATACTTTCACATTAAAAAGAAAAATAAAAAAATAATGAAAAATAAAAAAATTAATCAGCCTTTTAACTTACATTCAGAAATACCCTACACCTTACCAAGTGTTTAATCATTCCCTTGTAAGTCACTATCAGATATATAAAGGTATATTTTAAAAAATATGTGCGTTTCTAAAAAAAACTAAAAAGTCATTGGATAGTAAGCAATGTCCTTTTATGGATTGCAAACTGGTTAAAAGACAGGAAACAGAGAGTAGGATTAAATGGACAGTTTTCACAGTGGAAAAAGGTAAACCAGTGGAATGCCTCAGGTATCTGTACTTGGACCAGTGCTTTTTAATATATTTATAAATGTTCTGAAAGGGGTACGATGAGTGAGGCAATCAAATTTGTGGCTGACACAAAATTATGCAGAGTAGTTAAATGTCAAGTTGGTTGTGATAAATTGCAAGAGGACCTTGCGAGACAAGAAGATTGGGCTTCCAAATTGCAGATGAAATTTAAAGTGGACAAGTGCAAAGTGATGCATATAGGAAAAATTAACCCTTGCTGTAATTACACAATGTTAGGTTCTATCTTAGGAGTTACCACCCAGGAAAGAAATCCAGGCGTCATAGTGGATAGTATATTGAAATCGCCAGCTCAGTGTGCTGTGGCGATCTAAAAAAAAGCAAATAATGTTAGGAATTATTAAGCAGGGAATGGTAAATAAAATGATAGATGACATAATGCCTCTGTATCGCTCCATGGTGAGACCGCATTTTGAATACCGTGTGCAATTCTGGTCACTGCACCTAAAAAAAGATATAGTTGTAATGGAAAAAGTGCAGAGAAGGGTGGCCAAAATGATAAGTGTCATGGAACGGCTGCCCTATGAGGTAAGGCTAAGGAAGTTGAGGGGGATATGATAGAGGTCTACAAATCATGAAAGGACTTTAAAAAATTAATGTAAATTGGTTATTTACTCTCAGATAAGACTGGGGAACACAATTTTCGTTGAGTTAGATCTGACACTTGTTTTTGACTAACCTTTGACATCTGAATCCAAAAATGACCCCAGTTTTTTGTTATCATGTCAGCTTTTTAAGGAACAGGATACCCTCCCTTTGTCCCAAAAATCATACAAAATGTACATACAAAGGAAATAAAAGAAAAAAATTACCTGAATATACTGTTTATTTAGAGTTATTTTATTCATATAAAGGCTATATATTGTTACTGAAAGTCAAATTGTGTACAAGTAGTAAAGTTCTGCTACCAAACATACATATTAAGGTAAAACTTTATGATTATAGCTTTTCTGGCAGTGGACAATCTCGCCTGATGCTCCAACAATAGTCAGCCATCATATGTACATCCCATCTACCCTGATACCGTGCCTCCATGACCTTCAAATCTTGGTGGAATCATTCACCTTGCTCATCACTGACTGCACCAAAGTTTTTTAGGAAGTCAGCAAGATGGCGATGCAGAAAATGCACCTTGATGCTCATGTTGCAAAGAAGCTCTCCAAGAGTTTCTGGACAATTTCGGTATAATTCTGTGCTCGTGTATTTCCAAGAAAGTCCTTGACAAGGTTTTTGAATGACAACCAAGCATTCTTTTGGAGTTCTGACATTGTCCCGATGAAATGTTCATCTTTAATGAGCTGCCGAATCTGTTCGCAGTTTGCGGTAATACCTATGTGAAGCGCTAAGATAGCGCACTTTGCGATAAATAGTCTATTACCATAAAACACGCCCCTTTTCCTATCGCATGCTATATTTAGTGCATTTTGATAAATCCAGGTCTAAGATAGGCTATAGAGAAAAAACTTGACGTGATAGAAGAAAACTAACTGCAGTTTTGAAATCAGCATGCCTATTTAAGTTTAAAACAGCTGAAAAATCAAACTCAACAGGAATTATGTTAAAAATTGTTCCCCAGTGTAATAGAAGGACTAGGGGCATGCCATGAGTTAGCAATAGCAAGTAGCTCATTTAAAACATATCGAAGAAAATTCTTTTTCATTCAGTGCATACTTAAGCTCTGGAATTCATTGCCAGAGAATGTGGTTATAGCAGTTAGTGTAACTGGGTTTAAAAAAGGTTTAGATAAGTTCCTAAAAGAAAAATCCATAAACTGCTATCAATTAAAAAACAATAGTAGCTTGAGATTTATTTAATGTTTGGGTACTTGCCAGGTACATGTGACTTGGATTGGCCACTGTTAGAAACAGGATGCTGGGCTTGATGGACCCTTGGTCTGACCCAGTATGGTAATTCTTATGTTTCTATGATCAGACAGGGATCAGATGGCAACACTTGGTATGAAATCAGTTACCATTTCTGTATTTCTAATGTGAGATGTTTATAACTCAATAGCAAAAATTACTTATCTCCATCTGTTGAAATTACTTCATAAAAAGTGCTTCTGCCCTTCATGTCCAACATGGCTAGTGTTTTGACAGGACACTATGCATTCCTTAGGGGTCAAATACTAATGTACTTCAGTAAAATATACATATAAATAAATTTCACATGAATCCTTAAAACAACTAAATAAGAAATAAGTGAACAGAAAAATCTCAGCACACCTCTAAATCTGCTACAAAGACCATTATTCAAATAAATCCAAGTGGACAAATCAAGGGAGCAGCTATTCTACTTACAGGGACCAAGTATGTGGAATGTCCTTTCAAACCTCATAAAAATTGAAACCTACTTTTTAAAATTTAGAAAGCAGATAAAAACGTACCTCTTTCAAAAGGCCTTTTTAATAATATTTTGAAGAATTACCCAGTGTATGAATATTTATTTATTTATTTATTTAACAACTTTTAATATACCGACGTTCGTATGGCACATCACGCCGGTTTACAAGTAATTCAAAATAAGGGGGAAATTACAATGAACAGGGGGCAGGGGATGGGAGCAGGCGAGAAAGAGGAGAAGGGTGAGGGAGACAGGAGAGGAGGGAAAAGATAGGTAGCATGAAATAGAGAATAAAAGAACAACCGTTAAAATAATAGGAACTTATTTACAGAAGGATATATTTACAATAGTTGCAACTAAAGAAAGAATGTTTACCTCAGTTTAACTGTATAATTTTGTAAAATTGCAGTACGATAAAAAGAAAGGGCGGTAGGGGGATGGCAATGAAATATTGCCTTAGGATCAGGGGGAGGGCGGGAGTAGACAAGGAGAAGGGTACTGGGGGTGCATCTAGGTTTGGTTGGTTTCAGGATAGGCCTTTCTGAAAAGCCAAGTTTTTATACCTTTTTTGAAGGTGGCCAGGCAGGGTTCAAGGCGGAGAAAGGTGGGAAGGGAGTTCCAGAGAGTAGGGCCTGCTATGGTAAAGGCCCTTTCTCTCGTAGAGGTGAGGTGAGCAATTTTAAGGGAGGGGGTATGTAGGGTACCTGCGAGGGAGGATCTGGTTGGACGGTTGGTTATACGGAAGTGAGGCGAGTCCTTGAGCCAGGGGTTGGTTTTGTAGAGCAGATTGTGAAGGATGGTGAGGGTTTTATACTGTATACGGAAGGAGATGGGTAACCAGTGGAGGTCCTTAAGTATGGGTGTGATGTGGTCTCTTTTTTGGGTGTTAGTTAAAATTCTCGCCATGGCGTTCTGTAGGATTTGTAGGGGTTTGATGGTGGACTCTGGGAGGCCAAGGAGGAGGGAATTGCAGTAGTCCACTTTGGAGAGGATAGTGGTCTGCAGGACTAGTCGGAAATCTTGTGTGTGGAGCAGTGGTTTAAGCTTTTTCATGATGTGGAGTTTGTAAAAGCCCCCCTTTAGCAGGGATTTAATATGAGCTTTGAAATCAAGGCGCTGGTCTAGTTCAATACCAAGGTCTCTAACAGTCAGTGATGTAGCAGGGGGAGAGAGTATGTTATTAAGGGGTGTGAGTTCAGGTTGATTAGATATAATGAGTATCTCAGTTTTTGAAGCATTAAGTGCAAGGTGGAGGTTGGATAGAAGTGAGTTGATGGCTGTAAGATAGGAGTCCCAGAGTTGGAGGGTTTCTTTTAGTGTATTTTTGATGGGGATGAGGATTTGAACGTCGTCGGCGTATAAGAAAAAATTAAATCCTAGGTCGGCGAGGAGGTGGCACAGGGGCAGTATATAAATATTGAAGAGGGTAGAAGAGAGTGAGGACCCCTGGGGAACTCCTTGAGTGAGAGAAATGTGAGAAGATTCAGCTTTGTCGATTTTCACTATGTATTCTCTGTGGGAGAGGTATGAGGAGAACCAAGATAATGCAGTGCCTGCGATGCCTATTTCTGCTAGGAGGGAAAGTAGGATTTGATGATTGACCGTGTCGAAGGCAGCTGAGATATCAAGGATGGCGAGGAGAAAAGATGTCCCTTGGCCCATACCTATGAGGATGGTGTTGGTGATGGCTAGTAGGAGATTTTCAGTGTTACGCTCCTTACGGAATCCAAATTGGGATGGATGTAAGATGTGGTGATCCTCGAGGAAGTCAGATAATTGAGAGTTGACTACCTTCTCGAGTACTTTGGCAATGAGAGGCAGGTTGGATATAGGACGATAGTTTGCAGGGTTAGAGGGGTTAAGGGAGGGTTTTTTGAGAAGGGGCTTGACGACAGCTATTTTGAGTAGGTCTGGGACTATGCCAGATGACAATGAGCAATTTATTATGTCAGCTAGGGATTTAGCAATAGAGGTGGGCATGGAGAGGAGGGTTTTTGTGGGGATTGTGTCAGCTATATGAGAAGCTGGTTTTATCTTTTTTAGGATAGACTCTATTTCCATGGTGGATGTGAGGTCTAGAGATTTCAATGTAGGGCCATTATGGTTGGGGAGCAGTGGGGTAGGGATGGGCTTGGGGAGGAAGCGCTTGATGATGTTTGCAATTTTGTCGTGGAAATATTTTGCGAGCTCTTCGCATTTTTCCTTGGGGTTGCTTTCATGGGATGTGGTATGGGAGGGCTTTGTGAGGTCAGCAACATAGGAAAAGAGGGCGCTTGAGTTGAATTGATAGTCGTGGATTCTAGAAGAAAAGAAGTCACGTTTGGCTTTGAGGGTAGCTTGACGGTAGTTGTGTAGGGTCTGTTTGTATTCTGCCATATGCGTGGGTGTGGGTAGCCGACGCCAGATGCGCTCCTTCGATCTGAGGGTCTGCTTTAGCTTTTTTAGATCATTGTTGTACCATGGTTTCCTATCTTTCTGAGAGAGGGGGATTTCTTTGTGGATCAGGGGGCATAGTTCTTTGGCTATGGAGCTGGTGATGTTGTTCCATGATTGGAGGGCAGCATCGGGACTTGAGAAGTCTAGAGGACCTCAGCCAAAGTTGACAGTTTCTTGCTATTATAATGTAAAATAAGTCATAGCTCTCCATAAAGAGACAAAAATGAGGGGGTTGATGTCCTTTATTTGTCTTTAACTCCGGGGAAATGAGCAAGTAATAATTAATAGCAAATCACATGTGTGGGATATTATTTTACTTATGTTCATTTCAATGTTATCCATCATCAACTTTGTTTTATGTGCTACTTTTTTTTTGTCTTTTGTTTTGGCATTTAAATTGAGTGGTAGATAATGTTCAGAAGATTACACCCAATAGGGTAACATTACTATGAAGCAATTGTATTTTGAAAAGGGTATTAGAAAGACTAATATGGTGTAAACGATACAATCCACTGTCTCTCGCCTGCAATGGGCCCCAGACAGTATCAGAGCTATACACTGTTAATTCAAATCTTCTACCTTAGACCTTTTGCTTTATTCAAAAATATTTTGGATTCTTGAGAACTAGAATGGATAAATATGGATCGGTTATTTACTCTTTCAGATAATACAAGGAATAGGGTGCACTCCCTGAAGTTAGTAAGTAGCCCATTTAAAATAAATCAAATAATATTATTTTTTACTTAATGCACAATTAAGTCTGGAATTCATTGCTGGAGGATTTGATTAGCATAACTGGGTTTAAAAAAGGTTTGGACAAGTTCCTAGAGGAGAGGTCCATAAACTGCTATTAGCCAAGTTGTCTTAGGAAATAGCCTTGTTCTGACCCAGAATAGCAATTTCTTATCCACTTTTGTTTGCGTATAAGGAGTACCAAGTCGTAATCTCCCCCCACAGAGCCTCACTGGTAGTTTCTCCCAAACCATGAAGCTTATATGCTCAAAGGTATGCACTGCCTGTAAACAATGCTCGGCCAAAGGTAATCTGTGACAAAAGGTAGTCTATACCAGGTAACTGAGCTTTGATGTTCAGTCATTCTAATCCTTAAAACCCATGATGCCAATCAGCGCCAGTTTGGGTTTTGCCTTATTCCACCAGATAGTCCATGTACAACAAAATATTCACAAACATTAGCAAATCTTACACCTCCATCAAGTCTTTAAAATCCACCACTTTCTGCATATATAGGGGTTATAATATCAGAGATATTTCACTGATCTGAAAATCTCGGCGTATTACAATTCACACATATAGTCTTACTAGTAAGATCAGATAACATGACATTCAAAATCAAAATAAAATTACACATAAATAAAATCAGCAAAACATCAGAACACAGGGCCGGAAACACATGCATCAGCGCGTACCCAACGACACGGTTATTTTATAACTTGCGCGTATGTATGCACGCATGTTATAAACTAGCCTGGCCTTCCGCACAAGTGCACCAAATTTTAAGTGGGTACGCAAATCCTGCTTCTACCACATAAAATGGGGAATTTAAAAAGAGGTTTGCACCCACACCATTCCCAGTTTTACCAGTTCATCCCCAGTTCTCCTAGTTAAGAGATAGGTCCTCCAAACTCTCCCTGGTTTGATAGCCTTCACTTAGCCAGTTAGCCCCAACCCTTAAAACCCCACAGATCTGCCTATTTTTCTTTATTGTTTAACTTACACAGCATCCATAGAAGAAGTAAAGTTTCGTGGCAGGGGGCCTTGGCACATGCCAGAACACGTAAGTATTTACATGCACATCTCAGGTTCATGCCCCCAAACACCTGTGCACCATCCAGTCCATGCCCATGCCTCGCCCCTTTTTGGAAACTTCCGAGATATGTGTGTATCGGGATATATGCGCGTATCTCGGCAGCTTTTAAAATCCACTCGGCGAGCGTGAGCCCTACATATTTGTGCATCACCTAATTAAAGCATGCATTGGGCTTTTAAAATTCATCTTAAAGGTTTGCAAGGAATGATAACATTAGTCAGCAAAGGTAAGCTTTAAAAATGAGTTTTGAGGAGCTTTCTGAAGTAAAGAAAGTCTTCCTCTGCCTTAATCTCTGTAGGAAGAGAGATCCACAGTTCAGGGCCAGCAATTTAAAAAATGTGTTCTCTAGACTTAGATGGGCCACCTTCAGGGAAGAACTTTCTAGGAAATGCAACCGAGAAGAACGAAGACTGTGAGACAGCAAATATCCCCATAATGCTTCAGAAAAGCATGAGGTAGAGCAACCATAAAGTGCTTTAAAGATAAGAATCAGAATCTTAAAATATACACCAACCAATAGGGATGTGCATTAGTTTCATTCTTTTAATTTGTTTCATATGTTTTCCATTACATGTCAATTAGATGTGCATTCGTTTCATACGTTTCATATTACATGCTTGTATAGGAAAAGTATGAAACGTAGAGTTGTGAATCGTGTGATCGATCGTCTTAACAATCGATTTCGGCTGGGGGGGAGGGAATCGGATCGTCGCGGTTTTGTTTTTGTAAATATCGTGTAAATCGTAAATCGGGGGAGGGCGGGAAAACCGGCACACTAAAACATCCCTAAAACCCACCCCGACCCTTTAAAATAAATCTCCCACCCTCCCGAACCCCCCCAAAATGCCTTAAATTACCTGGGGTCCAGAGCGGGGGTCCCAGTGTGATCTTTTACTCTCGGGCCTGCGGTGTGTTGTAGAAATGGCGCCGGCGCTACCTTTGCCCTGTCATATGACAGGGCAAAGGTAGCGCCGGCGCCATTTTGTTTTTTGTTCCCCGACGTCAGGAGCGTAGGAGATCGCTCCCGGACCCCCGCTGGACCCCCAGGGACTTTTGGCCAGCTTGGGGGGGCCTCCTGACCCCCCAAGACTTGCCAAAAGTCCAGCGGGTGTCCGGAACGACCTCCTGCAGTCGAATCGTTTTGCCGTACAGCCGGCGCCATTTTGCACACACACACTCTCTTGCTCTCTCCTCTCACTGATATAAAAAAAAAAAAATAAAACAAATAGATTTACCTGATCCAGAAATTTCAGACAGGGTGGTGATGTCCATATGAGTCCTGGATTTGTGAGGCCTTAGATGAAGAGGCCAAAGGTAATGACTGCAGCGGGACAAAGGCTAATGGTAGTGCTCTACAAGGCTACAAGAACCTGCTAGAGGCTGAAGACCAGAAACTGGAGGCTCAGAAGGAAAGAAACATGTAAAAAGAAAAGAGAGAGAACCATGATCAGAGAGAGAGAGAGAGAGAGTACCTGTGAGACCTCAAAATTTATAAGATAGAGCAGAGGAAAAAAACTGCAAATAATAAAAAGATAAAGAAAATCACTGGAACCAGATCTCCAAACTCCAGACCATATCGGGAAGAGAGACAGGGACCTGCAGGATGCTAGGAGGAAGATGGCTGGTGGAGCATAACAGCTTCCCTAACTCAGAGTAAAAAGAATAGAACAATAAAGCATTAAAGCTGCTAAAACAGAAGCCTGTGGTGACCGAGCCGTGGGCAGTTGAGGCAGGAGCTGCAGCTAGGTGAGACCTGAGGTATCCAATCTCTGCACTATAACGTTGCCACCGCTGTTGGAGAGAGGACCAAAAAGCTGCCAAGCATCGGAACTACCATTAAAGAAGGGCCACTATGAAGCAGGGAATACTGGAAGAATACGCCAGAGCTGTCATACATGTCACCAGATGCACCACCGGAAAAATATGTAAAAAAAAAAGCCACTGCAGGAGGTTCCATACCTGACCGTGCCAGGACAAGAAGATAAAGCCCGGCATAAGGAAATGATGAGAGATGAGCGCTGTGACGGGATGAAGGATCAGAGCAGTCTAGCAGCCTTATGAAAAGTGACCCTGAGAGATAGGGGCAGTCTGGCAGCCAGTCTATCACAATGAAAGGCAGAAATCACGATCCTGAGAAGTGATCTGTTGCGCTGAAAGCAAGAAAGAGAAAACCATGACACAGCTTCTGCAGGGACCAACCATCTCAGGCACAGGAGGACACGATGATGTGAGCTGCAGCCAAGAGAGAGAAACAAGAAAAGCGGGACTGCAGCACCGATGAACGTCAGCAAGAGTAAACAGAGGCTAAATGCTGTGAAGAGGAGGAAGCTACCCTGACAGAAGAAACAGCACCTCGAGCACCAGAAAGAGAGTGGAAGGAATCAGCTGACCTTCAGCGGTCAGCTGTGATGGAAATCATGATCGCTGCTGGTGGCTTTCTCCTCCCGTGAATGGAACCACAGGAGAGATGCAAGTTGCGAATCACTGGGGCCACCGCTGTGATCGCCAGGATCACTGTTGCACTGCTTCCACCGACTCTGCTGCCTGGGTAAGCGCTCCTATTGCCGCCACTATTTTAATTTTGAAAAATAAATAAATAAAAATGTTATGATTCAAGTCAGTTGTCTAAGTGAAGACCCAACCTGACACCCACCTAGACCATGGTTTTGCTGATGTTAACAATTACATCAGCAGGTACTCGCGGCCCTGAGAAGGGGGTACCAATTTAGGTTAAAATTAAGGAAAATAAGAAAAATTAAAATAAAAAGCTGTGAACAACTGAGAGAGCACTGTAGACATGTGCAACACCAACTCCCCACCTCCAAGACATGTTTAAAAGGTCCCAAGGAAGGTTCTGCCATTTAGAAGTAGAAAACTTGAAAAGACAAGAAAATACTGGTCTGAGTTAGCAATATAAATGAACCTAACTAAGGAGGTCATTTATCAAAATGCAATATATTGTATGATGCTGATTTTAACTACACCTCTTTGTATTGCATTAGGCTGTGCAGTAAGGTTTCATTGCCCTTTGTGATGTCTCCTGTAAGGCCTATTTCAGGTGAATTGAGAGAGAGAGAGAGAGAGAGAGAGAGAGAGAGAGAGAGACTGGCCATATTGTTATGGCCCAGCGGTAGGTATTTGTATCCCTATGGTAGACTCACCTTGTAACTCGAGGTGGGGATTAGGTAAGAGTGTAGGGGGTTAGGGGCCACTTTGACATTGTACATGACACCTATAAACAGAACAGTGGTCTCATGAAGATTTGATGACCTTTGGACTGAGGAAACTCACTCCAAGATGAGATTTGGGCAAGGTTCTCTCAACCTAGTTTGATGGACTCTCTACCTGGGTAACATCAAGCTAGGTTGAGAGAACCTTGCCCAAATCTCATCTTGGAGTGAGTTTCCTCACTCTGAAGGCCATAAAATCTTCACAAGAGACCACTGTTCTGTTCGTAGATGTCACGTAGAATGTCAAAGTGGCCCCTAACCCCCTACACTCTTACCTAATCCCCACCTCGAGTTACTAGGTGGGCCTAACATAGGGATACAAATACCTACCTATGGGCCATGACATTATGGCCAGTCTCTCTCTCTCTCTCTCTCTCTCTCTCTCTCTCTCTCTCTCTCTCTCTCTCTCTCTCTCTCTCTCTCTCCCTCCCTCCCTCCCTCCCTCCCCCCAGTGGTTGAATGCAGGAAATACAATAGGTTGGCACTTATCACAGAATCTGAAAAGGGTACCACAATTTGTACTAACTTAGCTCTTCACACAGGTAATAAATGCTATATTAGCATAAAACACACCCCTTTTGCTATCGCATGCAGTACTTACCGCATTTTGATAAATCCAGGCCTAAGGGCCTTATTTTCTAAATGTATCGCACGCGAAATGTCCCTTTTCGCATGCTATACCAAAATGGGGGCGGAGTCGGCCCCGGAAGAGGAGGAGTCGGGGCATCACCGGGGCCGACGCCGCCGTGGACGACGAAAAGGTAAGATCCTTTTCACGTCCTATTTCGCTCCCAATAGCTACACCTCCTATGGTGGCGCTATTAGGTGCGAAACCGGCAGCGATCGCACCGTGACGGTGCGATCGCTGCCGGCTAGCGCAGGCTCGCCCCCCGTTTTGGCCCCCCACCCCTCATTCCCTAAAGTATTGCAGGCCTGCGATACTTTAGAAAATTAGGCCCTAAGTTAAAGGAATAGTTGTAACAGCAAGTGAAATTTAAAAAAAAAAATAAAATAAGGGAATATTTCTAGGAATCTTAAATAAATTAAAATTAAAGAAACTAAAAAATATTTTATTTACAAAAATAACATTTTTTAAAGTCAAAATGAAAGAAAAAAGATTATAATTAGGGACAATAATATAGTCCATACATCCCCATAATGGATGGAACTAACCAACACATCATTGATTGTTTGACAACCAGGTCAAGCAATTTGACAATGGCTTCCACGGATACAAGTAATGAGTCTAGTGCAGGAATACCAATGCTAGGCAAAGCACAGGTACCAAATTCAAAATTAGCAAAAGATGAAATATCATCAATAGTACCAAAAATTAAATAACATCAATAGTATTAAGAATAAAATAAAAAGGGAAAACACAAATATCAATAAGGGCATTAGTCAAATAGCCCCTAAATCTATTTTCTAAGATGATTTCATTAGAAGCAGGGATATCCATAGCAATGTAAGCAATAGACAGAAGTTAGGTTAGTTAGCAGCTGGTTTTTGATGAGGGAGGAGATGGTTGTCCTCCTTTTAAAGCCTGTATGTTTAGGGAAATCAGATAATTTTAAAAGAATAGCTTTAGAATGATTGATGAATGAATGAAATGTGTGTATATGGATTTTTTATAGTTTAATCTAAGCAAGAATTATAGCAAGTTTTCAAGTTAAAATCCGAGTTGTATTGCGTTATAGGGCAACAAGCCATTTTTTTAAACCTAGTATTAGGGAATAACAATTATCATTTTATTTTTAATGGCTAATATACTCACAGTCACAATAAGTCCTCTTGGACACATATCTAGGGTACACCATTGATTAGATTGTGGAAGATCCAGGAGCAGTCTAAGTAGACAGTTTCTCTTTATAATTTATTTTTAGAATGGTGTAGTAGGAAAATAGAGAAAGAAGAGAAGAAGATAAGAAATACTAGCCAGCAACAAAAGAAGAGAAGAAGAAAACATAAACAGATAAGTATATCTATTGTAAAACAAAAACAGAGCCAGACCTGAGCTCAACATATGATAAGAGAAAACTGAGAATAGAAAGAAAGATGCTATTACTAGCATCGGTAACATGGAATAGACTTAGTTTTTGGGTACTTGCCAGGTTCTTATGGCCTGGATTAGCCACTGTTGGAAACAGGATGCTGGTCTTGATGGATCCTTGGTCTGACCCAGTATGGCATGTTCTAATGTTCTTATGTCCTTATGTTCCAGATCTCCCAGACTACATGCTGCACTCAGTGTTGCCGTTAGACCCAACACATGCTGCCAAGTTAAGCCATTCCTCAGAATTTTTTAAGTGAGGGGACCGCTGATTCGGGCTTATTCGCCCAGCACCCCAGGGGCTTGAACTCCCCCCGGACTGGCACCCATTTTCCTCTATCTCTGCAACACATCTCGTCTACACCTCTTTCAAAGATTCTGATCTTGGGGATTGAGCGCCATTTTTGTATGTCTCCACAAAAGCCATTGCCGCATGCAGTGTGCCAAATCCTTTCCAAGCCCCATTCACAAATATCAGTAGCTTGGCAGGATACATGAGCCAGAGTTCCAATTTTCTTTTATGCAGTATCTTTTTAACCCGAGAAAACTCAGCCCTCTTCTTCTGGGTAGCCACACTGTAATAAGGGTAAATAGCAACTTGATTGCCTCTGTAAGACAGAGGACCAGTCTCACGTGCTTTTTTCAATACACACTCTTTAGTCTGATATTGGGGAGAGTTATTATTTGCTTGTTGCGATTCGGAGTGTGAACCCTTGCTACAGCGATGAACAGAAGTTCGGACGCTGGAAGGCGAGGCCAAGTCAAGGTCTTGTGTCAAAAGAAGAAGAAGAAGATCTGGATGCAGGCGCCTCCTGCAGGTCGTGTAGTCCAGATAGCTGGCACCTCCAGCAGGCCGTGAGATTAGAAGAAGACGTCTCCAACGGAACGTGGAAAGTAGAGCTGAGCTGGCGCCTCCAGCAGGTCGTGAGTTTAGAAGAAGAAGTCTTCAACGGAACGTGGAAAGTAGAGCTGAGCTGGCGCCTCCAGCAGGTCGTGAGATTAGAAGAATGCGAGCAGTCCAAACAAGCAGAATCTCGGAAACTCCGCAGCCGGTCCAGGAGTCGAGGGCCAGAGACCACACCTCAGCCAGTCCAGGGGTCGAGAGCCAGATAACACACCTCAGCCGGTCCAGGGGTCAAGATCCAGAGAACACACCACAGCCGATCCAGGGGTCGAGAGCCAGAGAAACACACCACAGCCAGTCCAGGAAGTCAAACACGGAAGAACAGGAACCAAGCACAGGAACAACTAGGAGCCAAGAAGCCAAGGCCAGGTCTGAGGTGCAGACCTTGCCTTAAATACTTTTACCCAGCTGGAGCTTGCAGGAAGGAGCCACTCAATTTCCTGTAGTGGCTCCTTTAAGAATTCTTCAGTCGCGCGCATGCGGCTCTAGAGGAACCAGCAGGGGGCGGAGTCAGACGCGAGCAGGGAAGCCGCTGACACCGTGGCCATGTTGAGGAAGCAGCAGGGACGCCGCGGGACCAGGATGCAGATGCCGGCGGTTACCGCGAGCAGAGCGGTCTACCGCCCCGGTGAGTAGCTGGCCCCGGCTGCGGCTTGCCGCCATCAGAAACCATAACAGTACCCCCTCCCTTAGGCCTCCGCCTAGAAGGCCTGGGTTTATCTGGATGACTATTATGGAAGTTCTTGAGAAGATCTTTGTCTAAGATGTTCGTGGCTGGCTCCCAAGAATTCTCCTCTGGTCCAAAACCTTCCCAGGCAAGAAGATACTCCCATTTACGACCTCGGTGGCATACATCCAAAACTTCTTGAACTTGATAAATAGAATCCTCCTCAGCCCTTACCACTGGGGAAACAGGCATCATACGGGAAGACCAGGTAAGGAGTACAGGTTTTAAGAGAGATACGTGAAAGGAGTTATGAATCCGAAGAGTAGAAGGTAGACGTAATTGATACGTCACAGGGCCCAATTGTCTTATCACGGGAAACGGGCCAATGTATCGTGGAGCCAATCTCATAGAGGGAACTTTTAGATGAATATGTTTGGTACTTAACCACACTCTGTCTCCCGGAAGGAATCTTGGTGCAGGTCATCTGTGACGATCAGTGAATCTCTTGGCCATATTTGCCGCCTTTTGTAGCATTTGTTGGGTCTGTGTCCATAGTTGTTTTAGTTGGAGAGCCGTAAGCTGAGCCACCGGTGAGGCAACCGGCACAGGTAGTGGGATGGGTGGAGCGGGTTGCTGACCATAAACGATTTGAAACGGGGAAGCTCCCGTAGAGGTGCACGTATGAAAGTTGTGGGAGAACTCCGCCCAGGACAACAATGCTGCCCAATCATCCTGTCGGGAGTTAACATAAGTCCGCAAAAATTGCTTTAAAGACCGGTTGGTCCTCTCCGCCTGCACATTGGCCTGGGGATGAAAAGCCGTGGTGAAATCGAGAGCAATATGAAATTTAGTGCAAAGACTCTGCCAGTATTTGGCTGTGAACTGTGGTCTGCGGTCAGAGGTAATGTGTTGCGGAATCCAATGAAGACGAAAGATGTGCAACATAAAGAGCTGGGCCAAATGGGGAGCAGATGGGAGGGCGGGTAATGGTGTAAAATGGGCCATTTTCGAGAACCGATCCACTACAACCCATATGACGGTATGACCTTCAGAAGATGGTAAATCGACAATAAAATCCGTCGAAATGTGCGACCAAGGTGAAGTAGGCACCGGAAGAGGATGTAACAACCCCCAAGTCTTCCCTGTAGAACTTTTATGTTGAGCGCATATAGGACAAGACTCTATGTAAGCGTGGATGTCTTTGCGCATCCCTGGCCACCAATAGTGATTCTGCAAAAGGGCAAGTGTTCGTTTCTGTCCAGAATGCCCAGCCACTTTAGAGTCATGTCCCCACTTTAATATCTTGTTGCGAAGTCTTCGAGGTACTACCGTCTTGCCTACGGGAACCGTGAAACTAGCAGAGAGAATAATAAGGGCAGGATCGATGATATTCTGTATAGGCTGTATGATATCCTCGCTGACGAAAGATCGTGACAATGCGTCGGCTTTAATGTTCTTATTGGCGGGTCAATATCGAATTTCAAAGTCAAAGCGGGTAAAAAAAAGTGCCCAGCGAGCCTGGCGTGGATTAAAACTTTGGGCTTGCTGTAAGTAGATTAAGTTTTTATGATCTGTGAAAATAGTAATCGTATGCTGAGCCCCTTCCAACCACTGTCGCCACTTCTCCAAAGCGAGCTTGATGGCTAGCAACTCCCGATCACCAATAGAATAATTGCGTTCCGCAGGTGAGAATTTCCTGGAGAAATAGGAACAAGGATGGGACATACCAGAAGCAATTCTTTGACTTAATACTGCGCCAACTCCGATAGTGGAAGCATCGACTTCAACTATGAAAGGACGTCTAGGATCTGGGTGATGAAGACAAGGTTGTTGTAGAAAGGATTCTTTAAGGGTTTGGAATGCTTCTATGGCTTCTACTGGCCAGGTCTTAGTATTGGCTCCCTTGCGTGTAAGTGCCGTCAGAGGTGCAGCAAGCTTGGAAAAGTCCTTGATAAAACTACGGTAATAATTAGCGAATCCGAGAAACCTCTGAAGTGCGCATAGACCAGTGGGTTGAGGCCAGTTCTGAATACATCTTAACTTAGCAGGGTCCATCTGAAAACCCTGCTTAGAGATAATGTACCCTAAAAAAGGTAATGATTCAGTTTCAAAAACACATTTCTCCAATTTAGCAAATAGATGATTTTCTCGTAATCGTTGCAAAATCTGTAGAACATGTTGACGATGTGTTTGTAAGTCTTTAGAAAAAATCAATATATCGTCTAGGTAGACCACCACACAAATATAGAGCAAGTCTCTGAAGATTTCGTTAATGTTGGAAGACGGCTGGAGCGTTGGTTAAGCCGAACGGCATGACTAAATATTCGTAGTGTCCATCTCTAGTATTAGAAGCCGTCTTCCATTCATCACCCTCATGAATCCAAACTAGGTTATAAGCTCCACGTAGGTCGAGTTTAGAAAAAATTCGGGCTCCTTGTAAACGATCAAATAATTCCGCAATAAGGGGTAAAGGGTATCTGTCCTTGATAGTTATAGCGTTGAGTCCCCTAAAATCAATACAGGGTCGTAAGGTGCCATCTTTCTTCTTGACCAAAAAAAACCCAGCTCCAGCCGGAGAGGTAGATCTTCTAATGAAGCCTTTCTGTAAGTTGTCCTGTATATATTCCGACATGGCCAAAGTCTCTGAAGCGGATAAAGGATATGTTCTCCCACGTGGTGGTGTAGATCCTGGAATCAAGTTGATAGCGCAGTCGAACTCCCGGTGTGGTGGTAAAGTGTCCGCGGCCTCCTTGGAGAATACATCTGCAAATTGTTTATATTGAGGGGGTAACCCCCCTAGGTCAGAGGTACAAAGGAAGTTCCGAATAGGAGAAGTTTGGTTTAAACATGCTCCAGAACAATTGGGTCCCCACTTCGTAAGTCTTAATAGTGTCCAGTCAAATTGAGGATTGTGACGTTGAAGCCACGGGATGCCAAGGACCACCGGATGAATGGCTTTTCTGAGTACATAAAAGGTAATCCGTTCTTACTGATTAGGTGCGATATGACACTCCAGAAGCTCAGTCTGATGAGTAATGGTCCCAGGTAGTGGATCCCCATGGATGGATGAAACGACTAATGGTTTAGGACATGGTCGAGTAGGAATCTGTAATCGTTCGACTATTTCTTGCAGAATAAATTCTCCGCCGGCACCGGAGTCCACAAGGGCCAAGGTGGTGAATTCTTGTTCATTAACCAAGAGAGTAATTGGTAACGTGAGTGGGGGAGCTGGAGATGTCAGACCTACGGTTACTCCCCCCATGGACCCTAGGCTCTGGAGTTTCCCGGACGAATAGGTCAGCTAGCAATGCGATGGCCAGAACCTCCACAATACAAACAAAGTCCTTCTCTGCGTCGTCTCTGACGTTCAGCAGGCGATAAGGGACCTCTGCCAAGTTGCATAGGTTCCTCTGTGGTTGTTTCGTTAGAAGACCCTTCGCGGTTGTTTACAGGAGGAAGTGATGAAGCAGAAGAGGTAGTCAGGCGTCATCTACCTCCTAGATTCTCCCGGGCTCTCTCTTGAAGTCGTCGGTCAATCCTGGTGGCTAACTCAATCAGGGAGTTTAAAGAAGTAGGAAGCTCCCTGGCCGCCAAATCATCTTTAATTTTCGTGGAAAGTCCTTCCAGGTAAATTGTTCGGAGGGTAGATTCTTCCCACTGAAGTTCTATAGCCAGGGTCTGAAATTCGATATTGTAATCCATGAGAGCTCGACCTCCTTGTCTGAGGTGCAGAAGAGTAGACCCCGCAGCTGCTTTTTTCCCTGGTTCTTCAAACACTGATTGGAACAGCTCCAAAAAACGAGGAAAGTCCTGTAATACTGGATCAGAGTGTTGCCATAAGGCAGACCCCCAATCGAGTGCTTTGCCATCCAACAGGACAATATATAAGTAGTTCTGGTCATATCGTCCGGAAAGAGTGCTGACTGTAGGTGGAAATGCATGTTGCATTGGTCAAGAAATCCTAGACATAGACGCGGATCTCCTGCATACCGCGGTGGAACAGGTAATGGTATAACTGGACGAGAAAAACTTTGTGGACTTGGCGGAGCAGGTGTGGCCATTGAACTGACTACAGGTGGATTGGAGTGCGTTGCCACCACCGCATCTAACTGAGTGTTAAGTCGTTCAATGGAGGCGGCCATGGATTCTAGCATGTTCTGCTGTTCCACTATTTTCCGTGCTAGACCAGGAATTGCTCGTATTGCTGAGGCCTCTGCCGGGTCCATGGCCTTGGCTTACTGTTGCGATTCGGAGTGTGAACCATTGGTCCAGCGATGAACAGAAGTTCGGACGCTGGAAGGCAAGGCCAAGTCAAGGTCTTGTGTCAAAAGAAGAAGAAGAAGATCTGGATGCAGGCGCCTCCTGCAGGTCGTGTAGTCCAGATAGCTGGCACCTCCAGCAGGTCGTGAGATTAGAAGAAGATGTCTCCAACGGAACGTGGAAAGTAGAGCTGAGCTGGTGCCTCCAGCAGGTCGTGAGTTTAGAAGAAGACGTCTTCAACAGAACGTGGAAAGTAGAGCTGAGCTGGCACCTCCAGCAGTTCGTGAGATTAGAAGAATGCGAGCAGTCCAAACAAGCAGAATCTCGGAAACTCCGTAGCCGGTCCAGGAGTCGAAGGCCAGAGACCACACCTCAGCCGGTCCAGGGGTTGAGAGCCAGAGAACACACCTCAGCCGGTCCAAGGGTCGAGAGCCAGAGAGCACACCTCAGCCGGTCCAGGGGTCGAGAGCCAGATAACACACCTCAGCCGGTCCAGGGGTCAAGATCCAGAGAACACACCACAGCCGATCCAGGGGTCGAGAGCCAGAGAAACACACCACAGCCAGTCCAGGAAGTCAAACACGGAAGAACAGGAACCAAGCACAGGAACAACTAGGAGCCAAGAAGCCAAGGCAAGGTCTGAGGTGCAGACCTTGCTTTAAATACTTTTACCCAGCTGGAGCTTGCAGGAAGGAGCCACTCAATTTCCTGTAGTGGCTCCTTTAAGAATTCTTCAGTCGCGCGCATGCGGCTCTAGAGAAACCAGCAGGGGGCGGAGTCAGACGCGAGCAGGGGAGCCGCTGACGCCGTGGCCATGTTGAGGAAGCAGCAGGGATGCCGCGGGACCAGGATGCAGACGCCGGCAGTTACCACGAGCGGAGCGGTCTACCGCCCCGGTGAGTAGCTGGCCCCGGCTGTGGCTTGCCGCCATCGGAAACCATAACATTGCTCTTTGGTATTCTGCCATTCTGTCTCCGACACCAGGCTGCTGCACATCTCAGAGAAACAATTTTTGGCCCTCCATTTTCTCCAGCACTCCCACTATCCAAACGTTGGCTCTGCAGGATCGATCTTCCAAATTGTTTATTTATTTTCCAGGATATTTATCTGCTTCTTGAGTGCCTGCAGAGACTCCTCTATAGCAGACACACAATTCTCAAGTTCATCTAACCTCAGGCTGGCTGCTTCCATGCGCTTGGTAATCTCTGCTATATAGAATTTTATGGAGCTCACTTCTTGGGTAACATCAGCCCTTAGGCTCCAAATCTTCCCCAATATCTGGATCATCATATTACGGCTAGATTCAGGGATCACTATTTTGCTGAAGCTCACCCTTTCCTTATTGCATGCACCAGGGCCTTCCGATTCTCCTGACTCCCGATAAAAAGCAATGATCTGTCTGTCTTGTGTACTCCGTGTTTGTCAGTTACTCATTGTCAGCTGTATACCCATTTTCTTTTTAAACTACACCTAGAAATTTAGGCCCACCTCGGTTAAATTCATACGGAACGATTTTACAGGACTGGCCCCAGGGTGCCAAGAGCTCTAGCAAAATGCAGCCATCTTCATGAACGCAGCAGAATGCCTCCCCCTCCCCCCCAAGCTTGAAGTTTAATTAGAATTGAAGGTCTTTCAAATGAGAAGCAGGTAGGGAATTCAAGTGGTTTGAGCAGGAAAGTAGGACAATCTCTGTTTTTTGAAGATTCAGGGTGAGATTGTTGTTAAACAGTCAATTCTTTATCCAAACCAGGCAGGAGGATATTGTTGTATACTGAGTTCAGGAAGAACTCATTCTGGAACGTGGCAACTGTTCAGTGTGTGCCCAGTCCTTTGAAAGTGATGAGGCTCTGGCATTATTGCTTAAGGAATCGTACTTCTGTGGATGTGTGAGTGTAATTTAGTGTACATAAGGAAGACTAGGAGGGCTTTAAGGATTAGAATGAATGAACATTGAAGCTCAGTTACCTGCCATAGACAGGATGCTTCTTTGGTTGAGCACTGTTACAGGGAGGGCATACCTCTGAGCATTTTAGGTTTGCAGTTTCAAAGAAACTTGCAGTAAAGTTCTGTGGGGGAAATTATGACTCAGTCTTGTCCAGTCTTGGATGGTTAATCTACACAATGAATATAGTTTATCCGCTTGGCCTTATTAAAGAGATAGCGTGGTTTACTATTAT
Source organism: Rhinatrema bivittatum (assembly GCF_901001135.1). Lineage (NCBI taxonomy): Eukaryota > Metazoa > Chordata > Amphibia > Gymnophiona > Rhinatrematidae > Rhinatrema > Rhinatrema bivittatum. Next base: position 242,398,120 of record NC_042621.1, on the reverse strand, counting down.
TAAAGCATATTTTCTTTTCATCACGGTTCTTTGTTTTCATTGGTTAGCTGAGGCTTTTCGTGCTTGGTCAATGGAACTTTAAATGGACGGTGTCCTGCAACTTCCAAATAAGTGCTCTGACATTTTTAATATACTCTGAGGACATGGTCTGTAGCAGATTTAGAGGTGTGTGGAGGTTTTTTGTTAGCTTGTTTCTTATTTAGATGTTTAAGGATTCATGTCAAATATATTTATATGTATAATGGGGTAGCTCTCTGGCTATTCCTCCATTCTTTTCAGGCCTGCCAGGGGCTGAGATGTGAACCTGTTGGATCAGTCAGATTGATGTGACCTGATCTATGAGCAGATCTGGCTCCAACAGGTGTAAGCTGATGTAAGATGGCAGTGCGCAGAACCAAGGAAGGTAATTAGTCAGGTAAGGGTCAGGGTAGGTGGAGTCCATTCGTAGAGAAGAAATACCAGGCCAAGATTGAGGCAGGCAGCAAGCAGAGCAAAGTCAGAACTGTCCGGGTCAAAGCAAAGCTGGAGTATGAAGAAGCGAGTACTCCGATACAGGGATGATAGGACCTGTTGCTCAGGAACTTGGTTTCTTTAACTACTTTAAATAGCACTTATGTCATAAAGGTTTGCCACAGGATTTCCTGTCATCAGGCCCTATAAATCTCAGTACTTCCTGTGTATGTCTCTAATCAGCTACAGGATGCAGGGCAAAACCAGGGTGCTGGAAGCTATGAAAGGTAGCACAAGACATCACACCAGAGCCAAGACAGAGAGGTACTGATTGTTGCAGTTTGATGCTGCTGGAGAAGATGTGGACCCTTGGGCCGGCCTACCTAAGGAGACAGGGTAGGCCGAGGGGTGGAGCCACAAGCTGGATGGGTTCACCCAGGAACCAGGGACCCCCCGGGAGGAGCCCGTAGGGTCCCGGGTCCTCGGGACTGGGAGCTGTCTATGGAATGTCCAGAGGATGAGATGGGCGTAGGCCGGGACCAGAGCAAGCAGAATGACTAGGAAGTCCAAGGTACCCGGAAGGCAGAGGACCGGCTGCACAGGGCCGAGGGCCGGCTGAAGGCAGGGCAGTGGGCGGCTGCGGAGTCTGTAGCAACCGGAGACAGAGGCAGGCAGTGGGTGAAGCAGGGTTAGAAGCAAACCGGAGTCTGAAGCAGGCTGAAGCGGAGTCGGAAGCAGACCGGAGTCAGAGACTGGCTGCAGGCTGAAGCGGAGTCAGAAGCAAACCGGAGTCAGAGGCTGGCTGCAGGCTGAAGCGGAGTCGGAAGCAGACCGGAGTCAGGGGCTGGCTGCAGGCTGAAGCGGAGTCAGAAGCAAACCGGTCGGAGGCAGGCAGCGAGCTGAAGCGGAGTCAGGAGCAAACTGGAGTCGGAGGCAGGCGGCGAGCTGAAGCGGAGTCAGGAGCAAACCGGAGTCAGAGACAGGCAGTGAGCTGAATCGGGGTCAGAAGCAAACCGGAGTCGGAGGCAGGCAGCGAGCTGAAGCGGAGTCAGAAGCAAACCGGAGTCAGAAGCAGGCAACGTGGAGATCAATCAGGAACGCAACTGGGAACAACTAAGGAGTTGTGAACCTCGTTGCAAGGCTTTGAGAGAGAGTCTGAACGCCAGTTATATCGGGACTTAGGCGTGACGTCAGCAGCGCGGGCGGGACCGAAGTGAAGCAGGCCCGTAATGGCGATCGCCACGTGGAGTGAGAGAAGCCCCCGGGGTCCTGAGCGAGTGGAATGCGGTGCTCCCTGAAGCGGAGGTAGGCGGGCCTGAGCCCTAACAGAAGGGAAGCGGTCGGGACCGCAACAGTATCCCCCCTTTATGGCCCCTCTTGAGAGGACCGGGTTTCTCCGGGTGGTCACGGTGGAACTGTTGCAATAGGGATTTCTCCAGGATGTTACGGCTGGGCTCCCAGGTGTTGTCCTCGTCGCCGCACCCTTCCCATGCGAGAAGATATTCCCACCTTCGGTTGTAGAATCGAACATCCAGGACCTCGACTACCTGGTAAGTAGGATCATCCTCGATGGTGGTAGGCGATGGATCCGGTGGTCTTCGGTGGTAGCGAGAGAGAACTACGGGCTTTAGCAGGGATACGTGGAAAACATTGTGGACCCAAAGAGAGGATGGCAACCTCAGCCGATATGAGACCGAGCCCACTCTCTCGGCGATCCGGAATGGCCCACAGAACCTGGGTGCAAATCTTCGTGAGGGGAGGCAGAGATGAATGTTTTTGGTGCTGAGCCAAACCCGGTCTCCTGGCTGGTAGGTGGGAGCTGGTCATCGATGGCGATCAGCCATCTGTTTGGCGGAAGAGGCTGAGCGGATCAGTTTGTTCTGGGTCTTTTGCCACAAGGTCTGTAGCTGTCGGGCCATTAACTGGGCGGCTGGAGAGGCACTGGGAGTAGCGATGGGAAGCGGAGGTCTCAGCTGTTTCCCGTATACGAGCTGGAAAGGTGAGAGCCCGGTGGCGTCATGAGCTTGACTGTTATAGGCAAACTCGGCCCAGGGTAGCAGTTCTGACCAGTTGTCTTGCTTCTCATTGATGAAGGCTCGAAGGTAGGTTTTCAGAGACCGATTCATCCTTTCGGACTGCCCATTACTCTGCGGGTGGAAAGCCGTAGAAAAGCTGAGCTTCACTTTGAAGCATTTACAGAGGGCCCTCCAGTAACTTGCAACAAACTGTGGGCCACGGTCGGAGACTATGTCTTGCGGGAGGCCGTGTAGTCGGAAAATATGCCGGGCGAAGAGGAGAGCTAGTTTGGGTGCAGAGGGTAAATTAGTCTTAGAGAAACAGTCGACGGTGACCCAGATAACCGTCTGACCGCGAGATGGAGGCAAGTCCACCATAAAATCTGTAGCGAGATGGGTCCAGGGCTCTGTGGGGACTGGCAGAGGCTGTAGAAGACTGCACGGGGGTCCGGGACTGGGCTTTTGACGAGCACAGGTAGGGCAAGAACTTACATAGACGCGAACATCCTGTCGCATGTTGGGCCACCAGTAAAAACAATTAAGGAGTTCCAAGGTTCTCTCTCATCCTGCGTGCCCTCTCCAGTGAGGGAGTCATGAGCCCAGCATAATGTCTTTAGACGATCTCGTCGGGGAACCACGGTCCTATCTTGGGAGAGGACCGTCAGGGCGGACAGGCGAACCTTGCTAGGGTCTAGAATGTACTGAGGAGGTTCTTGGTCTTCCTCGGATAGGGAGGTCCGTGAGAGAGCGTCAGCCCGGAGATTCTTGGCCGCCGGCCGGTACTGTAGGATAAAGTCAAAGCGGCTAAAGAACATGGCCCAGCGGGCTTGGCGAGGGTTTAACCATTGTGCCTGGGACAAAAACTCTAAGTTTTTGTGATCCGTATATACGGTGGTCGTGTGTCTTGCCCCCTCGAGCCATTGTCTCCATTCTTCAAACGCGAGCTTGATTGCCAACAACTCTTTGTCCCCGATGGAATAATTGTCTCGGCGGGAGAGAACTTCCTGGAGAAGTAGGAGGACGGCAAAAGTTGTCCAGAATCGGAGTGTTGACTGAGGACCGCCCCGACAGCTATGCTGGAGGCATTGACCTCGACGATGAAAGGTTTTGCTGGATCGGGATGACGGAGGCAGGTGTCCGTGAGAAATGCCTCTTTTAAGTCAGTGAAAGCTGCGACCGCAGCGTCAGGCCAGTTCTTGGTGTCGGCTCCCTTGCGGGTCAGGGCAGTAAGGGGAGCGACCCGATGCGAGTACTGTGGAATAAAATGTCTATAAAAGTTAGCGAAGCCCAAGAATCTCTGGAGGGCTTGAGACCCCTGGGTTGAGGCCATCTAGTTATGGCTGATACTTTTTCGGGGTCCATCCGGAAGCCTGTGGAAGAAATGATATACCCCAGGAAGGGCAGGGCCTCAGCTTCAAAAACACATTTTTCAAGCTTGGCATAGAGATGATTGTCTCGGAGGGCCTGCAGAACTTGTGTGATGTGGTGGCGGTGAGTATCCAGATCTTTGGAGAAGATAAGCACGTCATCAAGATAGACAATCACATGAGAGTGGAGCATGTTGCGTAGGACCTCGTTCATGAGATTCTGGAAGACGGCCGGGGCGTTGCAGAGTCCAAAGGGCATTACTAGGTACTCGTAATGCCCATCCCTGGTATTAAAGGCCGTCTTCCACTCATCCCCGGGGCGAATACGTACGAGGTTATAGGCCCCTCGGAGGTCTAGCTTGGTGAAGACGTGTGCTCCCTGAAGGTGATCCAATAGCTCAAGAATCAGGGGAAGCGGATAACGGTCCCGCTTGGTGATGGCATTCAAGCCACGATAGTCTATACATGGACGGAGGGAGCTGTCCTTCTTGGCTACAAAAAAGAAGCCGGCTCTGGCGGGAGAACGAGAGGGGCAAATGAAGCCTTTGGCAAGGTTCTCAGTCACATACTGAGACATGGCAGCAGTCTCTGGCAAAGACAAAGGATACACCCGGCCACGGGGAGGCATGGTGCCCAGTAGCAAGTCAATCGGGCAATCAAAAGGCCGGTGTTGTGGAAGAATCTCAGCCATCTCCTTGGAGAAGACGTCGGCGGACTCCCGATATGGCTCAGGCAGCAGGAGGGAGGAGCAGAGGTGCAAGGTTTTCAGTGGGCGTGGGAGGTGTAAACAATGCTCAAAACAAAAGGGACTCCATTGGGTTAGTTGAAAGTTATCCCATTGAATAACGGGTGAATGCTGTCGTAACCACGGTAGTCCAAGGACCAGGGGATGCACAGCTCATTCCAAGACTAGCAGGAAGATCTCTTCTGAATGGAACAAGCCTGTCTGGAGAGTCAAAGGGACCGTGGAGCAGGTGATGGTTCCAGGGAGCAGCGCGCCCCGGATGGAGGAGATACGCAGCGGAGGAACCTTTCGTTGCGTGGGAAGAGACAGCTGATTCACCAGATCGGCCACAATGAAATTCCCCTCGGCACCAGAGTCAATGAAAGCCCGGATCTGGAGTTCCCCACCGGGGTATTTAAGAGTCACTGGCAAAGTGCATAGAGGAGCTGATCCTGTAGAGCCTAGGTATAGCTCCTCGGTATAACCTAGGCACGGTCATTTCCTGGACGTTCTGGGCAATTGGCGAGGGAGTGCCCCTTGCCTCCGCAGTAGAGACAGAGGCCCTGCGAGCGGCGCCTCCTCCTTTCTTCGGGAGTTAGTGGAGATCTGCCCAACTGCATGGGTTCTCCACTGTTGGCAGAGGCAGGAAGTCCCTTAGGTGCTGGGGTTCTGGTGGCAGCGGACGACAGTGGTGGTGTTCTACGGTAGGAACGGATCTCCTTATCCCGCTGCTGAAGGCGGCGATCCACCCTGCCGGTGATGTCAATTAAGTCATTTAAGTCCTCCCGGAGGTCTCGGCCTGCTAACTCATCCTTGATGCGGCTGGCAAGCCCCTCCAGGAAGATTCCCCTAAGGCAATCATCCCGCCAGCCAACTTCCATGGCCAGTGTGCGAAAGTCTATGGTGTAATCGGCCACCGAGCATGTCCCTTGCCTGAGGTGCAAGAGCTCCGAGGCTGCGGTGGTCTGGCGTGCAGGATCATCAAAAGCGAGGCGAAAGTTGAGAACGAATTCCTGCAGATTCTGTAACAAGGGGTCCTGACGTTCCCACATGGGTGAAGCCCAGTCAAGTGCCTTACCATCCAGTAGCGAGAATATATATGCCACTTTAACTGCGTCTGAGGGAAACTGCGCATGCAGAAGGGCAAAGCGCACGTAGCATTGATTCAAAAAGCCACAGCATGTCTTGATATCCCCGGCATACTGGGTCGGAGTGGGTAGCTGAGTCACTGATGCAGAACTGGGTACTGGAGCAGGAAGCGGGGCTGAAGGCGGGTCCGGAGGAGTAGCCTCCAGGCAGGAGACCAGCTGTTCCACGGTAGCAGCAAGCGTGTCGATACAGTGCTGTTGCTGCTGGAGGCGCTGTGCCATCCCCGGGATGGCCTGCAATCTTGGGGCCTCCGCTGAGTCCATGGCCTTGCAAACTGTTGCAGTTTGATGCTGCTGGAGAAGATGTGGACCCTTGAGCCGGCCTACCTAGGGAGACCGGGTAGGCCGGGGGGCGGAGCCACAAGCTGGACGGGTTCACCCAGGAACCAGGGACCCCCCGGGAGGAGCCCGTAGGGTCTCGGGTCCTCGGGACTGGGAGCTGTCTATGGAATGTCCAGAGGTTGAGATGGGCGTAGGCCGGGACCAGAGCAAGCAGAATGACTAGGAAGTCCAAGGTACCCGGAAGGCAGAGGACCGGCTGCACAGGGCTGAGGGCCGGCTGAAGGCAGGGCAGCGGGCGGCTGCGGAGTCTGTAGCAACCGGAGACAGAGGCAGGCAGGGGGTGAAGCAGGGTTAGAAGCAAACCGGAGTCTGAAGCAGGCTGTAGGCTGAAGAGGAGTCGGAAGCAGACCGGAGTCAGAGGCTGGCTGCAGGCTGAAGCAGAGTCAGAAGCAAACCGGAGTCAGAGGCTGGCTGCAGGCTGAAGCAGAGTCAGAAGCAGACCGGAGTCGGGGGCTGGCTGCAGGCTGAAGCGGAGTCAGAAGCAAACCGGACGGAGGCAGGCAGCGAGCTGAAGCGGAATCAGGAGCAAACCGGAGTCGGAGGCAGGCAGCGAGCTGAAGCGGAGTCAGGAGCAAACCGGAGTGAGAGGCAGGCAGCGAGCTGAAATGGGGTCAGAAGCAAACCGGAGAGAAGCAGGCAACGTGGAGATCAATCAGGAACGCAACTGGGAACAACTAAGCAGTTGTGAACCTCGTTGCAAGGCGTTGAGAGAGAGTCTGATCGCCGGTTATATCAGGACTTAGGCGTGACGTCAGCAGCGCGGGCGGGGCCCGGCTTCCAGGAGCGGGATGCTCAAGAAGGACATCCTCGCGCACGAGACCGAAGTGAAGCAGGCCCATAATGGCGACCGCCACGTGGAGTGAGAGAAGCCCCCGGGGTCCGGAGCGAGTGGAATGCGGTGCTCCCTGAAGCGGAGGTAGGCGGGCCTGAGCCCTAACAGAAGGGAAGCGGTCGGGACCGCAACACTGATAGCTGGAAACATGCAAACTGCTGGGATCAGAGACATGTTACAATATATATGTTTTATTGCAGTATGTTGATATTTGACTCCTGAGGAAGGTGTAGGCTCCTGCCGAAACATTGGCCGTGTCAGGCATGGAGAGCGGGTACACTTTTTATGAAGTAATTTCATCAGATGGAGATTACTAATTTTTACTATTGGGTTGTAAAAATCTCATACAAGAAAAACAGAATTGATAACTGATTTGATATTAAATGCTGCCATCTGATCCTGTGTGTAGTCCATTGCGGGCAGGTTTCAGTGGATTTCTTTGCAATAACACATTACAGATTTCTGATACCAGTTTCTGAGAAATTATTATAAATTTCTACTTGTCCTTATTTTTTGTTGATTACTAGTATACTAGAGGTGAATGCCCAATATTGTATTAGGATACCCTGTAAATTAATATCCACATTCTTTTTTCTCTAACTTGCATTTTTCTCTCCCCCATTAATCTTCTCATTACAGCCTTTCTTCCCCTCCCATCTAGCTGTGCTCTCCAAATCAATGCTTCCCTCTGTCCATGCCTTCCGGGTTTTACTTCATGAGGTTTGTTATGAGAGAGGAATATGAAAAATGCACATTACCGACAACCTCTGCCACTCCTTAATCATACATTGCTGTGAATAAATATTAGCGCTCAGAGGCATCACAATCTCTTCTATAGATACTTCTTCCAGGGATGTTATATACAATTTTAGGGCTTAATCCATGCTCTCAGGCTAGTGCATATCTCCATCATAGAGAGGTTTTTTTCCCCCAGAAAAAATGACTTGGATAGTCTGATTGGTTACTTTGACTTTTTCTGGTACTTTTATGTATAGCCTAGGAAGAAGATTTTGTTGTCTACAAGCAATCTGCAGGTCCTACAGAAATCTGCTCTCAGATTTCTATAGGACATCCCTTATTAGAATCAAATACATGAGCTCATTGTTTGAAAAGAGGCATTAAGCAATGAGGTTACTGTCAGGAAGGGGCAAGGGGAGGGCTAAAAATCATAGGAATGGCACATGGTTCAAAGGGTGGATATGGGTAAGATGTCAAGGAGAACAAAGGAGGGCAGAGAGAAAAAGAACAGGCAACAGACATGGGAAGAGGAAACACGGGCAACAGAAGGGATCATGAAAGTAGGGACTATTTTAGAATATGAGAAAGGATGTTTGAAGGAAGGAGAGAACAGGGAGGTAAAACACCATCTAGAAACAATTGAAATGGGAATGGACATGTCTAGGAGTAGAAACCAAGAAAATAAATATGAGTAATCAGTGAAATGAAAAGGGAAATGGAAGGGAAAAAAAAGAAAATGAAAAAACTAAAAACTAAGAAAATCAGAAGAGAGCCCTAGGCATGGCCCTTCTAGGGAATCTGATCATTGAAAGCTGATAAGAATTAATTATTTCACTGATTGGCAAGTAAAAAAGGGGGCAGGTTTCAAAGCTGACAGTAAGACTTCATGTTATCATTTTATTCCCACCCATCGTTCAAAAGAATTTACATGCTTCAGGTAAATTTTCAAAGGAGTTATGCATGTAAATGTAACATACTGTCTAGCAATTTTCAAAAGCCATGTACCCACATTAAGTGCACTTAACGTGGGTAAAACCTATTGAAAATTGAAAGGCATATATTACTTTTGGAAGCCAACAACCATAATAGGGTCATACATCTTGGCAGTAAAAGGGTTAACACATTTATGCTGGTAATAATGAATCTGGTAATGTATTCTGACATGTCCCTCATGAAATGACTCATTGTGAACTATTTAGTGAATTATAATTATAGTTGTATATGTAGCTATATTTACATATTTAATTAGCATGTCCATTGCTATTATCTTCACTTAGGCCCAGATAAAATCATGTGCTTAATTAATCAATTTGGATTTTACTGGAAAAAAAAAATCTTGTGTGACTGTGTAAAGAATATTATTTTTTAACCCATGCTGTTTTTTCTTGCTTGGCAGAGTCCTGCTGCTCAGTGTGGGATTCAGGCTCTCTGGCAGTTCAGCCTTCATATGCAAGCCACCAGGATTTTTCCATGTAAGTAATCTCCCCCACTTCTAGCCTAGATATTGCGGTGATATAGTCTTTTGGTCAGGGTGCACAAATCTTGGCTCTGTTTGGAACCCAGTACAAATGTGCTCTGTCTCAGACACTAGGTGTTACTGTACAGTAGGGATGTGAATCGTTTTTTGACGATTTAAAATATCGTCCGATATATTTTAAATCGTCAAAAATCATTAGAGGTGATATACACTAGGAATTCCCCCGATTTATCGTCAAAAATCGTAAATTGGGGGAAGGGGGAGGGCGGGAAAACCGGCACACTAAAACAACCCTAAAACCCACCCCGACCCTTTAAAATAAATCCCCCACCCTCCCGAACCCCCCCAAAATGTCTTAAATTACCTGGGGTCCAGTGGGGGGGTACCGGTGTGATCTTCCACTCTCGGGCCACGGGTGCATTAATAGAAATGGCGCCGGTGCTACCTTTGCCCTGTCATATGACAGGGCAAAGGTAGCGCCGGCGCCATTTTGGTTCCTGTCCCCCGACGTCACGAGCGCAGGAGATCGCTCCCGGACCCCCGCTGGACCCCCAGGGACTTTTGGCCAGCTTGGGGAGGCCTCCTGACCCCCACAAGACTTGCCAAAAGTCCAGCGGGGGTCCGGAAGCGACCTCCTGCACTCGAATCTTATTGCCGTATTGCAAAATGGCGCCAGCCATACGGCCATACGGCCGGCGCCATTTTGTAATACGGCAATATGGCCATATGGCCAGCGCCATTTTGTATTGCAGTTGCTGGAACCCGGTATATATAAACAAAGAAAATAATGTGCTAGATATAAACAGACGCTCGATGTATAAAATGACACACAATGTGCTAATGCGTCACATTACATGATACCACATCACGTGATGTGATAAAGTATCGTGAGCTATGAAACTTATCTATGCAATGTGGTAGATCAGAATTTTGTAGGGATGTGCAGAGCAAAAGTTTATGTTCTTAAGTCCATAAGTCGAAAGGGGGTCCCATTTGCGGTCAATATGGACATATGGAGAATTCCATAAGTTGAGTCTATGTCCATACGTGCAAATAAAAATTTAAACCCCTCACCCTCCTTAATCCCCCCCCAAGACTTACCAAAACTCCCTGGTGGTACAGCATGGGCATGGATAGGCAACTTTTGAAAAGGAACTTTTGGCCAGCTTGGGGGGGTCAGGAGGCCCCCCCAAGCTGGCCAAAAGTTCCTTTGGGTGCAACGAGGGTCCCCCGGAGCGATCGCGCGGGGAATCACGTGACGCCGCGTCACTCCGACGTGACGCCGACGTCACGTGCTCCTCGCAAAGGAGTTCACAAATGGCGTCCTGACTCCCTGCTGTACCACCAGGGAGTTTTGGTAAGTCTTGGGGGGGGGATTAAGGAGGGTGAGGGGTTTAAATTTTTATTTAGGATCAACAATCGCGATTTCCAACTTATTCAACATAGCTATGTTGAATAAGTTGGAAATCCGATCGTTTTCCCCTCATCACTTTTTTAAGTTAAAAAAAAAAAATAAGTTGCGTTTTACATTTAAGTTCAAAACGAATACACACCCCTAGAATTTTGCCTATCCATGCCCATTTTTTAATTACGGATGGTAACACACCATATTTCTGCTTTATTTATAGCATTTTGTTGATTCTAGGCCTAAGTTTGTAAATCCAAAATTGTTCTCTGTAATTTAATCACAATTTTCTGTTTCCTCTCCTCCAAGATAATCATATATGCTCAATGACTATCCATCTTAAATAATTGAAAACATGTTCCTTTTCCATACAGTTTTGTACCATAGGAGCAGTAAGATTTAGCCCTGAAGGATCTCCTCCATGTTTCAGATATATGATAAAAATCTGTTGGGAACAGTGACCATAATTTGTTTTTTACAGCAATGACAATTGGTACACTGGGCTCACTGCAAAAACAGATAATCAATTAAATTTTAAAAGGAATGAAATACACCTCATTTGAGAGAGAGAGAGAAAGAGAGAGCACACCTCTGTATAGGGTCAGTCTGATACTCTAGAGGGGCGCTTTGAATCGGCGGTGGATTTTCGGGAGGTGGGTTGGGGTTAGAAGACGTGTTGTAACAGACACATTCAGAGGTATTCATAGTAAAATTGACATCAGTAAAGAATTATAGTCCTTATAATTAATGAAAAGTCTAACAAGAGGAGTTGATTTGTACACTGCATTGCTAGCTGCATTCTACAAATCTACTTCTTTTCATCACAGACCATGACCTGCTCTTTTCCACCTCCTTATTCTGAACGTGCGTACATGCATGTAAGCATGCCCTTCTCGGCTTATTAAAATTCACATTGCATGTGCATCTGTGGCTGTTTGTTTGTGAGCAACACTTTTAAAATCTACCTCAATGCTTCCTTTGGCTCACCATTTTTTCACTTTATCTACCTCCTCCTGCCCAACCAGCACCACCTTAAGGTACTTGCCAGTTTTACTAAGGACTTTGAGCTTTGCGTATTTCCTCTCCATCTTGTGTTAGTGTTTGAGATAGATGTGGGTGGATCCTTGGGCTGGTGGCAGATGACTACGCCCCCGGGGGAAGATCCTGAGAGGGACCACTAGTCAGGCTCAGAGTTTGGAGACAGACACACACTAGTTCTTTTATTAAACAGTATATTGAACCACCAGAGGTGGCAGTAGTGAGCTGGAAGCGCCCGGCTGGGCTGTAGTCCCTCAGATATTGGAACAGCGATCCTGGATAACGGAGCTGTAGAGAAATCAAATATAGTGAGTAGGCAGGGTATGCAGAGTTCAGGAACAGAACCTTGATGGTAACACTCACACAATAGTCTCTTAGAAGCAGCCCAGGAGCTGGAAATGAATTAGGCCCTCGAGGAGCGAGTATCTGGTTCCAGGGAACACTCTGAGAGAGAGATGGTAACTCATTGGGTTTGTAGGCAGCGAAGACTTCCTGGCAGAAGTGGTATTCAGTAGCAAGACGGGGAACGTGGGCCCTCGAGGAGCGAGTACCGGTTCCAGACTGCGACCTGAAAAACAAGAGAGCGAGGCCCCCGAGGAGCGAGTACCTTTGGTAAAGTCCGAGGAGGCAGAGTAGCAAGGTATGCGGAGAGCGAATCCCATCCGCAGCAATACCTGGAGGAAGCTAGGAATCCTTTCCGTTGCTAACTCGATTAGTTAGCGAATTCAGAGACCTTAAGTATCCGGTGAGGATGATGTCATCTCAGGGGGATGCCCCTGAGGTTTACGCCACTGCTGGTACTTGAGTTGGAACCGCGCCGCGCGTGCACCCTTAGGCTTCTGGGAAACATGGCGGATTGCAGCGTCTAGCTGGTCCAGGGACGCTGGAGGAAGTCGGCAAGATGACGCCACGGCAGCCAAGCTTCCATCAAGCAAAGAGGGAGTCGCCAAAGAGGTAAGGTGGGCGTAGTGGAGACGTCGCAACACCTTGACTGATACATGAACCGAACTGTCTGATGATCACTGGTGCTTAGGTAGTAACCTAATCAGACATTTGAGACACTGCTTCCATTTATAAGAACCAAGAGTTGTATCACCCCTTCTCTTGTGGGTTCCATCACCATTTGTCTGAGCAGAGTTCCTTGAAAGGCATCGACAATCTCGTTACTTCTTTCCGATTTAGCAGATGAGATATCAATCCACATATGGCAGGTTAAAATCTCCCATTAAACACTTCTCCCTTCATGATCATCTTTTGCTTGTCTTCAGTTAGCTCTCTGTCCAGACTCTCTGTCTGAGTCAGAAGTATGTAAAGTACCATTGCCTCTCTCCAAGACAGATCAAAAGTGACTCTTCTTTTGTCCTTGCCCCCTGCATTTCAGTAACTCTGATAATATTTTTCTATAAAGAACTACTTCCTCCCTTTTTCTGCTATCCCTAGACTATAGCCTGGTATGATGGTATCCCATTCATAGGCTCATTGAACCATATCTCTGTTACTATAATAATATCCAAGTCTGCCTCCACCATTAGGCCTTGCAGTGCTGGTATTTTATTGCCCAGGGAATGAGCATTTGTAATAATTCTTTTCCAGCTATTACTCTGTGACTTGCTTGATTTGATTTGATCATGTTTGATTTTGTGCCTATTTCATGCTTGCACACCAGAGGAAGGGTAATGGTTCAGACCCATCACAACTTGTGCGTAAGCACAAGTTGTGATGGGTCTGAACCAAGTGTTGATGTGTCTGATTAAGGGCATTCTAGCATGTAAAATGCTATGTGTGACCCCCAAGTTTCAAATAAGTGACCCCAAAGTTTCAAATAAAATTTGGCCCTGAGAGTTTTCCTAAATGTTGCACATATATGGTAAAATTCTGTTGGGAACAATGATCATAATTTGTTTTTACAACAAGGAAGACTGGCTCACTATAATGTAAAACTAAAATCCAATACTCCTGCCTTCATGTCTCATCCGGTTTGTCCCAGTAACCTATTTATATCTTTATCTGCTCATCTTGCTGTCAGCAACAATTTTCTTACCTGACCATTAAATATGCCAATTTGAAATTGTAAATTTGATAACTCTGTAAAAAGGCTGGCTATCTGCCATCAGGGAAATCAAAGCAAATGTACCTAAGCAGACAAAAAATGAAAGAATAAAAAAGAAAAGGGAGAGAACGAGCATGCACAACATTAAATCTGATGCACTAGAATACATAAAAAGTTCATTATAACATTAGATGAGTACAGATATGCAGGACCACTATTGCTATTTTAATGGTACAGATTATCAGGGCCAGTTCAACCTACTGTGCAAGCCATGGACTTGCACAACAGGGTGGTACCTTGGAGGGGGTGATGGCCTGGGGCCACCCAGCGAACTCCAAGCTGCTGGCAGCCAAAGTTAGGAAGAAGCCGCAGGGCTGTCTTGTGGACTTAAACCCACTGGGAGCAGAAGTCAGGAAGAGGCTGCGGTTAAGCCTAGTAGATGACAACTGTTGCTGGTGGAAGAAGTGAAGAGAAGGACTAAGACTCCTGGGGACATCAACTGAAGAAGACACGGAGAGGTTGAGTGAGAGCACGTGTGTGTGTGTGTGTATGTGGATGCATGTGTGTGAGAGAGGGAGCATGCATGTGTATGTGTAAGTGTGTGTGTGTGTGAGAGAGAGGTAGTGTGTATGTTTATGAGCATGCATGTATATATGAGAGATAGGAAGCATGCATGTGTATGTGTGAGCATATGTGTGTAGATGAGAGATGGAATATGTATGTGTATGAGCATGCATGTGTGGGTGAGAAAGAGAGTATATATGTGTATATGTGAGCATGGTGTGAGAGAGAGTGTGAGTATGCGTGTGTGAGTGAGAGAGAGAGAGAAAAAGAGAGCATGTGCAAATTTATGAGTTTGTGTGTGTAAGAGAATGATTGTGTGTGTGTGTCAAGAATGTCAACATGTATATACACACACACACGATCATCCACGCTATGAGGAAAGGTTTGTCTGTTCTCCCACCGCCACTAATCCAGGACAATCTCGGGATGAGTGGAAATCAAAAGTTGCCAGTTACAGACACTAGGGGATTTTTTAAATTTTTACTGGTTGTAATTACTGGGTGTTGTTTGATATGTCTGATGTTTTAAAACACTTTACTGCTATTTGTGAAATTAAGAAAAATTCTATGAATTTTTAATTATTGGATGTTCTTTTCATCAGCTGTTTTGAAATATTTATTTTTTTATTAGTATAGTTTTACTACTATGATTGATGTTTTATATTTCCTGATTTTAGTTTTTGATGTTTTATGAGGAATGCTTTGTTACTTTTTCCATTATTGCACTGCATACAGAATCTGGCTTGTTGTGGTTTCCAGTTGAGTTTTTGTCTGCACATTTTTATGTTTTATGTTCTCTTTATTCTGTATTTGGTAAAGGTCTGTCCATGTTCAGCAACTGTAATCGAGGTGAGGTATTCTGCTACTGTGTCATTTCTGTATGGGGATCTATATCAACCTTGCTTATTCTGTTTTCATAATAACAGGTGTATTGGTGTTTTAGGGCTTGGTGTAATATTTGCAGTGTTGTTTTTTCATAGGAAGGTTTATTACTGTTTGAGCGTTGGCAGTTAGTGCTCTTTTGGTATGGGAAGTTTTCTATAGGGGTGAATCGTGTGATCGATCGTCTTAACGATCGATTTTGGCTGGGGGGGGAGGGAAATCTGATCGTCATGTTTTGTTTTTTTTAAAAATCGTTAAAAATCGTAAATCGGGGGAGGGCGGGAAAACCGGCACACCAAAACAACCCTAAAACCCACCCCGACCCTTTAAAACAAATCCCCCACCCTCACGAACCCCCCCAAAATGTTTTAAATTACCTGGGGTCCAGTGGGGGGGTCCCGGCGCGATCTCCCACGATCTCCCGCTCTCGGGCCACGGCTGCGTTAATAGAAATGGCTCTGGTGGCCCTTTGCCCTTAACATATGACAGGGCAAAGGTAGCGCCGGCACCATTTTGGTTCCTGACACCCGACGTCACGAGTGCAGGAGATCGCTCCCAAATCCCCGCTACACCCCCAGGCACTTTTGGCCAGCTTGGGGGGGCCTCCTGACCCCCACAAGACTTGCCAAAAGTCCAGTGGGGGTCCGGGAGCGACCTCCTGCACTCGCGCCGTATTGCCAATATTCAAAATGGCGCCGGCGCTACTTTTGCCCTCACCGTGTCATACGGGTCGTATGACGCCGGTGAGGGCAAAGGTAGCGCCGGCGCCATTGGCGCCGGCGCTACCTTTGCCCTCACATGTCATACGACCCGTATGACACGGTGAGGGCAAAAGTAGCGCCGGCGCCATTTTGAATATTGGCAATACGGCGCGAGTGCAGGAGGTCGCTCCCGGACCCCAGCTGGACTTTTGGCAAGTCTTGTGGGGGTCAGGAGGCCCCCCAAGCTGGCCAAAAGTCCCTAGGGGTCCAGCGGGGGTCCGGGAGCGATCTCCTTCACTCGTGACATCGGGTGTCAGGAACCAAAATGGTGCCGGCGCTACCTTTGCCCTGTCATATGGTAAGGGCAAAGGGCCACCGGTGCCATTTCTATTAATGCAGCCCGAGTGCGGGAGATCGCGCCGGGACTCCCCCACTGGACCCCAGGTAATTTAAAACATTTTGGGGGGGTTCGGGAGGGTGGGGGATTTGTTTTAAAGGGTCGGGGTGGGTTTTAGGGTTGTTTTGGTGTGCCGGTTTTCCTGCCCTCCCCCTCCCCCGATTTACAATTTTTTGACGATAAATCGGGGGAATTGTTATTGTATCGCGGTTCTAACGATTTAAAATATATCTGACGATTGTTTAAATCATCAAAAAACGATTCACATCCCTAGTTTTCTATGTTATAATTATAATTCAATTTACTCATGGATTTTTGAGGACCAAGCCCACACCCAACATGCGTTAAATAGGCCTAATACCATATGGGTTCCAAATGTCTTTTTTGCAGGGTTTTCTGATTGGCACAACAACAATTTATGTGAACATAATATACATGTTGTTGTAAGTGAGATTTTTACCCTACAAAACAGTACTTGAATATTAGGGATGTGTATCGTTTTTCAACAATTAAAATTATCGTCCGATAATTTTAATATCGTCTTAAATCATTATAGAACACAATACAATAGAAATCTAACGATTTATCATTAAAAATCGTTAAATCGTGTTAGTGCGCACGAACGGGAGTTAGTGCGCACTAACTCCCAGTTAGTGCGCACTAACAGAAAATGATACAAATTGACACTTTCCAGGTCAGTAAAGGTCAGTTAGGAATGAATATGTATTCCTATTGGCTGGCTGCCATCTTATCTATTGATGTTACCAAGGTTCCCACTGAGGTGATGGTTGGGGGGATGGGAAATGGAAATGGAAACTCAGGAACACTAACAGAAAATGATACAAATTATTGACACTTTCCAGGTCAGTAAAGCTCAGTTAGGAATGAATATGTATTCCTATTGGCTGGCTGCCCTCTTATCTATTGATGTTACCAAGGTTCCAACTGAGGTGATGGTTGGGGGGATGGGAAATGGAAACTGTTGGTAGTTGACAAAAAAAGTAATGTGATCAGTCAATATGACTAGAACTTGTGCCCTATTCCTGATACCAGGGGTGTTGTGATCTTCCTGCACTCAGTGCCCTATCCCTGATACCAGGGGTGTGATCTTCCTGCATGCAGTGCCCTATCCCTTATACCAGGAGTGTTGTGATCTTCCTGCACATAGTGCCCTATCCCTGATACCAGGGGTGTTGTGATCTTCCTGCATGCAGTGCCCTATCCCTATTAATACCAGGAGTGTTGTGATCTTCCTGCACACAGTGCCCTAACCCTAATACCAGGAGTGTTGTGATCTTCCTGCATGCAGTGCCCTATCCCGCCTGCATTACTAGTTAGAGGCTGGCTTCACAGACAGGGGGGAGCTGCCTGACCCTCACTCCTGCCTTCCCCCATGTCCCAGCCAGTGAATGGTGTGTGGGTGAGGGGGGGGGGAGGATGGTGAAGTCTGAGACAGCTCCCTCCCTGCATTACTAGTGAGAGGCTGGCTTCACAGACAGGGGGGAGCTCCCTGACCCTCACTCCTCCCTTCCCCCATGTCCCAGCCAGTAAATGTGTGTGGGTGAGGGGGGGGGGGGGAGGATGGTGAAGTCTGAGACAACTCCTTCTCTGAATTACTAGTGAGAGGCTGGCATTTCTGTGATATTTCGTTCTCCCACCAGATAATATTGTAGTGGGTTCCCTGTGATATTTTTTCTCAATAAAAATTCTGTGAGAAAAATATTGTGGGAAATTGTGAAAATGCGTTATGGTGGACCTCTTTGTGCAGAGCCACCATTTTCTAAAAGGGCCAGCTATGACACCCCCCCCCACCCCCCCCCCTACCCAAACACCTCACCTTTAAATATATATATAGGCACTTTGTCAAGTTACTATATAGACACTTTGTCAAGTTACTATATATACTATATATATATATATATATATATATATATATATATATAGTTACTATATATACTATATATATAGTATATTTATTTATTTATTTATTTAAAATTTTTATAGACTGACATTCATCAGGGATATCACAGGGATATAGTATATATATAGTATATACTATATACTATATATATACTATATATAGTATATAGTATATACTATATATACTATATATATAGTATATACTATATATATAGTATATATAGTTACTATATATACTGTATATACTATATAGACACTTTGTCAAGTTACTGTTGCCTATGTAATATGTATTGATGTTCCTATGTTCAGAAACTCTGTTTATTGTAACGCCTTAACCGCGACAGTTTTGTTCTTTGGAAACCGACCTGATTTGATACTTGTATTAAGAAGGTCGGTATATAAAAATCCTAAATAAATAAATAAATAAATAAATATATAGTCTCCCTGGGTTCTAAACTCTTCCACCATAAGGCATTCTCCCTCTTTGTGCCTGCTCTCCCAACATTTGAAGTATGTTTTTTTTTGCGCAAAATGGCGCCGGCCGTACGGCAACACGATTCGACTGCAGGAGGTCGTTCCAGACCCCCGCTGGACTTTTGGCAAGTCTTGTGGGGGTCAGGAGGCCCCCCCAAGCTGGCCAAAAGTCCCTGGGGGTCCGGGAGCGATCTCATACGCTCCTGCCGTCAGGGGACAAAAAAACAAAATGGCGCCGGCGCTACCTTTGCCCTGTCATATGACAGGTCAAACGTAGCGCCGGTGCCATTTCTACAACGCACGGAGGTCCGAGAGTAAAAGATCAGACCGGGACCCTTCCTGTGGACCCCAGGTAATTTAAGGCATTTTGGGGGGGTTCGGGAGGGTGGGGGATTTATTTTAAAGGGTCGGGGTGGGTTTTAGGGTTGTTTTAGTGTGCCGGTTTTCCAGCCCTCCCCCCCCCACTTGACCCCAGGTAATTTAAGGCATTTTGGGGGGGGTTCGGGAGGGTGGGTGATTTATTTTAAAGGGTCGGGGTGGGTTTTAGGGATGTTTTAGTGTGCCGGTTTTCGATTTACACGATTTACACGATATTTAAAAAACCCAAACTGCGACGATCCGATTCCCTCCCCCTCCCAGCCGAAATCGATCATTAAGACGATCGATCACACGATTCACATCTCTAGACTGTAGTAATACAGAATTGTAAGACAACAGCAATGCAGTATGTATCCTCCACGAGTGAGGGATAGAATCCAACTGCAACAGTCAGGGATTGCAATAGAAAGGATGGAAAGTTCAATGATTCACAGATTTAGAAAAATGGTTCTCTCTGATATGTTCCCTTACTTTGTCGGTCTGGTTTCCATGACAATAGATCCTGGTTCTCCTCTGACTTCACACATGTCATAGGCATGAAGGCTGGTTGCTAGGGAAACTCCCCCTTGACCTGCCCAGCCTCAGAGTCTATTGTTTTAATGCAGCAAATGCTTTTCAATGGGGAAACATAAACGAATGAAACAAATGACATATGTTTCATTCGTGGGGCTTGCTCATATGTTTTCCGGGGCAAATGAATCAAACGAATATGGTATATTCATTGTGAATAGGCCATTCTTTTTAAATAAATGCACATACCTAGTGTCCATCAGGGTTTTCCTCGGCCAGAGGAGGTAGCTGCATAGGTAGAAGAGATAGTCACAAAGGAGGAAGCAGAGGATCGTGAAGGATCTGCTTCTATAATGCGTCTTTCTTGTTGGACCAAAAGACATTTTGAGACCCACAAAGACTCTGTTGTTGGTTTTTTGAGAATAGAGCTTCCCAAACCTATCCTAGGGACCCCACGGTCAGTCAGGTTTTCAGGATATCTACAATGAATATGCATGAGATAAATATGCAAATACAGAGTCTCCATATTGTGCAAATTTATCTCATGCATATTTATTGTGGATATCTTGAAAACCTGACTGGCTGTGGGGTGCCCAAGAAGATTTGGGAAATATTGTTTTAGAGGGTTGCAAAGGTTGCTGCCATGCTTGTATTTGCAGCTTTTAAAATAGAAGACAAATGATTTCCTAGGGAAAAAAATCAGGAACATGTAGTAGATTTCTGGTATACACTAGAGATGAACTTCGTTTTTTTACTACCGGGTTGTTTTTTTGAGTCGGACGCTTCGGGGTAAAGTTTGTTTTTCCTCGGTTAGTTTTTTGGAAAAATGACCAAAAACTAAACAGGGAAAAATGAAACTGGCCCAAAAAACAACATGGGAAAACTAAGCTAAAAAAAACCCCACCCCAAGCATTAAAATTCACTTTAATACATTAAGTACAACCACCCCACCATCGCAATCCCTCCCCAGGACTTACTAACATCCCTGGTGGTCCAGCAGAGTCCTGCAAGGGATTTCTCTCTCCGTGCCATCTGACTTTCGGGCCTGCCTCGATCAAAATGGCGCCGATAGACTTTGCCCATACTATGTCACAGGGGCTACTGGTGCCATTGGTCAGCCCATATCACATGGTAGGAGCACAAGATGGCGCCGATGGCCATGTGACAGGGGCTGACCAATGGCACCGGTAGCCCCTGTGACATAGTAGGTCAGAGGCTATCAGCACCATTTTGAGCGAGGCAGGCCAGACGGGACAGAGGGACAAATCGCTTGCGGGACCCCGCTGGACCACCAGGGATGTTAGTAAGTCTTGGGGAGGGATCGGGATGGGGGGGGGGGGGGTTTGTATTATACAAAACTTAAATCTTGGGGTGGTTTTTTATTTAAAAAAATAAAATGTGCCCCTCCCCCGTACAAACCCGAAAAACAAATTTTTATCGTAGTTCGAACCATGACGAATTAGGCAATTTCGTTGAAATTGCCTAATTTGTCATAAACAAATGGACATCTCTAGTATACACAAACCCTGTGGACATTGCTCAGTCTGTCCACACACTGATGTAGTATCCTGTTTCACACATCCCACTTCTGACAAACAATATCAGTTACGTTGTCATTCGGATTGTAACTCTCAAAGGGTCATTTATATCATAAAATGTCCCTGTGCCAAACTATATGTAGGGAAAACCAGTAGACATAAAAACCAGAATAATTGAACATAGGTCGAATCTGACACATGCCCGTGAAAATGCTCCTCTGGTTGAACACTGGACTCAATCTTCTCACACAATATCAGATCTTTTCTTTTTTGTTTTGGAAGTAGTCTCTTTCCTGAGCAGAGGAGGTAATCATTCAGAGTATCTTATTCGCAAAGAACAAAAATGGATTTACACCCTGAATACTGTTGCCCCATTTGGTCTCAACAAAGAGATCGAATGGTTTTACTTCACTTAATTCTGATTGGTTCTCAAGTCCCTACTTCTGATTGGTTAGTTCTCCTGTTTAGCTGATTGGTCCGCAAATTTGGCGCCTTTTTGATACCTTTAAATATGTTTCAGTGTAACTGATGTACGCGCTCCCTGCCAAATCCTGTATAAACTTCTGAAAGGTATGTTAAAACTATTGGGGCGGATTTAAAAACCCCGCGCGCGTAAATCCGGCCGGATTTACGAGCGCAGGGCCCTCCCGCACCGGCGCGCCTATTTTGCATAGGCTGCCGGCGTGCGCAGAGCCCTGGGACTCGCGTAAGTCCCGGGAATTTCAAAAAGGGGTGTGTCGGGGGCACGTCTAGAATGACGCGCCGTTTCAGGGGCGTGATGCAGTGTTTGGGGGCGGGCCCGGGGGCGTGGCGCCGGCCCGGGGGCGTGGTCAAGGCCTCCGGACCAGCCTCCGGGTCGGATGATGGCGTGCCAGCAGTCCGCTGGCGCGTGTTGATTTACGTCTGCTTTGGGCAGGTGTAAATCACGAAATAAAGGTAGGGGGGGTTTAGATAGGGCCGGGGGGGTGGGTTATGCAGGGGAAGGGAGGGGAAGGGGAGGGCAGGCAAAAAGAAAGTTCCCTCCGAGGCCGCTCCGATTTCGGAGCGGCCTCGGAGGGAACGGAGACAGGCTGCGCGGCTTGGCGCACGCAGGCTGCCCAAAATCGGCAGCCTTGCGCGCGCCGATCCCAGATTTTATAGGATACGCGTGGCTACACGCGTATCTTATAAAATCCAGCGGACTTTTGTTTGCGCCTGGTGTGCCAACAAAAGTACGTGATCGCGTATGTTTTAAAGATCTACCTCATTATGTATATTATCTGTTTTTTCAGCTTTGGGGTCTTAATCTAATATAGTCCTTTTGATGTTCTTTTGTAGAAACTGTGATCTTTAACTGCTTGTCCCTCCCGACGCAGCCTCGGCGAAACACGGGTCCGTGTCGGGGGACCCTATAAATGTTACTATGACTACAGTTACAGTGGAGTTGCCATGCGAAAAACAATAAAAAAATTGTTTTGAAATTTATAACAGACTATATAAGTTTTTTCTGCACTCCTTGGTGCTTGTTATATGATATTTGAGTGCAGACAGTGCTCTTGTGCTGTACTGATTAGTGAAAATGTCATTTACAGTATTTTTTGTATAAAATGAAGTGTTGGCAGATCATGAAGTGTCACTATCTCATAAATGAACATTTTAAAGATACACATTTTAGCACTATCCTATCCAGCTGTCAGACACCTTATTCTGTTCAGAAAATGTTTTATCCAATCACAGCATTAACTGTTATTAGTTGCTATTCCTACCCATTCTTAACTGAATTCAGTAGCATTATTTCTATTTTCTAAACCAAGATTTTTGAGAACAAATGTTGGAGTTAGCTGATATTTAGCCTTCAACATTTTTACAATGAACTATTTTCATCTGGAAACATTTATTGCAGCCTTTCCACTTAAGGTTGGAAAGTAACATTCCTCTGCGAATTAATTCATCCAAATGAATTTTTTGGGAGAGGGTAAATAGCAGGAGCTATTCATTTTTTTGCAGAATATTAATTATCATATAAATAAATATTTGCCATGGTCTAAAAAAGAAATTCATAGAAGAGGCCATCAGAGATACTTCACTAACATCTTCAACCTGCCAGCTAAATACTAATGTGCTATTTACACTGCTCCAAAAGCTCTCTGACTGAATATATTAACTTCTGTCTCAGGCAGGAGTATCTCTAGTTTTGCATGGGATGTTTTTTTTTTTAACACAAAATCTTACATTTTCCATAAATTATAAGTTTTGCTGTACTCATGTCTCCTTTGTGTCTAAAAAGCCACCTTAACATTTTCATGCATTTTCCCTAAATGTAAAGCCTTCTTTTTCAGATTGCTTAATTTGCTTTTATAGGGTCAATGTTGTTTTTCTGTGCACATTTTACATGTGCTTGCCTATAAAAAAAATTATTTTCTGGTTTTAATGAATTTAATGAAAGTTAGCACTTTGAAATCTTGTCTTCCCCTTTCCTCAACTACTTCAACCTTCCTTTCACAATATAAATCCCTGTAATTGAGTTGCACTCTACTAAAGGTACCCTTTAACCTTCACTGATAACACTTTCTACATCCAAGCCTATTGCCTATTGTTTTTGATTTATTACTCTCCTTTCTATTGCAGTACTCATGGCAATATACAATGAAGGTAATTACAATAACATAAAAAGTAAAAAAAAACAACTAGATATCAGTAAACTTAATTAAACAGCTTCAATAAAATAAAACCAACAGCATTAATAAGTTATACAGATAAAAATTAACTCAGTGATTTCCCTGACTACCCTTTCAGCCTGCTCCCACTTCTATATACATGTTTATACAATGGAACTATACATCCATGATTTTATATGCTATCTTTACTCAATTAATGCATAATAACTATCAAACACTGCATTCCTTGTTCACACAATATTCAGAACACTAGTTATACATTTCAATACTGCTTATGACATCCATATATAACAATAGCCATTGTTTAATTAAATTAATTACTCAGAAAAAACAAATCAGTTGACTATTTTACCCTTTAACAGGGATTTGACACATATTTTGGCCCTTACTATTCCTAAAACAGAAGCCTGGATATCGGAATGTAAATGGATAACATAGTGTGCATAACTTAGGACTTGATTTACCTAGGCTAATCTCCCATTCTCTGTCTATGAGAAAAATGCTTAGTAAGTGAGGCCCTTAGTCAGTATTGGATCAATTTTGAAAGATCAACTGAACAGATAACGTTAATGCTACCTTTAGGGAATTTTTCAACTGAATCTGGCTAAATTTTTGGCTGAAATTCACTTAAATCTAGCAGGTCAAAATAGGATCAGCTATATTTAGGACAGCTGAGGTCAACTCCCTAAACTTAAGAAAATAAGAACATAAGGTTTGTCATACTAATTACTAAGTCAGATCAAGCCCAGTATCCTATTTCCAAACAGAGGCTAAACCATGTCACAAGTACCTGGCAGGATCCCAAATGGGCGATCAATTCCATGCTGCTTATCCCAAGGATAAGTATCAGATTCTCCTATGTCCATCTTAATAATAGTTTATGGACTTTTCTTTCAGGAACTGCTTTTACTGACTAAATCATAAACCTGTCTTGTTACTGAGGAACCCCCACCTATTTACTTGGCTAAATTTGCCTACCTTGTAACATTTTATAAAACACTTGATAAACCACGGTCACCTATAATTCTTTGATTGGACTAATAGGCAAATTCGTGATAATTGTGTGAAGAATACCTTAAAGTCCAGAATCTCATATTATGAACTCAGCGAACTGTTACCCTTTATTTCAAGTCCTTCTACTTCCACACTGTAATTAAGTATAAGTTCAAGCATAAGTCTAAGTATATGTTTTAAGTATAACCTTTCTACTGTTACACCTTCTTCCAAGTCCTTCTACTTCTACTCTGTAATTGTTTCAAACATAAGTCTAAGTATGTGTTTTAAGTATAACCTAAGTATAAGTTTAAGTATAACTTAATGACCTATTCTCCTTAATACTCTACTGTTACACTGTTATGAGTTTAAGTTTAAGTACAACTTAATAAGTTTAACCTAATAAGCTTAAGTATTATTTAATAACCTATTCTCCTTAGTTCACTACTGTTAAACTTATGCTTAAATTAACAGTGTATCATGTTTCCCGATTATTAGTCGCTACGAGTTCCCATGCTGTTCTATGTAAAATAATAAGACTCCTTGTCCTATTATACTCCTTTGTTTACATGTAGACCGATGTGATATACCCCAATGAATGTCGGTATATAAAAGCAAATAGATAAATAAACAAAGTTAGTTTGACCCTCATAATAGGCTTCATCGAATAGTCTTGGTAACAACTTTAGAACTCCACCTTACATTTAATCATCAGCCCGCTGATACCGGAAATGGAACGCCACCGCGCCATGTTTGAACATTGACTATCGCAACATGATTCAAGCCCTTGAGAAAAGTTCGTACAAAATCCGAAACACGGTCCCGTGTCGGGCAGAGCTTCCTCGTAGAGCAGAGCTTCCTCGTAGCAGAAGGCATTTTCTGTAGAGCTGAAGGCTTCATAATCAGTGCAAGAGCAAATTTAAGCACAAAAGATAAGTGATGTAGTGAAGCTATTTGAAGAATTTTCCACTCTCGTTTCAAGCCATTGTTTAATACACAACACATGTGAAAGTATATGGATCACAGTTTAATTGTACAAATAATGAGAAATGAAAAATAACCTAAAAAATTGACTAGTGATTGACCAATGATTAAATGTAAGGCGGAGTTCTAAAGTTGTTACCAAGACTATACGATGAAGCCTATTATGAGGATCAAACTAACTTTGGTTCGCTGAGTTCATAATATGAGATTTCTGGACTTTAAGGTATTCTTCACACAATTATCACATTTTATAAAACGACAGAAAAAAATACAAATGGCCCATCCAGTCTGCCCAGCAATGTTTTTAGGGTTGCATCTGCCATCCAATGCAGGTTACCACCCCCACACCTTCTGCTTAGGGTTGCAACTGTTTCTCCATGCATACTCTCCCAGTGAGTATTTCATTACCATCCTAGAGATGTGTGTATCCTATGCCTTATTGAATTCTGATACTATTTTTGTCTTCACCACCTCCACTGGGAGGGTATCCAGGTATCCAGCACCCTTTCTGTGAAAAAAATATTTTCTGAAGTTGGTCCTGAGTCTACCTCTTTGGAGCTTCATTTCATGCCCATTAATT
This sequence comes from Rhinatrema bivittatum, assembly GCF_901001135.1. Classification (NCBI taxonomy): domain Eukaryota; kingdom Metazoa; phylum Chordata; class Amphibia; order Gymnophiona; family Rhinatrematidae; genus Rhinatrema; species Rhinatrema bivittatum. The sequence continues at coordinate 242,371,957 of NC_042621.1, read as the reverse complement.
CTAGAAGGTTTGCTTCTCATATTGTTATGATCAGGAGGGGTCGTGAACCCTTGGACCAGTGGCAGATTGATATACCTTAGGAGATGGCTCCTTTGGTTCTCCCGTCAGGTGGCGAGGTGGAACAAAAGATGGAACTGACTGGTCCTTCAGCCCTGAAGACTGGGACGGCCGTTGAAAGGGCGAAGAGGCATGAAGTAGGAGCATAGCTAACTGGATCTTCGCCACTGGAAGTCTGCGGCCCTCCCGGGAGAAGCCTATAGGGACCTGGGCCACTGGGACTTAGGTGGACCTTTGAGAGGTCAAGGAGGCGTGTGATCAGTGCAAGGGCCAACTGGATCTTCGCCACTGGAAGCCCGCGGCCCCCCCGGGAGGAGCCCATAGGAGCCCGGACAGCTGGGACTTAGGTGGGCCCTTGAATACGGGTGGTCCAGAAGAAATCCGAGGTTGAGTACCAGAGGATCACCGCTTGCCAGTCCGAGGTCACACACCGAGGGATCACCACTTGCCAGTCCGAAGTCACACACAGAGGAATCACCGAGAAGAAGCAGGAACCAGGAATCAGGAACCCGAGGCACCAGAAGACTCACCTAAGCAAGCAGACTCTTTGCCAAGTCAAGGAGTGAGCGGAGGAAGTCTCCTTTTATACTTCCCCTGGTCTAGTCCATTAGGAACAGGTGCAGGCAATTTGGAGGACGAGGCCCCTTTAATTCAGCAAAGGAGGTGCGGCCTCACGCCTAAGGGCAGGGCGGCCATCTTGGATACCGGAAGCCCTGCAGAGCGGCCCGACACTGTGAGGGGAGGCCTGGGGCACCTCCCCCACTGGCAATCACCGCGGGGAGGTGCGGGGACGAATGGCCTGGATTCCCCGGTGCTGCAGCCGCAGCCCGACACTGCGGCTCAGGTAGGGGTCACGACCGTGGGCAGCCATGGCACACAACAGTACCCCTCCCTTTAGGGCACCTCCCAGGAGGCCTGGGTTTGGACGGATGGTCCCAATGGAACTGAGCAAGAAGGTTCCGATCTAAGAATTTGGCTAGCGGTTCCCATGTATTTTCTTCGGGATCAAACCCCTCCCAAGCTAATAGGTATTCCCATCTCTTCCTATGTTTCCAAATGTCTAGCACTTCTCGGACCTGATAGGTGAGGTCATCATCAGAGGCGATGGGTTGGGATGCTGGAGGTGTGCTGGAAGGCCAAGACAGCACCAAGGGCTTCAGAAGAGAGGCATGGAAAGTGTTATGGATCTTAAGTGACGGTGGTAGTCGAAGCTGATAGGACACCGCACCAATCCGATAGAGGATGGGAAATGGTCCAATGAACCGCAGAGCCAATTGAGCGGAAGATAATTTCAGCCAGATAAATTGTGCACTCAGCCATACCTTCTGACCGGGTCTCAGTGGCGGACACGGTCTTCGTCGGCGGTCCGCATACTTTTTCGCCATCTGGCTGGCCTTGAGCAGTGCGTGCCGTGTGGAGGTCCAGAGACGATGTAGTTCGTGTTATGAATCAGAAGGTGGACCCCTGTTCTGAGGTAGAGTCAGCGCTACCTAAAAGGAAACAATCCCCTTAGGTCTCTACCGTTGAAGGGCAAGGCCGAATGCTGTAGCTGTTGAATGAAGACTTCACCCTGGAAGCTCGAGATCCCCCCAGGAGAAGCCCATAGTGACCTGGCCACTGGGACTTAGGAGACTCCCTTGACGACTGAAGAAAGGTCTGGATGCAGGCGCCTTCTGCGAGTCATGGGTTCCAGATGGCTAGCGCCTCCAGCAGGTTGAGTAGTCTTGAGGATGGAGTCACAGAGTAGTCCAAAGCCGGTCCGAGGGTTCGGTACACAAGAAGGGTCAAAGTCCAGTCCAAGATCAAAACAGGAGAAGAGTCCGAAGTCGTACCAGGGTCAAGCCAGAGAAACACGAATGCCGGTCCAGAGGTCAGGAGCCAAGAGTCAATCCACGGAACAGTGGAGAAAGGTAAACAGTTAAAGTGCGAAACCTTTTTCTCTGTTTAGGCAGCTGGGGAGGGAGAGAAGGGTCTGGGATACATATGTTCAAAATGTTTGCAGTTGTTGTCCTAGATAATTGTAGACCATGTGTTGCGTCTCTTGTGATTGTATTACGCTATCTTGACAATAAAAATTACTAATTAAAAAAAAAAAGTGGAGTGCCTCAGGGATGTGTACTTAGACTGGTGCTTTTAAATTTATTTATAAATGATCGGAAAGGGCTTGACGAGTGAGATGACCAAATTGGCCGATGATACAAAATTATTCAGAGTAGTTAAATCACAAGCGGGTTGTGATGCAATACAAGAGGACCTTGTGAGACTGGAAGGTTGGGTATCCCTATGGCAGATGAAATTTAATGAGGATAAGTGCAAGATTATGTATATTGGGAAAAATAACCCATGCTGTAATTACATTATATTAGGTTCCATATTAGGAGTTACCAACCAGGAAAAAGATCTGGGTATCACAGGTGATACTACATTGAAATCATCAACTCAGAGTGCTGTGGTAGACAAAAATAGCAAACAGGAATTATTAGGTAGGGAATGGCAAATAAAACGGAGGCTGTCAAAATGCCTCTGTATCGCTCCTTGAATATTGTGTGCAATTCTGGTTTGCTGCATTTTAAAAAGAATATAGTTGCACTGGAAATAGTACAGAGAAGGGCAACCAAAATGATAAAGGGCATGGAATGGCTCCCTAATGAGGAAATGCTAAAGAGGTTAGGACTGTTCAGCTTGGAGAAGAGATGGTTGAGGGGGGATATGATAGAGGTCTACAAAGTCATGAAAGGACTTTATCAGGTATTTTTGAATTGGTTATTTACTCTTTTGGATAATACAAGGACTGGGGGCACTCCATGAAGTTAGCAAGTAGCACATTTAAAACAAATTGGAGAAAATTATTTTTTACTCAATGCACAATTAAGCTTTCGAATTCATTGCCAGAGGATGTGATTAAGGCAGTTAGTGTAACCAGATTTAAAAAAGGTTTGAATAAGCTCCTAGAGGAGAAATCTATAAACTGCTATTAATCAATAGGAAATAGCCACTACCTGTTGTCGGTATTAAAACATGGGATCTATTTAATGTTTGGGTTGGGTACTTGCCAGGTACTTGTGACTTGGATTGGTTACTAATGGAAACAGGCATGAACCAGTGTCCCCTACCGCATAACTTTACTTCTCCTGTGGAGGACGTGTTAGTAGTAAAATAAAAAAGAATGTATGCCAGGCAATAGGGTTTTAAGGGTCAAAGCTAACAGGGGGGAAGGGTTGCTATAAAATTAGGGGGCTTTGCAAGTTCTATCCTGAAATTGGGAGAACCGGTAATGAACTGGGAAAACTACCTATGACATCGGTGCATGTCCCTTGCAAAATGTTTATGACTTACGCAGTAGACGTAGGATTTGCGTGGACTTATGCAGGTCCATTGAAAATTGTGCGCACATGTATGCAGGTTCAGCCTATTTTATAACATATAAGCGCGTATGTTATAAAATGGCTGTGTCCTTTGGCGCAAGCCAGCATATGCACACACATGTGAGCCTGCACGGCTGTTTAAAAGTTATCGTCCCCATGTTAGTGCACATTATTTACTGCAGGCCCCATTATTTTCAATGTAGCCTTTTCACTAATCATGCACATTTTGTCGTATTATCACATAATGCATCTTCATGAATAGAGGCCTATGTATGCTGCTCTGAAACAATATGAACATTTGTTTTCCTTTTGAACATAGAATTCTATACATGTGAATAAGTAGTAATTTTACAGTAGAACAGTTTATGTTGCTTGGAGGGACAGAATATAAGGAGGGACAAAGAGTTTATTAGAGCACACACCAGTTAACAGAGCAAGCTGCCTAAAAATTATTTTGCTTGGGGTAGGAAAAAAAGGAGAACACATATTTGTGGAGGGAGAGTGAAGGGAAGGTTAAAATTGGGGCAAGGAGAGTAGGTAACTGAAAAGAGGAAACTCAAATAAAAGAGGGAAACACTGGAGGAAAAGGGAAGGAGATGTTTATAAGGTTTGAATAGATAGTAAGGGATGGGGAAAAGGGACAATTGGAAAAGCATAAAAAAATGTGGTAAAAAAGGTCATTTATCAGTTGCAGCTTGCCCCTGGAGAAAGCAAATGAAGCAGCAGTTCCAGAGTCATTATTGCTTCGGTGGCATCTCACCACATGAAAGTTATTGTTCAAGACCTCAAAAAGCCATGTTAAAGGAGGAAAACCCTGGGCAGTTCTGGATTAAAGGGTTATCATGAGCATCCAGATTTCCTGGAGTGGTGGATGACATTACTGAGGAAGAAGATGCAAGGACAGCTATCATGCAACAGCATGGTGACCATGGTGCTTTCCTGGGCTGCTCAACTGGGCAAAGGCCCAACAAACATTCTGTCAGTGTACCTGATAGATAGAGGCCTTCCAATGCTAAATATTTTTAAAAATGGTGTTTGTTATAAAGGTACTGTTGTGAAAAACTGTAAAATTGTTACATATGTTAAGAACACTACTCTGCAAGGTGTTATATTCAGAGTTAGCTGCTTAACTTATGCAGTTAACTCTGGTTGTGCTGCTGACCTATCTGTTGCACTGGAGGTGGACCCGTGGCCTGGTGCAGGATTGATACGACCATCCGGTCGGACCTGGAGAGCGCCTGCCACCAGGATGCGGAGCACAGGAGAAGACAGAGGCTAGCTGGAGCTTCGCCAATAGCAACCCGGGGTTCCCTCAGGTTGAGCCCTTGGTTACCCAGGCCACCTGGTCTTAGGTGGGCCTCACAGGGTCTCCTAGAGAGAAAGTTCAAGGGGGTGCACGGTCGGTGTGCAAACAGGGAAGTCCAAGGTCGCAAGAGGCTACAGAAGAGAGTGTCCGAGTGTATAGCGAGGATCAAGGCCAGAGTATCAGTTCAGAATGGTCAGCCAAAGCAGGATCGGTAACAGAGGTCAATCCAGGCAAAAGTCAGGTTCCACATCAAGAGTAGTCAGAGTTCAGGCAGAGGTCAGGTCTGGCAGCAATCAAGAGTAGTCAGAGAACAGGCAAAGGTCGGTACCGTGAGATCAGTCCGAAGGGTACTACCAGGAATGGAGAGACGAAGAAACAGGAGATGCTGGAACAGGAGACACAGGAAATGCTGGAACAGGTGACGCTGGAACAGGTGAGGCTGGAACAAAGGAACTGGAACAGGAGACACAGGAGCAAAGACACTGGAATTCAGGAAGGCAAACTAGAGACACTGCAGTGTACGACCCGATTGCTAAGGCACCGTTCAAGGGAACGGGCCTTCCCTTTTATACAGCGGGAGTGTGATGTCATCGGGGAGCACCGGGTTCGGGTTTCCCGCGCTTTGCCCTTTAAGAAGAGCAATGTCAGCCACGCTTGCATGTGCCTAGGGGCGGGGGCGAGGAGCAGAAAGACGCGGCGCTCCTCCGGGAGCTCCGTTGTGAGGCCGGCGTTGGAGACGGTGAGTGGGGGAGCTGGGGACACTGCAAACTCGCTGCAGTGGCAGAGGGAGTGAGCCCGGAGCTGGTAGACAGACGGGAGAGGTGAGTAGGACCAGCCACGGAGAGGATGCAGCCGGGAAGCGCAGCAATACCCCCATATACCGTTATCTTGGTACGCTAGGCCTTGAGCTGGCTCCACACAAACTGCTTGTGTCTCTCATGCAAAGCCTGTTAAAAACAAATACACATTCCTTCTCTTGTGAAAAACTGTTCCACTAATTTCATTATTTAGTTATTTAATCCAGGTTATCTTCATAGGCCTCCCCCTTACCGGCCTGGGCTTGTCAAGATGGGCCCTGTGGAACTCCGCGAGGAGGTTCTTGTCGTATATGTGGTGGGAGGGCTCCCTGGAATTCTCCTCCGGCCCAAAGCCCTCCCACAACAGGAGACACTCCCAATGGCCTCTCCTCCAGTGGACATCTAAGACTTCTTTGACCTGGAGGATGTCCTCGGGTTCCACGGTGAGCTGAGATGGTGCAGGAGGTTTGCGAGGGCCAGTTCAGGACCAAGGGCTTCAATAAAGAAACATGAAATATGTTGTGAATTACTATGGAACTGGGGAGATACAGCTGATAAGTTAGAGCTCCGATGCATCTGATCACTGGAAATGGCACTATGAATTTGGGGGCCAAACGTTGTGAAGGTAGTCGTAGCTTAATGTGTTTTGTGCTGAGCCAAACTTTCTGGCCTGGGCGGAATAGAGGAGCGGTGCAATGGTGAGCATCAGTGAAGCATTTAGCTCTTTCTGCTGCCTGGCCCAGCCTTTCTTTGACTCGATTCCAGATGCAGTGAATCGTCTGTGCAGTGAATTGGTCTGTGGGTGAAGGCACAGAAAATGGTACAGGCAGAGGCAGGCATAGTTGGCTTCCGAAGACCACGGAGAAGATGGAGACATCGGTGGCTGAAGTGACGTGGGTATTGTGGGACAACTCGGGCCAAGGCAAGAGTTCGGCCCAGTCATCCTGTTGACCATTGACATACGTCCTTAAGAATGTCTTCAAGGATCAGTTCCTCCTCTCGGCTGAGGGTGGTAGGCCGAAGTCAGATTCAACGAGATATCAAATTTTTGGCATAAAGACTTCCAGTATTTGGCAGCGAATTGTGGCCCACAGTCAGAGATGATCTCTTTGGGGAGACCATGTAGACGGAATATGTTCTTCAGGAAGAGTTTTGCCAGTTCAGGAGCCGAAGGGAGACTCTGTAGTGGAACGAAATGTGCCAGTTTCAAAAAGCATAAGAAAATGCCATACTGGGTCAGACCAAGGGTCCATCAAGCCCAGCATCCTGTTTCCAACAGTGGCCAATACAGGCCATAAGAACCTGGCAAGTACCCAAAAACTAAGTCTATTCCATGTTACCATTGCTAATGGCAGTGGCTATTCTCTAAGTGAACTTAATAGCAGGTAATGGACTTCTTGATAATGACCCAGATGACCGTGTTGCCTTTCGATGGGGGCAGATCGACGATGAAGTCAGTAGAGATGCTTGACCAGGGTTCCATGGGAGCTGGAAGGGGTTGAAGAAGGCCCCAAGCGTGCCCAGTGGGAGATTTGTGTTGTGTGCAGATGGGGCATGAGTCCACATAACTGACTATGTTAGGCCACCAGTAGTATCTTCTTAGCATCTCAAGGGTCCGAGACCGGCCGGGATGGCTGGCCAACTTCAAGTCATGAGCCCAGCAAAGGACGTGTTCACGGAGACAGCGTGGAACCACAGTCTTCCCAGCTGGCATAGTGTTGGTGACTGTGAGGGTTATACAGGCTGGGTCAATGATGTGCCTAGGAGTGTCAAGCGTGTTCTTTGGTTTGAGAGAGCAGGAGAGAGCATCCGCTTGAGTATTCTTGGCTACAGGACGATAACGATGTTCAAAATTAAAACGTTCAAAGAACAATGCCCAGCAGGCATGTCTGGGGTTTAATAACTGGGCTTCCTTCAAGTGTTCTTCTTGTGATCTGTGAAGATTGTGAATTTATGCTGTGCTCCTTCTAACCAGGGGCGTCACTCTTGAAGAGTTAATTTCACTGCTAGTAGCTCACGATCCCCGATCATATAATTTTGCTCTGTGGGGGAAAATTTGTGAGAATAGAAGGAACAGGGTACTAAGGCTCCCTTGGAGGAATACTGGCTTAAGAATGCCCCAATGGCAGAGGCGTCGACTTTGACGGCGAAGGGGCGGTTAGGATTTGGGTGATGTAGACAAGGTGCAGAAGGCCTCTTTCAAGGCGTGGAAGATGGAATGAGCCTTAGGGCTCCACGCTTGATGGTTACTACCTTTCCTAGTCATGGAAGTGAGTGGAGCAGATAGTGTGGAGTAGTTGGCGATGAAATTCCTGTAATAGTTGGTAAATCCAAGGAACCTGTGTAGGACGCAGAGGCCTACTGTTTGGGGCCGATCTCGGATTCCTTGGAGTTTTTCAGGATCCATGGTAAAACCACGATTGGAGATAATGTAGCCCAGAAATGGAAGATAAGTCTGTTTGAAGATGCACTTCTCTAGTTTTGCATAGAGACGGTTGTCCCTGAGACATTAGAGGACTGTTCGAACACGTGAATGGTGGGATTTCAGGTCCTTGGAGAAGATCAGTATATCATCTAGGTATACCACAACGAATGAGTATAGTAGGTCCCGGAAGATCTCATTCATCAAGCTTTGAAAGACCACAGGGGCATTACAAAGTACGAAGGGCATCACTAAGTACTCGTAGTGGCCGTCCCTGGTATTGAAAGCGGTCTTCCAAATATCATCTGGCTGGATCCTTACGAGGTTGTATGCCCCTCAGAGACCTAGCTTCATAAAGTTCTGGGCTCCTTGGAGGCAATCAAAGAGTTCGCTAATCAGTGGCAGAGGGTAGCGATCCTTGCAAGTTACGGCATTTAGCCCATGGTAGTCAATACAAAGACGTAAGCTGCCATATTTCTACTTTACGAAGAAGAATCTGACTCCTGCCGGAGAATTGGAGGGTCGTATGAATCCCTTATCCAGGTTCTCTTTAATGTACTCAGACATAGCCTTAGTTTCCAATAGCGAGAGAGGGTAGGTTCTGCCCTTGGGGGACGTGGAGGCAGAATGTTAGAATTCTATTTGGAGAATACGTCTTGGAAATATTCATACAAAGCAGGTAACCTGGTCAGGGTTGTAGAGTTCAAAACGGTAACTGCTGGAGACACTTGACGCAGACAGCTGTTCTGGCACTGGGGTCCCCACTGAATTAACTGCAGGGATTGCCAGTCAAAATGAGGTCCGTGCACTTGGAGCCATGGAAGTCCAAGGATTACTGGGTGTGTAGAGCGCTTCAGGACATATAGCAAGATCTCTTCCTCATGGAGGGTTCCCACGGAGAGGTGGAAGGCTATGGTGCGATGAGTGATACGTCCAGGAAGATGCTCTCCTTGGATGGACGCAATGCGGAGTGGAATGTCCAGAGACTGGAGTGGGATCTGGAGCAGTTTGACAATATCGTCCAGAATGAAGTTGCCACTTGCCCTGGTGTCCACAAGGGCAGTTGTGGCAAAGGATCGTGACTCTCTGAAGAGAGACAAAGGGAGTAGTAATTGGGGGCCAGTAACAGTAGTGCCCAAGCTTGGGACTCCCGCCGGACTAGGTTCTGCAGTTTTCTCGGACGAACTGGGCAAGCTTGCAGGAGATGTCCGGAACTGCCACAGTACAGAGTAAGGCCTTCCTTCTTACGTCGGTGGCGCTCTTCAGGTTGATCTGCATCGGCTGCTCAGGTGATGGAGGAGGCGCTGGTAAGGCCTTTAACTGAGGGCTGGTAGCACGAACTGGGCATATGGTAGAAGGCCGAGAGAGGCACTCTTCAGGTTGATCTGCATCGGCCCGCAGTTGATCTGTATTGGCTCCTCGGGTGATGGAGGAGGCGCCGGTAAGGCCTTTAACTGAGGACTGGTAGCACGAACTAGGTGTATGGCAGAAGGCTGAGAGACCTTTACCTCCTGATGACGTTGACGTAGGCGGTCATCGATCTTGCCAACCAAGGAGATGATATCATCTAGAGATGTGGGAATCTCACGATCCTTGATGGAGATGGAGAAGCTGGTGACCCGCAACCGCCTGTCAGCCAGGGTCTTGGAAGGTCCGCTTGAACACGGAGATGAAATGGGCAAGATGACGGAGGATGTCATCAGAATGTTCCCAGAGTGGAGAAGCCCATGCCAGGGCCTTCCCTTCAAGGCATGAGAGGATGAAGATGATCTTGGTATTTTTGCTTGGAAACCACTCAGGCTGTAGTACGAATTGCATAAAGCACTGGTTGAAGAAACCTCGATAGGGGCGTGGATCCCCATTGAAGCAGGGTGGAGCAGGAAGGGCCAGAGATGCCCATGAGGGTGTGGGTTGAGCCCAGCCCCTTGAGGCCTTAATAGAATCCTCAAGTTGAGACCATAGTCTCTCCACAGACGAAGTCAATGCTTCTAGGGTTTGCTGTTGTTCTTGGATATGAGCAGCTAGGCCAGAGATAGCCTGCAAGGCGGTAGATTCCACCAAGTCCATGGCCTTGGCAACCTGTTGCGCTGGAGGTGGATCCTTGGCCTGGTGAAGGATTGATATGGCCCTCCGGTCGGATCCAGAGAGTGCCTGCCACTAGGAGGCGGAGCACAGGAGGAGCAGAGGCTAGCTGGAGCTTCGCCAATAGCAACCCGGGGTTCCCTCAGGTTGAGCCCTTTGTTACCCAGGCCACCTGGTCTTAGGTGGGCCTTGCAGGGTCTCCTAGAGAGATAGTTCAAGGGAGAGCCTACCACAAACAAGGGTGTGCAGTCGGTGTGCAAACAGGGAAGTCCAGAGGTCGCAGGAGGCCAGAAGAGAGTATCCGAGTGTGTAGCGAGGATCAAGGCGAGAGTATCAGTCCAGAATGGTCAGCCAAAGCAGGGTCGATAACAGAAGTCAATCCGGGCATACTCAGGTCAGGCAAAGGTCAAGTTCCAGGCGGCGATCAAAAGTAGTCAGGTCATAGGCAAAAGTCAAGTTCCAGGCGGCAATCAAGAGTAGTTAGGTCACATCAAAAGTCAAGTTCAAGAGTTCAGGCAGAGGTCAGTACCGTGAGATCATTCTGAAGGGTACTACCAGGAATGGAGAGACGAAGAAACAGGAGATGCTGGAACAGGAGAAACAGGAGACACTGGAACAGGAGACACAAGAGATGCTGGAACAGGTGACGCTGGAACAAAGGAACTGGAATAGGAGACACAGGAGCAAAGACACTGGAATGCAGAAGGCAAGCTAGAAACACCGGAGTGTACGACCCAATTGCCAAGGCACCATTCAAGGGAACGGGCCTTCCCTTTTATACAGCGGGATTGTGATGTCATCGAGGAGTGCCGGGTTCGGGTTTCCCGCGCTTGGCCCTTTAAGTAGAGTGACGTTGGCCGTGCGCGCGCCTAAGGGCGGGGCCAAGGAGCAGGAAGACGTGGCGCCCCTCCGGGAGCTTCGTTGTGAGGCCGGCATCGGAGACAGTGAGCAGGGGAGCCATGGACACAGCAAACTCGCTGCAGCGGCAGAGGGAGTAAGCCCAGAGCTGGTAGACGGATGGGAGAGGTGAGCAGGACCGGCTGCGGAGCGGACGCGGCCGGGAAGAGCAACACTATCCTAAAGTTAGCTGCATAAAATACCTTCCTAGTTAGCCAGAAGATGCTCAGCGACTAAATATTGCCCCCTATATTTTTAGTTGGGACAAAGAATAAGTAAATATTACCTTAGATGCATATCAGTAACATAGTTTATAAATAATCTTTTAAAATATGGTATGTGTTGCTTTAACATAGATAGCTTTCTCTGCATACACTGCATCTCACATATATGTAAGGAATAAGATAATGGAAATAGCAAATTCTGCAAAAAAATATGGTGGTATAGTTGAGGGATTTAGAAGATACACATTTTGAAGTGCATTCAAGACAAGATAATCCTGTCTCAGCTTGTCTTTCTGTTAGCATTATTTCTGTTCTGCAGTATATTTGGAAACATAAAATAAAGTAGTAGTGTGAGATTAAATAAGCATTCCTGAACTATATGACATGAAAAGATAGTACAGGTGCAACAGCAGCTATTTATTATATAGTGCCATTATAAATGAGTACTGCATAGTACCATTAATAAAGAGCTGCACTCTTCCTCCCTCAGGACATAGCCAAACTGTGTTCAATATTATGCAAAGTTGTCCCTTTTTGGTACCTTTATTGAAATATTATGTTGTTTAAGATTCGCTGCATATCTGAGTTAGCTGATTTCTGATTGGTTGAACGTTTGCCTTTTGAGGGCAATTTTCAAAACCATTTATGAAGAATATTTTGCCTGTATAAATTGACTTTCTGAAAATTGCCCTTCCTCAAAGTGATTAAAATTATGCACATTATGGGCCAAAACACCTACTGTTACACTTTTAGCTGCTTTGAGAGACCTCGTTCCTTGGGAGTGTTTAAGTTGGGGGAGGAAAAGTACACAAACAGATGTGATTTTCAGCTGTATGCATAGACTTTTCCAGCAAAAGTGCCTGTAGGTACTTTCCAGTCTTGGCAAGTTTACCTCCAGCACCGACGCCTTGGCAGGCCCCCTGGACCACGATGCGGCTGACCGCCGCACTTCTGCAGCCCCAATGCAGCCCATGACAAGATGCTGCCAGTTGCACCCAGTGCCTCCTCTAGGCGTACGCACACGCACCCAGCTTAGATTTTAAGGGCCAGTGGTGGGAATTCCCCCGCGGCACTGATGTCTTTGGTTTCAGCCCTTTTAAGGGCCTTGCTCCCGGCAGTCCATGCCTCAGCAATGGGTCGTCTACCTCATTGGTTGTGTAGCTGCCACAGCTGCAGCCTCAGCCAGAGCCCAGTCTTTAGCTGCAGCTCCAGCTAGAGCCCTGTCTTCGGCCACAGCCTCAGCCATAGCAATATCATCAGCTCCAGCCACAGCCACAGTTTGTCTTCAGCTTCAGCCACAGTTGCAGCTTGTCTTCAGTCTCAATTTCAGCAGCCCTAGTTTGTCTTCTCCTCATTTCCAGAGACTCTCTCCTAAGACCTGCCGGCCCCCAGAACCCAAGGGCTCAACCCATAGGGAAAGGGGCTGGCAAAGGCAAAATTCCAATCTGTCTCCGCTCCATTCCTCGTCTGTTGGCATTGAGGGCCTACTGGGCCCTCCCAGTAGGTTGCATCAACCTCATTCCAACACAAGGATCTACAACCCCAACACAACTTTTGCGAGTTAAAAGCAGAGCATTAGCATGTCTATGGCCAATATGGCCATGGCCATAGGCACCGCTACCAAAAGGCGCCAATGAGAGCAGTGCAGCTGGCTGCTGGCAGGTCCTCAGCAAAAGAAAAACAGCACTGCCTCGTTGAAATTGACGGTGTCGTCGGTGTGGCCTTAGTAAGTGGAAAAGCAGTTCAGCCCTGCTCGCAATGCTGCTGATTCTGGCAGGCCTGCACTGCTTTTCCAGTTAATAAGTCAGCGCTTATCAAGCCAACAATGTTGGCGGGACCATGCTGCTGAGAAGGAGGAGCATGCCCTGCTGGAAGTAGTCCATTTCCCCCTGGCCAGAAGTCATTCCCTTGGCCATGGAGGCTGAAGAATGAGATTGCTGCTGCTGTCTTCTACATCAAGGAGGAAGTGAGTGAGAGAGAATGTATGTGGGAGAGTGATAAAGAGCATGTGTGCCCGTGTGTGGGAGAGTGAGAGCATGTGTGTATGAGTGGGAGAGTGAGAGAAAGCATATATGTGAGAGAGAGCATGTGTGCTTGTGTGTAGGAAAGTGAGAGAGAGTATGTGTGTGGGGGAGTGATAGAGAGCATGTGTGTGTAATGAGAGGGAGCATGTGTATGTATGAGAGGGTTATAGTCACACACGGGTCACAAACAAGTAAACAACCTCTTTATCCCAATAATGTATAAATACTACAAAAAAGAGGATCTCTTCAACAAATAAATTTGTTTTATTCATATGTAACATTCACCTATCTAACAATAAAATCTATCTAGCACAATCATCCATCTCATACATACACCCACATGTGCTAGATAGATTTTATTGTTAGATAGGTGAATGTTACATATGAATAAAACAAATTTATTTGTTGAAGAGGTCCTCTTTTTTGTAGTATTTATATGTATGAGAGGGAGCATGTGTGTGCACAACTACCCCAGTTACTCTGCCTGCTAATCCATGACAATTTCAGGGCATCTGGAAATCAAAAGTTCCAAGGTATGGATAAAGAGGAATTTTTGAAAATCCTTATTTTAATTGTTGGGTGTTATTTGATGTGTCTGTTTTGAAATATTTTATTGATGTTTGGAAGATTTTTATATGAGTTTTTAATTATTGAATGTTATTCTTTCATTAACTATTTTGAATTATTCTTGTTATTGGTATGGTTTTACTACTTTTATTTTATGAGGAATGGTAATATTTCTGTTTTTTATATTGTTGCAGTGCACACAGAATTTGGCTTGTTGCAGTTTCCAGTTCAGTTTTGTCTATTCATTTCTTTTTATACTGTATGGTCTGTTTATTCTGTATTTGAGAATCTATCTGTGTTTTGCTTGTGTGACTGAACTGAGTTATTCCATTAGGGGCGGATTTTAAGAGCCCTGCTCGCCTAAATCCGCCCAAATCCGGGCGGATTTAGGCGAGCAGGGCCCTGCGCGCCGGTGAGCCTATTTTACATAGGCTCACCGGCGCGCGCAGACCCCGGGACTCGCGTAAGTCCCGGGGTTCTCCGAGGGGGGTGTGTCGGGGGCGGGCCCGGTCGTCGCAGCGTTTAGGGGGTGTGTCGGCAGCGTTTTGGGGGCGAGTCCGGGGGTGTGGTTACGGCCCGGGGCGGTCCGGGGCGTGGCCGCGCCCTCCGTACCCGCCCCCAGGTCGCGTCCCAGCGCGCTAGTGGCCCGCTGGCGCGCGGGGATTTACGTCTCCCTCCGGGAGGCGTAAATCCCCCGACAAAGGTAAGGGGGGTTTAGACAGGGCCGGGGGGGTGGGTTAGGTAGAGGAAGGGAGGGGAAGGTGAGGGGAGGGCGTTAGAGGATTCCCTCCGAGGCCGCTCCGATTTCAGAGCGGCCTTGGAGGGAACAGGGGTAGGCTGCGCGGCTCGGCGTGCGCCGGCTATACGTAATTGATAGCCTTGCGCGCGCCGATCCAGGATTTTAGCGGATACGCGCGGCTCCGCGCATATCTACTAAAATTCCGCGTACTTTTGTTTGCGCCTGGAGCGCCAACAAAAGTACGCCAACGCGCCTTGTTTGAAAATCTACCCCTAAGTATTTAGTTTCTACATAGGGATCAGGCAGCTTGGCTTGTTCTGTTTTCCTAATAGAGGGTGTATTACTATTTTAGGCCTGGTGTAATATTTGTAGCATTAACTTTCATAGGTAGTATTGTTATTGTTGAATACTGGAAGTTAATGCTATTTTTATATAGAAATTATTTTTTTCTCATGGCTCTCTAAAGGTCATGCCCATGCCCAAGATGCAATACAGTAGGCCTAATACCATATAGATTCCAAGCATCTCTTACTTTTTTGTGGGGTTTTCTGGTTGGCACCTCAGCAGTGCATGTAAATATAATATACATATTGCAAGTGATATTTTTCCTCAGAAGACTGTGCTTTGAATGTTCTTTTTCATGTAAAATCTGTATAATAAATGCATAATTTTTAATTCTGTGTAAGGAGGGTGTACTGGGGTGGGGGTGCAAGGCTATACGTTTTCTTAGGGCCTCTTAATACTCTTGCACTGGCCATGGGCATTGCTGTACAAACATTTAACAGAATCTCCCAGCTCATGGTGTCATGTGTTGTGCAAAGGGGGAGGGTGCAGATTTTCACTTGGCCATAGGTGCCAAATTGCCTTGCTACAGCTCTGGTTAAAAGTACCTGTGGACTGTGTCGCAGTATTAATGGTCTGAAAATTGCCCCTTTTATGAGCATGCAAAATGTGATAATCTGTTTGATGAATTGTCTCTATGCTAATAGTGAACTTATCCCATTTGTGCAGACACTTGCCACTACCCTATGGTTAAGGTGTCTTTTGAAAAGGTAAATACTACAGTTTTCCTTAAAAATAGTGTTGTTTTTGTTGAAATGTAACACATGGTCTAAAAAGGAAGACTAACAAAGGTATGTGTGGTAGCCTATCACAGCAGACACTATAAAAAGCTATGCATGGAGCCCTCGGATTATTTTCATGTGGTCTACATGAGATCTCTGGAAGGTGGAAAAGAATAAGTGTGAAGCTAGGGATTTACTCTGTTGGACCACACAGGAGTCAGTGGGAGCTGAGGATCCTCTCTCTTGCCAGAAGAATCAGTATGGTCTAGAAGATCTTCCCAGGCCTCAGGAGACAAGTCAGCACACCGTGAAATTAAAAAAGAAAATCACTTCCGTAATGTGTCCTTTTCTATGAATGAATACCTTGATGCTGATTGTCAGAGCACAGAAAGTTGGGGACCAAATGACACAATAAGCATTGCAAACCACTCAAGATCCCAATGCAGAGTTGGATTATTACACTGATGCACTAGAAAATGTCCTTGTCCCTGCAGCTTATCCTCCTCCTCCCCTGATTGCTTCTTTTTTTAAAGAGGAATTGCATACTGAGGAGATAAAACAACTGTGAGTACAGGGAGCAGATGCAGACTGCCAGACTGCTGACTCCCTCTGCTCCTTACAAGCCACAATGACTTTTGTGGCTAAGGTAAATGAGTACCTGAGCATCATTGGCTGTTCAGCTTGGAGAAGAGACGGCTGAGGGGTGATATGATAGAGGTCTTTAAAATCATGAGAGGTCTTGAATGAGTAGATGTGACTCGGTTATTTACACTTTCGAATAATAGAAGGACTAGGGGGCATTCCATGAAGTTAGCAAGTAGCACATTTAAGACTAATCGGAGAAAATTCTTTTTCACTCAACGCACAATAAAGCTCTGGAATTTGTTGCCAGAGGAAGTGGTTAGTGCAGTTAGTGTAGCTGGGTTCAAAAAAGGCTTGGATAGGTTCTTGGAGGAGAAGTCCATTAACGGCTATTAATCAAGTTTACTTAGGGAATAGCCACTGCTATTAATTGCAACAGTAGCATGGGATCTTCTTAGTGTTTGGGTAATTGCCAGGTTCTTGTGGCCTGGTTTGGCCTCTGTTGGAAACAGGATGCTGGGCTTGATGGACCCTTGGTCTGACCCAGCATGGCAATTTCTTATGTTCTTATGTTCTTATTGGTTTCAGAGCCAGAGTTGAGCAGGAGAAGCAAGGCAGAGTTAGCCTGCCCTGGTCCCATAGTCAGGGCTGAGCAGGAATCATCAATGTGTTTGAAAAAGGTTCAGGAGATAGATACTACTATAGTTTTTAGGAGAGATAAAGGGAGGTGGTGATGAATAATAGCAAGAGGTGAGGAGAGGGCCTGAAAAGAGGGTATAGTAGAAGGCCATTGAGAAAGAGAGAGAGAGCTGAAGGAGAGACAGGATGTCAAGGGAGGTTCAGAAGAGCAGAGATAAGTATAGTATGGGGGATGATATGGCACAAGAAGTACTTATAGCAGGTGGTTGGGGTGGGCATTTAGGGAGTGTAGTAAGAGCTGTCCAACAGTGTTGAGTTTCCCAGGCTAGTTTAAGAGGATAGTCTCCTAAGCCTCCCAGACACAACTCTCCTTGATTTTCAACTATGCCAACCTATTTGTGAAGTTTTATGGGTTTCCATTTGCATTTTATATAATTTGATATAAGTAATACTCTATGTACATTATGTGTGCTAATTGATTAAATGATGCTAACCAAGGTTATGCTATTCACTGAGGCATAATCATTACAGCTGGTATGTACAGTATATCAATAATTTACAGAACATCATGATTTTCATTTAAAATAGATTACAGCTGAAATCATTCATGTATAAAATCATTTGTGATTTTCTATTATAAGTGGTATATAAAAATTGTAATAGATGAATAAATAAATAAATACCTGATCTTGGAAAACTTCAAATAACACAAAATAGGAAAGCCATTTTTAAGACTTAACTCTATTGACTGAAAGTCAACAAGTAAAAAGGCCTGCTGTGATTTTTCTCAGGTTCATGGGCTGATGAGTTTTATTATACTGTAAATGAATTCCATGCAATTTTTTTTCTTTTCTAAATTGATATAGAGGAGAGGTGAGAAAAAGGTTATTACTGAATTGAAACTAAGAATCCACTTTCTGATTTCATTTGAGGCAACTGGAACATTTTCAAGAAAATTCACTGAGATCAACCAGAGCCTTGTCTCTCAACCTGTCCTGCATATTTCATTTTGGACATGGTCAGAGGTCCTATAGCTCCTGGAGTGTCCATCAAAGCATCAATACTTAAGCCAACTAAATGTATGAAAAGAATGCATCATAGTGACATTGTTAGAAGCTAATAAGAATGGAGAATAGAAAGGAGGTCTATTCACTAAAGGACACTAACATCTTTTTATGTGTCTAAAGCAGGGCTTCCCAAACCTGTCCTGGGGACCCTGCAGTCAGTCAGGTTTTTAGGATATCCACAATGAATATGCATGAGATACATTTGCATATCATTGTGGATATCCTGAAAATCTGGCTGGCACTAGGGTCCCAAAGACAGGTTTGGGAAGCCCTAGTCTAAAATATGTTTAGACACAAAAATGCCTTATTCATCATAAATGTATCAGGCTTTCTTTAGTTTATGACTGAGAGATAAAATAAATGTTTTTTCACACACAAGAGAAAATCACAATAAGGCTTTAAGGAGTAATTTTGGAACTGTCTGCACTGGTGTAAAGTCTGTGATACTTTTCACTAGTTTTAAACATTATCCAGTCAAAGCTACCTGCACACAATTACCACTTCTAATTTGTTGCAGATTTTTTTTCCAATATAAAAATTATGCAAACTTTTGAAAAAGCAAAAGTATATGCATAGTTATAAAATTCTCCTCCAATCCCACCCTCAAGAATGTCTCTTGAAATTGCAGGTAAAAGTACATGCATACAACCCTTTGCAAGTACTTTATAGGGATGTGCAGGGTAACACAAATAATATTGGAACTATGCATATACTTTTGCTTTTTCAAAAGTTTGCATAATTTTTATATTGGAAAAAAATCTGCAACAAATTAGAAGTGGTAATTGTGTGCAGGTAGCTTTGACTGGATAATGTTTAAAACTAGTGAAAAGTACCACAGACTTTACACCAGTGCAGACAGTTCTAAAATTACTCCTTAAAGCCTTATTGTGATTTTCTCTTGTGTGTGAAAAAACATTTATTTTATCTCTCAGTCAGAAACTAAAGAAAGTCCTGATACATTTATGATGAATAATTTTACAGTCATGAAACAATTTGACATCAGCTAGCTCTAAGACTAGCACCATTTTTACTTAAGAACCAGTGGGGCAGGCGTGACTCCTTTCACCCTCAGAGAGCCATGGAAACTGAAACAACCCCCCCCCCTTCCCCAATAATTTGGGATTTTTTTTGAGCATCATAGATTCATTTTATTTCAATTGAACCAAACTGAAAATGAGCTCTTTCGGTTCAGAATTCACAATTCATTTCAAATGAACGCACACCCCTAGTGCTTTTTGCACTATGGGCCAGATTTTAAAAGGGTTACGTGCATAAGGTATGCGTGTAACCCTTTTAAACCCCCCTGCGTGCACCGAGCCTATTTTGCATAGGCTCGGCTGCGCGCGAAAGCCCTGGGACGCGCGTAAGTCCCGGGGCTTCGCAAGGGGGCGTGTCGGGTGAGCGGCGCAAATTCTGGGGCATTCCGGGGGCGTGGCAGGGGCGTGGAGCCGGCCCGGGGGCATGGTCGAGGCCTCCGGACCAGCCCCCAGGTCGGGTGATGGCGCGCCAGCAGCCCGCTGGTGCACACAGAGTTACACCTGCCTCTGGCAGGCGTAACTTTCACAACAAAGTTAGGGGGAAGGTTTATGATAGGGCCGGGTGGGGGGGGGGGGGTTAGGTAGGTAGTGGAAGGGAGGGGAAGGTGCGGGGGGGTGGTGGTGAAAGGAAAGTTCCCTATGAGGCCGCTCCGATTTTGGAGCGGCCTCGGAGGGAACGGGCAATGCGTGCATAAGATATGCGCGGCTACGCGCATATCTTATACAATTTGGCGTACTTTTGTTCGCGTCTGGTGCGCGAACAAAAGTACGCGCGCGCATAGATTTATAAAATCTACCCCTTTGTGTATATTGGGTGGGCAATTTTAAAACAGCTTATTTCCATGGTTAAAGCATTGTTTTACCCACAGAAAAGGCTTTGAAAATTACTCTCCCTCTGAATGGACATTTTTGTGTCTAAGAGATGAAAGAGTTTGTTTCTAAGATGATAAATGCATTTAGCTGTGATAGGAGGGCAACATGGTAATTTGTTTGTTAATCAGCAATTTTTGAAAAATTAAGCATTCAAGTAGTATTCACAGGGAAGGTAACTTTTAAGCAGGTGCATGGGCACACATTTGTAGGGATGTGAATCGTTTTTTGATGATTTAAAATATCGTCCGATATATTTTAAATCGTCAAAAATCGTTAGAGTCGATATTTAATAGGAATTCCCCCGATTTATCGTCAAAAATCATAAATCGTGGGAAGGGGGAGGGTGGGAAAACCGGCACACTAAAACATCCCTAAAACCCACCCTGACCCTTTAAAATAAATCCCCCACCCTCCCGAACCCCCCCCCCAAATGTCTTAAATTACCTGGGGTCCAGTGGGGGGGTCCCGTTGTGATCTTCCACTCTCGAGCCACGGGTGCGTTGATAGAAAATGGTGCCGGCGCAGGGTCCGGGAACGACCTCCTGCACTCGAATCGTGTTGCCGTAATGAAAAATGGCGCCAGCTGTATGGCCGGCGCCATTTTGCCGTACGGCAATATGGCCATGTGGCCGGCGCCATTTTGCAAAATTTTGCAAATTTTGCAACACGATTCGAGTGCAGGAGGTCGTTCCTGGACCCCCGCTGGACTTTTGGCAAGTCTTGTGGGGGTCAGGAGGCCCCCCCAAGCTGGCCAAAAGTCCCTGGGGGTCCAGCGGGGGTCTGGGAGCGATCTCCTACGCTCGTGATGTCGGGGGATAGGAACCAAAATGGCGCCGGCGCTACCTTTGCCCTGTGATATGACAGCTAATACATATATTGTGACATCAATCCAATTCAATAATCTTTATTGGTGAAAAATTCATGAAAAATATTCACAATTAATCCATAATACCCCACACAATAGATATAATATCTTTATAAAAACAATAGACAAAATTCACACACCACCCATACTACACATATACACATACATTCTACATTCAACTTCTCATAAAAATCATTTCCAATTTTCTAAACATTCAAATATAAACATTAAATATAAATCTTCACATAGCATATCATCAGATGTTAATACATTTCACTTCGTAAGCAGAAAGAGTTATATTGCACTTTAATTCTTGCGTTACAAGAACGTCAATCCTTTTATTCTCCTTTTGTTCTCTCTACATGTTTCGCCTTTCCTCAGGCTTCTTCAGGAGAGTTCTTTCAAACAATCTCCCACTGCTCATGTACAACATCTATCCATAGGGTCTTCTAAAAACATTCATACAAAAAAATGTTTTTGAATATTCAATTAATACATTTTGTATGTAAACTTGATTCTTTATAAAGTTCTTCAAAAAAACTCCCATACCTGCACGTCCCAAAAGGCTTGCCCAGACGCACAAATCAGCACATCCCCAACTCTTGTTTCAAAGCATTTCAATTGTTCAAATGCTCTAAACACATCTCTCAAAAGTATTCAAACTAGAAGAAAACAGATCAAAATGACTTCAAATGGAAAATCATTCCCTTAAGAGTTCACCAGTGTGCAAGACAACCAAGGATTCTTACCTTTCTTATCTTAGGCAGAAAAACCACCTTCACCTCATTTCAAAGAGACACCTCCATCGAGTGAAAAAACGGATGGAGGTGTCTCTTTGAAATGAGGTGAAGGTGGTTTTTCTGCCTAAGATAAGAAAGGTAAGAATCCTTGGTTGTCTTGCACACTGGTGAACTCTTAAGGGAATGATTTTCCATTTGAAGTCATTTTGATCTGTTTTCTTCTAGTTTGAATACTTTTGAGAGATGTGTTTAGAGCATTTGAACAATTGAAATGCTTTGAAACAAGAGTTGGGGATGTGCTGATTTGTGCGTCTGGGCAAGCCTTTTGGGACGTGCAGGTATGGGAGTTTTTTTGAAGAACTTTATAAAGAATCAAGTTTACATACAAAATGTATTAATTGAATATTCAAAAACATTTTTTTGTATGAATGTTTTTAGAAGACCCTATGGATAGATGTTGTACATGAGCAGTGGGAGATTGTTTGAAAGAACTCTCCTGAAGAAGCCTGAGGAAAGGCAAAACATGTAGAGAGAACAAAAGGAGAATAAAAGGATTGACGTTCTTGTAACGCAAGAATTAAAGTGCAATATAACTCTTTCTGCTTACGAAGTGAAATGTATTAACATCTGATGATATGCTATGTGAAGATTTATATTTAATGTTTATATTTGAATGTTTAGAAAATTGGAAATGATTTTTATGAGAAGTTGAATGTAGAATGTTTGGGGTAGATTTTAAAAGAAGCGCGATCAGCCTACTTTTGCTTGCGCATCAGACTCAAGCAAAAGTACGCTGGATTTTAGTAGATACGCGCGGAGCCGCGCGTATCCACTAAAATCCTGGATCGGCGCGCGCAAGGCTATCGATTTTGTATAGCCTGCGCGCGCCGAGCCGCGCTGCCTCCCCCCGTTCCCTCCAAGGCCGCTCCGAAATCGGAGCGGCCTCGGAGGGAACTTTCCTTTGCCCTCCCCTCACCTTACCCTCCCTTCCCCTACCTAACCCACCCACCCGGCCCTGTCTACACCCCCCCCTTACCTTTGTCGGGGGATTTACGCCTCCCGGAGGGAGACGTAAATCCCCGCGCGCCAGCGGGCCTGCTGCGCGCCGGGCCGCGACCTGGGGGCGGGTACGGAGGGCGCGGCCACGCCCCCGGGCCGTAGCCACGCCCCGTACCCGCCCCCACAACGCTGCCGACACGCCCCCGCAACGCCGCGCGCTCCGGCCCCGCCCCCCGACACGCCCCCCTCCGAGAACCCCGGGACGTACGCGAGTCCCGGGGCTCTGCGCGCGCCGGGAGGCCTATGTAAAATAGGCTTCCCGGCGCGCAGGGCCCTGCTCGCGTAAATCCGCCCGGTTTTGGGCGGATTTACGCGAGCAGGGCTCTGAAAATCCGCCCCTTTGTGTATATGTGTAGTATGGGTGGTGTGTGAATTTTGTCTATTGTTTTTATAAAGATATTATATCTATTGTGTGGGGTATTATGGATTAATTGTGAATATTTTTCATGAATTTTTCACCAATAAAGATTATTGAATTGGATTGATGTCACAATATATGTATTAGCTGTAATTGGTTTGTGATATATGAATAATTAGCCAGGATTGGGTATCCTGTGATATGACAGGGCAAAGGTAGCGCCGGTGCCATTTTCTATCAACGCACCCATGGCCCGAGAGTGGAAGATCACATAGGGACCCCCCCCACTGGACCCCAGGTAATTTAAGACATTTGGGGGGGTGGTTCGGGAGGGTGGGGGATTTATTTTAAAGGGTCAGGGTGGGTTTTAGGGATGTTTTAGGAAGGAATACTGCTATGATGGGGGTGTCACCGTGATAGTGAAGTTCTTCCCCCCCAAAAAATTTGCGGCTCTATGGCACGTTCTTTTATCTCATACCCAAACACTGAGGGGCAAAAGATGCGCCTAGCAACCTTTTAACAAAATGTCAACCCCAACATCAAGAGCCCATCATTGTCATAAAGTGCCAGTGACCCCCCAGAAAAAGTGCCACCAAAATGGGAAAGTTGATCAGAGGGGGGGGGGGGGGGGGGTCAGTGCTGACCTTCGGCTCAAACTGGGGCTACCACTTGAGCCAAACTCCAACTCCCAAAAGTGACAAACAGAGGAAAGTATCCACATGGCGACTACCCTAGTCCCCTTCCCTAAAAAGCAAGATTAAAGTGGGCCCCCCTCCCCCAAAGTCTAAAATTATGTAGGGTTCCAGGCCACCGATAACCCCTCCCCCAAAATCTAAGATTAAGTAGGATCATGGGACCCCACACCCTCCTCTGTCCCCCAAAGTCCAAGATTAAGTAGGGTCCCGGGCACTCAACACCTCACATCCCCTCAAAGTCCAAAATTAAGTAGGATTCTGAGCTCCACCACATTCCAACCCCCTGAAAGTTCAAATAGAAAACAATAGACCCTCGAGCCCCGGCCCATGCCCTCATTGATACCCTCCCCCACCCCCAATCCCCCTCCCAAATTCCCCAATCCTTAAAACCAGGTTGCAGGTCCTTTGGTGTGGCCAATCCCCAGATCTTGCCCCAGTCACATGGCTGGGGCAAGGTCAGGTCAGCACCATTTTGAAAAATGGAGCCGATATGTCCAGGTGTAAGGGTGCATCCCGGCCTCACTGTGGGACACACAACTTGATTTTATGGATTGGCGGTGTGTGGGGGGTCGGCGGTGGGGGAAATTTGTCAGTAGGGGGGCTGGAGCTCGGGGGCCTATATTTTTGTATTTGACCTTTCAGGGGTATCAGAGGCCCAGGAACCTACTTAATCTTGGTCTTTGGGGCAATGAGGGAATGTTTGATGTAAACCGGTACGATAAGATATTTTATCTTGAGTATTGGTATATTAAAAGATATTAAATAAAATAAATAAATAAATAAATGTCAGGGGCCCGGGACCCTACTTAATCTAGAACTTTGGGAAGTGTCGAAGGCCCAGGCCCTACTTAATCTTGGACTTTGGGGGGAGGGGGCCGGGCCCATCACCATGTGGACACTTTCCTCTGTCTTTAAACTTTTGGGAGTCGGGGCCATTTTGAGTGGCGGCCCTAGGTTGAGCCAGGGGTTAACACTGCCCCCAGCGCAAATTTACCATTGGTGGCACATTTTACTTTATTTATTTTTTGCCAGCTCTTTAAATGCAAGGTGGGAGCCTTGGGATCCACGTTAGGGTCCTGAGCCTCCCGCCTCACATTTACCATTTTTCAAACAGGTGTAGGTATTTTATTTATTTATTTATTTATTTAGTGCTTTTTTTAAACCGGCATTCATGATTTACAATCATATCATGTCGGTTTACAAGGAACCAGGGGTACAACAACCTTAAACATTAACATAGCGAAGGGAAGTAAAAAGTTACATTGAAACAGGGGTGATAGAACTGGGAGAAGAAGCAAACAGAGTAGAAGGTAATTCAATAAGCAGAACAATTATTTACAGTGTGCTGAGTGTTCGTAATGAAAGCTATGGGGGATCAGTGGACTTGGGGAAAGGCTTGTTTGAATAACCAAGTCTTAAGCCTTTTTCTGAATGTCAGCAGGCAAGGTTCTTGTCTGAGTTCAGGGGGGATAGTATTCCAAATGGTTGGTCCTGCTGTGGAGAAAGCCCATTTTTTGGTGGCTAGATGATGTGTGGATTTGGTTGGGGGTGCATGCAGTGATCCTTTGTAGGCATCTCTGATAGGTCTAGACGAAGTGTGTGGTCTGAGTGGGAATTGAAGGTTAAGGGGAGCTTGGTTGTGGATGGTTTTGTGGATGATGGTGAGGGACTTGGGTAGAATTCTGAAACTTATTGGTAGCCAGTGTAGACTTCTGAGAATGGGTGTGATGTGGTCTCTTCTGCGAGTGTTTGTTAGGATTCTGGCCGCAGCATTTTGCAGCATCTGAAGAGGCTTGATGGAAGAATCTGGGAGACCTAGCAAAATGGAGTTGCAGTAGTCTATCTTAGAGAAAAGAATGGCTTGGAGGACCATTCTGTAATCTTGAAAGTGTAGAAGTGGTTTAATTCTTTTTAGTACTTGCAGTTTATAGAAGCAGTCCTTGGTAGTGTGATTGATGAAGGTTTTTAAATTCAGACGGCTGTCGATTAATACTCCCAGGTCTATTGCTTGGTTTACGAAGGTGTTAGTGAATGACGTTTGAGGGGTGTCGTTGTCGGTAGGTCCCTGTCACATGGTAGGAGCAATGGACGGCCGGCGCCATCTTTAAAAATGGCACGGGCCATCCAGTGCACCTACCATGTGACAGGGGCCGACCAATGGCACCAATAGCCCCTGTCACATGGTAAGAGCAAAGGGCCATCAGAGCCATTTTGATTAGTGGCAGCCGACAGCCCGAGCGCGGGACCCCTGCTGGACCACCAGGTATTTAAACATTTTTTGGGGGGATCGGAGGGTGGGGGGATACTAACAAACTCATTTTAAAGGGTCAGGTTGTGTTTTTAGGTTGTGTCCTGTCTTCCCGTTCCCCCCCCCCATAACGATTAATCATGGGGTTTCCACTAAATTAATCATGGGGTTTCCTATCGCTATCGGGGACCCCCCCAATATCTGACGATATTGAAAATATCGGACGATATTTTCAATTGTCAGATAAACGATTCACATCCCTAGGAAGGATTGCCCTTTGTCCAATCCCATGATGATGTGATCTGTTAGCGAGATGAGGAGGGTTTCTGTGCTTAGTGCTTTGCGGAATCCATATTGGGAAGGGTGCAGAATTTTGTGTTCAAGGAAATCAGAAAGTTGAGTGTTGACTAATTTTTCCATGATCTTGGCTATAAAAGGTAGGTTGGAGATAGGGTGGTAATTGTTGGGTGCCTTTGGATCTAAGTTTGGTTTTTTGAGAAGAGGTTTAAGAGAGGCAAGTTTTAGGGCGTCTGGGAAAATTCCATGTGATAGAGAGCAGTTTATGATATCGGCCAGAGGTTTGGCGATGGTGTCTGGTACCAGAATGAGTAGTTTTGATGGGATTTGGTAGTAAGGATGGGTAGAGGGTTTCATTTTCTTTATTAGTATATGAATCTCCAGAGCGGTAGTGGGTTCCAACGATTCAAGTGAAGTCCCTTTATTTGGGAGATAGTAGGATGTAGGAGAGGATGTAGAGCTGGGAGGTAGGAGAGTTAAGAGGTTGGAGATTTTGTTTTGGAAAAAGATAGCCAGTCCATTGGCTTTAGATTGTGCTTGGTCATTAGGAATAGATGGTGTGCTAGTTTGTGTGAGTTCGGAAACATAGGAGAACAGTGTTTTAGTGTCAAAGACGAGGTGGTGAATTCTTTGTGCATAGAAATCTCTTTTAGACTGTAGGGTAGAGTTCCTGTAGAAGTGGAGGGAAGATTTGTACGCAGTTAATGTGTTGGGGCACGGGTCCTTGCACCATTTATTTTCTTTCTGTCTGAGATTTTGTTTAAGCTTTTGTAGCTCCTTGGAGAACCACAGTTTACTTCTGTGCGAGGTATGATTGATTTTTTTGGTTGATAGCAGGCATAATTTATTAGCTACTGTCTCTGTGAGGTTGCTCCAGGAGAAAAGAGCTGAATTGGGGTCTGAGAGGTCTAGTTGAGGAAGTTCTTTGGCCAGGTGATTACTGAGGACATCAGAAGAGCATGATCTCCTGTAGTGAAAGGTGGATTCAGGGGGATGTGTATTGGGAGTTTCATTCATTGTGAAGGTGGCAGAGATTAAGGAGTGGTCCGACCAGGGAACCGGAGAGCAATTGGGGGGGGGGGGGGGGGTGAGGGCGTGAGGTCTGAATTTATGAAAATAAGGTCCAAGGTGTGGCCGCCTTTGTGGGTAGGCTTGTTGATATTCTGAAGCCCATGGCCGTAAGGGAGGTGAGAAATGCTTCACAGTTGGTTGTGAGTGGGGCCTTATCAACATGAAGGTTGATAAGGCCTATGTGGCTGACCACATTCTTGGTCGGCCACAATAAAAGATTTGCATCAGATTGCCTATTCATGACATTCTTTGCATGCATTTTAGTTATTCACGTATGCAAATCACATGCAAAGAAGGTAATTGTAATGAAGGAAGTAGATGGGTGGGGAGTTGCAAAATATCATGTATATCATGCGATATCACCACAATAGTGCTCTGTCGTGTGATATATGTTGTTTAAAGCATGTTATAGCACTAACATAGCTTGATGCATCTCCAAGTATGTTAGGTGGTGAACACTTTTTAATACTGCATGTTTATTTTACCCCAGTAATGCTGGTATGGTAATGCGATGCTTTGCATGCAAATTTATGCAAATGCATATAAAACAGCTTATTGCTAGGCAATTTCATGTAAATAAAATAAGACAACTTGCCTGAAAAATGGCAAGCCACGTTACATGAATGAAAGTTAGCTACAACTCAGGAGTTGTAGCCTAGGCATAGGCCCAATGCATTCATTTAAAATGAATGCAATAAATCTGGTTTGTTTCATTTGGGGGGCCCCTGATTCATTTCAGGGCCCCACGAATGAAACAAATCAGCCTTATTCGTCACATTTTGCCCATTCATTTTAAATGAATGCACATTCCTTCTGAGTACTGTGTTAAGCACAAAGCATTTGTAAGCAATGAGGGTTTTCCTCCTTGTTAGTTAAATTCTCCCAAAAATCAATCTGCATATCTTTATTGAAAGATGACTTGGAAATGAATATCTAGCCATGCACAGTTTCTGATTCATGTTGTCTCTGTATCCGTATGTACACAGAATGCCCTAGAATCCGCTTTCCTGTCACCTTCTGATCCATCACATAGGTGGAATAGGTACCACTTCTACCCTATGGCTACATTCCAGGACTGGATCCATACCTGAAGCCAGTAAGCAACTTTTTCAAGAGACAGAGCATATAGTAAATCTTCTTGGCTGCTTTGTATGCTGACACTTAAAAAGTGAATATATCAATTGCATGGGAATGCTTTCTATACATGTTGTAGTGTCAGTAGGTGCTCTATGAGGGATCATGGAGGCTGGAGCTGCTGTGTTGGCAGAAAGGAAGGGTTACAAGAAATACACCCATATTATGTCAACTGAAAGCATGTACAATTTTCAATATTGCTTTGGAACAGCATGTGAAGACACAGATGGGGCTGGACAAAGTGGCCTACAAAGGGCAAGGCAGCTCATACTGCTACTGGTAGATAGCTTGAAGGAGGTGACAGAGGCACAGGAACCCACACAGGAGCAGTAGCAGACCATAATGTAGAAGGAGGAGGAGGACCAGCCAGCCAATCCTCTTTCAGTGATAACTGATAATGAACAGCTTGAAGTTGAGCAGCAGAAGAACAGCTTGTCAGAGCATGAGCGAGTTTCTCATCAAGTGGAGGAGATACAGGACACTCCAGCAGAGAGGTAAATAGATACCATCACCAGGATGGTAGAGGAGAAATGTGCACTACAAATGGAGATGCATGGCCTCCAGGATGAAATGAGGGAAGAAGTGCAGGGCTGCTGGGAGGTAATGAGGAAGGAGATGCAAGGTATGCAACAGGAGCTATGTGGCCTTTGGGATTCCATAGATGCACAGACTGTAATATGATGGGAGCTGCTACAGAGGATATCCTCCTGGCAGCTTATGTCCCCACCAGCTCCCTATTACAGGATGGCCCCGTGAATGCAGGCACCATCTGTATTTGCAGCACTACGAGGCCAGAGCTCCACCTGCACCATTGCTGGCTCTTCCATGTCTTCTACCAGCACCCATCTTGCTACCACCACAATCTCTATAGATTCAGCCTGCAACATTACCACTGCTATAACCACCAAGATATGCTCCCACCTCACCAATGCAACAGGTAGCTGAAGAGACAAGGCCCACCACAGCTGGCAGCTGCTCTTCTCAGCTAGGGGAAAGCCATGTAGGCCCCTCCAACAGCCATGTAGATGTGCTACTACTCCCTGGTCCTATGTCCTCCGAGGGCAGCATCACCAGTGACTGAACCCTACTGCAAAGGAGCTTAAGAGTTGGACAGACAAAGACTCCTGAGTTTCTACCAACCTGAAAATGAGGGCAGCCAAGAAAGCAAGAACTTTCAGTTATATAATCATCACATAGAGCATAACAATTCAATAAATGTTCATTTACCTTCTAAAATGTCCTTGTATCAGAGTGGTTCTTTCCTCTATAGCCTGTCATTGACTCATGTGATGTATCTTCTGCAATTCTTCCTGACTCAGCTCTTCCTCCTTGTCCTCCTCATCCTCTTCATCTTGATTATCTTGCTGTTCCTCTGGAGGAGGACTGCATCTGTTTTTGGCCGAGTTATGTAGCATGCAGCAGGCTAGAAAGATCTCACAGACCTTAGGGGGCTTGTAAAGAAGGTAACCCCAAGATTTGTACAGACAGCAGAAACGTGTTTGAGTAGGCCAAAGGTCCTCTTGATGACTACCCTGGTCTGCCAGTGGGCTTTGTTGTAGTGAACATCTGCAGTGGTCTGTGGATTAGCCATTGGGATCACGAGCCAGGTATTAAGTGGATAACATCTATCACCTGTAGGGAAGAAGGCAGAGAAGAGCAGGGCTGGGCTGTGGGACAGTTTACAGGACAAGGTCAGAGCGGTCCTCCAGGATGAAAGCTATCAGCTCACCTAGATATGAGGGAGACAATAAGAAGAGGTTAGTTAGTGTGTGATGGTAGTGATATGTGCATTCCTACCTAGAAGCCAGTCCCTAGTGATGTGTTCTTCCTGGAAGCAATCATGAATTCCTAAATGCAAAAGGATGTAGACATTGTGAGTGGATACAAGAAACCTTGGCATGACATCCAGGATGATGCCGTTGGCATCACAGACCACTTGCATGTTGAAGGAGAGGAAGCCCTTGTGGTTGCAGTATGTGGCCTTCATCTTCCCCTTGTGCCCTTATTCGGATGTGAGTGCAATCAATAGCCCCCCCAAGACACAGGGAAAACATACTATTTGATATAAATCACTCATTATGTGATGTTGTTGCTGTCTTCTCCCAGAAAAGAATATATATTGGCATGTTTTCCTGAGCAAAGCAGTCAGGGGCTGATCTATATTCTGGCTGATTCCAATCTTGATCCCAAGAAGAATCTGGAAGTGCTGGTGACAAAAAATGCCAGGGCAGTAGTGACCTTGATATCTACTGGCAAGCCATGGCCCCATCGAGTGGTAGGTTGCAGTTCTTGCTCTAACTGCTGGCTTAGATACAGTAAGGTTTTTTTTTATTGAGCCTGAACCTATGCATTACTTGCTCCTCAGACAGATCCAGAAATCATGTCTGTCCTGTATATTTTGTGTAAGGTGTACTTCTTCCTCCTCTGCTCTCTCTAACCTCTCAGCCATATTGATTTGAGTACCCTTAGGGCCATTAGAGTTATATTTAAAAGGGAATCTCCACCACTGATTCAGCCCACCAGTATCTTACTATAACACACACTCGCACCCCCCTTCCCCCCAATCTGTTCTTTTAACAACCAGTTTACTCCACTTACCAACCAGTATGGCCCTGTCTATCCCAGGTTCACTCACTGCTACCCTCATGGTATGACCACATCTATCCCTGTAAAGCCTCTGTATGACCCAGGGTTTCCCAGTATCCCTCAGTAAGACTCAAATCAATATGGCTGAGAAGTTAGAGAGAGCAGAGGAGGAAGAAGTACTTCTGGCCTGGGTGTGTGTTCACTCCCCTGGAGAAGCTAGCCCACCAAATGCCAAATTGCTATTCAAAGTGAAAGTTTGTATTTGTATGTATAAATGAGCGCATATGTTCCTTTTAAAATATGCCATTATGTACTTATGTGCAAACTCCTCCCTGACACGCCCTAACATACCCCTTTTCTGCATATATACTTTTGTTTGCACATGCACATATATATGTGTATGTGAACCCTTCTTAACATATGGATTGTATGCATTCAGGCCAAATACACATGTATTGTATATGGCCTTTTTTTATGCGAGCAACTGTTTTAAAATTCACCTTAAAGCTTACATAGTTAAAAAAAAAACCCCATACATCATAAAATAAACAAAAATCAGTACATCATTATCCCTATACTTTATAATAAAATTCACTATGAAACAAATTAATATAAATCATAATAAGTGACGAATGAAACTATTCTGGTTAAACAAAATTGTGTTTTGTAGAAGCTATCTGAACCCAAATATTCATGCCACAACTTGATCTCAGACCATATAGAAAATCATCACATTTAGATAATAGAAAAATGAGGCATTGGCTAAGCCTGGCTAATAGGATCATGTTCCATATGCTTGTTCAAACAGCCAGGTCGTAAAGCTTAAGTCTACTGCAAAAGACAGAATAATCAAACACAGAGTGAGCCTCTTTGGGTAACTTGTTCCTACATGTTTGAATCTTGATGAAAAAGATTCTTCTGCGAATGACAACAGAGCTTTCTTCTTTGACAGGGGCACAGCTAGTAAATGCTCCCCCTGAGAGCTTAGCGAACAAGATGGAAAATAAAGTGCAAGGTGGTCACCCAGACAAATTGGGCCAAAACTGTTAGGGACTTAAATTTCTGAAAAGAAAAATAGGGAGTCAATGAAGGTGCTTCATGGTAAGGAATGCGCTAGCAAATGCTGAACACAACAGCAAGCATGCTGCTGTTCTCTGGACTACCTGTAAATGATGCAATAACTGGCTGCCCAGTATGCAGAACATTGCTGTAGTCCAAGATTATGGGGTCCCGTGTTTTCTGATATCAGATCGAAGCTGGCGTAACACCCATGTATCAATAGCAAAAACACATAGTTCTATTTTACATTCACAAATTTAATTTAGGGAGTGTGGTTTAAAAGTGTGCTGCTGTGTGTTTAAATTTTGTCATCCACTGCTTGTCTGTTTCGAGGAAGTGAGACCTCTATTGAAGAGAGAGAGAGAGTCTGTCAGAAAAGCTGCTAAGAGAAGATTCTGGTTCACGTAGCTGGCAGTCCAGTAGTTTCCCCAGTTTCAGATGGCATAAAGGATGCTGGGCTTGATGGACCCTTGGTCTGACCCAGCATGGCAATTTCTTATGTTCTTAAAGTACAAGCGCCAGAAACATGTCCAGGAGTTTAAGGAGATCTGTGGGTGAACTGCTGAATGTCTTTTTATGCTCTGCTGCTACAAGTCTTCTGTATCTGTACTACCAAATTCTTCTGTATGTGAGTACTGGAATGGCAATTTCCTCACTTCTGAAACACCAATGAGTGTGGTAGTTTTCTTTCTGTAAGAGAGCAGGCTGTTGTGCTGTTACTCCACAAGTTGTGAAAAAAACTGAAGATAAATTTGTGCACCTGCAAGTGAACCCCGTGATTCAATATCTAAAAGCTATCTTATACCCAGAGGAAGAGGAAGCAGAGACAGATAAGATGCCCTGCTCTATTCATGCTGGTAGAAGGGAGATGGGGGAAGAAGATTGGGTGCAAAGTGGAAAGGATCATGCTGGGGGAGAAGAAGAAAGAACCACATGATTGTGTGGGTGTGAGTGGGTGCAGAAGGCGGGGGCTAATTTATCTTAACGCCCACAGTGCTCTGTGGTCAGCTTTGCTTCCTATGAACTTCTGCATTCGTGACACCAGTGATGGCTATTGATATGTGGCCGGACTTTAGATCAGCCACTAATTGGCCATAGTTTCTAGCCCATGCTTTTTATTTCAGCTTAAATGGAGTCAACATTCCTGCACAGGCCCTTCCCCAGAAGCTGCCTATGGATGATGATCTTCCAGGCTGGGGGGGTGGTGAGCCCTTATGAGAGTGTGGCAGTGTAAATTTGATTTCTAGTACTTCCTCCCTAGCTCCTTCAATAAGTGGGAATGTGACATCTCAGGTTACATGAAAAAGCTTTTATGTTTTATTTGTTTGCTTGGTTTGAATTGTTGGTTGTATTTTGATTTTTGTTTTAACGGTAATTGTTATATTATATATGTCTATTATGTATGTTTATTGTAACCCACTGAGGTCTGTGGATCGGCGGGCTATGACTTTTATAAGTAAAATAAATAAATAAAAATAAGGGGGAGGAAGTGTTTTCAGTATGCTCTTCCAGATAGGCATTCAGTTTAGCACAGAGAGGGAGAGACACTGCCCTACCAGATCCACAGATGTGGACTGGAGGGGGGGGGGGGGGGGGGGGAGAGGAAGAATGATGTTTGCAGTTTTTCTGAAGATTTCTCACAGTTTTGCCCTGAGCCTTCTGATAGGCAGAATCCCCTGCTCAGTAGGTCAGGAGGGAGCTGTGTACCTCTTTGCCCAGGACAACCCAGCACACTTGGGACACTTATTCCCTGCCAAGGAGGATAAGCCAATTTCAAGCCCCTGCCTGGAGGGACACATCCACAAAGTTAATTCAATCTTGGCTTAAGTAAATGTAAGGATGCTGGATGTGACTAGGCATTTCATTTGCTGCACCACTTGATTATTTTGAACTCAGTCAAAGTAAACTTTAAACACCCATCCAGAGGGTCTGGCCTGGTCAATGAAATTGCCTAATTCATCCTGGTTCAGGGAACCCAAAAACCAAACCAAATTTTCCCGAAATTTTGAGAAAATTCGGTTTTCGGGTTAGTGCATGGTGGGCCGAAAACGAAGCCTGAACAGAAAGGTTCGGGCTTTGCACATCTCTACTACTGCCCCTCCCCCCCCTCCCAAAAAAAAATGTCACAGCAAAGGGGGAGATCTCAACCTGATACCCCCAAAATGTTTAAAAGTTAAAAAAAGAACCACTCGGCGACAGCCCTGGCCCTCCTTCTCCCCCCTCAAGGCACACATTAAATGTGACCCTGGCCCCACTGGTTAATTCCTCAACCTCTGCCCCCCCAGCCCCTGAAGTCTCTACATTCAAACCCTCCCAGCCCCCAAAATAGTGGAGGACCCTTCTCTACTCCCCTCTCCCCTCTCCCCACACCTGATACCCCTCCAGAGGCCCTGTACCTTAAATTGGACCCCTGCCTTACTGGTTACACCCTCTCCCCTGGCCCGCTCAGTGCCATTTTTCCAAAATGGCACCAACCTGACCTTGCCCCAACCATGTGACTGTGGTAAGGTACAGGAATCGAACCCAAGGACAAGTGCTGAGGTATTAACTTCAGGGGAGCCAGGGGATTGAATAAAGGGACTTCAGGTTGGCTAAGGGATGGGGGGTTGAGATATTGTCTGGGGGGGGGGGGCTGGGCAGGTGAGAAGGATGAAAGTAGGGACTTTGGTGGGGCAAGGGGTGGGGGTGTTGAATTATTGACTTTAGGAGGGTCAGGGGGTGAGGGTTGAAGTTTTGACTTTGGGGATGGGGTATTGATATCGAGGGCAAGGGCTGGGGCCACATTTTATTGTAGGCTTTGGGGGGAAAGCATGATGGGAGGTCACTGTGTGGTACTTTTTTTTAAATTTTTAAACATTTTGGGGGTATCAGGACTGCCTTGACTGGTGGCCCCACATTGAGACGGGGGTCAGCACTGATCCCTACTCAACCTCCTCATTTAGCTGTGACTTTTTTTTTTTTTCTGCCACTTTAAATGTGTGGCAGGAGCCTCAGGAGCATAGTTAGGGTTATGGACCTCCTGCAGCACATCTAATGCATTTCAAATAGGTGTAGATATTTTATCACAGCTGACCACCTCATCTGACCAAGGTCTTGTTGGCACCATTTTGGAAACATTTTTGGGTATTTTTGTAGGAGGCTATTTTGGGGTCATTCCATTTGAAATGAACTAAAAATGTCTTCATTCATTCCATTTTTGGCATTTATTAAAAGTAAATGCACATTCTTAATCTTCACCACACAACCCTCTCCAAACCATTCCTCCACCACTCCTCTCCTCACCACTCCTCTCCACAGCACTCCGCTGCCACTCTTCTCCTCATCTCTCCTCCAGCACTCCTCTCCACACTATTTCTCTCCTCCACAACAAAGGGTCAAATAGACAAACAAGACAAACTCACAAAAACTTCCATACATAGATAAACACAAGAGACAAGTCTAAAGGAAAGCAGATGAGAACACTAAACAGGACAACTCACTCAGTTAATCACCAGAAAAATCTCCTAAACACAACTCATCTCCTCTCCTCTCTCTCCAATGCCTGACATACCATCAAAGAGGCAACTGCAAGAAGTTGGTATACAGTTTATAAACAAAAATGTAAAGTGCCATATATAAAATGATGCGCGTTGTATATAATGTTGAATGATACACGATAGAAAAGATTATCATATAACAGAAAGGTTTGGGCTTTGCACATCTCTACTACTGCCCCCCCCCCCCCCCCCCCAAAAAAAAAAAAAAAAGTCACAGCAAAGGGGGAGATTGAGCATGTATCATTGTTGACACCCCCGTCTTAACCTGATACCCCCAAAATGTTTAAAAGTTAAAAAAACTTTCATGAGTGGTGCGGTACTTTCGTAATTACCCTAACTACGCCTATCTTTTTATCACAGGATGCTAATTCACCTTATTCCTGCTATATTTACCGCAATTTGATGAATCTAGGTCTTAGTTAGCTGATAAGTTTAGATAATCTATTCAATTGTTATAAACTTAGCCAGCTAACTTTAAGATAGCTGAGTGTATTCTATAGCATGGCTGCACTGCTAAATATCTCAGCCAACATAGGAAGCCAGATAGTGGCTGAAAATGGGCCTCATTGATTAAAAAGGGATATTGGTATTTGGGTCTTAGGATACCTAGGAATATCTCTAGGGTGTATCATTTAACGTTTCTCCATTGTTAAACAATACGAGTAAGCTACTGGAAAGTTGGCAATTTCTTCCGATCTCCTAGTATGGCAGGATTCAGTTAGTCAGGATGATTATTCTGCCAAAATGACTATATGTGTTGCAAACTTTCCCACTCTGTTTGTTAAAGAAAGTTGGCTTGAAATGGAATCAGCTGATTTCGTAATTTATCTGGAATAGGAAAAAAACAACATATGAAGCTTTTTGGGTTACAACTTGGTATCCATGATGGTGGATTAAAGTTGCCGAAATTATGGGTCTATAATGTAGCTTGTATCCTGCATGTGGTAAGAGACTGGCTTAGGGGATGGGGTAGTGTGACGGATGCAGAGTTAAATAATAGTTTAGTGAGACCATTTGGGCATCCCTATATATTTCATGCAGATTAGGTTGTGATGCTATGAGGGATTAGGGTCAAACCGCTGTTTAGTCCTGTTCTCCAGGCTTGGAAATGAGCATGAGCTAAATATGATTTATCTTCAAAGGTTTCGATATATCTGCCACTTAGGGGAAATGGAACCTTTTAACCGGGATTAGATCATGTGATTTATTGCAAATGGGAGATTGCTGGGTTTAGGATGATTAGTCAATTGTTATCAGATTCTCGACAAGGGATACTCACATTTCAATTCCTGAAGGAGAACTATCACTTGGACAATAAAGACTTTTTTGCTTATTTGAAAACACAGCACTATATTGAAACATTGTTACATGCTAATAAAGAGGTTTTCAGGACCAGAAATTTTAAGGGGACAATTATTGAACTCTCATCTCAATCTGGGTTACTTTCCAAATTATATAGGGGTATAGTGAGAGAATGGACCGTGCACCCTCTTTCCAAAGTAACAACTACATGGTCAAGAGATTTGGGTGTTGCTTTGGAAGAGGATGATATAAGATTCTCTTTAGATAGGAAGGGGAAACGAGTTGAAAATGCCAATTTTGGGAAATGCAGTTTAAAGTGGTCCAGAGAATTAATGTTTCACCTATGTGAGCCTTTAAAGCTCAATCAGGCCGATTCAGTAAAGTCCGCGGGAGAGCGCACAGGCCATTTGCCTGTGCACGTGATGCTGTATTTAAATTAGGTCCGGCGGTAGAAACGGGCAAAAGGAGGTGCTAGGGACACTAGCGCGTCACTATCGCCTCCCTTTGGCCCGGAGCAGCGGGTTTGACAGCCGACGCTCAATTTTGCCGGTGTCGGTTCTCGAGCCCGCTGACAGCTACGGGTTCGGAAACCGGATGCCGGCAAAATTGAGCGTCCGGTTTTTGACCCGACAGCCGCAGGCCGACTTTTTTTTTTTTTTACTTTTTTTACCCTTCGGGACCTCCGACTTAATATCGCCATGATAATTTTGCCACGATAATTTCACTAATTTCTGAAAGTAAAATGTGCGGCTTGGCTGTACATTTTACTTTCTGAATCATGTGGGCATACCTAATAGAGCCATCAACATGCATTTGCATGTTGAGGGCGCTATTAGGTTTGGCGGGTTGGATGCGCGTTTTCCATCCCTTACTGTTAACCTGTCATTGGACGCGCGTTTTCCCTTACCTCTTATTCAGTAAGGGGCGGAAAAAGCACGTCCAATGACAGGTTAACAGTGCGCTCCGTCGGAGCACACTGTACTGTATCGGCCCGATATTGCCTTGGAGAGTAATTGCTTGAAATATGGAGCACTTGAGGGCACTTACTTTCATTGTTTTTCAGCATATGTGAACATTCAAGTTTTTTGGAAATCCGTTTTTCTTCATATCTCTACTTGATCCGGACATCCTGTCCCATTAGATGCCTCCTTAGGCTTATTAGATATTTTTGACGAATATGAGATGTCTGAAAATCATTTGTTACTGTATACGTGCAAAGCCTGCTGTATGATTAAAAAATGTATACTGCTGCAATGAATAAGTAAAGATGCACCAACCTTGGAACAATTGCAAATATAAATGCATAGCATACTACTTATAGGAAAATGTTTCCAGAAGAAAGGGTAAGCAGATATTTCTAAAGGTTTGGAACCCATACCTGATTTCTTTATCTTCTAGAATCTGCAGTTTAATTGTAAATTCATTATCTATTTCTTAATAGACATCCACAGTTGAGGGAGGGAATTGTTGAAGGGTAAGGCTGGGGATTGGATGAGAAAAAAGGGGGGGAGACAGTGCTGTCTTACAAAAGCTTGATGGAACAACTAAACACTGAAATGATTATGGGACAGATTTTCAAAGCCCTATGCAGGGGATGGGGCAAGGCCAGAGGCCTCCGGCACAGCAGCCATTTGCCGCTGTGTCAGAGGATCACATGCCGGCAGGCAGGCGCAAGAGGTAAGATAAAGGGGGGTTAGAATAGGGCTAGGGGGTGGGAAGATTAGGGGAAGGGGTAGGAAATATAGAGTAGTAGGAAGGGAAGTTCCCTCACGGAGTAAATAACCGATTCACATTTACCCGTTCTAGACCTCTCATGATCTTAAAGACCTCTATCATATCCCCCTTCCGCTATCTCTTCTCCAAGCTGAACAGCCCTAACCTCTTCAGCCTTTCCTCATAGGGGAGCTGCTCCATTCCCCTTATCATTTTGGTTGCCCTTCTCTGTACCTTCTCCATCACAACAATATCTTTTTTGAGATGTGGTGACCAGAATTGTACACAGTATTCAAGGTGTGGTCTCACCATGGAGCGATACAGAGGCATTATGACATTTTCCGTTTTATTAACCATTCCCTTCCTAATAATTCCTAACATTCAAAAGCCATTTATTCAGAGAACTGAAAAGTTATCTTTCTAAATGGCCAAACTGTGATTTTAAAACTCTTACAAGGCATTTCTGGGAGAAGTGGAGTTAGCCAGTTAGGTTAACTAGCTAACTTCGATATTCACCTAACCTAACTGGCTAACTCTTGCCATACTATAGGGCAGGTCTAAAGTTAGCCAGATATACCTATCCGCCTAATGTTATGATAGATGGGTATATTCAGTGGTGCAACCACACCGCTGAATATTGTGGCTAAGTTAGCCACATAGGTGTATCTGGCTAATTTAAGTAGCTGCTCTGCTGCTTAATATCTACCCCACCTTGTCTGGTGATTGCAATGTGAGTCCTTGACCAAAGCCATGCATGAGAGCTTCTCTCTGAACCCTTCAATCATGATCTCTTAATCTGGCACCTAATTGTCAACCTAAAGCTATGACCATGATTCCCTCCACTTAGGAGGAGGGGGGAGGTACACTGCCTTCACTGTATCCATAGCCTCAGCCACATTAGGGAGCAGAAGACCCAACTCCGGATCAAACCAGGGACTTTGTGCATAACAGTTCATAGCGTTATCACTGGACCACTGGGCTAGGTCCTGGATTGAAAGCTTACATGAAAGTGTTTGTGGTTTTGGTCTTGACAGTCTTGCTTCTGTCTCAGTGTTTTAGAGCATGACAGAAAGGGACATCTGGCTGTGTCAAAAGAGAGAATAAGCAAATGTGAGGAGCAAATGGAAATGAGAGAAGTATGCCTGGTGTGAGAGATGCTTGAATTGGGAATATTGTAGAATGAGGAGAAGTCCATTAATGGCTATTAATCAATTATACTTAGGGAATAGCCACTGCTATTAATTGCATCAGTAGCATGGGTTCTTCTTAGTGTTTGGGTAATTGCCAGGTTCTTGTGGCCTGGTTTTTGGCCTCTGTTGGAAACAGGATGCTGGGCTTGATGGACCCTTGGTGTGACCCAGCATGGCAATTTCTTATGTTCTTATGAGGGTAAAATTAAATTATATATATACTTGCTGGGTTGTTGGTAGGCTTAAGAAGCATATGAGGTGATGGTCCGATGGCTAGTGAGGCTGAGGAGGCCATGTGGAGGTTCCCTGGTGGCTTGGGAAGCTCCCCGGGGAGGATTATGAGAGGCCCAGAGGAAGAGGAAGCCTCCTGCTGCTGGCAGCACTTGAGCCACATTGAAAATTGAAAGTAGTGCAAGGGCCACGCTTGAAGGGAGGCAGGCCCTGGGGATTCTCCCGACGCAGAAGTGGCGTGATGTAAAAAAGACAAGTGGTGGCCATCCATGAATTAGAAGCAGTGCTGAGCTGCGAATGAAAGTAAATGCAGCAGGGAGCCACGAGAGAAAGGGCCAGCCACTCCGAGGATTTATCCCCCTTCCCGACACGGCAGAGAGATGCAAATATGAAAAGAAAAGCGGCGGTGAGCTGCGCTGTTGACAGGGAGGTTCCGTGGGAGTCTGGGGAGTTCCTAGCAGCCTGGGAACGCTGCTGCTACGAAGCAAAGGAGAGACACAGGGGCGGATTTTAAGAGCCCTGCTCGCATAAATCCGGGCCCTGCGCGCCAGTGAGCCTATTTTACATAGGCTTACCGGCGCGCGCAGAGCCCCGGGACTCGCGTAAGTCCCGGGGTTTTCGGAGGGGGGCGTGTCGGGGGCGGGCCGAACCGCGCGGCGTTTTCGGGGCGTGTCGGGAGCGTACCGGGGGCGGGCCCGGGGGCGTGGCTACGGCCCGGGGCGGTCCGGGGGCGTGGCCGCGCCCTCCAGATCCGCCCCCAGGTCACGTCCCGGCGCGCTAGTGGCCCGCTGGAGCGCGGGGATTTACGCCTCCCGGAGGGAGGCGTAAATCCCCCGACAAAGGTAAGGGGGGGCTTAGACAGGGCCGGGTGGGTGGGTTAGGTAGGGGAAGGGAGGGGAAGGTGAGGGGAGGGCAAAAGGAAGTTCCCTCCGAGGCCGCTCCGATTTCGGAGCGGCCTCGGAGGGAACGGGGGTAGGCTGTGCGGCTCGGCGCACGCCGGCTATACAGAATTCATAGCCTTGCGCGCGCTGATCCAGGATTTTAGTGGATACGCGTGGCTCCGCGCGTATCTACTAAAATCCAGTGTACTTTTGCTTGCGCCTGATGCGCCAGCAATCATATTAATAAAAGTGAAAAGTTTGCAAATGTTTTTTTTTTATTTGGGGGGCCTGGAAAAGAAGTGAAGAAACTGCTGCCAAGGTAA
The DNA here is from genome assembly GCF_901001135.1 of Rhinatrema bivittatum. Lineage (NCBI taxonomy): Eukaryota > Metazoa > Chordata > Amphibia > Gymnophiona > Rhinatrematidae > Rhinatrema > Rhinatrema bivittatum. The sequence continues at coordinate 242,330,927 of NC_042621.1, read as the reverse complement.
TGCTAATCTATCCTTACTTAAAACCCTGCCCTTGCCCCCAGCCAATCATGTGCTCTGCTATCCTCATTCAAAAAATGCGTGGGCACCTGAACATTCTTCACTCACCACAGGCTGGGAGCGAATGCTCTTATCCATTTCCATGTTAATAGTGGTGGGTGGGGCTGCGCCCTCCCAACCTTGCACTTCTTTTAAAATTGAAACTTTTTGCTATGACTATACTATATATAATAAACTGTATAACGGGAGTGAGTTGGATTTTTTTTTACTCATGCTATGCATGTGGAGTGAAGGGTAGCCTGGGAAACCAGGGTTCAACTCCCACTGCCATGCCTTGTGACCTTGGACAAGTTACTTTACACTCATGTGCAAATTTACTCCTAGATTCATCAAATTGCTGTCTTCGCAGGAGGAGTCCCACTATCATGGGGGGTGTCACCACGATAATGGGGCCCCACCCCCAAAAACACATTGTGGCTCGGTGGTTCATTCTTTTGTGTCACGGCCAAATATTGCGACCCAAAAGAACGCAGCGAGCAGATCTTTAACGCGATGGCGGCCCCAATCTGATGGATCGCCATCATCTTAAAGTGCTGCTAGTCGCCCAAAAATTACCGCAGCCAAATGGGAAGGTTGAGTGGGGGTCATTGCTGAACCCTGTTTCAACCTGGGGCTGCCAGTTGAGGCAACCCTGACACCCTAAAAATACAAATAAAGTTAAAAGTATTCATGCAGCGGACCCCTACACTGATACACAATCCCCCCTCTCCTGGCCCCTCCGATAGCACCAACATCCTTCCACTCCCTGACCCCCCTGAGAGCAGCCTCACCAATATCCCCCAGACCCCTTTGATAGGTTCCCCAAACATCCCCCTCCCCCTGACCCTCCGAGAGAAGCATCACCATCCTACCTCCCCCTCCTGATCCCTCCTAGAGCAGCAATACCAACATCCCCTTCCCCCTGACCCCCCGAGACAGCCTCACCCCAATCCCCCTCCCCTCCCTGACCCCCCTGATTGCATCACCAACATCCCCCTGACAGCAGCATCAACAACATCCCCCCTTCCCCTGAACTTTCCAAGAATAGCATCACCAACACCCCCTTCTCCCTCCCCTTGGGGGGAATCCAGTCCCCAGACCTTACTCCAGTCACATGACTGGGGTAAGGTGAGGTCGGCACCATTTTGAAAAATGGCACCTACTGCGACATGTGCAAGGGTGCACCTGTTACCACTGTAGGATCATGGAGAAGGTAAGGAAGGGAGCCAGGGGAAGGGGAGCTAAGGCTCTCGGGAGGGTCAGGGAGGAAGGGGAGAAAGGATGTTGGTGAGGCTGCTTTCGAGGAGGTCAGGGTGAGAGGTGAAGTTGATGAGGCTCTCGGGGGTCAGGAGGAGTGGGGAGGGGAAGTTGCTGATGCTTCTTTCAGGGGAGAGGGGAGGGGGATGTTGCTGAGGCTCTCAGGGGGGTCAGGGGGGATCTTGGTGAGGCTATTGGGGGGTCGGGGAGGGAAGATTGCATATGGGGGGCGGGGTGCCACTGTGTGCAAATTTTTAACTTTATTTGTATTTTTGGGGAGTTTGGGCTGCCTCAGCTGGTGGCCCTGTGTTGAAACGGGGGTCAGCAATGACCCCCGCTCAACGTCCCCCTTTAGCCAGGATGTTTTTTTTTCCCATAATGCTTTAAATCTGCGGCGGGAGCCACGGGACCCATGTTAGAGTCCAGGGCCTCCCGCAGCACATCTAGTGCATGCCAGGGAGGTGTAGTTATTTTATCATACAGACTACCTTCTCGGTTGGCTGTGATAAAATGTTAGCATAGAATTGCCTAGTAATGACTTTCTTTACTTGCATTTGCATTATTCATGTATGCAAATTGCATGCAAAGAAGGTCATTTTTTTTGAAGAGGTTAATAAACATGTGGATAAAGGTGAACCGGTAGATGTAGTGTATTTGGATTTTCAGAAGGCGTTTGACAAAGTCCCTCACGAGAGGCTTCTACGAAAACTAAAAAGTCATGGGATAAGAGGCGATGTCCTTTCGTGGATTACAAACTGGTTAAAAGTCAGGAAACAGAGTAGGATTAAATGGTCATTTATCTCAGTGGAAAAGGGTAAACAGTGGAGTGCCTCAGGGATCTGTACTTGGACCGGTGCTTTTCAATATATATATAAATGATCTGGAAAGGAATACGACGAGTGAGGTTATCAAATTTGCGGATGATACAAAATTATTCAGAGTAGTTAAATCACAAGCAGACTGTGATACAGGAGCACCTTGCAAGACTGGAAGATTGGGCATCGAAATGGCAGATGAAATTTAATATGGACAAGTGCAAGGTGTTGCATATAGGGAAAAATAACCCTTACTATAGTTACACGATGTTAGGTTCCATATTAAGAGCTACCACCCAGGAAAAAGATCTAGGCATCATAGTGGATAATACTTTAAAATCCTCAGCTCAGTGTGCTGCAGCAGTCAAAAAAGCAAACAGAATGTTAGGAATTATTAGAAAGGGAATGGTTAATAAAACGGAAAATGTCATAATGCCTCTATATCGCTCCAAGGTGAGACCGCACCTTGAATACTGTGTACAATTGTGATCGCCGCATCTCAAAAAAGATATAGTTGCGATGGAGAAGGTACAGAGAAGGGCAACCAAAATGATAAAGGGGATGGAATAGCTCCCCTATGAGGAAAGGCTGAAGAGGTTAGGGCTGTTCAGCTTGGAGAAGAGACGGCTGAGGGGGGATATGATAGAGGTCTTTAAGATCATGAGAGGTCTTGAACGAGTAGATGTGACTCGGTTATTTACATTTTCAAATGATAGAAGGACTAGGGGGCATTCCATGAAGTTAGTGAGTAGCACATTTAAGACTAATCAGAGAAAATTCTTTTTCACTCAACGTACAATAAAGCTCTGGAATTTGTTGCCAGAGGATGTGGTTAGTGTAGCTGGGATCAAAAAAGGTTTGGATAAGTTCTTGGAGGAGAAGTCCATTAACGGCTATTAATCAAGTTTGCTTAAGGAATAGCCACTGCTATTAATTGCATCAGTAGCATGGGATCTTCTTAGTGTTTGGATAATTGCCAGGTTCTTGTGGCCTGGTTTGGCCTCTGTTGGAAACAGGATGCTGGGCTTGATGGACCCTTGGTCTGACCCAGCATGACTATACAGTAGATTAGTCTATGAACTCTACACCACAATAAACCATAACTATAATACTATGTGTAATAAAACTACCAGTGTAAGTACCATGGTACAATTGGTCATGAACTACTTTGCTATATGACTATGTCTAATGATATATTGTAAGCGAACCTTTGACGGCACCTGTTAGAATGTACTATAGTACACTTTTACCTACATTAAATATGTGCCTACATGTAAACCGTTGTGACGGTATTTAACTTAGCAACGGTATAGAAAATTTTTTAAATAAATAAATAAATAAATTTCTTATGTTCTTATTGTAATAGGGGAGGGTATCTGGGAAGAGACATGCAAAATCTCGTGTATATCACGTGATGCACAAGATATAATGTGTGTTAGAGTCTTCTATCACTCATCGAAGCCCTAACACATTTTGAGAAATGACCCTGTTAGATTGTGAGCCCTCTAGGGACAGAGAAAGATGTACAATACCTGAGTGGACTCCTCTTTGAAATGCCAAAAAGCCGAATAAAAAAAGGAAATATTCAGGGTTTATTTGGATCAACCCAAGGAGGTTTACTCCCATGCATAATTTTTTGTTCACCTCTGAATTTCATTCACAAAGTAGAGGCCAATATCTTTTTTTACATACTCCATAAAATTTAACTGCTTAATTTAATCTTGACTTTAAATTCAAATGGAAATTGGCATGCAAATGAAGGCAGTACATTGATTTGTGGGAACAGTAAACAGAAAATTGTTCTGTTTTTCATTTAATGGCAATTGGTGAACTAATTACATAGTTTATATGACATACTTCAGTACTTCTGCCATGCATAATATCACTTAGATGAGACATGGAAATGTACACATTTTCCGATTACATTTTAATTTCTACTAGCAAAGGTTACAGCGCCAAGTTGTTCAAATCTTTGCTGTGTAAGAAGTGAAGTTATTAGCAAAAATGAACTAAACTGTTTGATTTTTTTTATTGTTTCATTTAGCTGCTTGTTAACATTGTTTCCACTGTAAGGCATCCTTAAAATAGTGATGTTTTCATTAACACAGTGAATAAAATTAAATCAGTCACAAAATTTGCTCACATAAAATTAAAAATATATTATTTACAATGAATATGTTGTAAAGCCCAGTGCTGGTGAAACGGAAAAGTTACTTAAATTCATTTGATTGATGCATTTGGGCATTTTGGCTGCAATAAAGCTAGCAAACCATAAAAAATGATGCCAAAATGGAAGAGTCTCATTCAATGTGTGCACACTTTGCTGTTATTTACTGATAACTTCCGATAGTTTTAAAAGCTAATCCCTCTTATTTACTGCTGACTAAGGGATATGCTCTTATAGCTACAGGAATTCAAATCACGGCATTTGGATGTACTGCTCTCCATAGATATTTTGTTACAAATTTGACTTAAAAAATATGATTTTTTTGCAATACAGCTCACAAGAAAGAATGCATTTTTTTTTAATATCTCAGGCAGATTTGAAATTATCAGTGATAGTTCACTGGGCCACTAATAGCATGGCAGTGATTGCACCGTAGGCTAGAAAACATCTTAGCTTCAGGGTCTTTGAAAGTCATTACCTCCTAGAATATCAGCAACCCTGAATTATCACCTGAATAAAGATGTTTTCTTTTTTTTTTTCCACTTGCATCATTTACTGCCAACAAGCACAGAGCCACCACCCAGGAACAGCACTCGCCCTCCATGTATACAAAATAACCCAAGATCCATGGATTTCATACAAACTGAGATTTTTTTTTTTTTTACATAGAAACATAGAAATGACAGCAGAAAAGGACCAAATGGTCCATCCAGTCTGCCAAGCAAGCTTATGGTAGCATCTACCGCACCATATAGGTCACACCCGTAATTAGTTTCCCAAACCGTCAGTCAGGGACTTTGTCGGTTGCTATCTGAGTCCAACTCCCTGTCACTTCCTGCCATTGAAGCAGTTGTATCAACAGTTAGGGATATGCAGAGGGACCGCATACATTGCATTCGGTATTCGTATTCGTGGGGGGGGGGGGGGGCAGATACGTTGCATTCGGCAAAGGGGGCCCATGATACGTTCATGCGTTCAGTCTTATTTGTTTCCCGGCTAAAATTTAATTAACTACAACCCCCCACCCTCCTGACCCCCCCAAGACTTACCAGGGGTCCAGGAGCCATTTCCTGCACTCATGCCGTCAGCTGCCGGTATTCAAAATGGCACCGATAGCTTTTGACCTTACTATGTCACAGGGGCTACCGGTGCCATTGGTCGGCCCCTGTCACATGTCAGGAAACTCCACTGTAAGTACTGTTAAAATTCAAAGGTTCCTGTCCCTCCCGACGCAGCCTCGGCAAAACACGGGTCTGTGTCGGGGGACCCTTTGAATTCTAACAGTACTTACAATGGAGTTGCCTGACATGAAACAATAAAATTATTTGATCGGAATTCATGATCATTGGACTATGTAAATTCATTTCAGCACCCTTTAGGATTTGATATATTAGTTGTGTGCTGCTTTTGCTCCTGTGCTTTCTGGATTTTCTTCCTTCCAAAATGTAGGATAACAATTTATGCAACAAACCTCAACAGGAAGAGTGTACAAAGGATAGGGGCAGCTACAGAAAATGCTTTGGAATAGGTCTCCAAGCAAATTACTCTAAGTACAGCCCCCACCAGACTTGTGAAAATCCCTGGGTGGTCTTGAGAGATCCTTGTCTCAACTCCCAACTGTTACAGTCTTCTAATCAGCATTTGTTGCTAATTCCAGCCATTGGTGAAGCCCGTTTACAAAAGACTAGGAATCAGGCCTTGTTAGTGATTGCTATGAAACTAGAATGAGTTGCCTGAAGAATTATGATTATCACATGACCTGAAACTTTTTAGGAAAATGCTTAAAGCTGTAATATTTAGAGTAGCATTTAATTGACTCAAGACCTCTTTTAGGTGATGGATATTATTATTTTATTCAGGATTTTATGGGATGGATCATATTGTTTGATTGTTTTGTTTTGGGTTTTTTTTTTGCTTTATGTTATTTAGGTCCTCTGCTTAGGATAATATTTATTATAAGTGTATTTCAAATATTTTAAATAAACAAATAAATAATGAACTCCCTGCCATCCCTTCTGGCAGCTCCAGTAACACAAATGTTTAAAAAAAGGCTGTAAATATCTAATCCCATCCTGTTCTTGGTCCTTTTCCCCTCCCTCTCATACCCCATCCTTTTTTTGCACAACAAATTACCCTTACGTCTGGTCTTCCTGCCTCATGTTCCCCAGGATGGGTATCTTTGGTTCCATGGTAGTCTAATGGAGACCATAGTGCCCCCTACTACTCTAGGCTCATGTCTACCATTTTAAAAATGGTGCCAGTTGACCAAATGGTGACTTTTGCTACTATAATATGATCATCTGGGCTTAACTATTTTACTATGAAACCCAAGGTGCTCACCTGGGAGATGTGGGGTAGGAAGTCTGAGGGGTGGTTCGGAGAGATGTATCTTTAAAGGATACTAATGATGCATTAGAATTAGGGCATCCCGACAGTGAGGTTCCAATAATTAGAAAAGTAGTCCAAGTGCCTGTAACTAAAAACTCACCTGAGCTAAAAAATTCTAACTTATCCCTATCAATTAAAAAGCAGAATAAAAATACAATCAAAAAACAAACTTTGAAATGTTTGTATGCTAATGACAGAAGTCTAAGAAGTAAGATGGGAGAATTAGAATGTATAGCAGTAAATGATGACATAGACTAAATTGGCATCTCAGAGACATGGTGGAAAGAGGATAACCAATGGGACAGTGCTATACCGGGGTACAAATTATATCGCAATGACAGAGAGGAGCAGTCGGGAGGAGGTGTGGCGCTTTATGTCCGGGATGGCATAGAGTCCAACAGGATAAACATCCTGCATGAGACTAAATACAAAATTGAATCTTTATGGGTAGAAATCCCTTGTGTATCGGGGAAGACTACAGTGATAGGGGTATACTACCGTCCACCTGGTCAAGATGGTGAGATGGACAGTGAAATGCTAAGAGAAATTAGGGAAGCTAACCAAATTGGTAGTGCAGTAATAATGGGAGACTTCAATTACCCCAATATAGACTGGGTAAATGTATCATCGGGTCACGCTAGAGAGATAACGTTCCTGGATGGAATAAATGATAGCTTTATGGAGCAATTGGTTCAGGAACCGACGAGAGAGGGAACAATTTTAGATCTAATTCTCAGTGGAGCACAGGACTTGGTGAGAGAGGTAACGGTGGTGGGGCCGCTTGGCAATAGTGATCATAATATGATCAAATTTGATTTAATGACTGGAAAAGGAACAGTGTGCAAATCCAAGGCTCTCGTGCTAAACTTTCAAAAGGGAAACTTTGATAAAATGAGAAAAATTGTTAGAAAAAAACTGAAAGGAGCAGCTACAAAAGTAAAAAATGTCCAAGAGGCGTGGTCATTGTTAAAAAATACCATTCTAGAAGCACAGTCCAGATGTATTCCACACATTAAGAAAGGTGGAAAGAAGGCAAAACGATTACCGGCATGGTTAAAAGGGGAGGTGAAAGAAGCTATTTTAGCCAAAAGATCTTCATTCAAAAATTGGAAGAAGGATCCAACAGAAGAAAATAGGATAAAGCATAAACATTGGCAAGTTAAATGTAAGACATTGATAAGACAGGCTAAGAGAGAATTTGAAAATAAGTTGGCTGTAGAGGCAAAAACTCACAGTAAAAACTTTTTTAAATATATCCGAAGCAGAAAGCCTGTGAGGGAGTCAGTTGGACCGTTAGATGATCGAGGGGTTAAAGGGGCACTTAGAGAAGATAAGGCCATTGCGGAAAGATTAAATGATTTCTTTGCTTCGGTGTTTACTGAAGAGGATGTTGGGGAGGTACCCGTAATGGAGAAGGTTTTCATGGGTAATGATTCAGATGGACTGAATTAAATCACGGTGAACCTAGAAGATGTGGTAGGCCTGATTGACAAACTGAAGAGTAGTAAATCACCTGGACCGGATGGTATACACCCCAGAGTTCTGAAGGAACTAAAAAATGAAATTTCAGACCTATTAGTAAAAATTTGTAACTTATCATTAAAATCATCCATTGTACCTGAAGACTGGAGGATAGCAAATGTAACCCCAATATTTAAAAAGGGCTCCAGGGGCGATCCGGGAAACTACAGACCGGTTAGCCTGACTTCAGTGCCAGGAAAAATAGTGGAAAGTGTTCTAAACATCAAAATCACAGAACATATAGAAAGACATGGTTTAATGGAACAAAGTCAGCATGGCTTTACCCAGGGCAAGTCTTGCCTCACAAATCTGCTTCACTTTTTTGAAGGAGTTAATAAACATGTGGATAAAGGTGAACCGGTAGATATAGTATACTTGGATTTTCAGAAGGCGTTTGACAAAGTTCCTCATGAGAGGCTTCTAGGAAAAGTAAAAAGTCATGGGATAGGTGGCGATGTCCTTTCGTGGATTGCAAACTGGCTAAAAGACAGGAAACAGAGAGTAGGATTAAATGGGCAATTTTCTCAGTGGAAGGGAGTGGACAGTGGAGTGCCTCAGGGATCTGTATTGGGACCCTTACTGTTCAATATATTTATAAATGATCTGGAAAGAAATACGACGAGTGAGATAATCAAATTTGCAGATGACACAAAATTGTGCAGAGTAGTTAAATCACAAGCAGATTGTGATAAATTGCAGGAAGACCTTGTGAGACTGGAAAATTGGGCATCCAAATGGCAGATGAAATTTAATGTGGATAAGTGCAAGGTGATGCATATAGGGAAAAATAACCCATGCTATAATTACACGATGTTGGGTTCCATATTAGGTGCTACAACCCAAGAAAGAGATCTAGGTGTCATAGTGGATAACACATTGAAATCGTCGGTTCAGTGTGCTGCGGCAGTCAAAAAAGCAAACAGAATGTTGGGAATTATTAGAAAAGGAATGATGAATAAAACGGAAAATGTCATATAGCCTCTGTATCGCTCCATGGTGAGACCGCACCTTGAATACTGTGTACAATTCTGGTCACCGCATCTCAAAAAAGATATAATTGCGATGGAGAAGGTACAGAGAAGGGCTACCAAAATGATAAGGGGAATGGAACAACTCCCCTATGAGGAAAGACTAAAGACGTTAGGACTTTTCAGCTTGGAGAAGAGACGACTGAGGGGGGATATGATAGAGGTGTTTAAAATCATGAGAGGTCTAGAACGGGTAGATGTGAATCGGTTATTTACTCTTTCGGATAGTAGAAGGACTAGGGGACACTCCATGAAGTTAGCATGGGGCACATTTAAAACTAATCGGAGAAAGTTCTTTTTTACTCAACGCACAATTAAACTCTGGAATTTGTTGCCAGAGAATGTGGTTCGTGCAGTTAGTATAGCTGTGTTTAAAAAAGGATTGGATAAGTTCTTGGAGGAGAAGTCCATTACCTGCTATTAAGTTCACTTAGAGAATAGCCACTGCCATTAGCAATGGTTACATGGAATAGACTTAGTTTTTGGGTACTTGCCAGGTTCTTATGGCCTGGATTGGCCACTGTTGGAAACAGGATGCTGGGCTTGATGGACCCTTGGTCTGACCCAGGATTGGCATTTTCTTATGTTCTTATGTTCTTAAAAAGGGGCTGGTGTATGAGGGGATTGACCAGGGATGGGACAGAACACTTACTGACCTTTGTAACATTGAACTTCTGGGGCCACTAGAAAAGGTAACAGGGGGCAGAATGGGGTATTTTGAGATCCCCAAGGATTTTCACATAATCAAGAGGAAGGGGTGGCATTTTCAGATGCTCGGGCTCTTTAAAAGATGGTAGCCATGTTTATGGGGCTGCTATCACATGATCTCTTCTAGGGGCAACTAAGCCTTGGTATTTTATCTTTGGAGAAAATTCCATGGCTTGGTAAATAGATCCCATAGAAGGTAAACTGAATCTGAGACAGGAAACTATAATATCAGATTGAACTTTGCCTTGAGCATAGGTTTACAAGTCAAGTAGTTAAACTAAAATATGGAAAAAATAAAAAGGGGTCCATTCCCATGTTTGCTCAGGGCCCCTTACGTGGTTAAAGTGGCCCTGGTACTAAACAGAAAACACTGTGCTAGGATATGAAACTTTATGCTGTCTAACACATTAACCTAAGAGGGGTGCAATGGAGATTGATGGTTTCAGCTCTTACATACCCAGAATGACTTTTCTGAGCCAGGCCAAATACTCTTTTGAGTACTCCAGATCTCCTTTTACAATTGCTATTTGGCAAAATGTAACTAGCCTAAGACATCCACCCACCAGAATCTAGAAACAGCAAGGATGAATCATGCCCTAAGAGTTAGTAGTTAAAAGAAGCAAATGCTGAAAATATCCAGTTTATATGAATAAACACTTTAAAGTAGTTTATGTTCTTGTGAAAAGAGATCATTGCAAATTCTAATACAACTTCAAAACAAATGTTGCTAATCCAGTGTCCACATAGGATGTACTTATATTTCCATGGAAGCTCTTTACTCATCAAAAGTATCCATCAGGGATTATTATTCTGCAGCCCTAGCTATTGACAGGTTGTATCCCCATTACAAACTTTCCAGAGTTATTGATTTACTACATTTGTCTTACATTTAAGAGTTCAAAACATCATTACAATTTCACTTGTGCTAGACTAGTTCTTTCTTAGAAATCAGATTTCAGATGTTCAGTGAAGCTTACACAGATTTTGCAGTGCCAGCCAATTTTCTTCCCCATGATATTTTAAGGCTTAAATATTTCAATTTTATTTGTATAACAGAATAGATTTACTGTAGTTAAAGAACCCAGTAAATGTGCAAAGATGGCTTGCTTTTTTTTTTTTAAATTCTTTCTGTGCCTTTATGGATTAAAAACAAAAAAAGGCATGCACCTAAAAGGGAAGAGAGGCCTGGCTTCAAACTATTTTCAGCAGCTCATGCCACTAAATAGAGAAAATACCAGCTTGCAAGCATTGTGGTTTCTGTCTGTGTGTCATGCAAGACTAAGAGAAACCAGCACACACAGAGTTAACTAATGTGGCTGGAAAGACATTTCCTGAGTCACTTCTGAGAAACAAAGGCATCTGGCATTAAAGAAGATCTCCCCAGATTTGCCTTGTGCCCATTATCATCCAGGGCAACCTGTTTGATGACAAACTGCTGTTTTTTAGTGTGGACACCCATGGTAGGTGGGAATCACAATTATTTATTTAGTGACTAGTTTTGTATTTTGATCACAGCGGGGCTACCTTTAGCAGCTCACCATGAGTCACTTTCTAAGCTTAGCTGACTTTGTAAGCCAATGAGGGTGTGTGCTTTCTGCTCTCTGATCGCTCCATGGGGATATCGGAGTTCAGTTAGATTTAGTTCGGGAAGAGGATTCAAATGCAGAGATGTTTTGAAAGGAGAATAGGTGGCTGCCTGCAGTAGGAACACTGGTTGTGGTTTCCCCCGACAGACCGAAGAGTTCCTGATCAAGAAAGAGCAGAGGAGGGTGTTTTAGTTTGGAAGTATAAAGCAGAGATCAAGACTGTGTTTCTTTAAGAAAAACCACAGGGAACAGGAAGCTACAAGTGCCTAATGGATGTTTGGCCAGGCCAGAAGCCTGGATTTGGACTCACTCTGAAGGAAGGTCTGGCAACACAGGACCAGGTGTTCCATGTTTGGCAAATGAGAGAGATGATGAACCAAGGGCCCTGCAGAAACTTGAGATAAATTTCTGAATTTGCCCTTCCTTATCCTACTCATAAAGTCAAACAGAAGGTACCCAACAACAATAAATTAGAAAACTATTTATGGAAAAATGGAACTCTAAGACACCACGTCCTTCTAGGAGGCCATCTTGAAATTTCTCCTATGGCTAACATATAATGTCGGAGTTAGCCAGATAAATTACCCAGCTATTTTGTCCCTACCCTGGAATGCCTCATTACTTACTCAGCTCATTTTTTGCCAAATAATGACTCTTCTGACTAAAAGTTAGCCAGATAACTACTGGGGAGATTTAAAACTAGGCATTAAGCTGCATAACCTACAAGTTATCCAGTTTTAACTAGATATCAAGCTTGTAAGTTATACAGCTAAATATAACTTGCAAGTTATGCAGCTAAATGACTTTATAATATAGAGAGAAATGAAGCAAACAGGGAAATAAGAAAAGCAAAGTTGTGAGATAATTTGGGAAAGATGCTAGTACAGGAAGGAAAGATAGTAATCAAAACCTTCTACAAGAAAGCAAAAGCAATGAGGAATAGGGATGTGCACGGGGAACATTTTTGTTTTGGTTCATTTTTTGTTTTCTTTTTTAATTTGACTTTCAGTTTGTCTAATGTTTATTTCGGTTTTGGGGTTTTTTTTTTTTTACCAAACTAAAATAAAAACTAAAGACCCCCCCCCCCCAAATTAAACAAGTAAATAAAAATATGGTTTCCCTGGGCCACCCCACCATTGCCTCAGGTCCTGGGGACTCTATGGGCCCCTTTACTCCCCCCACCCCTTACCAGCAATCTGGGAACAGGACCTTTCCAAGCCCCTCTAGCCCCATCCCCCACCTCTCCCCTCATAAAGAATCTACTTGGCTCCTACTCATCCCTTACATGGGGCGGGGTCTTCATTGTAGATTGGGACAGGAGGGGATACCCAGGTGCTGGTGGCCAACTGACTTCCCTCATGTCTGCCCAGTGCCAATTTTAAAGGCAAGTCAGAAGGACATGAGAATTGCAGGTAGGTTCTGCTCCTTTCTAAAATGAAGACTCACATGAAAGGAGTCATTGGGGACTGGGGAGACTGTGGCTCTTGCTTAATTGTGAGGTCAGGGGGAGGGTCCAGAGAGGCCCCAGCAGGGCTTGGCTCAGCCCATCTTGGGGATGCCCTAGCCCTAGACTATTGGCAGGGGTGGAGGGAGTGGAGGGCTCTTAGGACCTGAGGAAGCTGGTGGGGCCCTGGTGAGGTCCTTTTTAATTATTTTTAGTTTATTTAATTTTTGGATAAATGAAACAAAAATATCTGAAATTTCAGATATTGTTAGTCTATTTTCCGTTTGTTCTCTCCATAATGACCTGAAAATAGACATTCTCATATCAAAAATTGTATTCTTTAAAAATGAATACACATCCCTAATAAAGAATGGAAATGCAGAATTTAATTTAACAGAATTAGTGAATCATAAACAGGGACAAACAATACTCCAACCAAAGAATATATTAGAACAATGGCTGCAGTATTCAATGATTTGCTAAATCCCTCAGGAACAACAACAAATAAAGAAGTAATGGACCGTAAGGTAATAGAGATCAAATCAGCTTTTCTTCTATCACAAGTGGAAAATGCTTTTGAATGTGCACCAAAAAATAAAGCATCTGGCAAATGAATAAAACCATAGGAGAAACAGAGATAAAATAGCTTTACAGAGTATTTTAAGCACCGTTGATTCAAAAGGAAGCACCAAAAGATGAGAAGATTGTCACCATAGTAATATAGTGACATAACATAGTAAATCATAGGCATCAGAATGGGGTGGGCCACCCTTGTTCTGGTGACATTTTGGAACACCCTCCTGGAAGTGCTCCCACCTTGGTGCATGTCTTGCACTGTTCTTGTGAGATATACAGATCAGCATGAGAATACAAGACACCCACACAGATGCTTATATTATTGTATTGAACACACAGTATGTCTCATGAGACCAGTATGAGGCACTCAGAGAGTCACGTGGTGCAGCTAGAAGTGGCACTCACCAAACAGTTCAGACAAATAAGGGACCGGCTTATTTGGGGGTGAATGAGGCTGGAGGATGGAGTCCATGGCTGGAGGGGATTGGAGGCTGACTGGGGATTCCATGGCTGCAGGCTGAGAGAGTCTGAGGATGGAGATTGGTTGGCTGATTGGAAGGGGATCCATGACTGGAGGCTGGGTTAGCAGACATCCATGTCTCGAGATTGGCCTGCTAGCTAAGGGGGGGTTCATGACTGGAGGCTGATGAGAGGGGGGGGGGGGAGGGCTTTGACTGGCTGGGAGTCCATAGCTGGAGGTTGACTTGGGGGGAGGGGACCGAGGTTGGCTAGGGGTGTCTGAGGTTGACTCTGGGGGAGACCCAAAGCTGGGGCTTGGGGTGGTGGTAGTGGTAGTGGTAGAGGAGGCTGGAGGCTGACTGTGGGAGGAGGGGCTGGAGGCTAGCTAGCTGCCTGGCTGCTGTGCACAAAGGGAAGAGGAAGTTTGGGGATATTGGTGCTCGGGAAAGTGATGGTGCTGGACACTGGTGCTAAGAATAGATACTGATGCTGAACTGGGGAAAGCATAGTACCACAAAAGGGGTTGAGAGGTGTTATTATGGGGCCACTAAGCCCCTGTTGTTGTTGTGGGCAGTGGAGGATGGGTATAATGTAACAGAATACCCCTTTCTCCACCAGAACAATGACAGGAGCTTGGCAGCTTTAACATAATACTCTCTCACTTCCCACAAGAAATGGGATGGCCAAAAATCCTTTCCTTTCCCCAGGGCCTGAAGACTCCTGATGGGCGTCCTCTGAAATTGTTATAGTTCTGTTACTCAAGGGTAGATTTTAAAAGGTGCATGGGCGTACATGTATGTGCGCTACCTGGCGCGCCCACATGTATGCCCGATTTTATAACTTGCGCGTGCAGGCGTGCGCAAGTTATAAAATCGGGGGCCGGCGCGCACAAGGGGGTGCACAATTGTGCACCTTGCACGCACCGAGCCGCACTGCCTTCCCCCGTTCCCTACCCCCAACCCCACCTTCCCTTCCCTTCCCCTACGCGTGTAACCCTTTGAAAATCTGGCCCATAATGAATAGTCCCTTCTCCTTAGAGCTTACAGTCTATTCAAGAGAGATAAAGAAGACATAGCAAATACAACATAAAATGGGGGCTGATGTAGTAGAAACCAGTGGCCCTGCAGGATGTAGTAAGCTATTGGTAACCAATTTGAGTAGGAGTAAAAAAGTAAAGTCAAATGAAAAAAACAAACATGCTAAAAATGTGAATTAACCTGAAAATCTGCACTAATGCAGAAGTGCTTTAAAAAGTATTTTGAAAACAGGCATAGGGAGGTAAGTGCTTGGAGTTGAAAGCACCAAAATGGCCTTGTCTGCAAGACTGATGCTGAGCATCCCAACTTGGGTACAGTCTCACATGCAAGACCATTTGGGCATGGCATGCTAAGTGAAATCAAAGGGTAAGCAATCTGGTGCAGGCATCTAGAGCGAAACAGTACACACTTTGGCACTATACATCCTGCCCAGGGCACAAAAGAATGTGAACTGTTTATTTGTAGGTAACTGCTCAAGTTACATGTTCATTTCATTTGGAATGCTTTGCTCAAATGGCCTTCCATGCAAAAAATTGTCCAAGCTGAGATGCAATCTTGCATGCAAAGCCACTGTACTACAGTGCCAGTGCATACTGTCCAGCTGTAGGTTCTCATCCAAGACAGCTTTTGTATCATCATCATCATCTTTTATTTATGACACTCTTTTCCACCAAGAGAGTTCTAAATGAGTTACAATTATTAAATAGGTACAGTGCATCAGAATAAGACAGACATAGCAACGCGATTTGGTTTATATACTAAGACAGTAACATTCACACTGATGCATGGGCACACATTGGTGTGCGCACCTGGGCCCGCGGCCAAGACATTTTAAAACATATGCATGCATGTTATAAAATAGTGGGTACATGCCTGTGCATGCCAATGCCACTTCTACCATGTAAATAGGAGATTTTAAAAATAGGTCGCACTGACGCTATTCCCAGTTTTACCAGTTCAACCCCAGTTCGCCCAATTAAGAGAGAGGTCCTCCAAACCCCCTAGTTTAATAGTCTTGACAGCCGATGCTTAATTTTGCCGGCTTCGGTTCTCGAGCCCCTGACAGCCACGGGCTTGGAAACCGGACGCCGTCAAAATTGAGCGTCCGGTTTTCGGCCCGACAGCCGTGGGCCGAATTCAAATTTTATTTTTTTTTACTTTTTTTTACTCTTCGGGACCTCTGACTTAATATCACCAATACAGTAATATCACCAATACAGTACAGTGCACTCCGGAGTGCACTGTACTGTATTGGCCTGCCAGTGAAGTAAATCAGGGCCTCTAGAGATATAGGAATCACAAGGACAGTGAGCTCGTCTTTGAGAGTGGGAGATAGACCTTCAAGGTAGAGTGCCCGGAGGCAATCCTCTTGCCATCCCAGTTTGTGGCTAGTGTCCAGAACTCCACCGTGAACTCGGAGAGGGATCTTGACCCTTGACGGAAGTGGAGTAGGTGGTGACCCGCAACCACCTGCCGACCAGGATCTTCAAAGGTCCGCTTGAGGCAGTGATGAACTGGGAAAGTTGCGTGAGGATGGGGTCAGAACACTCCCAAAGTGGAGAAGCCCATGCCAGGGCCTTTACCTCTAGGCGTGAGAGGATGAAGGTGATTTTAGTTGATTCCTTCAGGAACAAGGACGGTTGAAGGGCAAATTGCATGAAGCACTGATTGAGGAAGCCTCGGAAGAGGCATGGATCCCTGTTAAAATGAGGATGAGCTGGCAGTGCCAGTGATACTCTCGATAGCAGGGTAGAAGTTAGGCCCACTGGATTGGCCATTGCATCCTGCATTTGAGAGGGAAGTTCCTCTATGGAGGAGGCTAGAGTCTCTATGGCTCGTCATTGCTCTTGGACAGTTGCGGCCAGACCCCGAAAAGTCAGTGAGGCGGGAGACTCCACCGAGTCCATGGCCTTGGTGTAACCTGTTGCGCCGGGAGGTGGACCCTTGGCCTAGTGCAGGATTGGTAGGCTCCCTGATCGGACCCAGAGAGCACCTGCCACAAGGAGGCGGAGCACAAGAGGAGACAGAGGCTAGCTGGAGCTTCACCACTAGCAACCTGGGGTTCCTTCAGGTTGAGCCCTTGGTTACCCAGGCCGCCTGGTCTTAGGTGGGCCTCACAGGATCTCCTTGAGAGAAAGTTCAGAGGTGTGCCCACCACGATCAAGGGTGCGCTGTCAATGTTCAGGTTAGAAGTCCGGGGTGCCAGAGAAGGCCAAAAGAGAGTCTCTGAATGTATGGCAAGGATCAAGGCCAGAGTCAAGGAAATGTGGTCAGCCAATGCAGGGGTCAGTGCCAGTGGTCAGTCTGTGGATAGTCAGCCAAAGCAGGGGTCAAATACCAGTAGTCAGTCCGTGGGTAGTCAGCCAAAGCAGAGGTCAGGTTCCAGGGAGCAGTCAGACGTGGTCAAGTTCAGGCAGAGGTCAGTTCCAGGCAGTGAGCAGATGTGGTTAGTAATCAAGCAGAAGTCAAATCCAGGCAGCAATCAACATAGTCAAGAACAGGCTGAGGTCAGTACCGAGAAGACAGTCCGAGAGGTACTACCTGGGGAGACAAAGGAACAGAAGGACACCGGAAAAGGAGGATGCTGGAACAGAAGGATGCTGGAACGAGACTGGAACGAGTGGAACAAGACTGGAACGAGACTGGAACAAAGACTGGAAACACAGAGGCAAACTAGAAATCACGATGTTATCGACACGATTGCCAAGTGAAGGCAGGGACTTCCTCTTATATGCTGATCAATCAGGGCATGCCGCGGAGCTGGGATCCACCCCTGGCCCTTTAAGAGACCGGGCAGTCCACGTGTGCACGCCTAGGGGTGGGGCCAACACCACGGAGGATGCCAAGCCCCGCCGTGAGGCCTGGCTGGAAGTGGAAGGCCCGGCGACCGCCACCACGAGACGCCGAGGCTTGGCTGTGCTCACTGCTGCTGCAGGGGAGGACGACCTGGGACCTGTGGAGGAGGTGGTGAGGAGAGCAGGTCCAGGTGCGGGCCAAGCGCGGATGGGACGCGCATCACCAAGAGTTTACACTTTATTAAACTAAATGTAAATGCCTATACCAGACATCTTGTACTTTGATTTTATTTGCCACGCCTTACCAAAATGGCCTTGCATGCAAGAATGTGCCAAAAGTTTGGGATGCACAGTGCCAGTCTCGCATGCAAGGTCATTTTGGCAAGGTGTGGCAAATAAAATCAAAGTATAAACTCTCTGGGATGGGAATTAACAATTAAACAATATGCCAAAGTCAGGATGCACATTGCTGGCATTCTGTTCAGCTATTGGTGCCTATCCTGAGAGCTTATTCTGGAAATTAAACTCCTGGGTTTGAAGTAGCTTAAACTCACATTTCTTGCAATGTTATTGCATTGCTCTGCCCAATGTGATGGAAGTAGCTAGATAATTAAATATCAAATCACTCAATAATAGTCCAGTGTAAATGCATACAACATAAAACGTATGCATATAACACTTCAATATCTTTATGTCTTAGATGTTTTTTACATAACTATTTTAAAGAAGAAGGGCCATTATACCACACTGCAGTATTTAAACTTAAAATTAGTTCTATAGTTATACTAGCCTAGGTTCACTTCTAATCATCAGTCCCAAATGTCAGAAAAAAGTGAATATTGCGAATAATCACATTGTTTTGCAATTTTTATCACACATATATTAAACCTTAATTTAACTTAGGGGGTCATTTACTAATCATTTTTCCCATTGACACATAACGGGAGAAAAACTTTTGTAAATGACCCCCTTAATTTGAAAAGCAAAAAATGTTCTTCTTTTAAGGAATCCAATACAAAGGTTCTCTGTGCTTCCTTTAGGTAATCCAACAAGAAAGTGCCCCAGAAAAGTGCTCTTTACTTCTTTTAGGAAATCCAACTAGCAAATGCCCTTTTAATGTCATGAAATTCATGATGAAGCTGTTGAAAATGAGTGACTAAAGGAGCTTCGATCTTCCTAGTCTTGAAACAACGTTTGTGCTTTATTAGTCTATCCTGACATTCTGTTTGGTCAGACTCATGCCCACATATTTTAACCCACAAGGGCATGTAATCATGTATACTATGAATGTTGATGAACAGGATACATTAATTGGTAGAGAGATAGTCTTACCAGAAGGTAGTTGAACACAATCTAATGGTGATATCAAAGAACACATTTCACATCCGCATTCATAAACCTCCTCAAAAGGTGGTGTATTCGGAATAAAATCACAAGAATAGACTATTTGATCCTGAATTTTGCTTCCCCCAGTGTTACAATTGTTAGGCTTCTGGTAGATACTTGTCTTTAAAGAATTTTGATGTTTGCAGATGTGAATATCTAAAAAAACAACTTCTGTGTGATAAAAGTTAATAGTAAACAAGGCAGGAATTTAATGAATTCAACCAATTGAAAAATTCCAGAAGAGTAGATGTAAGGGAAACTGCAGAATCAGCTAAGCACAGCATGTCTGCAGCACTGACATGCCGCACAGAGAAGGGATGACCTGATTAACCATCCTTGAGTCTGGAATGTATAGTTTAGACTGGGACTGTTGGCATAGATCTGATTCTAGGATAGTGAGTAATCCTGTCCCACATACACACCGTTTAGTTTGGCACGCACACTTGTTTACATTAGGCTATAAAAGACAAACAGCTATGGCCCAGAGAGAGAGAGAGAGAAACCTGCTTTTCCTTTGCAGACGTGCAAAGTGATGAGACCCCCTTCGCCTGTGATGTGCTCTTTCCTTTCCAGGCTGATGACTAAAAGGGTGTTGTGAGTATTGGCCGAGATACAGTGTACACACATATGTATATGCTTAGCACTATTTTTATGCTTAGGACTGTATACCTTTAATGCTTAGCATTGTTAAGATTGTATATCAATAAACATATTATTTTACTTTTACCTTGTTCTCACTTACCTCATTCCTTACAGAAGATATCGAGCCTCTCCAGACAATAAAAATGTTGTCGATATATTGCTTCCAACATACCAGATACTACACCCAGTTGTTTTGTTGAATATAGATCGATTCGAACTCAGCCACAACAATATTTGCCACATTTGGAGCCATGACTGCTCCCATGGCTGTACCACAGGTCTATAAATAATATCTGTCTTCATAAGAAAAATAATTTTTGCTTAGGGCTAATGTTAATAACTGAATAATGTATGCTGTAGGAATTTGATGCAGATGAGGATGAGAGGATAATATTTTAGTGACAGCATCCATAGCCTGGTTTTGTGGAATAACAGTATATAAAGATTCTATGTCCATCGTGACTACCGTGTTTCCCCGATAGTAAGACACTCCTGATAGTAAGACGTAGTGGGAATTTTAGGGGGGTCGGCTAATGTAACACATCCCCCGAAAGTAAGACGTACCTGTCATTTCAAAAAAAAATTATTTTTAAATACCTGTCGGAGGGCCGCGTGGGTCCAGGCAGCTGGCGGCGGGAGCCGGGTGGTCGCGTGTTAAATCTAGGCCGCGGGCGGGTGGGTGCTTGTTCCAGGCGGCGGCGGGGGGGGGGGGGGCGGGTGGACGCGCGTTAGTTCGAGACGGCCGGCGGGCGGCGGGTGGTCGCGTGTTAAATCTAGGCCGGGTCGCACAGGCGCGCATTCATTCACTGCCGGTGGGGGCTGCCTCGGCAGCCCCCACCGGCAGTGAATGAATGCGCGCACAGGCCCACAGCGCCTGTGCGACCCCTGCGATTCGGCGCTGGGGGCTGCCGGTGGGGGCTGCCGGTGGGGGCTGCGGCAGTGAATGAATTCATTCATCCAGGCGGAGGAGCCGGCTGCTTTCGCCGCTGCCGGCTGCTTTCGGCTGCCACTGCCGGCTGCTTTCGGCGCTCAAGGCAGTCACATGCTGTGACGTCACGGCATGTGACTGCCTTGAGCGCCGAAAGCAGCCGGCAGCCGAAAGCAGCCGGCTCCTCCGCCTGGATGAATGAATTCATTCACTGCCGCAGCCCCCACCGGCAGCCCCCAGCGCCGAATCGCAGGGGTCGCACAGGCGCTGTGGGCCTGTGCGCGCATTCATTCACTGCCGGTGGGGGCTGCCGAGGCAGCCCCCACCGGCAGTGAATGAATGCGCGCCTGTGCGACCCGGCCTAGATTTAACACGCGACCACCCGCCGCCCGCCGGCCGTCTCGAACTAACGCGCGTCCACCCGCCGCCGCCGCCGCCGCCGCCGCCTGGAACAAGCGCCCACCCGCCCGCGGCCTAGATTTAACACGCGACCACCCGGCTCCCGCCGCCAGCCGCCTGGACCCACGCGGCCCTCCGACAGGTATTTAAAAATAATTTTTTTTTGAACACTCAGGTTTTTTTTCCAATATAAGACATACCCTGAAAGTAAGACATAGTGGGACTTTTGGGGGTAAAAAGAAAGTAAGACGCTGTCTTATATTCGGGGAAACACGGTAATATCCAAAACATTTGAACCATTAATGTACTCAAAAACTCTAACATATGTGAGGTATCTTTGATAAACAATGGAGCTTTGGACACAAATGGTTGCAAAATCTTAACCAAAAATATTGAGATTGGTTCCAAAATAGAATCATGTGGAAACTATAGGTCTACCTGGAGGGCACTCAAGAGATTTATGGATTTTAGGAACTATATATAGGACCAGAGTTCGAGGCCATTTGTTGGTAAGAAACTCTTTTTCCGCAGTAGTAAGATATCCGGATTCAAAGTCAATTTGTACTACTTGATCAATTTCTGTCTTAATTCGTGAGGTAGGGTCTGAAGGAAGTTCTTGATAAAATTGAGCATTTGATAATTTGCAATTAATCTCAGAGTGATATTGAGTGCGACTTAATACTATAAAAATTACAAATCTGCCCACAAAATGTTAAAATGCAGCCAAATACCGCATACTTAATTTGTCTAAATAATTTGCTTAAATCATGGTCTTTGAATTACAATTAATAATGCAGTAGACCTCTTTCCATCTAGAGACCTTCCTTTTTGAACTATCTGATATAAAGAGCTCTCTACCTAGCTTGATGCACTCTCTTACTAGCTTCAATCAAGCTACAAATCAACTCCGCTTGTACCTTTCATTGTTCAAATGACAGAAAATCTTCAGTGATGTAAACTTTTCTGTTTGAATCTCTGACTGTGTATGTAAAACCACCAACCTACCCATTCCCAACTCCCACACCAAGTTTAAAGTACCCCCCTATTACAGTGCTATAAATAGAGTTAAATATTGCAGTCTATTCAGAGGTTCTCTCTCAACACGTAGGGGCAGATTTTAAACCCCCTGCTCGCGTAAATCCGGCCGGATTTATGTGAGCAGGGCCCTCCTGCGCCGGCGCGCCTATTTTGCATAGGCCGCCGGAGCACGCAGAACCCCGGGACTCGCGTAAGTCCCGGGGTTTCTGAAAAGGGGCATGTCGGGGGTGTCGCCGAGTGATGCCGCGTTTGGGGGGCATGGTGCGGCATTTGGGGGCGGGCCCGGGGGCATGGGGCTGTTCCGGAGGGCGTGGCCACGCCCCTGGGCCGGCGCCTCGGGTCTCGGCGTGCCAGCAGCCCGCTGGCGCGCGTGGATTTACGTCTGCCTCTAGCAGGCGTAAATCCATGGATAAAGGTGGGGGGGGGGGGTTAGATAGGGCCTGGGGGGTGGGTTAGGTAGGGGAAGGGAGGGGAAGGGAGGGGAAGGTGAGGGGAGGGCGAAAGTAAGTTCCCTCCGAGGCCGCTCCGATTTCGGAGCGGCCTCGGAGGGAACGGAGGCAGGCTGCGCGGCTCGGCGCGCGCAGGCTGCCCAAAATCGGCAGCCTTGCGCGCGCTGTTCATGGATTTTATAAGCGTACTTATAAGCGTACTTTTGTTTGCGCCTGGTGTGCAAACAAAAGTACGCGAACGAGCAATTTTTTAATATCTACCCGGTATTGTGGCGATGCAATGGACAGGAAATTAACCTAACCATGCCTTTTTTTTTAAAATTGCAGGCACTACTTTCGCTATATTTACAGCATTTTGATAAATCTAGGCCTTAGGCCTGGATTTTCTAAAATTGCAAGCCTTAGTGAATCGCGCGGTACCGGGGGCGGGCCTGCAAAAGCCGGCAGCGGTTGCACCATGGCGGTACGATCGCTACTGGCTTTCGTAAACCAATAGTGCCACCGTGAAAGGTGGTGCTATTGGGCGCGTTACTGGTGACGATAGGGGGCCTTACCTTTTCGCCATCAGCAATGTCTTTGCCGCGTCCGCCCTGGTGCCGCCCCAACTCCTCCCCTTCCGATGCAGACTCCCCCCCCCCGACTCCACTCCGATCTAGCTATCGCACGTGAAACCTATAGAAAATGACCCCATTAGATTGTAAGCCCTCTGGAGACAGAGAAATACATATAGCACCTGAATGAAATCTGCTTTGAAATGCCAAAAGTAGAATATAAATAACAGTGCTTTTATCTATACCTGTGAAATGATTTCCAAGTATTTAATTCAGTTTGTTGGAATTAGCTGATTAAAATACTTAGAAGCTGAATTACCTAATACAGCCATTCAATATCCATAATTGTATATATCCGTGTTTAATTTTACTTCCATAGAATCTCTGAAGATGCTTTTCTGTGAATTGATGGAAAATCTGCTTCATTTATCACCTGTACTATATTAGGCAATGATGAAAATATCCTTTGCTCAACAATACATAATGACCTTATTATACAATAATAGAAAGCATCTTTCTTGAGAATATGAATCACTTTTGGCACCAATGCTATTATGCTTTGTTGCAGCATAATTTTAAATTACTATAATCATGTTAAAAAATGTATGCAGATCTTCGATACTAAGGTGAGATATATGCAGAATATTCTGAGCTAAATTATTCAGTACTAGTTTTCTCTGTACATTTTAAATAACTTTCAAATCTTTACATTGTACCTGTTAATTTACACACTTTACATACCAAGAGGGTAACTTTCAAACAACTACCAGTACTTGCAGAGACATATACGTGTGCATATAGCTGTGCGTGGAATTATGATAGTATTTTTTAATCCATGCATATCATAAAATATGTCTATCTTTACCTCAGAACTCATGCATGTATGTATGTTTACATGCAAATACTTGAAATGCATTGATAGTGAATATACCTATAGATATATTTAAAAGTACACCATTGGTCTCCAACAATTGGCCAAAGTTTCGCCTACCTGCGGTCACGACCAAGTACCGAAGGGTTCTTAAGAAAATAGTGCATATCTTTAAAGAAATATCTCCCTGACGTAGCCGTTCCGGCGAAACTTTGGCCAATTGTTGGAGACCACGAGCAGTTTCTGTGGAGAATCATTTTCAAGTCCTTCATCGATCCAAGTAGCATTACAACAAGATAAGTAATGGTCTATTTTTGTGAGTTTAAAGTTCAGTGTACTGATGAAGAGCCCATTATGGTCCAAAGCTAAAACGCTATAGCAAAGCAATGGTTATTGAATAACACAATATTACTGCTTCGTTGTTCCTGCAAATAGAATCCAGTGATCAAAGAATAATTCATGTGCATAGAAAATTATTTCATGCAAAAATCATATTTCAAAAGGAGGTTTTTATGACTAATGACTGAACATCACCAGGATGACTATTTAGTTAGCCCTTCTGGTATCTGAAGTCTTTTCCTCCTATTAATAAAAATAAATAAAAAATAATTAGAAAATATACAAAAGCTTAATGAAAAATTGTATAAATATTTTTTGTCATCAATGGTGTACTTTTAAATAGATATAGAGGTGTGGGTTTAAATATTTTGACATTAAACACACACGTTCCAGCCCTTTTGAATATTGAAAGTGAGTATTTCAATATATTGAACATGCGTACTTTTCCTAGTTTAAAAATTATGCCTACAAATTTTACGTGAAAAAAATAAAGTAGGATTTGCATAAAGCTTGATGTACATGTCTTAGTTGGCATATTTTAAAACATGCACATGTAATTGAAATTAAATAGTTTGCCAATTACTCTACCAGTTCTCCCAGTCTTTCTCCAAATCTTCGAGATCCTCCTGGTTCTTCAGCCTGAACTCCCTCCAGTTCACCCAGTCCTCCCACCCAGACAATAATGCATAATAAACAAGTTTAATATCAATTATGCCAGATAATAAGCGGGTGTAAAATTACGCAAGTAAGTTGCCAAATGTACGTGTGAATGTGTCTTTTAAAATAGCAACTGTGATTACAAATGTTGGCCCCAATCAGAATGCCCCAGACCGCCCCTATTTTACACATGTATCTGTGTGTACAAAATGTAAAGTATGCATGTCTTTTTGACTCTCATAAAATACCGATTATGCAAGTACAGGCTTCTTACATGCATGTATGCTAATTTTAGAGGCATGACTCTTTGGGGCCAATGCAAAATAGTACACTCAGCTGAGCGCACTGCTTAACCTGCGGTTGGACGCATGTCTACAGCCTGTTATTCAATAAGGGTCTGATTTTAAAAAGCATTTACATGCGTAAAACTGGGTTTTATGCATGTAAATGCACTTTACTCGAGTAAGTGGGCTTTTGAAAATTGCTACAATACATGCCATTGAATCGTCCATAGGATTTATTCGCATAAGTGCACTTTACATGAGTAAATGGCTTTTGAAAATTGCTACAATAGTAGTTACATTTATGCACGTAACTCCTTTGAAAATTACCCCCTTAGGGGATTAGTGCATCCAGTGTCCACAGCATGCGTCCAATGTACTGTGAAACTAATAAGTGCTCATCACATGCAAATGCATTTTGATGAGACTATTAGTTATTCACCCCCACATGCACAACATGCAAATAAAAAAGTGTGCCAGATTTGCACATTTTTACGTTCAGAAATTAATGCCTGCCCAGAGCAGGCATTAATTTCTAAACAGCCTAAAAAGTTGTACAGAAAAGCAGAAAATACTAGGGATGTGCAATCGTTTTTGCAGAATTGGAAAATTTCAAAGAAATAGTCCAATTCAGCATGGGTAGGAGGACCCAAATCCCGAGACATATTTTCTCCTTACTTCGGGGAAAATTCGTTGTTCGGGTTAGCGTGGGGGGGGGAAGGCACATTTATTTAAAAAAAACAAAAAAACCCCAAACCCACCTCAACCCTTCTAATTTAGTTAATTACAACCCCCCCCCCATCCTCCCGATTCCCCCAAAACTTGCCTAAAGTCCCTGGTGGTCCAGCGGAGGACCCAGGAGTGATCTCCCGCTCTCGGGCTGTTGGTTGCCAGTAAACAAAATGGCGCCGGTACCCTTTGCCCTTACCATGTGACAGGGCCTACCGGTGCCATTGGTCAGCCCTGTCACATGATAGGAGCAATGGACAGCCGGCACCATCTTAAAAATGGCGCGGGCCATCCATTGCTCCTTCCATGTGACAGGGGCCAACCAATGGCACCGGTAGCCCTTGTCACATGGTAAGGGCAAAGGGCCACCGGTGCCATTTTGTTTACTGGAAGCCAATGGCCCAAGAGCGGGAGATCGCTCCTGGGACCTCTGTTGGACCACCCGAGAGACCCTACCAGCGAGGGACGCTGACCCGAGGCCTGAGAACTCCTGCGGTCCGGTGATAGAGGCCTACCTGCCTTACTGCATCCTGAATCCTCTAAAGCCACCGCCCACGACTGCCGACGTCATCAGGAGCGCCACCGACATCACCAAGAGCGACTGGGGAGCCCCAGAAAAGGCCCTGCGGTGATTCCTCCAGCCCTTTTCTGGCCGCCACTGCTCCCATCGAGGGATGCCAACCCAAGGCCCGTTAGCGAGGGACGCCGATCCGAGGCCCACTGAAGGCCCGTGAACCCCTACCCAACCCGAGGCCTGCCAATGAAGAACACCGGCAGCGAGGGATGACCGGAGAGATGCCATCCCAAGGCCCTACCTGCGAGGGACGCCGACCCGAATCCTGAGAACTCCTGCGGTCCAACGATAGAGGCCTACCTGCCTTACTGCATCCTGAATCCTCCAAAGTCACCGCCCATGACTGTGACGTCATCAGGAGCGCCACTGACGTCACCAAGAGCGACTGGGGAGCCCCAGAAAAGGCCCTGTGGTAAGCCGTAAGTGCCGCGAGCAGAAGGAGCGCAACTAAGGGGCCTGCCCCTTAGTGTGCCCCTTTGTGCTGCCCCGACATCTCACTCCTTACCCCATACCTCAAATACCTCCCCGGCTTCCCTTCCCCTACCCCCTCACATGTAATATTACATCTCTCCTCTTATACTTCCCCTCCCTACTCATCCCTTTCCCTCACTGTCTAAACGACGCTGCTCAGCACTACTCAAAGCTCAGCAAATACTTGCAGCTGTCCACACCACAGACAAACTTCTACCTCCAATATGCAACATCACAACATTACTATACTTAAATACAACAAACACAGACCTGTCGCCCACTACCATCTACGGCAACAATCTTGCCTCAAACCCATCCTCCCTACCATGATCTCTCCTCCACTCACCCAAATGTTTGGATTTGCTGCCCTATCACTCATTCTACTCAACGCACAGTCGTTAAGTAAAAAAACTCCCATTCTCAATGACCTCCTCATTGATAAGAACCCGGACATCTGCACAATAACCGAAACATGGCTTAAGGAAATGGACACCGTTCTTCTAAATCCAACTCCCCACCGACTCTTACAATATTTTCTCCATCCCTAGGCCCCCCAAAAAAGGAGGAGGAATCCTACTAACTGTAAAAAAGAATTCAACATGTCACACCAAGCTATCACTTCTCCACCTAAAATTGAAATAGGCCTCTTTAAATCCCCATCCCTGCAAATCCTCCAGGAACTCTCGACAACAACCCCTCGTCCTTTATTGAATATATTGCCAAAAACATTTCCATAGACACTCCAGCAATCATTCTAGGTGATCTCAATCTACATGTTGACAGTTCACCTCGTACCCCCTCATGCGATGTGATTCTTGAATCCTTGAACGCATTAGGCTTCAAGCGAACCATCCACTTCCCAACACACAAAGCGGGTCATACCCTTGACCTAATTTTCACCAATTCCCAGATTCAGGTAGACATCCCAACTGGCACACCCAACCCCTGGTCTGACCACTACCTCATTAGAACCTCCTGCTCCTTAAAGAAACACCCCAGCTTCCCCAACGCAGACAACACCATACACTACAGAAAAACATGTAAAAGAGATGATCTCATCTTGGCACTTTCTAACACACTAGACAACCTAGATCTTTCAAATGCAGAAGCTGCCCTATCATCATGGCACAACATCACAAATACTGTAGCCAACAAGATCTGCCCTTTACAATCAAGACATTTAAACCCACAGGATAACAAAATAAAAAACCCTTGGTACACACAAGAACTAAAAGACTTGAAATACAACCTTAGGAAAAGAGAAAAGGCTTGGCGCAAAGATCCGACCCCCACACTCCTGGCACAATTCAAATCCTCTCTACACTGCTACAGAGAAAGGTTAAACAATGTCAAAAGGGATTTCTATTCCTCTAGAATACAGCAATTTCAATATAATCCACGAGTACTCTATAACTATGTTGCCTCGCTAACCAGATCAGCACTCCCAGATATACCAGAAGAAGTAGCCAAAACCAAATGTGAAGAACTCGCTACTTACTTCCAAGACAAAATCAACAAACTGCTTACCCGATTCCTCCCCACCTCCTCACCAACCCAAACCTCACAAGAAGTCTACCTGACCCTCCCAAAAAACCTCCCTAAAGGTCTTAACTCCTTAGAACACACCACTGCGCTTGAAATTGAATCATTTATTAAGAAAGCCAGACCTTCCTCCCACCCCTCAGACACAATTCCTACAAAACTCCTCCTCTCCATCCCTAATTTAATCGCCCAACCCATAGCCAACATTATAAATGCCTCCATCACTTCAGGCCTTGTACCCAACCCCCTCAAACAAGCTATTGTCAAGCTAATACTGAAGAAACCGAAGCTTGACCCCACCGACCTGGCTAATTACCGCCCTATCTCAAACCTTCCGTTCATCTCAAAAATCCTTGAAAAAACAATCAATAAGCAACTCACAGAATAACTTGATGACCATCAACTCCTTGCTCCCTCACAGTATGGATTCCGGAAACTCCATCGCATGGAAACCCTCCTCCTTTCCCTGTCAGACCAACTTATTAAAGGCCTTGATAAAGGACAAGTGTATATCCTAGCCTTCTTAGACATATCCTCAGCTTTTGACACCATCAGCCACAATATCCTCCTGCAACGACTGAATGAAATTGGAATAACAGGACCCCGGACACGCCCCCTCCCCGCCCCTTTTACGAAGCCCCGGGACTTACGCATGTCCCGGGGCTGTGCGCGCGCCGGCGGCCTATGCAAAATAGGTGTGCCGGCGCACAGGGCATTTAAAATCCGGCCCATAGTGTATATAGCTCCCACCTCATGTATTATATTTCCATCTTTAATGAATCTTCCCAACGGG
Organism: Rhinatrema bivittatum; assembly: GCF_901001135.1. NCBI lineage: Eukaryota > Metazoa > Chordata > Amphibia > Gymnophiona > Rhinatrematidae > Rhinatrema > Rhinatrema bivittatum. Next base: position 242,301,460 of record NC_042621.1, on the reverse strand, counting down.
AAGGTTTCCCTGTTCCCTTATATTTCCATGTATAGTTAACTTGAACCTCCATACATCCTTTTATATTTAATCATTATATCATATACTTTGCTCATGGCACTACATATATTGTTCTCCTGTTTCTTGTCAAACGCAACTTAAGTTTAGTTTATTGTTTACTGTTAACCGATGTGATATCATTGATGATGTCGGTATATAAAGCCATAAAATAAATAAATAAATAAATAAATATATATATATATATATATATATATATATATATATATATATATATATATAAATTTGAAGGGTTGGGGTGGGGCGTTCTTTTCGGCGAAAATTGCCGAGATAAAAAAACCCGACTAGTTGGAAAATGAATTTTCCATGGGTTGCCCATCCCGTCATAAAAAAACGATGCACATCCCTAGAAAATACTGCTTTTCTGTACATCCTCTGACTTAATATTGTGACAAACAAAAAGTTTATAAAGTTTAAAAAAAAATTTTTTTAAATTGCCGGTGGTCAAGTTAGGGAAATGGACACTCAGATAACAAGCGTCCATTTCCCTAACCCATGGCTGTGCACCATTTAGGAAATCAGGCCTCTCCTGGGCGCCCACTGCCAAGGAGGTGCTAGGGGTGTGCAATCAACCCTAGGGCCTCCTTGGCAGTGCGACCCCTCATTTAAATATTGCATCGCGCACCCAGGAGAGTTGCCTGGGCTCGCGTTAGAAAAGCAGGTGCTCAACACTGTGCTCCCGATTTCGATGCACTTTCATTGCATCGACCCCTTTGAGAATTTATTCCTAAGTGTAAATCTAGTTTTAAAATTTTAAGAATACAACCAAATCTGGAGCCTACTGATTTTTTTTTATTTATATAGTCAATAAGAGATACCTATCATTTTGCTGACTTGTGCTTCATGATAACTCTGTTCTGGAAACTTAAATCTTAAAATATGTATTTGCCTAAATAAAGCATAATTTCTGCCTAACTACTTGAATGGATTTCTTTTTAACAAATTGTATTTTTTAGCAGGTTTGGATAGTACTACTCCCATTCTAGTTACTGTGTTACTTGCTTAGGATGACAATTTGCTGTGATAGGGGGGGTTATAAGAATATAAAATAAAAATAAATACAAAATAAACAAGTATTTGCATATGGCAAACAAACCACATGAATCGTATTTGTGGTCTATACTTGTACTGTAACAGCACTCTTAGAAGCAGAGAAGATGGAACAGAATATCCCTTAGGGGTGTGCATTCGTTTTGAACTTAAATGTAAAACGCAACTTTTTTTTTTTTTAAGTTAAAAAAGTGATGAGGCGAAAACGATCGGATTTCCAACTTATTCAACATAGCTATGTTGAATAAGTTGGAAATCGCGATTGTTGATCCTAAATAAAAATTTAAACCCCTCACCCTCCTTAATCCCCCCCCCCAAGACTTACCAAAACTCCCTGGTGGTACAGCAGGGAGTCAGGACGCCATTTCTGACCCCCCCAAGCTGGCCAAAAGTTCCTTTTGGGTGCAACGAGGGTCCCGGTGCGATCGCGCGGGGAATCATGTGACGCCGACGTCACGTGCTCCTCGCAAAGGAGTTCAGAAATGGCGTCCTGACTCCCTGCTGTACCACCAGGGAGTTTTGGTAAGTCTTGGGGGGGGGGGATTAAGGAGGGTGAGGGGTTTAAATTTTTATTTGCACGTATGGACATAGACTCAACTTATGGAATTCTCCATATGTCCATATTGACCGCAAATGGGACCCCCTTTCGACTTATGGACTTATGAACATAAACTTTTGCTCTGCACATCCCTAATATCCCTTCCTTTTTCTCAAGCAACATATAGGTTACGTTGCTCTGGTGGTGAGTGTAGGTATTACTGCTATAAGAAATATTGATTGAACCCTAAGGACTATGGCACTCTGATTTAGCATCTGATGCTGCTCATAATATACAAACATCTGACCATTATTATTGGTTAAAGTTCACAAACTTGCAAAGAAGCTTCTGTTCCTTCCCTTTCCTCCCCAGATACAACTTAGCTTCTCTTGTTGCCAAGGCTTGGAGAGAAATCTCAATGCCACTCTTCTGCTGTCTTCCCTTCTTCCTGCACCCAAAGCACATAATCTCCATGAAAACCCCCAACGCTATTGAACCCATAGAAAAGGGGATGAATCCAATGTTCAACATTTTAATTAGTGCAATACTGTGAATAACTGTTTTCTGATGTGGCATGTACTGACAGTTCAAAAAGAACTCCACTTTTACCTAGCAAGACAAAATGGAGAGCTATAGGTCTGTTTCCCTGAAGGACTGGCAGAGGATAACTAAAACTCATTGGTGAGGTGGGGGGAGGCAATTTTAAACTGCGCTGGGACAAGGTTTGTAGGTACTTTTCACCTGTGCACTATGTACCAATTTAACATTTCCAAAGAGGAAGTATGCATGTTCAAAGTACCCAAAGTCATTTGCATCTATTTTTGTGTGGGTACTTTTTTTTTATGGAAAATAATGTGCACAGATTTGAAAATAAAATCTGCTCATGTTATTTTCCACTCCTGATCTAAACACCCCTCTGGGAACATTTCTTCCTAATGTGACTAAGAATTCTTGTGTCATGGAACAACACGTATATTTTTAAAGACATTTAGGGATAGCAGTTTCCCGACAACCATGACCTGACTCACTTTCTATTCCAATCCCTACATATATCTTGAAGAAGAATACATTAGTCATCCCTAGGACATCAGCTCATCAGTTGCTGATAACAAAGGAAGCAGCAGGTACCTCAGATAGAAAATGAAAAATCTGTTTTAGAAGAATATTTATTTTACATGCATATTTTAATAGAGATTTTCAAACTTCATTTTCTCAGGATCTAGGATATCTTCTTCATGAGACTCCTTTCTGCAATCCCACTGCTCACTCTCACCTTTTCCTTCTCTGGCCCCCATTAAATTGCTAGTATATATTTATTTATTATGATGTATTGTTGCTTATTGCATTTTCTGATGTATTTCTTAGCACTGTATTTTATGATGATGTATTGTGTTATACTTCTGATGCTTGTACTGCACATTGAGTACAGGTTTCCAGTAAAAAGAC